>NC_052235.1:10668589-11268589 GCF_013401445.1 Tripterygium wilfordii | reverse complement strand
AGCAACCTTGTCAAACATTTCCTTCTTAGCATTGTAGCTTAATTCTTCCAATGTCACAATTGTTCCCTTCATTTGAGTAATTTCCCTTTGTGCCTCTTGAAGTTCTCCTTTCATACTTTTCACTTGCTCCTTCATCTTGGTGTGTTCCTCCTGAAGATTGCCCCTTTCTTTTTCCATCTGCAAATCTTCTTGCAACTTCACTTTCTTGCTCTGGACAAACTCAGCTTTCATCCTCCTAAATTTTCCTTTGTACTTTTTATATTTCTCAGTCATAGTCTGTAACATTTTCCACATTATCTTCGCTTCTTTGTCAGGAAATCCAGGTGGTCCTTTAACCATTTCATCATCACTAGATGTATCTTCCATCTGTAAATCTCCTTCCATTTCTTGAATTTCTTCTTCCACTGTTACCTCTACACTTCTGTCTGGAACGAAGTCTGGATACGAAACCCTGCCATCTTCATCTTCATCTTTTACCCCAATGACCTTCTGAAATACAACTTCCTTCTCCTGGGAGTACTGCCCTTTTTCTTTCCTTCTCCCGTCATTGGACATACCATAATCTGTGTAAGACTTTCCCCTTTTTGCATGCCATGTCTTGTACTGAGCAGTCCCATAAATATTTCGCGGACCTCTTCTTACTCCTCGAGGGGTACTCCATGCCTCCACTATCTTCCGTACTAACGCCTTTGCTTTTTCATCTTCAAGAGAGAATTCAAACTCTTTCAAATGACAAGTGATTGGTCTACACGGACTCCCACCTATTTGTTGGAGAAACATGGCCGGTGCTTGACTAGTAATTCCCCAAGGGCCTATAAGTGGAACCCAATTGAAATCACCGCACCCGTAAATCAATCCGTCTGTTTTATGCCACAGAGCTCTCATGTATATCTTCTTTTCATCCAAACTAGATAGAAAACAACTCCATCTCTCCATTGAAGGCTTAAATGGTTGCAGTCTTGCCTTTTCAAAATCACCAATAGGATCCCTCAACTGACAATCATCCTTTTGGAACTGCACCAAAGGAGCCCCAACCGTCTTGTCATACCTTAGGTGACTAATAAGCCAGATCCCAAGCAACTGAGCGCACCCAATGAACCTCCCTTCCGAAAAGTCTCGCATAATATGGCAGGCACCGGAGTTGCTTGATGTTTAACATGATTAACCATCTTGATCACACCTCTATTGATGTTTCCACCAGCGCATGGAAAAATAACAGTACCATACATGACAATTGCAAAAGCAAATCGCCCTTCTTCATTGTGAAAATTTTCTTTAGCAAAGTTCATCAATATTTCTTTTGGGAAAGTCCACCTTGCCCCCTTTGTACTCCCCATTTCTTTAATCTTCTTCACTGGTAAGCCCAAAAGCTTAGAGATAACTACTTCTGCAAAAGTCTTCGTTCCAGGGTTATATATTTTACTAGCGTGCAAGGTGTATCCCAGCAACTCGGCATACTCTTCCATCAATGGTGATAAATCTACTGACCCAAAAATGAAGCAACGATATGTTGGATCCCAATGATATATAGCCGCTTTTAGGAGAGTTACTGGCGTCTGGACTGTCAACAGATGATCAACTCGCCCAAAGACGCTCCTAAAAGCTTTCTTTGTGTTCACATCCTGCTTCTGCCAAAACTCAGATAAAGCTTCCGGTGCTCGAGTCTGGAATGAAACTTTCTTCACTGGTCTCAACGGCTGATCTTCTTTCAAACTGTCTCCCAACTCTCCTTGTAGCTTCTCTAACTTGTCTCTAATTTCTACTGGATCACCCAACTCCACCACGCTTGTTCCTATGGGCCTGATCATTCTGCCAATATTATCTGGTTAGATTGCAAAGATGTGCTCTAACGTGCATGCATGATCAATAAAAAAAAACAGTTATGGATATTAACTGCACAGGTTAGGTTAGGATACAAAAGCAAAACAATATATACAAGAGGGAATAAGTTATAAAAGAAAACGAATATGGTTAAGGCATGTAACAAGAAATCTAACATAATATGGACTTGCGAAATAAATAGTTTAGGGATAAGGATGCCCCCTTGGTTCCTGAATTGGGTAATACCACCTAAAAATTTCTGAAAGTTTAGAACCATGGCTACGGTTTATCTATGGTGCATATGGGTGGTTTAACTAACTAATCACGAGGTCTCTGGATCAGGTGGCTTTTGCTCCATTGGATCACAAAAGCCCATCCCTTAATGTTATAAGAGGACGTCAATCCAGGAAGGTGTCTCCCTCCACCCATACAGGGAAGTGAATCCCATGAAAGTGGTAGGTCAACCTTCACTAATCACTAAGTAACCCGGGTATAGGGTTATGTGTGTGAAGTGATAAGTGAATGTGTGTGCGGGAGCATACAAACCAATATCCCTAACATTTAAATCTCACAAGGCCCATATCTGATGAAGAAATCTACAACATTGAACAAATCCATCAAATTCTTCAAATTTAATATACAAATTGGAACTAACATAAAAACTATACAAGAAAAGCACAAAAATCAATCATACAGGCTCAACCCCTTTGGTATAAAAACCAATGTCCCCAGCAGAGTCGCCAGTTGTCGCAACCGGGGTAATGACGCGGACCGGCGATGAAATGATGAAAAATGTTTAGAGTCGCCACCAATTGATTTGAGTGCAATTGGACACTAAAAAATGGTCTACGAACCAGAAAATGGGTAAAGGGGGTCTATTGAGCGTGGGGAAGGTGTTAGGCACCCCACAACTCCCTAAAAGGTTACCTTGATTGATATGTGTGCTTTTTCTTAAAAAATTTGTTTGTGATATTTTTATTTTAAAAGATAACATAATTAAAGCTAGGCAGGAGTTGAATTTTATCAAGTCCTCCTCCTAATGATCTTTAATTTAGTTACCATTATTTTTATGAGGATAAACGATATTTTGATTTGAAAAGATAACATAATTAAAGTCTAGGCAGGAGCTGAATTTTATCAAGTCCTCCTCCTAAAGAACTTTAATTCAGGTATCTAATAAATTAATTTATCATTTATTTTTTATTTAAATAAAGATAATACAATTAAAGTCTAGGTAGGAGCTGAATTTTATCAAGTCCTCCTCCTAATGATCTTTAATTTAGGTAATAAATTAATGTGAATGAAAATAACACAATTAAAGTCTAGGCAAGAGCTGAATTTTATCAAGTCCTCCTCCTATTTGACTTTAATTTAGGCATTTTCTTATTTTGTTTATATGAAAATTTGGCAAAGACGCGGTTGTTGAATTGACGGAATTGCGGAAAATGATCTATGCATACAATTCTAATATACATTCTAAACATGCATCCTAAATTAATAACCCCTAACATGCATACTAATCAATTTA
Organism: Tripterygium wilfordii; assembly: GCF_013401445.1. NCBI lineage: Eukaryota > Viridiplantae > Streptophyta > Magnoliopsida > Celastrales > Celastraceae > Tripterygium > Tripterygium wilfordii. The sequence goes on along the minus strand of NC_052235.1, from coordinate 11,265,240 downwards.
AATATGCATAAATATAAATTACACTACTCTACACTACTCTTCATTATTTTTCCACTATACTATTACATGGCTTACATTTACAAAGATATACATACCAAATAAAAATAAGATAAAAATATATACAAATAATAAAATACAAAATGTGGCCCATGGAGCCCATGTGTGGCTCAAACCCGGTCCAAACTCCAAATGAACTCTCCGGCCCCAAACGAAATCAAGTCCGGCCCAAGTTGAATCAAGCCCGGTCCATATTCAAAAATTGAATAAATCCAGTTTACATTCAAATACCATTTCCGCACATCACATAAACACCATATAAACCCACATAATCCCAATATAAAAATCAAATTATATGCACAAACTCTTGAACCCAAAATAGCCATCTCAATATAACCAATCGGAATATATAAGATAAAATCAAAACCAAATTCATCAAAACCATAATCGGATCCATAAAACCAAATTCATCAAAACCAGAAACCAGATTTATAAAGCCAAATACTAATATCAAAACTGAACTTATCAATGTTACATGTCAAAACCAGAACCGGATTCACCAACACATACTGATATCAAAACCAGAGAGTAGGCAGGGACATTAATAGCCAAATAACCAAAGAGCAAGCAAAGAGATCCAACCGAGTATAACCAGAGAGTAAACTGAGTATGAATCGAATCTAAACCAAGTGTCAATAGGAGTATCGACGTAGCATTCAAATCACAAAAACCAGATCCAGATTTTAACCCAATGAACAAGCAAACTATAGGTATCGATACAAAGATAAATGAAGAAGCATGAAAACATAATCAAAGATAAAGATCCAGATTCAAGTATAGAATACAGCAGATTCGTTACCTCTTCCTCTATCTGCTTCTTCTACTGGTGACTTCTTTCGGTCTAACCCCCCTTTCCTTTTTCCTTTCTCCCTCTTCTTCCTTTTTTTTTTGTTCTTCTTTCCACTCCCTTTCCAAATTCTCCCCCCTTTTTCTTTATCCTCACTTTCGGCTACTTTACCCTCTTTCTTCTCTCTTTTTTTTTATTTTTTTTATTTTTTTTATTTTTTTGTATTTTATTTATTTATATTTTATTTTATTTTTTTGGCCTGACGAAAATCGGTTACTACAGACACATAAGTCAAACAAAAATTCTCTTTTCCATATATGTACCTTTTTTCCACATAAGTACCTCTTTTAAAAGTTAAAATAATGTAATCTCACATTTACCCTTCTTCTCCAACAAACATGAATTTTTTAAAAAAAACCTATATCTAAGACACCTACTCTCCATCTCCACCATTGTCATGTTTGCCTCCATCTTCACCACTACCACTGTCCGTCTCCATCTCTACCGCCGCCACCGCCACCGCCACCGCCACCGCCACCGCCACCGCCGCCGCTCCTCCACCATCATCGCACCTCCACAATCATCTTCTTCATTTTTTTATTATTCTTCTTCTTATTTTTATTAGTTTTTATCTTTATCTTGTTAGATTTGAGATGTAATATGATATCTAAGCTTGTAATATGAGATCTGATATCATAATCTGAGTTCAGATCTGAGATCATACAAATATGAGATCTTATGTTACTGTTTCAATATTATTACAGATCTGAGATTGTATGTTACTGTTTGAAACAGTAATATTATGTGAGCAAAACCTACCAACTTCGGTCTCCCTTTCCAGTGGCCATTTTGAACAAAATCTGGTTGGGCATTGTGCATCTTAGTGAGTGAAGTCTAACGGCGGTGGTGATGTAGCAAACCATCGCCGAAATCGCTAGATTTGAGACCTTTTCTTTCATGTTACTATTTCTATATTACTGTTTCAAACAATAACATCATCATGTTACTGTTGTAAAAAATAATAATATTAGACTAATATTGACCCATATTATCATGTTAATTTATTGGCGTTGTAATGCAGAACCATGTACTACAGATTGAGTATTTTTTAAGGTCATCTGCTCTAGTAAGAAATATGACAATCGTTTTGTTTATTATGAAATAGTAACATGAACATGTCCGAATGATTTTGCAGAACTTGACAAATTAATTATTTCAGATCTAGCACTCATAAACTCAAGGAAATTCTGAACGAAAATCGTGTACCCAACATCTACACCTAAATAAAAGCAAGGAAGAATAGAAATAATAGATCTAGAGAGAGATAGAGAGGGGAGAAGAAGAAGAAGAATAAGAAGAAGAAGAAGAAGAAGAAGAAAGAGAAAAAGAAGAGAGATAAGAAAGAGAGACGAAGAATAAAGAAAGAAAATAAAGAGAAGAAAGAGATTGGGGGTATAAAGGTAAATGATTATCCCATGAGTACTTTTATGTCCATGTATTTTTTTGTTGAACCTAAATGTCCAAAAGTACACTAATGAGTACCAGCTTGGCATTGTCTAGAAATGTCCCCAAGGTCAGCTCTTGATAAAAGAAAATATGTTGTTGATTCTCTCTTTAGACTTGTATATCAAAATCAGCACTTAAGGTATCATCATAGGCACGAAAATTATCTCATCTTTATCATGGAAATCTCCTTGATTCTCCTCTTGTGACTAATGCGGAAGGCTTGCATGATCAATGAGAAAATCGGCTCTTGTTGGAAACAAAATCAGCACTTATCAATATGGAAACTCCTCTTGATATCCTTCTTCATTCTTGGAAATTAGCTCTCTCTTCATATGGTAAGATAATCAACCTTAAATGACAAAAGTCTTCTCTCCACATTTCAATCTTAGCTTCCACGATTCTAGGTCTTGTAAAGATGGAAACTTATTCTTTTCACAAAAGATAAATCTTTGCCAAACATGTAAGGAAATAAATCATCTCGTATAATCTCCAAAATTCTTCTTCTCTTCTCCATTCGAAATTCATTTATTTTCATTGAATCTTGCTAGCATATAAGAAAAGTGAACTTCCTTCTTTAATCTCCAAAAACTCTTCAAATCAAAAGTCTTCTTTTGGAAACCAAATCAATCACTTGATGCAATCACACGCCTAGTCCATATATGGCAATCTTAACTTAAAATGTTGCTGAATAAAATTGATCTCTAATTGAAACTTTATTAGCTTCTCTTCAATAAATGTAACTTATCTCCAACTTAGCCAACTTGACACTTTCCATAAATAGGTAGAGCTTTTTAATTTTAGAACAACCTCTTCTAGTGGATTTAGCAAGGTGCTTAGGTATTTCTTAGCATGCCCTAGTTCTTCCAAGACCATTCTTGGACTGCCGAAAATATATATATAGAAACTAAACCTGAAACAATCTAAAAAATGATTGTAAGCTCGTTTGAGCTTCATGCTTGAAAGATATGTTAGTTACATTCAAATAGTCCACCTTTTAGCATGCATAGCATTATAAGCATAAACATTTAGCACATGAATCATTGAGTTAAGATATAATATGATTTAAGAAAGAATTGATGCACAAGCAATTCAGAATATTCAACTGTATTTTGACAAGTAATCATCAAAACATGCTTTCTCACATTTTAATACATAGTCAAGTCAATCATGCTCATACACATTTTCGCACATAATCATCAAAAACAAAATATTGACCTAGACACTAACTCTTGGTCCAACAAAGACTAGTGAGAGCGTCAAGACTAGCGATGATGTCAAGGCTCACGATGAAGTCAAGACTAGTGATTTTTTTAGGGCTAGCGAGTATGTCAAGGCTAGCAATGTTGCCAGGGCTAACAAGAGTTGAAGGACTAATGAAGGAGACTTCATTGGCGTGGCTAGAGAGACGTGGTGAGCGAAGCCTGACTAATAAGGCGAGGTGAACAAAGTAGGTCCAAGCACAGATGACTTATGTGGAATGGCAAACAAAGGACCAAGTGATCTGGACGCGTGTCAATCCATGATTGATTACATTAATTTCTTGGGCTAAACTTGAACCCAATCATAGGTTCTTGTTTAGATTTCGACAGTTCATTGTATTCTTGCTTTTATTTACTTGAGCTAGTGAGGAACCCAACCTTAGGTTTCGATCTAGCGATTGTAATATGAATTCTTTGTGCAGGTTGTGTCAATCAAATATATCCATCTATTATCAGTCATTGTTCTTCATATTGTTCTTATTTGAAGTTTGTTTGGGTGTTGGGTGTTGCTTGGATTGACATTATTTGCGTGTTTATGTTATCTGACATGATTTAGTGTTAGATCTTGAATTAGGTCCTCATCAATTTGGTGCTTTTATTGAGAGTTGCGTGATTTATGTTTTGTAATCTATGTCAAGTTCTTTCAATTTAAAGTCAATGGAGATAGGATTGAGGCCTTAGAATAGGATGGAAGGTAGACGTCGCGAACATTGGAGGAGGTGACCACGGTCTTGGCTCAGCTAACAATGACTCTCAATGAGATGAGGTGAGAGAACTCGGGAGTTTAGAAAGAGTAGAGATTATTGAAAGGTTGGAGTGAAGGGTGGTAGAATGGCTAATGGAGATAAGAGATGCGAGGAGATCTCTAGATCCACACGTAGAGTCAGTTGATAGAGACAGAGACAGAGAAGAGGTAGAGAGACAACGAACTCATGGTGAAGGATATGATATGGGAAGAAGCAATGTTGTTGAAATGTGGCTTGGGGGTGATGACCTGATGTAAGACGCGATGACATGAAAAGGATTGGAGATGGAACGTAATTTTAACATTCCCTGTTTGGGTCCAGTTGGTATTAGCTTTTGTTAAGGGATCATTTTGTAAGTTGATTTTATATTTAAGTTGTTAAGGAACATATTAGGGTAAATTTTGCCTGGATAATATTATGAAGAATAGGAGGTGCATTTTCCTATAAGATTAGAAGCTTGTAGTCTTGGGTTCGAGGAGTCACCCTTACAATGACCTCAAACACTTCGTTGCTACACATCTGTGCGAGGGAATCCTTATTTGCTGTTTGTTGGAATTTGGATGCTGTTGTTATTTCTTCTTTTTGAGTGGTCTTAGCCCTCTTTTGGATCTTTGTATTAATTATCATTGCTTGTTTATTCATTGTTTCGTATTTGATTCTATTGTTCAAACAATTATTAGTTCTTGTTGATTTATTCTTGCCGTGAGATCGATTGTTTGTTTCTGGATTGACATCAATTGGTATCAAGGCTGAAAATGGGTGGGCTATAGCATACTCCGATGAACTATGGATACTAGAGGTATACGTGGAGATCGTGGAAGAGGACGGAGGCCACGATATGTCATTATTGATGACGTCCTAGGTGCCAGTGATGGCTCGCAACAGCATATTACACAGGTCATACGGATCCTTAATCCCAATCACGACAAAGGTGGTGAGAGCAGTATCGACCTAGACCCTAAGAGAAGAGCTTCCCTTTGAAGCTCAAGTAGAGTTTAACATGGGTAGCGATTATTATGGCAGTGACTTCAATGAACAATGCGGACCATATTAATGACATAATCCTTCTCCTCGATGGGAAGATCATCTCATTCATGTGCTGGAATCCAATCAAATCATGGGGTTCAACTTCACATCTCTGATTTTGATGGTGATTTGGAGCCTTACCAATTTCTGGGTTGGTTGGAGAGTGTCCAGAATTTTTTTGAATGGAAGGAAATGCATGAAGAGCAAAAGGTGAAGTTAGTTGCTGCGAAAATGAGAGGCATGGCCTTAGACTGGTGGAAGGACTATCAAAAGACCAGGGAAAATAAGGGTAAACGAAAGGTGAGGCTGAGTTGTCTCTCACCGTCATGGCAGGCATCCGAAAGCCCTCTATAATGAGACTGATGGCATGGATAGGGAAGCATGAGGTAACTTTACTTGTTAATAGTGTGTCATCTCATAATTTAATTATTGGTAATATTATTAAGTAGGTTGGGTTGAAAGGAATGTCAGTGGAGCCATTTGATGTTAAGGTGGCTAACAACGAAAGACTGTAGTGTGAAAAGATAGTGTGGGACGTGAAGATGAATGTTCAAAGAGTGAGGATTGCACACGACTTGCATGTGTGGAAATACATATTAAAGATGAACCCCTTGAAGTGCTCCTTTGGAGTTTCAGCAGGAAACTTCCTAGGGTTTTTGGTTCATCAAAGAGGCATTGAGGTTGACAAGAATAAAACCATTGCCGTTCTTGAAGAACAACCTCCTAGCAAGAAGAAGGAACTGCAAAGATTCCTGGGGCATATCAACTTCCGTAGAAGATTCATCTCCAATCTTACTGGGAAAGTCCAAGTATTCTCTGAGCTCCTAAAACTGAAAAAGGAAGAAGGATTCATCTGGGAGGATAGACATCAACAAGCATTCTAGAAGATCAAGGAGTATCTACCAAGATCTCTTATCCTCACTCTTCCTATGACCAAGAAGGCATTGAAGCTTTATATCTCAACAATAGAAGGTTCCATTGGTTCTCTTAGCTCAAGACAATGAGAGTGGCAAAGAGCAAGTAGTCTACTATGTTAGCATACTTTTATCTCCTATAGAACATATATATATTCTCCTATTGAGAAGCTCTATTTGAGTTTATTCTTTGCTGCTACCAAGCTCAGACACTACATGCTATAAGTCACAATTTTGCTCCTGTACAAGACTAACCTCATCAAATACTTGCTATCCAGACCGATTATTAGGGGAAAAATTGGCAAATGATCCATCACCCTGATGAAGTTTTCTTCCTAATATGTTCCATAGAAGGTCGTGAAGGGATAAACACTCACAGGCTTTCTTCTTGATCATCCTTGTTTAGACATTGAAGAAACAGAGTCTCTGGAGTTAAGGACATGCTTAATATCCTATACTCGTTGGACACTCCAGTTTGACGGATCCATAATAGACTTTGTCTCAGGATGTAGTATTGTTATCATTTCTCCTAAATGTCAGAAAACTCTTTTGTCCTTTCAACTTGATTTTGATTGCACTAACAATTAGGTAGAGTATGAAGCAGTCATCATTGTACTGGAGATCATCAAAGAGCCTAGATCCATGAACCATCGAAATCCTTGGAGATTCCCAATTGGTGATCAATCACTTAGGAGGCACCTATAAATGTCATAGTCCAAACCTTGCACCCCACTACATGTCAATGAAGAAAGCTTCTAGAAGACTTTGACGATGCAATCGTATCTCATGTTCCAAAGAGGTTCAATACAGAAGCAAATGAGCTTGATCAGGTGGCCACAATAGTCAAGATTTCTCAAAGAGTCTATGATAGAACTATCATAGTACCGAGGAGATTATTGCCTTCTGTTAAAAGAAGGGCACTTGTTGATCTAGACACGTTTTATGTGGAGATTTTAGAATTAGATTGGAGACATTCTTTGATTTAGTTCCTGAAATAGCCAAACTTGAAGACAGACTAGAAGACCAGAAGGAGCGCAATCAACTACATTCTGATGGATTAAGAACTATGTCTTGATGGAGGAATCTATGAAGATCATGCCATAAGTTCATGAAAGAGTTTGTGGAGCTCATCAAGTAGGCAAAAAAAATGAGGTGGCTTATCAGAAGGTATGGATACTTTTGGCCCTATATCTTGGCAGATTGTATTCAATACTCCAGGGATGCCATCCTTTTTAGATACACAGACATATTCAACATGTATCAGCTACTACCGTGCAAGCAGTTGTGAAACCATGGTCATTCAGGGGATGGGCTATGGATCTCATTTGGAAAATCTTCCCACCTTCTAACGAGGGACATCATTTTATCATAGTAACCATGGACTACTTTATAAAATGGGTAGAGGCCTTTCCACTCAAATTCGTAACTTATCAGGACATGATAAAGGTCATGAAGGAGAATATCATTCACAGATTTGGTCTTCGCCAATATATTATGGCAGATCGAGGCACAATCTTATTTGGAGACCAAGTACAAGCTTTTGCCTGGAAATATGATTTTGAAATTTTGTAGTCTACACCATATTATACTCAAGGAAATGGCCAAATAAAGTCTACTAACAAAGTGCTGAAGAACATTATTGGGAGAATGGTGGAAAATAGGCCAAGGGCTTGGCATGAGGCACTTTTAGAAGCCTTTTGGGCCTATAGGACATCAAAAAGAAGATCAACGGGAGGTACACCTTTTATGTTGACTTATGAGCAAGATGTAGTTCTTCCTATGGAGATGGCAGTCAAATCGACAAGGGTAGCCTTATAGAATCAATTATATCTTGTAGATTATTATCAGGCCAGGATGATAGTATAAGAAGGCCTTGATGAAGTCAGACTTACTGCCTATGATCATCTTCAAGTTCATAAGCAAAAGGTGTAAGAAAAATCGTTTGTAAAATAGAGTTTTAGGTTTCAAAAATTTTGTTTATGCAACGGAAGCTTTCTAAAACTCCATACATGTTCATGATCCTTTTAGAACTACATTCAATCAACCCAAGTTTGCAGAATCCTAGTTATGTGATTTAAAAAAAATACCTTTTGGATTTTTCGGATGAAGATTCACAAGGAGAGCTCAACAATCTATTGATTGTAACCCTTGAAAACTTGATTCCAAATCCGATGTGTTGTAGATGAGATTCAGACTTTTATGACTTGCAAATCTTCCTCCTTATTCCCTAGAATTAATCCTTGATGTGGAGAGTGATCTCTACAACAAAGATCGTTATCACCAAACTAATGAACTAAAACGAGAGAATACCTTGGAAGAACGTTTCTCTTGTCTCACTTGTATGGCCGGCCAAGCTTGGTATTTATAATACCCTTGGCCGACCCCCACTCTAGGGTTTTCTAGAGTGGGCCGGTCATAAGCTTGTGCAATACAACAAGCCCAATTCTCTCTTATTTAGTTCATAACCTATTTGGTCCAACTCAATTCTTATTTGGGCTGAGCAGGGGTGTAATATCCTGGTCTAATTTTACACTATTCATAGTATCTTCTCGTGGTGGTTGAGGTGGAGGGAACCTCTGTGTTGGTGAACCGGTATTTGAAGGAGTAAAAATTAAATTGTGATAAAATTATAGAAATATTTTTAATAAATGGGGAATTTTAAAGGAAAATTTTTAAAGTAAGAATTACTTAAATCGGATTTAAATTTGATTTGTTATGAATTTTTGAAATTAATTATAACAATTTAGTTAGGGGTGTTTTTGACAGATGGATGTTTTGGTAAGTCAAATATATTATAAAAGAAAAATTAAAATAAAACAATTCTTACGTGTTTTTTTTTCTCTCTTCTTCCTTTTCTCTCTCCCGTGCATTCTCTTTACTATTCATTTTCTGAGTCCGACAATGGTGAGCGACACCACCGGTATCAAAAGAAGCGTATTGATGAGATGAGTATAACCCAACTTGAATCACGTCGATCGGAGTTGTGGTTAGGGAGATATCGGAGTTTGAAGTTCCGATTTCCTCGGATTTCTTTTGGCCGATTCCGGCGATGGTTTGGCTTGTTTCAGGTACCTATGAGTTAATCTCATCGAGTTCTTTAATTTGATATAAGATTTGACATGTTTGGGTGGTCGGATCGCCTGAGATGGGGTTAAATGGGTTTCCGGTTAGTTGACCGAGTCAGGCCGAGTTGACTCGGTTGACCGGCGAGTTGACTCGGCTGGGTACTATTTGACCCGGTTTGACCCGGTTCGGTACTATTTGACCCGGTTACTATTTGGTTGTTGACTTTGACCGTTGCTATTTGGACGTTGACTTTGACCGTTGACCATAGTTGACCGACCGTATTTTTACAGTATTTTCATATATCGTGTTTTTCGGTGTAGACGGTGGTCACGATTGAGATTCGGAGCGGGTTAACTTTTGGAGTTATGGGTTTGTCAAGAACGCGTGCTTGGTTTTAGCACTCTGATTTCCAGGTAGGGGTTTCCTTACTCTTGCATGTGACTTTAGAGTTCCGGTTTACGGACTCTGGTGATATTATGGTTTTGTCGGTTTCCAGGGGTGGAAATACGACCTGTTTGCATGTTGATTTATATTCCCTGTTATATATATCACTGTTGGTATGTTTTCTGAGAGTGAGGTGATTGGAGGTGTTGGATGTGGATGTGGATATGGATGTGGATGTGGATGTGGATTGTGGGCCCATATAGGAGCCCAAATGATCAGATATGGATTTCTGATGGATGATATATGTACATATACAGACCGGATATATACCGGTGGACCGTCTGAGATGGGGTGCATCACAGGGGACGCCCTCTGGTGTAGGCTATGCTATCGGGATACCCGATCCTCATCCAGTTTCGGTGTGGACCTGGATTGAGACACCCTACGGGGATTAAGGTGGGTCCAGGGGTGATTTATAGTTGCTGGATTATGGGAGTTGGTGTGGTGGTTACAGTGTTGGATAGCCTTATTGGCTACCATTTCACTTGATTGGATTGGTGTATGGATTTTGGATTGCTGGAGACCAGTGTGGGTGGTTCCAGTGTTGTTTAGCCTTATCGGCTATTGTGCTATTTTGTTGACTTACTGATGGATGTATATTTACTGTACTGCATACTATGCATTACATTTTTTGGATTTATTATTATTATTTATGGATATTGGCGTTTCCTCTCAACGCCCTATTGAGCTTTGTGGCTCACCCCTCTTCTTTATCCCCTTTCAGGTGAGTTGGATTTAGGTGATGGCGGTCAGCAGCGGGATGCGTGAGCTGGTGTGTAGCCTTGGGCTGACTCTTTAGTGGGTGTGGGAACTTTTTGTGTTATATTTGTATATACTATACGGTTTGGTATCGGGTAGATATATTTTATTATTCTGCTGTTGTATATGTACATAGGTGGATGTACTTTGTGGATATTATGGTAGTTCTTATTATTATTATTATTATTATGTCTGTTGGGTTTAGTTGTAGATTTGGGATTTGGTTGGGATCTGGTTCAGGGGATGGGGTGTCCCCTGCCGGTCACGTTCCTGTGGTATAGGTATACTTCGGTATATCTTAGGAGAGAGGGGCGTGACAGTTTGGTATCGGAGCTGTAGGTTGAGAAACTTACAGTGGTTAGGTTACCTAGGTTATTTTGTTGGCTACACATCATGCGTTTCCCGGCTGACCTGGTGAGTCTTTATTTTTGGTGTTTCCTGCTTTAGATTTATGTATACGTGTGTTATATTTTCCAGATATGGTTGACACACGTAGTACTCGGGTGCGAGGACATGGACGGGGTAGAGGAGAACATGAGGCGGATGAGCCCCAGGGGGTAGATGAGGTGGGTATGCCTGAGGTTGCTCCATTAGAGCGGGGGCGAGGACGGAGAGGTAGGGGTGCGAGACGTGGTAGGGGTGGAAGACGTGGGAGAGGTGGCGGCAGGCGGCGAGTGTATATAGACCCAGTAGATGATATTAGGGAGGATCAGGAGGGATATTTAGCACCACAAGGGGTAGAGGCTGTCGTTACTACTTTACGACAGGAGGTTCGGGATGTTACTGAGTTGGTACGAGCTCTTGGGCAGACTGTTACAGGACTTGTGACACAGATGACTGCTCCAGTCCCAGTTGCATTACAGGCTCCTGTTGAGGTTCCAGCACAGGTTCTGGCTTTGGGTGAGTTACAGGAGGGTGTAGGTCAGATTGTGGAGGCACAGGTAGCTCCTTTGGCGATTGATACGTCGATCAAAGAGCTAGCCGAGTTACGGAAGACGAATCCTCCGGTATATAGGGGAGTGATAGATCCAGTGGCAGCAGAGGAGTGGGTTCGCCAGTTACGCAGGAAGATGACTTCCTTACGGATTCCTGAGGAGAGGAGGGCTTTATTAGCTGCTGAGTTTCTGGAGGGGGAGGCTTTTACATGGTGGGAGGTGATGACAGTTAGTCGGGGCAGAGAGGGCATGCCCTGGGCAGACTTTGAGACTGCTTTTCTGGCACAGTATGTACCACAGACAGTGCGTGTTGCTAAAGCTAAAGAGTTTCTTGAGTTGATTCAGTCTCCGGACATGACAGTGACACAGTATCAGGCTCGTTTTGAGGAGTTAGGGTGATATGGGGAGGAGTATATTTGAACGGAGGAAAAGAAGATATTGAGATTTAGGAGAGGGTTGTCACCAAAGATTTCACCTCATTTGGCGGCCCAGACTATCACCACCTATCGCGAGTGTATTGATAAAGCACTCGGAGTGGAGAGGACTCTAGTGGAGATTAAGAATTACTGGGAGATTCACAAGAGGAAGCTTGAGAGTTCTGCATCTGCTTCTGGCGAGAGCAGTCAGCACAGACAGAGGATTGAGACTCGGGGGCAGCAGCAGAGTCGGGGGCAACAGCAGAGCCAGGGGCAGGGTTATCAGAGTCGGGGACAGGGTTATTTGGGACCTAGGCAGGGGCAGCAGGGTCCTTGACAGGTTCAGCAGTGGCAGAGACCAGTTCAGCAGGGGCAGAGACAGGGTCAGCAGAGGCAGAGATTGGATCAGCAGGGTCAGGTTACGAGACGGTATCAGCAGTTCCAGCATTGTTATGCTTGTGGTCAGGTGGGCCATATGAGTTGGGATTGTCCTAGGGTAAACAATCTGTTATGTTTCCAGTGTGGATTGCCAGGACATATCAGGAGAGATTGTCCACAAGGTGGAGGATTTGCACCGCCAGTATCTGGAGGTCAGAGAGCTCCAACTCCAGCACCAGTTCCGATACAGAGGGGTCCTGCAGGACGGGGTAGGACACTAGTTCAGCAGCAGCAGCGGCGGCAGCAGCAGCAGGTTCAAAGAGGTGGAGTGTATGCACTTAGGCCTGATGTGGTTCCAGCAGAGCGAGATCACTTGGGAGGTAAGTTTCTCTTATTCAGTTCTTGGGCACGTGTTTTGTTTGACACTGGTGCTACGCATTCATTTATTTCTGCATCATTGCTGAGACATTGGGTTTGGAGATTACGGGAGTGGCGAGGAGATTTATAGTTGATTCACCACTAGGACCAGGTACTGTGATTAGTGGTATTTGTAGGGACTGTGTATTTAGCTTCTCAGACCATGAGTTTAGAGCGGATCTGTTTGTGATGTCATTTACTGATTTTGATGTTATTCTTGGATTGGATTGGTTGACTGAGTATGAGGTGATTATAGAGTGTGCTGAGAGGAGGATTACACTGACCACACCTACGGGGAGGGTTAGATTTCGTGGAACGAGATTGCTTCCGTGTCCACATTTTCTAGATAATCCTCAGTACACCGATTGTGTTATAGCGGGTTTGATTACTTCAGCGTCTAAGGAGGATTCTTCGAACCCTATACCGGTTGTGGAGCATTATATGGATGTTTTTCCCGATGATTTACCGGGGTTGCCACCGCAGAGGGAGATTGAGTTTGTGATTGAGTTGTACCCGGGTACAGATCCGATTTCTATACCACCGTATAGGATGGCACCAGCAGAGCTGAAGGAGTTGAACACTCAGTTGACAGATTTACAGAAGTTAGGATTTATCAGACCGAGCACTTCACCTTGGGTAGCACCTGTTTTGTTTGTGAAAAAGAAGGATGGTACGATGCGTATGTGTGTGGACTATCGGCAGCTGAACAGGGTGACTGTAAAGAACAAATATCCATTGCCGAGGATTAATGATTTGTTTGATCAGTTGAGAGGTAGTCATTATTACTCCAAGATTGATCTCAGATCGGGGTATCATCAGTTGAGGATCAGAGAGGAGGATATTTCAAAGACAGCATTTCGCACACGGTTTGACCATTATGAGTACTTGGTTATGCCATTTGGGTTAACCAATGCACCTGTAGCGTTTATGGATTTGATGCACAGGGTGTTTAGACCGTATCTGGATCAGTTTGTGATTGTGTTCATTGATGATATATTGGTTTATTCAGCCACTGAGGAGGATCACATTAGACACTTGGAGATTGTGTTGCGGACGCTCAGAGAGCATAGATTGTATGCCAAGCTGAGTAAATGTGAATTTTGGGTGACTCAGGTGAGATTTTTAGGGCATGTGATTTCTCAGGAGGGTATAGTGGTGGATCCAGCGAAAGTAGAGGCAGTGGTGGCATGGAGGAGACCGAAGAATGTAGGAGAGATTCGTAGTTTCCTGGGATTAGCAGGTTACTATCGGCGTGTTATTGAGGAGTGCTCGCGGATTGCAGCACCGATGACACAGTTGACTCGGAAGGATACTCCATTTGTGTGGACAGATGTGTGTGAGCAGGCTTTCGAGGAGTTGAAGACTCGATTCACTTCACCTCCAGTGTTGGTGATACCCGACAGGGGTATTGGTTATCAGGTATATTGTGATGCTTCAGGAGTTGGTTTGGGTTGTGTGTTGATGCAGCAGGAGGGAGTGGTTGAGTATGCTTCACGTTTGTTGAAGACGCACGAGAGGAATTATCCTGTGCATGATTTGGAGTTGGCTGCAGTAGTGTTCGCACTAAAGCAGTGGAGATATTATCTTTATGGAGAGAGGTTTGAGGTATTCTCGGATCACAAGAGTCTTCGGTACTTGTTTACTCAGAGAGATTTAAACCAAAGACAGCGTAGATGGATGGAGTATCTTCAGGACTTTGATTTTACCTTACAGTATCATCTAGGCAAGGCCAACGTGGTGGCTGACGCCTTGAGTAGGAGATTGATTTCAGCTCGGTTGGCTATTCAGGAGTTTGGGTTGGTGGATACACTTAGTCAGTATCGACTAGATGTGAAGGAGCGTAGAGATGTACTGAGTTTACGGAGTTTGATTGCTCGTCCGACCCTGGTACAGAGGGTGTTGGATGCACAGTTGGGGGATGCATTGTTTGATGACATTGAGGATATGGAGGGATGGGTTAGAGGCACTAATGGTGGAGTTAGATTCAGGGGCAGATTAGTGGTTCCAGAGGACACTGAGTTACGCGAGGAGATACTTCAGGAGGCACATTACTCACGATTTGCGATGCATCCTGGTGCTACTAAGATGTATCGAGATTTACGGAGGCAGTATTGGTGGAGTGGCATGAAGAGAGATGTGGCACAAACTGTGACTCGATGTCTTACCTGTCAGCAGGTAAAGGCAGAGCATCGACGACCTGCTGGATTATTGCAACCGCTTCCATTACCTGAATGGAAGTGGGAGCATATCACTATGGATTTTGTGATGGGTTTACCTATGACTCCGCGGAGACATGATGCGGTTTGGGTTGTTGTGGATCGGTTGACAAAGACAGCTCATTTTATGCCTATTTGTCAGACAGATTCGATTGAGTCGTTGACGAGATTATATGTACGAGAGATAGTCCGATTGCATGGGGTACCGTTGAGTATTGTATCTGATCGAGATCCCAGATTTACTTCACGGTTTTGGGGCAGTTTTCAGGATACTCTGGGGACGAAACTGAACTTCGGTACAACTTTTCATCCTCAGACTGATGGGCAGAGTGAGCGGACTATTCAGATTCTGGAGGATATGCTTCGGGCTTGTGCGATAGACTTTCGAGGAGATTGGGAGACTCATATTCCTTTAGTGGAGTTTGTGTACAATAATAGCTATCAGAGTAGTATTCAGATGGCACCGTTTGAGGCATTATATGGGAGACCTTGTAGATCACCGTTGTGTTGGTCAGAGGTTGGAGATAGACCATTATTGGGTCCAGAGATGGTGCAGTAGACTAATGAGGTGGTGACAGTGATTCGACAGCGGCTTCTGACAGCTCAGTCACGTCAGAAGAGTTACGCGGATAGGAGACGTAGACCTCTAGAGCTTCAGGTGGGGGATCATGTTTTCCTGAGGGTTAGTCCTCGTAGAGGAGTACAGAGGTTTGGGAGAGCGGGGAAGTTAGCCCCTAGATTTATAAGGCCATTTGAGATTTTGGAAAGGGTGGGGACGGTAGCTTATCGATTAGCATTACCCCCACAGTTGTCAGGAGTACATGGGGTATTTCATGTGTCTATGTTACGGAGGTACCATAGGGACCCTTCTCATATATTAGATTGGTCTACCTTGGAGATTGGTGAGGACGCTACTTTTGAGACACGTCCTATTAGGATTGCGGATAGACAGGAGAGGCGACTACGGTCGAAGACCATACCCTTGGTTAAGGTGATATGGCAACATTATGGAGTGAAGGAGACGACTTGGGAGTTAGAGTCGGATATGCAGATTAGATTTCCGGATTTATTTACTACCTACGTATGATTTAATTTCGGGGACGAAATTTTCTTAAGGGGGGAAGGATGTAATATCCTGGTCTAATTTTACACTATTCATAGTATCTTCTCGTAGTGGTTGAGGTGGAGGGAACCTCTGTGTTGGTGAACCGGTATTTGAAGGAGTAAAAATTAAATTGTGATAAAATTATAGAAATATTTTTAATAAATGGGGAATTTTAAAGGAAAATTTTTAAAGTAAGAATTACTTAAATCGGATTTAAATTTGATTTGTTATGAATTTTTGAAGTTAATTATAACAATTTAGTTAGGGATGTTTTTGACAGATGGGTGTTTTGGTAAGTCAAATATATTATAAAAGAAAAATTAAAATAAAACAATTCTTCCGCGTTTTTTTTTCTCTCTTCTTCCTTTTCTCTCTCCCGTGCATTCTCTTTACTATTCATTTTCTGAGTCCGGCGATGGTGAGTGACACCACCGGTATCAAAAGAAGCGTATTGATGAGATGAGTATAACCCAACTTGAATCACGTCGATCGGAGTTGTGGTTAGGGAGATATCGGAGTTTGAAGTTCCGATTTCCTCGGATTTCTTTTGGCCGATTCCGGCCGATTCCGGCGATGGTTTGGCTTGTTTCAGGTACCTATGAGTTAATCTCATCGAGTTCTTTAATTTGATATAAGATTTGACAGGTTTGGGTGGTCGGATCGCCGGAGATGGGGTTAAATGGGTTTCCGACGAGTTGACCGAGTCAAGCCGAGTTGCCTCGGTTGACCGGCGAGTTGACCCGGCTGGGTACTATTTGACCCGGTTCGGTACTATTTGACCCGGTTACTATTTGGCTGTTGACTTTGGCCGTTACTATTTGGACGTTGACCATAGTTGACCGACCGTATTTTTACAGTATTTTCATATATCGTGTTTTTTCGGTGTAGACGATGGTCACGATTGAGATTCGGGGCGGGTTAACTTTTGGAGTTAGGGGTTTGTCAAGGACGCGTGCTTGGTTTTAGCACTCTGATTTCCAGGTAGAGGTTTCCTTACTCTTGCATGTGACTTTAGAGTTCCGGAAATTAGGGTGGGTCCAGGGGTGATTTATAGTTGCTGGATTATGGGAGTTGGTGTGGTGGTTACGGTGTTGGATAGCCTTGTCGGCTACCATTTTACTTGATTGGATAGGTGTATGGATTTCTGGAGACCAGTGTGGGTGGTCAACTATGGTCAACGGACAAATAGTAACGGTCAAAGTCAACGTCCAAATAGTAACGGTCAAAGTCAACAACCAAATAGTAACCGGGTCAAATAGTACCGAACCGGGTCAAATAGTACCCAACCGGGTCAAACCGGGTCAAATAGTGCCCAACCGAGTCAACTCCCGGTCAACCGAGTCAACTCGGCCTGACTCGGTCAACTCGCCGGAAACCCATTTAACCCCATCACCGGCGATCCGACTACCCAAACCTGTCAAATCTTATATCAAATTAAAGAACTCGATGAGATTAACTCATAGGTACCTGAAACAAGCCAAACCGTCGCCGGAATCGGCCGGATCGACCAAAAGAAATCCAAGGACCCTGCTGACCCTGCCTAGGTCCCAAATAACCCTGTCCCCGACTCTGATAACCCTGCCCCTGGCTCTGCTGTTGCCCCCGACTCTGCTGCTGCCCCCGAGTTTCAATCCTCTGTCTGTGCTGACTGCTCTCGCCAGAAGCAGATGCAGAACTCTCAAGCTTCCTCTTGTGAATCTCCCAGTAATCCTTAATCTCCACAAGAGTCCTCTCCACTCCGAGTGCTTTATCAATACACTCGCGATAGGTGGTGATAGTCTGGGCCGCCAAATGAGGTGAAATCTTTGGTGACAACCCTCTCCTAAATCTCAGTATCTTCTTTTCCCCTGTGCAAATATACTCCTCCCCATATCGCCCTAACTCCTCAAAACGAGCCTGATACTGTGTCACTGTCATGTCCGGAGACTGAATCAACTCAAGAAACTCTTTAGCTTTAGCAACACGCACTGTCTGTGGTACATACTGTGCCAGAAAAGCCGTCTCAAACTCTGCCCAGGGCATGCCCTCTCTGCCCCGACTAACTGTCATCACCTCCCACCATGTAAAAGCCTCCCCCTCCAGAAACTCAGCAGCTAATAAAGCCCTCCTCTCCTCAGGAATCCGTAAGGAAGTCATCTTCCTGCGTAACTGGCGAACCCACTCCTTTGCTGCCACTGGATCTATCACTCCCCTATATACCGGAGGATTCGTCTTCCGTAACTCGGCTAGCTCTTTGATCGACGTATCAATCGCCAAAGAAGCTACCTGTGCCTCCACAATCTGTCCTACACCCTCCTGTAACTCACCCAAAGCCAGAACCTGTGCTGGAACCTCAACAGGAGCCTGTAATGCAACTGGGACTGGAGCAGTCATCTGTGTCACAAGTCCTGTAACAGTCTGCCCAAGAGCTCGTACCAACTCAGTAACATCCCGAACCTCCTGTCGTAAAGTAGAAACGACAGCCTCTACCCCCTGTGGTGCTAAATATCCCTCCTGATCCTCCCTAATATCATCTACTGGGTCTATATACACTCGCCGCCTGCCGCCACCTCTCCCACGTCTTCCACCCCTACCACGTCTCGCACCCCTGCCTCTCCGTCCTCGCCCCCGCTCTAATGGAGCCACCTCAAGCATACCCACCTCATCTACCCCCTGAGGCTCATCCGCCTCATGTTCTCCTCTTTCCCGTCCATGTCCTCGCACCCGAGTACTACGTGTGTCAACCATATCTGGAAAATATAACACACGTATACATAAATCTAAAGCAGGAAACACCAAAAATAAAGACTCACCAGGTCAGCCGGGAAACACATGATGTGTAGCCAACAAAATAACCTAGGTAACCTAACCACTGTAAGTTTCTCAACCTACAGCTCCGATACCAAACTGTCACGCCCCTCTCTCCTAAGATATACCGAAGTATACCTATACCACAGGAATGTGACCGGCAGGGGACACCCCATCCCCCGAACCAGATCCCAACCAGATCCCAAATCTACAACTAAACCCAACAGACATAATAATAATAATAATAATAACTACCATAATATCCACAAAGTACATCCACCTATGTACATATACAACAGCAGAATAATAAAATATATCTACCCGATACCAAACCGTATAGTATATACAAATACAATACAAAAAGTTCCCACACCCACTAAAGAGTCAGCCCAAGGCTACACACCAGCTCACGCATCCCGCTGCTGACCGCCATCACCTACATCCAACTCACCTGAAAGGGGATAAAGAAGAGGGGTGAGCCACAAAGCTCAGTAGGGCGTAGAGAGGAAATGTCAATATCCATAATTAATAAATCCAGAAATATAATGCATAATATGCAATACAGTAAATATACATCCATCAGTAGCCAACCAAATAGCACAATAGCCGATAAGGCTAAACAACACTGGAACCACCCACACTGGTCTCCAGAAATCCATACACCAATCCAATCAAGTAAAATGGTAGCCGATAAGGCTATCCAACACCGTAACCACCACACCAACTCCCATAATCTAGCAACTATAAATCACCCCTGGACCCACCCTAATCCCCGTAGGGTGTCTCAATCCAGGTCCACACCGAAACTGGATGAGGATCGGGTATCCCGATAGCATAGCCTACACCAGAGGGCGTCCCCTGTGATGCACCCCATCTCAGACGGTCCACCGGTATATATATATCCGGTCTGTATATGTACATATATCATCCATCAGAAATCCATATCTGATCACTTGGGCTCCTATATGGGCCCACAATCCACATCCACATCCACATCCATATCCACATCCACAGCCACATCCACATCCAACACCTCCAATCACCTCACTCTCAGAAAACATACCAACAGTGATATATATAACAGAGAATATAAATCAACATGCAAACAGGTCGTATTTCCACCCCCGGAAACCGACAAAACCATAATATCACCAGAGTCCGTAAACTGGAACTCTAAAGTCACATGCAAGAGTAAGGAAACCCCTACCTGGAAATCAGAGTACTAAAACCAAGCACGCGTCCTTGACAAACCCCTAACTCCAAAAGTTAACCCGCCCCGAATCTCAATCGTGACCACCGTCTACACCGAAAAAACACGATATATGAAAATACTGTAAAAATACGGTCGGTCAACTATGGTCAACGTCCAAATAGTAACGGCCAAAGTCAACAGCCAAATAGTAACCGGGTCAAATAGTACCCAACCGGGTCAAACCGGGTCAAATAGTACCCTGCCGAGTCAACTCGCCGGTCAACCGAGTCAACTCGGCCTGACTCGGTCAACTCGCCGGAAACCAATTTAACCCCATCGCCGACGATCCGACCACCCAAACCTGTCAAATCTTATATCAAATTAAAGAACTCGATGAGATTAACTCATAGGTACCTGAAACAAGCCAAACCGTCGCCGGAATCGGCCGGATCGACCAAAAGAAATCCAAGGATATCGGAACTTCAAACTCCGATATCTCCCTAACCACAACTCCGATCGACGTGATTCAAGTTGGGTTATACTCGTCTCGTCAATACGCTTCTTTTGATACCGGTGGTGTCACTCACCGTCACCGGAATCGGAAAATCACCGGTAACCGTGAAGGAGAGAAAAAAGAAAAAAAAATGTGGGAGAGAGAAAAAGAAGAAAAAAATCGCGTGAGATGTTTTTTTTTTCTTTTATTTTTTTTATTTATAATTTTTTTTCACTTACAAAAACTCCAACCTGTCCAAAAACACCCCTAACGAAATTGCTATAATTAACTTCAAAAATTCATAATAAACCCAATTTAAATCCGACTTAAATAATTCTTACTCCAAAAATTTTCTTTTAAAATTCCCCATTTATTAAAAATATTTTTATAGTTTTATCACAATTAAATTTTTATTCTCTTCAAACACCGGTTCACCAACACAGAGGTTCCTTCCACCACAATCACCACGAGAAGATACTATGAATAGTATAAAATTAGACCAGGATATTACAAGCTGTCTCAACGGCTGCTACATATTCTGCTTCCATAGTAGAGTCTGCTATGCGTTCTGCTTAACACTCCTCTTACTTACGGCTCCACCTCCCTAGGGTAAATATATATCCCCAGGTAGATTTTCTAGAGTCTTTGTCTGCCTAGAAATCTGAATCTACATACCCTAAGGGTAGTAGGTCATCAGCTTTATATACTAACATGTCATCTCTCGTTCTTCATAGATACTTGAGTACATGTTTTATCGCAATACAATGTTCAACGCCAGGATTTGATTGATATCTGCTAACTAAACCAACTATATAACATATATATGACCTAGTACACATCATCACATAGAAGAGACTACCCACTGTCGAGGCATAAGGAACGTTTCTCATCTTCTCAATCTCTTCCTGTGTGTCAGGACACTGTTTTTGAGAAAAAGTTATTCCAAATTTGTAAGGAAGACCTTTCTGATTTCCTTTCTTGGAATCATGCATGCTAAACCTAGCAAGAATGGTGTCAATGTAATGAGCTTGTGACAAGCCTATCATTCTTTGTTTTCGATCATGCATAAGCTTGATCCCAAGAATGTGACCAGATTATCCCAAATCCTTCATCGCAAATTGACCTCCTAACCATACTTTAATCGATGAAAATACTGCTACATCGTTCCTAATTAGCATTATATCATCGACATAAAGTACAAGAAAGACCACCACTTTTCCATTGCATCTCGTGTAGACACTCAATTCATCAGGATATTGCATAAATCCATTGGATTTGATGGCTTGATCGAATATGATATTCCAAGATCTAGATGCTTGCTTAAGTCCATAAATGGATCTATTAAGCTTGCATAATAAATTCTCTTGGCCCTTTGCTATGTAACCTTCGGTTTGCATCATGTAGATGCATTCATCAAGACTTCCATTTAGGAATGTTGTATTGTCGTCCATTTACCAAATTTCATAATTGAAATAAGCGACAATAGAAAGAAGGATCCGAATAGACTTAAGTATGGCTATTGGCGAAAAAGTTTCTTCATAATCGATCTTTTCTTTCTGAGTATACCCTTTTACAACAAGCCTTGCTTTGAAAGTTTCCACTTTCCCGTCTACTCCCCTATTTCTCTTATAGATCCACTTACAGCCGATAGGTTCTACCCCATCTAGTGGTTCTAAAAAATCCCAAACCTGATTGGAGTGCATAGACTCCATTTCAGAATTCATAGAATTTTTTCGAGATTCGACATCAATATCTTGGAGTGCTTGGTCATAAGTAACTGGGTCAGTATCTTATTCATCCGGAATTAAGGTGCCAATCTCATTGAAGAACATATACCTATCTGGTTGTCTAACAACCCTCCCACTACGACGTGGCACTACCTGTGCCTTATTTCCTGAGTTGTCATGGTTAGTTTGTTCTTCCCCGTTAGGATCAATTTGAACACTTGGTTCAACCGAGCTCCCACTACCATTTTGTAATGGTGTAGGAATGGCCAAGACATCTAAAGTGTCTTACAGTACTTGTTTTTCTTGTGTCTCACCTCTCAATTCCTCAAGAACTATAATACTCTTGGGTTTATGATTCATCATATAGTCATCTTCTAAGAATCTAGCATTGATGCTCACAATTACTTTCTGAGTCTTAGGACTATAAAATAAACCACCTTTTGTTCCTTTCGGATACCCCACAAATAAGCACTTTTGTCCTTGGTTCTAGCTTACTAGTGTTCCCATCCAACAAGATGTGCTGGACTACCCCAAATTTAAAGGTGAGAAAGATTTGGCTTGCGCCCATTCCACCTTTCATATGGTGTAGTTGGTACTGATTTTGTAGATACCAAGTTTAGAAGATACGTAGTAATCTTTAGAGCTAATCCTCAAAACAAATTCAGTAGATCAAAATAGCTTAACATTGATCTCACCATCTCCATAAGAGTCATATTTCTCCTCTCAGCCACACAGTTTTGTTGCGGTGTTCCTGGTGCAGTTAACTGGGATGTAATTCCTTCTGCAACCATATAATCTTGAAATTGTCCCGAGAGGTATTCATCACCACGATCAGATCATAGTGTTTTGATACACTTTCCTTGTTGCTTCTCCACTTCCACTCTAAACTCTTTGAATTTTTCAAAAGTTTCAGACTTGTGGTGCATCAAGTAAATGTATCCATATCTTGAATAATCATCAATGAAAGTGACACAATATTCAAAACCTCTTCTCGCTCAAACTGACATAGGACCACATAAGTCGGAGTGTACCAAAACCAAACGTGCTTCGACCCTATACCCTTTGGCCGAAAAAGCCCTCTTAGTCATCGTACCTTCCAAACAAGATTCACAAACAGGGAGTTGTTCGATCTCCAATGAACCTAAAAGCCTATCTCGAACTAGTCGTGAAATCCTGTTTAAGTTAATATGCCCAAGACATAGGTGCCACAAGTATGTTTGATTTGACGTGGATGTTTCTTTTCTCTTTTTAAATGATGCAACGAAGCTATTAGATTCTTTAATTTTGGAATAGCTAGGTCTAACGATATATAGATTGCCTTCTAATGTACCATCACAAATAAAATGATTATTATGTTTCATAACAAGCGTTTTACCAAATCCAAAGAAATATCCTTGATTTACCAAATAAAAATAAGGAACCGAAAGCAAGTTTCTCCTCATAAGAGGTACATAAGAACAATCAAATAAAGTCAAACTCTTATTCCAATTAAAATAAAGAATAACTACTCCTATAGATACTACTAGAAGTTTTGTGCCATAACCCAAGATTATGTGTTCTTCTCCTTCACTTGGCTTCTGAGTCTCCTGGAACCCCTGTAAAGTGTTACAAACATGATTAGTGGATCCAGTATCTACACACCAGGTTTCAGTAGATACAACCGCTAAGCATGATTCAGTAACTAGAAAAAAAAAAGAATACCTTTCTTGTTCTTGCTTAGGAATTTTGGACAATCTTTCTTCCAATGTCCCTTTTGACCACAGTGAAAACACTTGCATTTCGGCTTTTTCACTCTGCCTGATTGAATACCTGTGCCAACCAAACCCTTCCCTTTCTTCTTCTGAGTTTTCTTCTTCTTCTTACCTTTTGGTATAGAAGAATCCTTCTCAGTGACATTCACCTATGGTGTCTTCCTTTTGAACAACCCTTCTGCAGCTTAGAGTTAATTGAGCAATTCCAGTAAACTATATTGAAGCTTGTTCATGTTATAATTCATCCAAAAATTCTCAAAAGACTCCGGTAGTGACTGGAAAATGATATCGACCTGGGTTCCCTATCGATATTGGAACCTAGGACTTCGAGCTCATTTCAAAGACTCATCATCTTCATAATGTGCTCCCTTGCCGAAGTTCCCTTCTTCATTTGGGTGCCCCAGAGTTGTTTCATGATATTTTGCCTAGTTGCTCGGCCTTGGCTACCAAACATCTCTTTAAGACTATACATCATGTCAGTAGCACAGGTCATTGACTGATGTTGCTCTTGTAACACACTAGACATAGAGGCCATTATGTAATAATGTGCCTTCTTATCAACCTTGACCCACTTCCGGTAGGGCTTCTGCTCCTCTTCAGAAGTTCCCTCAACCGAATAGTCAGAACATGGTTCTGTTAGCACATACTTGTATTCTTCAGCATTCAACACAATATTCAAGATTCTTTTCCAATCAATATAGTTCGGACCCTCTAGCTTATGATCTTTAAGTATCATATTTAGTGGATTGAATGGCCCCATTTCAAATCTGAGAATGATAAAAGATTACAATTAATCTAAGGCATGATTAATTCGATTTAATTTAAACAATAAAACTGGACCCTTCAAGCAATTTTAATAAATAAAATCATTGACAATCTAAACACCTTAGTATTCCTGAGATATCTATAATTAAATTTGTCCTAAGGAGTGATTTGATGTACCAATATGCAAATTTAAATTACCTCTCGCATACAATTTTGTTTAGATAGTTTTCAAAACTTTTAGTTTTATTTTCTAGGTAATGGTCTGTACCAAATAAAATTAAACAGTCGATATCCTTTGGTCATTTAAATAATGGCGTGACTCCTAAGGAGAATTAGAATCTTTTATATCATCCTTGGTTACGTTAAAGTCACCTGTATGAAAGGAAACAATATAATCCTAGTAGAATTAGAATCCTTTAGTTTCCTTTTGCATAAAGATTTCCTCCCGCTGAAATATGGAATCATAATAGTCAAAGATTCATTCAAATCATAAATTGATGCTCTACTAGTTTCCTTCAAATGCTGCAATTGTCTTTGGGCTTTCAAGAAGTCTCAAACAAATATTGCTAAGTATGAGCTCGGATTGCTTATTTTCTAGCCTGCGCAGTCCGTATTCAAGCTGTCATAACTTTATCAACAAAACTCAGATTCACAAACTGTAAAATTCTTCAGAAACTAGACTTCCATATCTTTCCACAGTATATGACACAAAACTCAGATCTTCTTAAGGAATTTATGGTGGCCTTTACGAGTGGACTGAACTGAATAGTGACAAATTTTGCTAAAATTATCGAGACTCGCATATACATGTCCAAGAACATTGTCAAAATTGCCATTGACATAATTCATCATCTAGAATTCAATTAACTGAAATGCAAACAAAAAAACATAAAACACACAAGTTTAACTTGAAAACAAAGCAATAAGTTATGAAAGAGAGATACAAAATCAATGTAATTTTTCGCAGGAATCGCGGTGGCACTTAGCATGTGATACAAGCCTTTAAACCCCTAGGTATCCCTAGTGGATGAGTTATAGTCTCGTGAGGGTGTAGTAACCGGTTTTCGTCCGGCTGGAGAACAATTAATAGAAGCAAAAAGAAGTAAAAATTCAAAAATATACAAAAATACAAGAATCAAAAACCAAAAATTCCAAGAGTCTGTTTCTCGGGCCCACAAGCCTACAAATATTCAAAAGCCCGTTTCTTGGACCATAAGCCCATAAAAATTCAAACTCAAGCCCCAGTACAACTAAACCCTAGAAAATATCTAAAAAATAAGAGAATTAAAAATTTTTAAAAATAATACCTTAAAAAAGAAAAGGTGGCACCTTTTTAGAGTTTTGCAAAAAGAATGGAAAATACAAAAAGGATTAGTTTCTTAGGGTTTCTAAAGAGAGAAGAAATATGGTTTGAGAGGGCTTTTTGGTAAAAAGAGAAAATAGAGTTTTATTTGGTCACATTGTATAAAGAAATGTGAGGGATTTGGTGTGGAAAGAGAGGCAGCCACATACAGAGTACAGACAACACAGAGAAAAGAGAGAAACCAGAGTGAAAATAGAAAAAAAAAAAAAGCCAAGAGAGAAGAGAGGTGCCAGCTAGAAGAGTCACGGAGAGGACAAATTGAGAGGAGTAGGGTGGAGGCGCTGCTGGACACAAGGGAAAGAAAGCAAAGGAAGGGTTTCTTTTGGTGAAGGTGTGCGTTGCACGAAGAGGAGGAAAAGAGTAAAGAAAATCGGGAGAAGGTAATAATATACACTTTAACACACTTATGTAGTCCCTCAATTCATACTCGGCATTCAATCTGATTGGTCTGTGATTGCTGCTCCATTCCATTGCATTTAGATCTGATTCACATCGTTGGTTTGTGTCTTGTTATATGTAGTTCGTTGGTTTGTGTTTGATTCGATTATGTTTGTGTTTGTTTGTGTTATGTGGTTTATGTCTGCTTTGATTTGAAAGGAATAGTATGCTAAAGGCCAATATTTAATGTAATATTCAAACTCGATTTATTTATTTGAAGAAAATATATTTAGCATTTAAAATGAGAAAAGACATATTGACATCAGTGTCTTTTATTTTATATGGTATATGAATTGGTGTGTAGAGTCTGAGCTTGCGCACAGAAGATCAATTCATTAGTTCCTATCGAATATAAATAAGCGATCACAGCTAAGAAGGAATTGGACAAACCGTCGGCTTGGCTGTGGTATAGTATTTCAATATACCTATCTTGGTTACGGAGAACGACAAAACTTGAACTTACTATACCAGTACACTTGGAGTGTATTGATCAGGACTACTTGTGAGTCAATTTTCCCAGTCTGACTAGATGGAAAATTGTACACTCACATAGACATTATAGAGTTGTTCATATTCTTAATTTATTAAAGATTATTAGTACATGTGCATTTAATGTACAAGACTTTGATTTACTAAAGGGTGACTTTTTTTGTACAGGCCAATAAACACCAAGTGAGTTGGGTCACCGCATTAATTGTACGATGAAAAAGAATCTGTTAATAAAATTCACGTCCAATTATGGATTGATCATACCCTCTTGAGAATGCTTATAAGATTTGAGATTGTGTCAAACCCCTGGAGGTGGATTTTAATTAATCCGACACATTCAAATAAGTTAAGCGGTAAGCTTAAGGAAATACTTAAAGATGTCAATTAAATATTATATGTCAGTGGCATATTTAATTGATGGGTATCTGTAACTTAACGTGAGGAATTTTATGAACAAGTATAACGAAATGCTCAGATTTAATTTGAGATAAAACGGGGAGTGCAATTATAATATTTTAGTGGAATATATTATAATTTATGAATTATAATTATGTCCATAGGTTTGGGCTGATAATTAAATTCATAAGAAGCCCATGTTTTATTTTTCCTAGTTGGTCCCCACTGTAACCCAGAAGCCCAATACTAGAAGATACAGGAAAACCAAAACGGACTGGAATTAGGAGAGGGAGAGGCTTAGGGGCCGGCCCACCTAGGGAGAAAACCCTAGGTGTGGCCAAACCCTATAAATACACACATAGTGTGTGTTTTGTTAACACAAGTTTTTGAGACACCAGTTGGCCTCTCTACTCTCTAATCGTTTTCACTAGTTTTGGTTTGTGTTCTTCAGGTTCTTGGAGAAAGGAGACCACTCTCTCAATCCAAGTTTGGGAATTGGTGCATACGATGGAAGATCCGAATGTTTGAGCTTAGTATCAAACTCGTTGACTCCATCCTTCGTTCCTGATTATTAGAGATCAAATCAGAGAGATCTCAAGGTATATAATCTTCTTGCAATTAATTGATATATGGTTTGTGCTATGGTGATTAGTATTTGATAAGAAATTTTTGAAACTTGGCTAGCTATCGTTTATGTCTATGATGTCCCTATACACTTCCGCGAGTTGCATGTTTCCAACATGATTTTCCTTGTTAGAATATGTGTTAAGTTTGCTTGGATCTCTGCTTCTTCGCATTGTCTAGTGAAGGATCCAGTCGAAGCTAAGTGTCAACTTAAGATATTCATCTACTTTGCAAATATTGTTTAGTTTGATTTGTTCACCGAATCAATGTGTTAAGTCGTTCCATTTCTCTTGTGTGATATTCATATAGTTGCTTATTTTGTTCTTCCTCTTGTTTTTATATATATTTCATCCGAATAATGCGAGATTTCACCTTATTAGTTTAAGATCCGTTTAATAGGTGACGTTGTTGTTGGTTTTGTTCTGTTTCATATGATTTTTTTTAATATAAAATGAAATGAGACCGAAATGTGGATGGATGGTGAGTAATTGAGATCCTAGAACTAGCACCAACCTTGATTTCCTTTATCCTTGTTGGAGTGTGAATCTCGCACTTAGGACGGTCCAGATCTGAATTGAAAAAATGAAAAAATATGTTTATATGTAACATGAAAAATTATGTTTATATGTGTTAGGTTAATATGTTGTGCGGATATAGCTCTTCGGTTTAATGGTTTGTTTTGACTCTTAATGTGAGCTGGATTTGATTTGAATCCTGATCTACATTTGAGTATCTAATTTTTTACCATTCTTTGTTTGATTTGTTGGACGAGGACTGCCTTGGACTCTATTTGGGCTGGAATTAATGAGAACTTGAGTAATTTTTGGATTTTGCCCGGATTATTGCGATTTGTAATGTGTATATATTTGGCCCTCATGTTGGGTAATTATTTCATTCATATTGACATGTATAATTTGGACATTTATTATTTGGATTATTGTATGATTATGAATGTATAAGCTCAAAATCGAATTTAGGTCACTTCAATTAAGAAAATTATAAGTTGGTTTTCTTTATGATGGACCTTATTTAATTTTGTTCATAAATTTGTCATAAGTTGACAATATTAGGTTAAGTTGGTAGGAGACATTTTCCCAATAGTCCATTTATGTCATAAGTTGGTATTTAAAATTAAATCCAATTTATGCCATAAGTTGATATTCTTTTATTAAACATAGCAAAAGTTGATAGTGTATTTTATTAAATTCACCATTTATTTTCGTTTCTATAAATAACCGGTTAGTATCTTATTTTAATAAAGTTTCTCCTTTATAGTCAATATTTGAATAAATCATTATTGATTAAAAACCATTTGCTAAAAAACTATCAAAAGTTGATAGTATCATTCTAAACTTTTTCCAAAAGAAAACTATCATAAGTCGATAGTAATATTTCAAACTTTTTTTCCAAAAACTATCATAAGTTGATAGTAATATTCCAAATTTTTTTTAAAAACTATCATAAGTTGATAGTGTTATTCAAAACTTTTTTTCAAAAACTATCATAAGTTGATAGTATCCTTTCAAACTTTTTCTGAAAAAACTATCATAAGTTGATAACGTTATTTCAAAACCTTTTTCCAAAACTATCATAAGTTGATAGTATTTTTCATACAAACTTTTTCTTAAAACAATTATATCTTACAAAGAGCAAATTTCCATGAGATAGCCATTAAATTAATGAGGGTAACCGTTTTCAAACAGGAGTTGTGGGGTGCCTAACACCTTCCCCAGACTCAATTGAGGGTAACCGTTTTCCAATTGCACCTTAAAACAATTAGTGGCGACTCTAAACATTTTTCATCCTCCATCGCCAGTCCGCGTCATGGCCCCGATTGCGACAACTGGCGACTCTGCTAGGGAGTACAGGTTTGTTAAACCAAAGAGGGTCAAGGCATATGATTAATTGATTGGCTATGATTACTTCTTTTTGTATGGTTAATTGTTTGTTTCCTTTATATGTTAGAGATGTTGATCTATTTTGTTGTGGTAAATTTTTTGTCATCTCATACACTTACACTCACTACAGCCTACCACCCAGGCTCTGCCTTTAGCATTAGAGAGGGTTGACCATTATTCTCGTGAGATTCCGTCTCCGCATTGATAGTGGAAGACATCTTCACCGGATTGACTTCCCTTAAAGTTAAGGGAGGAGCTTTTGTCCCAATAGTTGGGATTTTAAAAGTAACTTGATCCAAGACCCCTCAAAGTAGTTAGATAAACTTATACACGCACTTTATAAAGCCCTAGATCAATGTCCGTAACCTCTAGAAATTTAGGTTACCCCATGTGATGGCATATTCTATTTTTGTGTGATTTATTTATTTCTTTCTTTGGTATTTGATGCTAATGTCTTGTTTTACACATTTTTAATTGTAATTTCTGTTACTGATTTCTTTTCCCATGGCATTCACGTATGCACAATCATTGCAATTTGGTTTGATAATATTGTCAAGACATATTCAATTGAAACAGGATGGTGTTAAAAGTTCCACATATGAAAAGGTGGATATCTATGATGTAAGAGATGAGTTGAGCAGGATGCAATCAGAGCATGGAGATAGTTTCAAAGAGGATGTCTTATTACCAAGGGTAATGAAGACAGAATTTCAGAGTCACACATTGCCACGTCTCATAAGTTTATGGGCAAGGGTAAGTCCACATTTGAGCCTGGAGTTCTCAAAAAAGTATGGTCTCATCGGCAGTCTGCTAATGGTTGATTCACCAGTGACATTGCTTCAAGCAGCTATTTCATATTGGGATCCGACATACACGTGCTTCACATTTGGGCAGATAGACTTCTCACCCACAATTGAGGAATATGCTCAGTTACTACAATTGGAGCCTCATAATACGAAAATGTATTACTTCCTTGAAAACATGTTAGTTGAAAAAATTGTTGCCAAGATGTTGGGATGTGAGATTGAGAATGTCAAGAGGATCGGTTCATTCAAAGGGAGCAAGTGGTGTTTTCCAATTGATGAGTTGATGAAGTATGTCAAGGGAATGCCGAAGACATCATTGAGACAATTAGCATTGGCACTTGTAATATATAGAACTGTATTATTTCCTTGCACTCAAGGATATGTGGAAGGAATAGTGATCAAGCTTTTTAATCAGGTAGATCTCGGTGTGAACCCATTTTTTACAATAATATGTGAAACGATTTGTTCTCTCAACTTTTGTCGGCACAACATGAAAGTAAGGTTCAATGGATGCTCAACTTTGCTCAGAATCTGGTTAGTAAGTCACCTCAAAGACTGTAGAAAGCTTGATTTTCCAAATATTGGCTTTAAGGTTCACATGCGGCCAGAAAGGAGATCGATATTGGAGTTCACAGAGGCAAAGTGGAAACTTGGACACCCGAATATTGGAGAATGGGAAGAGTTCTTGCAATCACTGGATGTTCGTAGTATAGCAAGAAAAACACCTTGATTTTTGCCTGATACATTTCTATACAGATGTGGAGATTTTCCTTGGGTCCCTCTTTTAGGCACGTGGGGAGCTGTCAGTCAAGCACCAGCATTGGTATGTAGGCAAATAGGGTCTAATCCATGTATTCCAGCCACACATGGGTTGTTAGATCTTTATTTTTCTTATGATGATGGAGAAGATCTAGAGTTGATTGTACCAAGGGTACGAAATATACTTCAAGCATGGAAAAATCTCAAGATAACGAATCGAGGCAAGCACACATCAAATGGAACCCTAATTTACTTTAATTGGCATGAGAAGAGGTGCAAAACTATTTTAGACAATCATGTCCAAGGAAGGAATACACACAAGGAAAGAACAAGGGTACTGTAGAATACGATAGAGGAAAATGACATGAGGTTTCAAGGAAATGAGCAGACGGGTCACATAAGGGAAATACCTAACATTGAAGAGGTTGAAAACTTATCTGTGAAGAGGATTCAAGATTTAGAGGAAGCATTACAGAGGACGACTCAAGAAGCTGAAAGTTATAAAAGGAAATATCAGTTAACAACAGAAGAGCTCTCTCAAGCAAAGTTACAAGAAATGGAGGAAGAGAAAGAATTAGAAAGGGTGCGTAAGGAGAGCAAGCAGTTGGAGCAAAATAACCTACAGATGCAATTCAAACTCCAAAAGGCAAAAGTGGAAATGTCACATGCATTAGAGGAGCTTAAAGCTTGGAAGTCTCACCACCAAAGAATTGAGCGAACAAATGGCACAATGGAGGTGGCCATGAGGAGAATCAATGAAGAAATTAGGAGGCTAAGAGCGTTACATCAAGATTTGCTAAACCAGAACCAGACTGATATGATTGGAGGGCTCCAGCATGAAGGGTTTCCAAACTAGGGTTTGGTTTTATTTTCAAGGCTATCATGTAAAAGTACAAGTCATTTTAATGAAATGATGTTTTGTTTTATTATCTTTTCAAATTATAGTGGCTATATAGGATTTACGTAAATAAAACACAAGCATGCATAAGAAAAATAACAAAACAAGTAAACTAATCTTGCTACATTTTTTCTAAATCAGGGTTAAGTGCATCGTTAATCATAGCTTCCAAGAAGCAACATTGTCACCCCTATCAAACTCGTCTACAATAAAAAATCACTGAGAACATGGAGCATGAAACAGGGGAACAAAGTCAGAGTCAGGATATAGCAGAATTGAAAGAGCATATGACCTTATTGGTGAAGAATATGGCGTTGTTGATGAAGGGGAAAGGAATAGCTGAAAGTTTGAAAACACTAGAGGTTCCAGAGAATCGTCCGCACCAGGAAATACCAACTTATCCACATGGGTTTACTCATGTTCATAACCAACCTTTGCCTGGTTCATATCAACATTAATATGTTTCCCAACAAGAAGCCGTTTAGAACCGACGTATATTCATCCAGTTAAGACTCATGTGCATGACAATTCCTTCCCAATCGGTGCTGATACCATGGGAGTTTTCACTGGTGAAATGGTGACTGAGGGAGTTCAAATGAAGAAAGTAGTTCAATGGATGCAATTAAGCAGTTGGAAAAGCGATTACGGGCCATAGAGGGTTTCAATGCTTCTGGAATGTTGAACCCAGCCAATTTGTGCCTCGTAAAGAATTTATTATCTCACACGATTTGGTTCTACCAAAATTTAGCCTGTTTGATGGCATAGGAGTTCCATTGGATCATTTAATGATGTATTGTCGGTGCATGCAGCCACATGCAAATGATGAGAAAATGTTGGTACATTATTTCCAAGATAGCTTAACAGGAGCAACACAAAGATGGTACAATACCCTTAATCCTTCGTCAGTATCTTTGTGGGAGGACTTAGTTGAAATGTTTATGAAGCAATATAAGCATAATGAAGAGAAGATCCCTACCATTTATGACCTGTAAAATACAGTAATGAATAATGGAGAAAGTTTCAACGAATTTGCTCATCGATGGAGGGATTTGGCAGCCCAGATAATTCTACCACTGTCAGAGAAGGA
This sequence comes from Tripterygium wilfordii, assembly GCF_013401445.1. NCBI lineage: Eukaryota > Viridiplantae > Streptophyta > Magnoliopsida > Celastrales > Celastraceae > Tripterygium > Tripterygium wilfordii. The sequence goes on along the minus strand of NC_052235.1, from coordinate 11,231,736 downwards.
TTTATTGAATGCTTTTATTGACGCTTTCCAAGAGCCTTATACTTCCAATTTGGCTGGATGCGGTTATAATAACCTTGTTGATATGATACAAGCAGAAGAGCGAGTTGAATGTTGTACGAAGAGGGGTACCCTGCACTATCATACCCTTGACAAACCAGACTCAACTAAAGGAAGTAAAAACAAAAAGACTGAAGTGCATTCTGTGAATTTTGATTCAAATCCAGCCATTTATAATGCACCTACTTCGGATTATCGCCCAAGGAGTAACGCCTCCAGGATGTCTAGCCCAAAAGCATACTATAATCACCCTCAAAACCCTTATCCACCCCGATTCAATGCACCGCTTCCCAATCAATACCCAAATACCTACCAAAACCCTCGCCCAAATTTCCAAAACCCAAGACCTAGAAGACCAGTTGAACATTTTGATCATATACCTATGACATATGCCAAGTGTTTCACTAAGCTACAAGCCCAAGGGGCAGTAGTACCAATACCAGGTAGAGTTCACCAGCCTCCATATCCTCCCTGGTATGACCCAGATTCCACATGTCTTTACCACGGGGGAACACCAGGCCATTCAATAGAAGCATGCGTGACATTCAAAAGATTAATACAAGGGATGATTGAAGCGAAATGGCTTAACCTGAATGTTGTGGATAAGCCAAATGTTAACAATAACCCGTTACCTAATCACGAAAATGGAGGTGTCAATTGTGTCGACGAATCTCGTGCTATTAAGAAATGGGTCTCAGAAATTTCAATGCCTTTGGGCCAATTGTTTGAAGTTTTGAGCAATGAGGGATTGGTTGAAAAAGAAACAATGGACACACCCATTCAATATGGACCTTACGATACAACTAAGACTTGTGGGTTCCATAAGAGACAGAAGGGACATGCCATTGAGGATAGTTGTGGCTTTCAGGAGAAGGTACAAGAACTGATGGATTTGAAATTGATAATGTTTGAAGAAGAGGTTAAAGGCAAGTCCAATGACATCAACATTATCGGAGGATACTATCAAGGGCCTAGGTTGAATTGCGCTCTGTAATTTGTCTTACAGTATTATGTGAAGGATGCACCACCAGTTGGGCCATCGAAACTAAAGATAGATCCTTTGTACAAAAATGACAAGGCTGTGCCATAAAATTATGAAGTAGGAGTGAATGGAAAGCAAGGAGAAATGGTAGATAATATTTTTGGTATTAGTGGACTTACTCGGAGTGGGAGATGTTACGCGAGAAATGAGCCAGAAGGGAATCTGGTTATGGATCTTGAAGTTGAACACAAAAGAAAGGGGAAGGCAATACCTAAAGTTGAAGGATCAAGTTCCATTCCCAAAGAAGGAACGCCCATAAGAGAAAAAGAAAGTTGTAACTGATGTGGAAATTCAAGGGTTCTTGAAAATTATTCGGTAGAGTGAGTACATAGTAGTGGACCAATTGAAGAAAACCCCAGTAAAGATTTCGATCTTGCAGTTGATAATGGGCGGGACTACGCTTTTTGAGAAATTGATGTCTCCTACTGTCAGTTTGAGAAATGGACTTAAGACATATATATAGGGGCTAATGAGGTTAACCTTCGGACCCCCACGCCCGCTGACAGGATGAGAAATGGGTGGGACTACGCTTTCTGAGAAATTGATGTCTCCTACTGCCAGTTTGAGAAATGGACTTAAGACATATATAGGGGGTACTGAGGTTAACCTTCAAACCTCCGCGCGAGCTAACGAGCTGTGTGTGCCCCTATGGGATGAGAAATGGGCTGGACTACGCTTTTTGAGAAATTGATGTCTCTTACTGCCAATTTGAAAAAAGGACTTAAGACATATATATAGGGAGCCGCGTGTGCTCTGACGGGATGAGAAATGGGGGGCACTATGCTTTTTGAGAAATTGATGTCTCCTACTGCCAGTTTGGAAAACGGACTTAAGACATATATATAGGGGGTAGTCCGGTGGGTCGAAAGACTTCCCCTCCTATATCGGACGTGGGCTTCAATTAGGGGTGCTTGGCGTGGACTACAGCCTATATAGCACCCCACGTGGGATTCGAAAGGTCAAAAACCAAAGCCGTGGGTGCTCGACAAGGATGCCCTTGCCGAGCGCCCATATGTGGGAATCAGAATTTTACGGGATTGGTTGCGTCTTGCACAATGAGCGGATTGGATGCGTGGGCATTGGTGTGGGCATCCTATCCAAATTGCTGGTCGTCTTGATCCGCTCACAAGTGCTTGGCTTGGCCTTTCAGCTCGGGGTGCTTGGCTTAGGCAACTGAGCCATGCACTCCTTGTGGAATCGGAAGTGGGCTCTTTACAACGATACATTTGCCTAGTGCCCACACGTGGGAATCAGAATTTCGCTGGATAGGTCGTTTCTCGCACAACGAGTGGATTACATGCGTGGGAATTCATGTGGGCATCCTAGCCAAATCACCCGCTGTCTTGATCCGCTTATGAGTGCTGGGCATGGCCTTTCAGCTCGGGGTGCTTGGCTTGGGCAACTGAGCTATGCACTCCTTGTCGAAAAGTGAAAAGTGGTTGGCCACTGATGGCTTATCAAGCCTAGAGCTACAAGCAATTGTTTGCTTGGGAAACCAAGTCAAGCGATCTGAATGGTTGTTAGGCGAGGGAAACCAAGGTGCTAGCCTGCCCAATGGGAAACAATCATGTTTATCGTCTTGTGCGTGGCATCTCTAGGTTATTCCGCAGGTATGTGATTCTACTTCTTGTGGATGGCCTCGTGGAGTTGTGTGCATGTACGTACAACATGTGAGTTGTGTTTTGGTTGTGCTTGTTGGCAGGCTCCGTTCTTACGGACTGAACTATCAACGCTCAACCACTTTTCAATCATGGCTTAAGCATATGCTTCTTGTGGCAAGTCCCTTGTTCCTGTGTTGCATACCTGTCCTGATGGTATTGGATGACCTCGTTGCTTGTTTTCATCTCGTGCACTTTTTGGGCATGGGATGAACTAGTTGGCACTTTGCATGTTCCTTTGTAAGCCATTGGCTTATGTCTCGGCCCATGCTTGATTGCTTGACCCTCTGATGCTAAAAATTAAGTGGGCAAAGGGTTGAAAAACCTTTTTGATAAGCCCGAGCCTAGCGCTCGTCACTCGAACCGAAAGATGATGTGGCTCGCCTTGGCATTCTTGAATCATGGGTTCTCGTAATGTCCATGCGTTGTCCCCGTCATCTCGAGGACAGCTACCAGATTGATCCTGCCAGTAGTCATATGCTTGTCTCAAAGATTAAGCCATGCATGTCTAAATATGAACTAATTTAGACTGTGAAACTGTGAATGGCTCATTAAATCAGTTATAGTTTGTTTGATGGTGTCTACTACTCGAATAACCGTAGTAATTCTAGAGCTAATACGTGCAACAAACCCTGACTTCTGGAAGGGATGCATTTATTGGATAAAAGGTCAATGCGGGCTCTGCCCGTTGCTCTATTGATTCGTGATAACTTGACGGATCGTACGACCATCGTGCCGACGATGCATCATTCAAATTTCTGTCCTTTCAGCTTTTGACGGGTAACGGAGAATTAGGGTTTGATTCCGAAGAGGGAACCTGAGAAATAGCTACCACATCCAAGGAAGGCAGCAGGCGCCCAAATTACCCAATCCTGACACGGGGAGGTAATGACAATAAATAACAATACTGGGCTCAATGAGTCTGGTAATTGGAATGATTACAATCTAAATCCCTTAACGAGGATCCATTGGAGGGCAAGTCTAGTGCCAGCAGCCGCGGTAATTCCAACTCCATTAGCGTGTATTTAAGTTGTCGCAGTTAAAAAGCTCGTAGTTGGATCTAGGGATGGGTTGAGCGGTCCGCCTTTGGTGTGCACCTTTCTTCCCTTCCCTATTGCCGACGATACGCTCCTGGCCTTAATTGGCCATGTCATTCCTCAAGCGTTGTTACTTTGAAGAAATTAGAGTGCTCAAAGCAAGCCTACGCTCTGGATACATTAGCATGGGATAACATCACAGGATTTCGGTCCTATTATGTTCGCCTTCAGGATTAGAGTAATGATTAACAGGGACAGTCGGGGGGCATTCGTATTTCATAGTCAGAGGTGAAATTCTTGGATTTATGAAAGAAGAACAACTGCAAAAGTATTTGCCAAGGATGTTTTCATTAATCAAGAACGAAAGTTGGGGGCTCGAAGACGATCAGATACCGTCCTAGTTTCAACCATAAACGATGCCTATCAGGGATCAGCGGATGTTGCTTTTAGGACTCCGCTGGCACCTTATGAGAAATCAAAGTTTTTGGGTTCCGGGGGGAGTATGGTCGCAAGGCTGAAACTTAAAAGAATTGACAGAAGGGCACCACCAGGAGTAGAGCCTGCGGCTTAATTTGACTCAACACGGGGAAACTTACCAGGTCCATACATAGTAAGGATTGACAGACTGAGAGCTCTTTTTTTTTTTTGATAAAATGTAAGTATATATTGAAGATCAAAAAGTGATACAAAACTGGAAAGTCCAGAAAGTTTATATACAAGCCAACAAAACCCTGACAAACCAGGGAACCAACTGAGTGCAAGCACTCAAACAAAACTAGTTAGCTAAGCATTACAATGAAACCCAGCAAAGAGATCGGACAGAGGTTATCCAAGACACCAGAGAAGGGAACTGGTTTCTAAGATAACCTCCAAAGCCCTTCTAACACCAAAATAGAAACAACAATCAGCAGCTCCATTGTGAGAAGACCAAAGAAGAAAACCCAACCCAACTTCACTCCACAAGATCACCAGATCCCCAACACTCCAACTGGTTTCTGAGATAACCACCCAAGCACAACAGCAGGCACCAGAGAACAAACCAACAGAGGCAAATCAAAAATAAAAGTCTAACCAAAACCCAGTGAACATGGCCAATAACACAGGCCCGAACCCATACAATAGACTGAGACCCAACAGCACAGCAGCACCAGCAATACACCAAGTAGAACTTGAGGTTAGCCAACCAGAAAAGAGCCACAGAGTAGAGCAGCAGCAGAACCAGAAAAGAAGCCAGAACGACTCTGAGAGTAACCCCAAAACAAAGCCAAACCAACAACCCCAGAACAAGCCAGGAGGCTTGCAGAGACCTCAGCCTGCTAACTAGCTACGCGAAGGCATCCCTCCGTGGCCAGCTTCTTAGAAGGACTACGGCCACTTAGGCCGAGGAAGTTTGAGGCAATAACAGGTTTGTGATGCCCATAGATGTTCTGGGTCGCACGCGCGCTACACTGATGTATTCAACGAGTCTATAGCCTTGGCCGACAGCCTCAGGTAATCTTTGAAATTTCATCGTGATGGGGATAGATCATTGCAATTGTTGGTCTTCAACGAGGAATTCCTAGTAAGCGCGAGTAAGCTCTCGTTGACTACGTCCCTGCCCTTTGTACACACCGCCCGTCGCTCCTACCAATTGAATGGTCCAGTGAAGTGTTCGGATCATGGCGAAGTGGGTGGTTCATCGCTGGCGACGTCACGAGAAGTCCACTGAACCTTATCATTTAGAGGAAGGAGAAGTCGTAACAAGGTTTCCGTAGGTGAACCTGCGGAAGGATCATTGTCGAAACCTGCAAGGCAGAATGACCCGTGAAGAAGTGAAAACTAACGCTGGTGATGGGCCTTTCGGGCCGATCTCTTGAAGTCCAAATGGAGGGATGTGGGAAACTACAGCTCCTCTTCTGCGGGCACAACGAACCCCAACGTAAATTGCGCTAAGGAATCAAAAAAAGATGTGCTTTCCCTTTGCTTGGAAACAGTGTCTTAGGGGGTTGCGTCGTGTTTCATATTATATATGAAACGACTCTCGGCAACGGATATCTCGGCTCTTGTATCGATGAAGAACGTAGTGAAATGCGATACTAAGTGTGAATTGCAGAATCCTGTGAACCATCGAGTTTTTGAACGCAAGTTGCGTCCTAAGCTATCAGGTTGAGGGCACGCCTGCTTGGGGGTTACGCAACGTCGCCAACAATCCCCTCACCCCTTACATAGGGAATAGTTAGAGGTGGTGGATATTGCCTCCCGTGTGCTCCCGCTCGCGGTTGGCTCAAAAAACAGCCCCTTGGCGATGGCAGCAATGGCACGCAGTGGTTGGAAGCACTAGCTCCTTAAAAACCGCTGTGGGCAAGCCTCGTCGACGGGGAGCAAAAGACCCTGAGCAAGCGTCCTCACAAAGCGACCCCAGGTCAGGCGAGAACACCCACTGAGTTTAAGCATACTAATAAGCGGAGGAAAAGAAACTTAGAAAGATTCCCTTAGTAACGACGAGCGAACGGGGAAGAGCCCAGCTTGAGAATCGGTCGCCCTCGACGTTCGAATTGTAGTCTGGAGAAGCGTCCTCAGCGGTGGACAGGGCCCAAGTCCCCTGGAGAGCCCTATCATGCCCGGACCCTGTCGCACCACGAGGCGCTGTCTGCGAGTCGGGTTGTTTGAGAATGCAGCCCAAATCGGGTGGTAAATTCCGTCTAAGGCTAAATACGAGCGAAAGACCGATAGGAATAAGTACCGCAAGGGAAAAAAGAAAAGGACTTTGAAAAGAAAGTCAAAGAGTGCTTGAAATTGTCGGGAGGGAAACAGATGGGGGTCGACGAGGATTGCGACGGCTCCAAAGCATGGGCCTTTCATACACTCGTGGAATGTCGTCGTTGCGATCGTGGATGGCTGCGCGCGCTGTCACTGCGTGCTTCGGCACTTGCGCGCTATTGACTTCTGCCTGTGGGCTCCCCATTCGACCCATCTTGAAACACGGACCAAGGAGTCTGACATGTGTGCGAGTCAACGGGCGAGAAAACCTGTAAGGCGCAAGGAACCTAATTGGCGGGATCCCCTTCTTGGGCTGCACCGCCAACCGACCTTGATCTTTTGAGAAGGGTTCCAGTGAGAGCATACCTGTCGGGACTCGAAAGATGGTGAACTATGCCTCAGCGGGGCTAAGCCAGAGGAAACTCTGGTGGAGGCTTGAAGCGATACTGACGTGCAAATCGTTCGTTTGACTTGGGTATAGGGGCGAAAGACTAATCGAACCATTTAGTAGCTGGTTCCCTCCGAAGTTTCCCTCAGGATAGTCAGAGCCCGGCTCGAGTTCTATCGGGTAAAGCCAATGATTAGAGGCATCGGGGACGCAACGCCCTCGACCTATTCTCAAACTTTTTTTTGATCAAAATGTAAGTATGAATTGAAGATCAAAAAGTGATACAAAACTGGAAAATCCAGAGAGTTTACATACACAAACCAAACACCCTAACAAGCCATGGAAAGAAAACTGGGATCAACACCTGGACAACCAAGCTAAGCAAACCATACCCTAGTAAACAAACAAGAAGAGGTTAACCAAGACACCAGTAAAGAACCCTGGTTTCTAGGGTAACCTCCCTAACCAAACTAACATCCAACACAGTAGCATAGCTAACAACGGCTCCAAAAAGAGTAGATGTAACTAGAGAAGCCCACACCAGGCAACCTCCAATGACCATCCAGTAACTAGCAGCAAGAGGAGATCTTGAGGTTAGCAGCCATCCAAAGGACCAGAGAAAAGTCCAAGTAACAACTTGGCAATCAATAGCTCTATTACGGGAAAACCATAGAGAAATCCAATAAAGCTTCCCTCCACAAGCAACTCCTCCAGCCATCCAATAACCAGCTAAACTCAGAAGATCCACTAGAAACCATTAAAGACTAGAAACCAGATTGAATCTCAAAAGCCAATAGAGAGACCAAGAACTCAGCCATATCCCCAAGCAAGAAACACGAAACGAAAACTGGGACATCAGAAGAACTAGGACAAGCTCCATGAAACCCAGCCAAACCAGCAACACCAATAAGCTAAGTAAAGGCCACCAGAACCAGCTCCATCCAACAGAGTCAAGAAGGGTCTTGATGTTAGCTAACATCCAAATGGGCCAGGGAATTAACCAAATAACTATAAGCCAAGGGAACCAATCTCCACCAGTAATCACATGAATCCATATGTAATCAGCATCAGCAATAAACCCAGCTTGGATTTCAATAGCTGCAAACAGAGCTCCAAAAGAATCTAGCAGAAGCCAAACACCAAAGCAACAAGACCAGAACAACCAAAGGGGAAGAAGGCAATTCTAGCACCTGACAGGAAAGTAAGAAACCAAACCAGAAGCAAGCAGACCAGCTCCAAATTTAGTCAAGCTACACCAGAACCTCATCAAGCAATAATCAACAGAAAGCTCACCAATAGCTTCAGCATCCCCAAAACCAGGAAGAAGGCAGGAGATCATAAACAAAGAGGAAACCACCATACACAAACTAAGCTTAACCTAGCTCCCTATCCAGCAGCAGAAGAACCAGGCTAACAGAGTAGCCAACAAACAAAAATCATCCTCCAACATTAATGATAAGGTCTTTAACAAGAAAGTAAAGTACAGTAAAGAACATAATTTGAAATCTATGCACTAGAGAATCCACAGATTGACTAGTGTTTTCAAAAACCCTTCTGTTTCTCTCCTGCCAAATCAGATACACCACCAACCCAAGGGAAACTCACCTCATTCTAGAATCAAGCCCTCTCCATAAATAGGTCTAAAATCAGCCACTGTGGTCACATTTGCTGACTTGGGCACCAAAGCAATGATAGAGTGATTAATCTGCCTCAAGATCTCCTCATAAATAAAGAAGTTATGAATGGCCAAACATAAATCTTCCCCAACAACCTCCCAGGACTGCTTGAAAAAAGCAGAAGAGTAACCATCTGGACCGGGGGCTTTATCATCACCAATGCTGAATAAGGCCATCTTAATATCTTCATTAGTCATAGGAGCCAAGGGAAATCCATGGGAAGTTTCATCAAGACAAGGCCCAGTGTGAACAATCTCCACATCCAGGGGTAGAGTGTCCTTAGAAGAACCAAGGAGCTGCTGGAAATAATTAACAAATTCTCCTCTCACATCATCCATTGAAGTGGTGAGCGAGCCATTACCACACTGAATAGCAGGGATATACTTCCTTTTGTGCTTCTGATTCATCAAAGCATGAAAAAACGCAGAACCTTTGTCACTTTCCTTAAGAAAGTAGACTTAAGCTTCTGACTGTAAAACATTTTCTCAGCAGCTTTAAGATCCACCAGATTTAATCTCAACTGTTTGTCCTGCATCATAAGTTGAGGATTGTCCCTATTGTTTTGCAGAAGGACTTGATGGGACCCCAGATCAACAATGGCTTTAGCAACCCTCACAGAGATCTTCCTCATTCAATAGATATTCTCCTACCTAATGGGACTCCTTTGGACCAAATGGTGGAGTATGAAACTTTACCTAAGTTTTATAAGCATTGCAGGGTTCTTGGGCACACTACTGGGGTCTGTTCAAAAACTCCTACTGTAAACAGTTCAATCAACATAGGTAGACAGACCAGTGGAAATGTTGACAGTACCAAGAAGGGTAGTGTCCTTGATAGATTGGGTCTTGTTACTACTTTAATTGATATGCAGAAGGGGAAAGCAGTGTTTGAGAAGCAAAGCTTTGATCCTATACATATTGAAGCTAAGGGTGATAAATGGGAAATGATTAGGGGAAGGAAAAATAGTAAGAAGCAGAGGTCTCAGCGCGGCTGCTTCGTTGGGCTGTGGCACGGAATCGAGAGCTCCAAGTGGGCCATTTTCGGTAAGCAGAACTGGCGATACGGGATGAACCAGAAGTCGGGTTACGGTGGCCAACTATGCGCTAACCTAGAACCCACAAACGGTGGTTATGGAAGTCAAAATCCGCTAAGGAGTGTGTAACAACTCACCTGCCGAATCAACTTGACCCGAAAATGGGTGGCGCGATGGTCGCTGTAAAACCCAGGGCACGAGCCTCGGAGGAGCGGCCGTCGGTGCAGATCTTGGTGGTAGTAGCAAATATTCAAATGAGAACTTTGAAGGAGGAAGAGGGGAAAGGTCCCATGTGAACGACACTTGCACATGGGTTAGTCGATCCTAAGAGACGGCATCCAAGACACTAAATAGAGTTTGCCGGTCCCCTTTGATGCTTTCGAATTGCTCAACTCTCTCCATAGACGAGCTTCTCAAGTTTTTGTGCAATTTCAAACATAACTTGGTCTATTGGCATCTTTATCTAACGAAACGACGTACGAAAGCTAAACTAGCAAGTTAGACTTCTAAGAACACTAAAAAGAGTACAACGGTCCACTTTGATGCTTTGGAAATCCTCAATTCTGCTTATAGACAAACTTTTCAAGTTTTGTGTAATTTCAAACATAACTTGGTCTATTGGCATCTTTACCTAACGAAACGTTGTAGGAAAGCTAAACTAGCAAGTAAGACTTCTAGGAATCCTAAATAGAGTACAACGGTCCACATTGATGCGTTGGGAATGCTTAATTCTGTCCATAGACAAACTTTTCAAGTTTTGTGCAATTTCAAACAAAACTTGGTCTACCGGCATCTTTTCCTAACGAAACATTGTACGAAAGCTAAACTAGCAAGTTAGAATTCTAAGAACACTAAATAGAGTACAACGGTACACTTTGATGCTTTGAAAATGCATAATTCTATCCATACATGAGCTTTTCAAGTTTTGTGCAATTTCAAACATAACTTGGTCTATTGACATCTTTAGCTAACGAAACGTTGTACGAAAGCTAAACTAGCAAGTTAGACTTCTAAAAACACTAAATAGAGTACAAAGCTAACGAAACATTATACGAAAGCTAAACTAGCAAGTTAGACTTGTAAGAACACTAAATAGAGTACAACGGTCCACTTTGATGCTTTGGGAATGCTCAATTCTATCCGTACACGGGCTTTTCAAGTTTTGTGCAATTTCAAACATAACTTGGTCTATTGGCATCTTTACCGAACGAAACGTTGTACGAAAGCTAAGCTAGCAAGTTAGACTTGTAAGAACACTAAATAGAGTACAACAGTCCATTTTGATGCTTTCAGAATGCTCAATTCAGTCGATAGACGAGCTTTTCATGTTTTGTGCATTTTCAAACATAACTTGGTCTATTCGCATCTTTACCTAACGAAACGTTGTACGAAAGATAAACTAGCAAGTTAGACTTATAAGAACACTAAATAGGGTACAACGGTCCACTTTGATACTTTTGGAATTCTCAATTCTGTCCATTTGATGAACTTTTCACGTTATGTGCATTTTCAAACATAACATGGTCTATTGGTATCTTTACCTAACGAAACGTTGTACGTAAGCTAAACTAGCAAGTTAGACTTCTAAGAAGACTAAATAGAGTACAACGGTCCACTTTGATGCTTTGGAAATCCTCAATTCTGCCCATAGAAAAACTTTTCAAGTTTTGTGTAATTTCAAACATAACATGGTCTATTGGCATCTTTGCCTAACAAAACGTTGTACGAAAGCTAAACTAGCATGTTAGACTTCTAAGAACACTAAATAGTGTACAACGGTCTACTTTGATATTTGGGAATGCTCAATTCTATCCATACACGGGCTTTTCAAGTTTCGTACAATTTCAAACATAACTTGGTCTATTGGTATCTTTACCTAACGAAACGTTGTACAAAAGCTAAACTAGCAAGTTAGACTTCTAAGAACACTAAATAGAGTTTGGCGGTTCACTTTGATGCTTTTCAATTGCCAACTCTCTCCATAGACGAGCTTTTCATGTTTTTTGTGCAATTTCAGACATAACTTGGTCTATTGGCATCTTTTCCTAACGAAACGTTGTACGAAAGCTAAACTAGCAAGTTAGACTTCTAAGAAAACTAAATAGAGTACCACGGTCGACGTTGATGATTTGGGAATGCTCAATTCTGTCCATAGACAAAGTTTTCAAGTTTTATGCAATTTCAAACATAACTTGGTTCATTGGCATCTTTACCTAATGAAACATTGTTCGAAAGATAAACTAGTAAGTTAGACTCGTAAGAACACTAAATAGAGTACAACGGTCCAGTTTGATGCTTTGGGAATGCTCAATTCTATCCATACAATGGCTTTTCAAGTTTTGTGCAATTTCAAACATAACTTGGTCTATTGGTATCTTTTCCTAACGAAACGTTGTACGAAAACTAAACTAGCAAGTTAGACTTCTAAGAAAACTAAATAGAGTACAACGGTCCACTTTGATGCTTTGGGAATGCTCAATTCTGTCCATAGACAAAGTTTTCAAGTTTTATGCAATTTCAAACATAACTTGGTCTATTGGCATCTTTACCTAGCGAAACGTTGTACGAAAGCTAAACTAGCAAGTTAGACTTCTAAGAAAACTAAATAGAGTACCACGGTCCACTTTGATGCTTTGGGAATGCTCAATTCTGTCCATAGACAAAGTTTTCAAGTTTTATGCAATTTCAAACATAACTTGGTCCATTGGCATCTTTACCTAATGAAACATTGTTCGAAAGCTAAACTAGCAAGTTAGACTTGTAAGAACACTAAATAGAGTACAAAGGTTCAGTTTGATGCTTTGGGAATGATCAATTCTATCCATACAATGGCTTTTCAAGTTTTGTGCAATTTCAAACATAACTTGGTCTATTGGTATCTTTTCCTAACGAAACGTTGTACGAAAGCTAAACTAGCAAATTAGACTTCTAAGAAAACTAAATAGAGTACAACGGTCCACTTTGATGCTTTGGGAATGCTCAATTTTGTCCATAGACAAAGTTTTCAAGTTTTATGCAATTTGAAACATAACTTGGTCTATTGGCATCTTTACCTAGCGAAACGTTGTTCGAAAGCTAAGCTAGCAAGTTAGACTTGTAAGAACACTAAATCGAGTACAGCGGACCACTTTGATGCTTTCGAAATGCTCAATTTTGTCGATAGACGAGCTTTTCATGTTTTGTGCATTTTCAAACATAACTTGGTCTATTGGAAACTTTACCGAACGAAACGTTGTACGAAAGCTAAGCTAGCAAGTTAGACTTGTAAGAACACTAAATAGAGTACAATGGTCCACTTTGATGCTTTTAGAATGCTCAATTCAGTCTATAGACGAGCTTTTCATGTTTTGTGCAGTTTCAAACATAACTTGGTCTATTGGCATTTTTACCTAACGAAACGTTGTACGGAAGCTAAACTAGCAAGTTAGACTTATAAGAACACTAAATAGGGTACAACGGTCCACTTTGAGACTTTTGGAATTCTCAATTCTGTCCATTGATGAACTTTTCACGTTATGTGCATTTTCAAACATAACATGGTCTATTGGTATATTTGCCTAACGAAACGTTGTACGTAAGCTAAACTTGCAAGTTAGACTTCTAAGAACACTAAATAGAGTACAACGGTCCAATTTGATGCTTTGGAAATCCTCAATTCTGCCCATAGAAAAACTTTTCAAGTTTTGTGTAATTTCAAACATAACATGGTCTATTGGCATCTTTGCCTAACAAAACGTTGTACGAAAGCTAAACTAGCATGTTAGACTTCTAAGAACACAAAACAGTGTACAACGGTCTACTTAGATGTTTGGGAATGCTCAATTCTATCCATACACGGGCTTTTCAAGTTTCGTACAATTTCAAACATAACTTGGTCTATTGATATCTTTACCTAACGAAACGTTGTACAAAAGCTAAACTAGCAAGTTAGACTTCTAAGAACACTAAATAGAGTTTGGCGGTCCACTTTGATGCTTTTGAATTGCTAACTCTCTCCATAGATGAGCTTTTCATGTTTTTGTGCAATTTCAAACATAACTTGGTCTATTTGCATCTTTTCCTAACGAAACGTTGTACGAAAGCTAAACTAGCAAGTTAGACTTCTAAGAAAACTAAATAGAGTACAACGGTCCACTTTGATGCTTTGGCAATGCTCAATTCTGTCCATAGACAAAGTTTTCAAGTTTTATGCAATTTCAAACATAACTTGGTCTATTGGCATCTTTACCTAGCGAAACGTTGTTCGAAAGCTAAGCTAGCAAGTTAGACTTGTAAGAACACTAAATAGAGTACAGCGGACCACTTTGACGCTTTCAAAATGCTCAATTTTGTCGATAGATGAACTTTTCATGTTTTGTGCATTTTCAAACATAACTTGGTCTATTGGCATCTTTTCCTAACGAAACGTTGTACGAAAGCTAAACTAGCAAGTTAGACTTCTAAAAAAACTAAATAGAGTACAACAGTCCACTTTGATGCTTTGGCAATGCTCAATTCTGTCCATAGACAAAGTTTTCAAGTTTTATGCAATTTCAAACATAACTTGGTCTATTGGCATCTTTACCTAATGAAACATTGTTTGAAAGCTAAACTAGCAAGTTAGACTTGTAAGAACACTAAATAGAGTACAACGGTCCAGTTTGATGCTTTGGGAATGCTCAATTCTATCCATACAATGGCTTTTCAAGTTTTGTGCAATTTCAAACATAACTTGGTCTATTGGTATCTTTTCCTAACGAAACGTTGTACGAAAGCTAAACTAGCAAGTTAGACCTCTAACAAAACTATATAGAGTACAACGGTCCACTTTGATGCTTTGGGAATGCTCAATTCTGTCCATAGACAAAGTTTTCAAGTTTTATGCAATTTCAAACATAACTTGGTCTATTGGCATCTTTACCTAGCGAAACGTTGTTCGAAAGCTAAGCTAGCAAGTTAGACTTGTAAGAACACTAAATAGAGTACAACGGACCACTTTGATGCTTTCGAAATGCTCAATTTTGTCGATAGACGAGCTTTTCATGTTTTGTGCATTTTAAAACATAACTTGGTCTATTGGCATTCTTATCGAACGAAACATTGTACGAAAGCAAACTAGCAAGTTAGACTTCTAAGAACACTAAATAGAGTACAACGGTCGACTTTAGTGCTTTAGGAATGCTGAATTCTTTCCATAGACAAACTTTTCATGTTTTGTGCAATTTCAAACATAACTTGGTCTTTTGGCATCTTTACCTAACGATACGTTGTACGAAAGCTAAACTAGCAAGTAAGACTTTTGAGAACACTAAATAGAGTACAACGGTCCACTTTGATTTGTTGGGAATGCTCAATTCTGCCCATTAACAAACTTTTCAAGTTTTGTGTAATTTCTAACATAGCAAGTTAGGCTTCTAGGAAACCTAAATAGAGTACAATAATCCACTTTGATGGTTTGCGAATGCTCAATTCTGTCCATAGAAAAACTTTTCATGTTTTGCGCAATTTCAAACATAACTTGGTCTATTGACATCTTTACCTACGAAACATTGTACGAAAGCTAAACTAGCTAGTTAGACTTCTAGGAACACTAAATTGAGTACAACGATCCACTTTGATGCTTTGGGAATGCTCAATACTGTCCATAGTCGAGCTTTTCAAGTTTTGGGCATTTTCAAACATAACTTGGTCTATTGGCATCTTTATCGAACGAAACATTGTACGAAAGCTAGACTAACAAGTTAGACTTCTAAGAACACTAAATAGAGTACAGAGATCCACATTGATGCCTTGGGAATGCTCAATTCTATCCATACAAGAGCTTCTCAAGTTTTGTGCAATTTCTAACATAACTTGGTCTATTGGCATCTTTACCTAACGAAACTTTGTACGAAAGCAAAACTAGCAAGTTAGACTTCTAAGAAACCTAAATAGAGAACAACGGTCCACTTTAATGCTCTGGGAATGCACAATTCTATCCATAGACGAGCTTTCCAAGTTTTTGTGCAATTTCAAACATAACTCGGTCTACTGGCACCTTTACCTAACAAAACGTTGCACGAAAACTACACCACCAAGTTAGACTTCTAAGAAAACTAAATAGAGTACAATGGTCCACTTTGATGCTTTGGGAATCCTCAATTCTGCCCGTAGACAAACTTTTCAAGTTTTGTGTAATTTAAAACATAACTTGGTATATTGGCATCTTTACCTAACGAAACGTTGTACGAAAGCTAAACTAGCAAGTTAGACTTCTAGGAATCCTCAATAGAGTACAACGGTCCACTTTGATGCTTTGGGAATGCTCAATTCTGTCCATAGACAAAGTTTTCAAGTTTTGTACAATTTCAAACGTAACTTGGTCCATTGGCATCTTTACCTAACGAAACGTTGTACGAAAGCTAAGCTAGCAAGTTGGACTTCTAAGAACACTAAATAGAATAAACGGTCCACTTTGATGCATTTGGAATTCTCAATTCTGTCTATTGATGAGCTTTTCACGTTATGTGCATTTTCAAACATAACTTGGTCATTTGGTATCTTTACCTAACGAAACGTTGTACGTAAGCTAAACTAGCAAGTTGGACCTCTAAGAACACTAAATAGAGTACAACGGTCCACTTTGATGCTATGGGAATCCTCAATTCTACCCATATAAAAACTTTTCAAGTTTTGTGTAATTTCGAACATAACTTGGTATATTGGCATCTTTACCTAATGAAACGTTGTACGAAAGCTAAACTAGCAAGTTAGACTTCTAGGAATCCTAAATAGAGTACAACGGTCCACTTTGATGCTTTGGGAATGCTCAATTCTGTCCATAGACAAAGTTTTCAAGTTTTGTGCAATTTCAAACATAACTTGGTCTATTGGCATCTTTGCCTAACGAAATGTTGTACGAAAGCTAAACTAGCATGTTAGACTTCTAAGAAAACTAAATAGTGTACAATGGTCTACTTTGATGCTTTGGGAATGCTCAATTCTATCCATACACGGGCTTTTCAAGTTTCGTACAATTTCAAACATAACTTGGTCTATTGGTATCTTTACCTAACGAAACGTTGTACAAAAGCTAAACTAGCAAGTTAGACTTCGAAGAACACTAAATTGAGTTTGACGGTCCACTTTGATGCTTTCGAATTGCTCCACTCTCTCCATAGACGAGCTTTTCAAGTTTTTCTGCAATTTCAAACATTACTTGGTCTATTGGCATCTTTTCCTAACGAAACGTTGTACGAAAGCTAAACTAGCAAGTTAGACTTCTAAGAAAACTAAATAGAGTACAAAGGTCCACTTTGATGCTTAGGGAATGCTCAATTCTGTCCATAGACAAAGTTTTCAAGTTTTGTGTAATTTCAAACATAACATGGTCTATTGGCATCTTTACCTAATGAAACATTGTACGAAAGCTAAACTAGCAAGTTAGACTTGTAAGAACACTAAATAGAGTACAATGGTCCACTTTGATGCTTTGGGAATGCTCAATTCTGTCCATACACGAGCTTTTCAAGTTTTGTGCAATTTCAAACATAACTTGGTCTATTGGTATCTTTACCGAACGAAACGTTGTACGATAGCTAAGCTAGCAAGTTAGACTTGTAGGAACACTAAATAGAGTACAGCGGTCCACTTTGATGCTTTTGGAATGCTCAATTCAGTCGATAGATGAGCTTTTCATGTTTTGTGCATTTTCAAACATAACTTCGTCTATTGGCAACTTTACCTAACGAAACTTCGTACGAAAGCTAAACTAGCAAGTTAGACTTCTAAGAACCCTAAATAGAGTACAACGGTCCAATTTATTGCTCTGGGAATGCACAGTTCTATACATAGATGAGCTTTTCAAGTTTTGCACAATTTCAAACATAACTTGGTCTATTGGCATCTTTACCTAACGAAACATTGTACGAAAGCTAAACTAGCTAGTTAGACTTCTAGGAACACTAAATAAAGTACAAAGATCCACTTTGATGCTTTGGGAATGCTCAATTCTATCCATACAAGAGCTTTTCAAGTTTTGTGCAATTTCAAACATAACTTGCTCTATTGGCATCTTTACCTAACGAAACTTTGTACGAAAGCTAAACTAGCAAGTTAGAGTTCTAAGAACGCTAAATAGAGTACAACGGTCCACCTTAATGCTCTGGGAATGCACAATTCTATCCATAGACGAGCTTTCCATAGACGAGCTTTCCACCTTGTTGTCCAATTTCAAACATAAATCGGTCTACTGGCACCTTTACCTAACGAAATATTGTACAAAAGCTAAACTACCAAGGTAGACTTCTAAGAAAACTAAATAGAGTACAATGGTCCACTTTGATGCTTTGGGAATCCTCAATTCTGCCCGTAGACAAAGTTTTCAAGTTTTGTGTAATTTCAAACATAACTTGGTCCATTTGTATATTTACCTAACAAAACGTTGTACAAAAGCTAAACTAGCAAGTTAGACTTCTAAGAACACTAAATAGAGTACAATGGTCCACTTTGATGCTTTAGGAAATCTCAATTCTGTCAATTGACGAGCTTTTCACGTTATGTGCAATTTCAAACATAACTTGGTCTATTGGTATCTTTACCTAACGAAACGTTGTACATAAGCTAAACTAGCTAGTTGGACTTCTAAGAACACTAGATAGAGTACAACGGTCCACTTTGATGCTATGGGCATCCTCAATTCTGCCCATAGAAAAACTTTTCAAGTTTTCTGTAATTTCAAACATAACATGGTCTATTGGCATCTTTGCCTAATGAAACGTTGTACGAAAGCTAAACTAGCATGTCGGACTTCTAAGAACACTAAATAGTGTACAACGGTCTACTTTGATGCTTTAGGAATGCTCAATTCTATCCATACACGGGCTTTTCAAGTTCCGTACAATTTCAAACATAACTTGGTCTATTGGTATCTTTACCTAACGAAATTTTGTACAAAAGCTAAACTAGCAAGTTAGACTTCTAAGAACACAAAATTGAGTTTGACGGTCCACTTTGATGCTTTCGAATTGCTCAACTCTCTCCATAGACGAGCTTTTCAAGTTTTTGTGCAATTTCAAACATTACTTGGTCTATTGGCATCTTTACCTAACGAAACATTGTACGAAAGCTAAACTAGCTAGTTAGACTTCTAGGAACACTAAATAGAGTACAACGATCCACTTTGATGCTTTGGGAATGCTCAATACTGTCCATAGGCGAGCTTTTCAAGTTTTGGGCATTTTCAAACATAAGTTAGTCTATTGGCAACTTTACCTAATGAAACAATGTACGAAAGCTAAACTAGCAAGTTAGACTTCTAAGAACACTAAATAGAGTACAATGGTCCACTTTGATGCTTTGGGAATGCTCAATTCTATCCATACACGGGCTTTTCAAGTTTTGTGCAATTTCAAACATAACTTGGCCTATTGGTATCTTTACCGAACGAAACGTTGTACGAAAGCTAAGCTAGCAAGTTAGACTTCTAAGAACACTAAATGGAGTACAACGGTCCACTTTGATGATTTCGGAATGCTCAATTCAGTCGATAGATGAGCTTTTCATGTTTTGTGTATTTGCAAACATAACTTGGTCTATTGGCATCTTTGCCTAACGAAACATTGTACGAAAGCTAAACTAGCTAGTTATACTTCTAGGAACACTAAATAGAGTACAATGATCCACTTTGATGCTTTGGGAATGCTCAATACTGTCCATAGACGAGCTTTTTAAGTTTTGGGCATTTTCAAACATAACTTAGTCTGTTGGCATCTTTACCTAATGAAACATTGTACGAAAGCTAAACTAGCAAGTGAGACTTGTAAGAACACTAAATAGAGTACAACGGTCCACTTTGATGCTTTGGGAATGCTCAATTCTATCAATACACGGGCTTTTCAAGTTTTGTGCAATTTCAAACATAACTTGGCCTATTGGTATCTTTACCGAACGAAACGTTGTACGAAAGCTAAGCTAGCAAGTTAGACTTGGAAGAACACTAAATAGAGTACAACGAACCACTTTGATGCTTTCGGAATGCTCAATTCTGCCGATAGACGAGCATTTCATGTTTTGTGCATTTTCAAACATAACCTGGTCTATTGGCATCCTTATCGAACGAAACGTTGTACGAAAGCAAACTAGCAAGTTCGACTTCTAAGAACACTAAATAGAGTACAACGGTCGACTTTGATGCTTTGGGAATGCTTAATTCTATCCATAGACAAACTTTTCATGTTTTGTGGAATTTCAAACATAACTTGGTCTTTTGGCAACTTTACCTAACGATAAGTTGTACGAAAGCTAAACTAGCAAGTTAGACTTCTGAGAACACTAAATAGAGTACAACGGTCCACTTTGATGCTTTGGAAATGCTCAATTCTGCCCATAGACAAACTTTTCTAGTTTTGTGTAATTTCTAACATAACTTGGTCTACAGGCATCTTTACCTAACGAAACCTTGTGCGAAAGCTCAACTAGCAAGTTAGACTTCAAGGAACCCTAAATAGGGTACAACGGCCCACTTTGATGGTTTGCGAATGCTCAATTCTGTCCATAGACAAAGTTTTCAAATTTTGTGCAATTTCAAACATAAGTTGGTCTATTGGCATCTTTACCTAACGAAACTTCGTACGAAAGATAAACTAGCAAGTTAGACTTCTAGGAGCACTAAATAGAGTAAAACGGTCCACTTTGATGCTTTGGGAATGCTCAATTCTATCCATACACGGGCTTTTCAACTTTAGTGCAATTTCAAACATAACTTGGTCTATTGGCATCTTTACCTAACGAAACGTTGTACGAAAGCTAAACCAGGAAGTTAGACTTGTAAGAACACTAAATAGAGTACAACGACCACATTGATGCTTTCGGAATGCTCAATTATGTCCGTAGACGAGCTTTTCACGTTTTGTGCATTTTCAAACTTAACTTGGTCTATTGGCATCTTTATCGAACGAAACGTTGTACGAAAGCTAGACTAGCTAGTTAGGCTTCTAAGAACACTACATAGAGTACAAAGATCCACTTTGATGCCTTGGGAATTTTCAATTCTATCCATACACGAGCTTTTCAAGTTTTGTGCAATTTCAAACATAACTTGGCCTATTGGCATCTTGACCTAACGAAACTTTGTACGAAAGCTAAACTAGCAAGTTAGACTTCTAAGAATATAAATAGAGTACAACGGTCCACTTTGATGCTTTGGGAATGCTCAATTCTATCCATACATGGGCTTTTCAAGCTTTGTGCAATTTCAAACATAACTTGGTTTATTGGCATCTTTACCTAACAAAACGTTGTACGAAAGCAAAACTAGCAAGTTAGACTTCTAAGAACACTAAATAGAGTACAACTGGCCACTTTGATGCTTTCGGAATGCTCAATTCTGTCCATAGATGAGCTTGCCACGTTTTGTGCATTTTCAAACATAACTTGGCCTATTCGCATCTTTACCTAACGAAACGTTGTACGAAAGCTACACTAGCAAGTTAGACTTCTGAGAACACTAAATAGAGTACAACGGTCCTCTTTGATGCTTTGAGAATCCTCAATTCTGCCTGTAGACAAACATTTCAAGTTTTGTGTAATTTGAAACATAAATTGGTCTATTGGCATCTTTACCTAACAAAATTTTGTACGAAAGCTAAACTAGCAAGTTAGACTTCTAAGAACACTAAAAAGAGTTTGACGGTCCACTTTGATGCTTTTGAATTTTTCAACTCTCTCCATGCACAAGCTTGTCAAGTTTTTGTGCAATTTCAAACATAACTTGGTCTATTGGCATCCTTACGTAACAAAACGTTATACGAAAGCTAAACTAGCAAGTTAGACTTCTAAGAAAACCAAATAGAGTACAACTGTCCACTTTGATGCTTTGGGAATCCTCAATACTGCCCGTAGACAAATTTTTCAAGTTTTGTGTAATTTCAAACATGAATTGGTCTATTGGCATCTTTCCGTAACAAAACGTTATACGAAAGCTAAACTAGCAAGTTAGACTTCTAGGAACCCTAAATAGAGTGCAACGGTCGACTTTGATGCTTTGGGAATGCTCAATTCTGTCCATAGACAAACTTTTCAAGTTTTGGGCAATTTGAAATATAACTTGGTCTATTGGCATCTTTACCTAACGAAATTTTGTAAGAAAGCTAAACTAGCAACTTAGACTTCTAAGAACACTACGTAGAGTACAATGGTCCACTTTGATGCATTGGGAATACTCAATTTTATCCATACACGGGTTTTTCAAGTTTTGTGCAATTTCAAACATAACTTGGTCTATTGGCATCTTTACCTAATGAAACGTTGTACGAAAGCTAAACCAGGAAGTTAGACTTCTAAGAACACTAAATAGAGTACAGTGATCCACATTGATGCTTTTGGAATGATCAATTCTGTCCATAGACGAGCTTTTTAAGTTTTGGGCATTTTCAAACATAACTTAGTCTATTGGCATCTTTACCTAATGAAACATTGTACGAAAGCTAAACTAGCAAGTGAGACTTGTAAGAACACTAAATAGAGTACAACGGTCCACTTTGATGCTTTGGGAATGCTCAATTCTATCCATACACGGGCTTTTCAAGTTTTGTGCAATTTCAAACATAACTTGGCCTATTGGTATCTTTACCGAACGAAACGTTGTACGAAAGCTAAGCTAGCAAGTTAGACTTGGAAGAACACTAAATAGAGTACAACGAACCACTTTGATGCTTTCGGAATGCTCAATTTTGCCGATAGACGAGCATTTCATGTTTTGTGCATTTTCAAACATAACCTGGTCTATTGGCATCCTTATCGAACGAAACGTTGTACGAAAGCAAACTAGCAAGTTCGACTTCTAAGAACACTAAATAGAGTACAACGGTCGACTTTGATGCTTTGGGAATGCTTAATTCTATCCATAGACAAACTTTTCATGTTTTGTGGAATTTCAAACATAACTTGGTCTTTTGGCAACTTTACCTAACGATAAGTTGTACGAAAGCTAAACTAGCAAGTTAGACTTCTGAGAACACTAAATAGAGTACAACGGTCCACTTTCATGCTTTGGAAATGCTCAATTCTGCCCATAGACAAACTTTTCTAGTTTTGTGTAATTTCTAACATAACTTGGTCTACAGGCATCTTTACCTAACGAAACCTTGTGCGAAAGCTCAACTAGCAAGTTAGACTTCAAGGAACCCTAAATAGGGTACAACGGTCCACTTTGATGGTTTGCGAATGCTCAATTCTGTCCATAGACAAAGTTTTCAAATTTTGTGCAATTTCAAACATAAGTTGGTCTATTGGCATCTTTACCTAACGAAACTTCGTACGAAAGATAAACTAGCAAGTTAGACTTCTAGGAGCACTAAATAGAGTAAAACGGTCCACTTTGATGCTTTGGGAATGCTCAATTCTATCCATACACGGGCTTTTCAAGTTTAGTGCAATTTCAAACATAACTTGGTCTATTGGCATCTTTACCTAACGAAACGTTGTACGAAAGCTAAACCAGGAAGTTAGACTTGTAAGAACACTAAATAGAGTACAACGACCACATTGATGCTTTCGGAATGCTCAATTATGTCTGTAGACGAGCTTTTCACGTTTTGTGCATTTCAAACTTAACTTGGTCTATTGGCATCTTTATCGAACGAAACGTTGTACGAAAGCTAGACTAGCTAGTTAGGCTTCTAAGAACACTACATAGAGTACAAAGATCCACTTTGATGCCTTGGGAATTTTCAATTCTATCCATACACGAGCTTTTCAAGTTTTGTGCAATTTCAAACATAACTTGGCCTATTGGCATCTTGACGTAACGAAACTTTGTACGAAAGCTAAACTAGCAAGTTAGACTTCTAAGAATATAAATAGAGTACAACGGTCCACTTTGATGCTTTGGGAATGCTCAATTCTATCCATACATGGGCTTTTCAAGCTTTGTGCAATTCCAAACATAACTTGGTCTATTGGCATCTTTACCTAACAAAACGTTGTACGAAAGCAAAACTAGCAAGTTAGACTTCTAAGAACACTAAATAGAGTACAACTGGCCACTTTGATGCTTTCGGAATGCTCAATTCTATCCATACATGGGCTTTTCAAGCTTTGTGCAATTTCAAACATAACTTGGTCTATTGGCATCTTTACCTAACAAAACGTTGTACGAAAGCAAAACTAGCAAGTTAGACTTCTAAGAACACTAAATAGAGTACAACTGGCCACTTTGATGCTTTCGGAATGCTCAATTCTGTCCATAGATGAGCTTACCACGTTTTGTGCATTTTCAAACATAACTTGGCCTATTCGCATCTTTACCTAACGAAACGTTGTGCGAAAGCTACACTAGCAAGTTAGACTTCTGAGAACACTAAATAGAGTACAACGGTCCTCTTTGATGCTTTGAGAATCCTCAATTCTGCCTGTAGACAAACATTTCAAGTTTTGTGTAATTTGAAACATAAATTGGTCTATTGGCATCTTTACCTAACAAAATTTTGTACGAAAGCTAAACTAGCAAGTTAGACTTCTAAGAACACTAAAAAGAGTTTGACGGTCCACTTTGATGCTTTTGAATTTTTCAACTCTCTCCATGCACAAGCTTGTCAAGTTTTTGTGCAATTTCAAACATAACTTGGTCTATTGGCATCCTTACGTAACGAAACGTTATACGAAAGCTAAACTAGCAAGTTAGACTTCTAAGAAAACCAAATAGAGTACAACTGTCCACTTTGATGCTTTGGGAATCCTCAATACTGCCCGTAGACAAAATTTTCAAGTTTTGTGTAATTTCAAACATAAATTGGTCTATTGGCATCTTTCCGTAACAAAACGTTATACGAAAGCTAAACTAGCAAGTTAGACTTCTAGGAACCCTAAATAGAGTGCAACGGTCGACTTTGATGCTTTGGGAATGCTCAATTCTGTCCATAGACAAACTTTTCAAGTTTTGGGCAATTTGAAACATAACTTGGTCTATTGGCATCTTTACCTAACGAAATTTTGTAAGAAAGCTAAACTAGCAACTTAGACTTCTAAGAACACTACGTAGAGTACAATGGTCAACTTTGATGCATTGGGAATGCTCAATTTTATCCATACACGGGTTTTTCAAGTTTTGTGCAATTTCAAACATAACTTGGTCTATTGGCATCTTTACCTAATGAAACGTTGTACGAAAGCTAAACCAGGAAGTTAGACTTCTAAGAACACTAAATAGAGTACAGTGATCCACATTGATGCTTTTGGAATGATCAATTCTGTCCATAGACGAGCTTTTTAAGTTTTGGGCATTTTCAAACATAACTTTGTCTATTGGCATCTTTACCTAATGAAACATTGTACGAAAGCTAAACTAGCAAGTGAGACTTGTAAGAACACTAAATAGAGTACAACGGTCCACTTTGATGCTTTGGGAATGCTCAATTCTATCCATACACGGGCTTTTCAAGTTTTGTGCAATTTCAAACATAACTTGGCCTATTGGTATCTTTACCGAACGAAACGTTGTACGAAAGCTAAGCTAGCAAGTTAGACTTGGAAGAACACTAAATAGAGTACAACGAACCACTTTGATGCTTTCGGAATGCTCAATTCTGCCGATAGACGAGCATTTCATGTTTTGTGCATTTTCAAACATAACCTAGTCTATTGGCATCCTTATCGAACGAAACGTTGTACGAAAGCAAACTAGCAAGTTCGACTTCTAAGAACACTAAATAGAGTACAACGGTCGACTTTGATGCTTTGGGAATGCTTAATTCTATCCATAGACAAACTTTTCATGTTTTGTGGAATTTCAAACATAACTTGGTCTTTTGGCAACTTTACCTAACGATAAGTTGTACGAAAGCTAAACTAGCAAGTTAGACTTCTGAGAACACTAAATAGAGTACAACGGTCCACTTTGATGCTTTGGAAATGCTCAATTCTGCCCATAGACAAACTTTTCTAGTTTTGTGTAATTTCTAACATAACTTGGTCTACAAGCATCTTTACCTAACGAAACCTTGTGCGAAAGCTCAACTGGCAAGTTAGACTTCAAGGAACCCTAAATAGGGTACAACGGTCCACTTTGATGGTTTGCGAATGCTCAATTCTGTCCATAGACAAAGTTTTCAAATTTTGTGCAATTTCAAACATAAGTTGGTCTATTGGCATCTTTACCTAACGAAACTTCGTACGAAAGATAAACTAGCAAGTTAGACTTCTAGGAGCACTAAATAGAGTAAAACGGTCCACTTTGATGCTTTGGGAATGCTCAATTCTATCCATACACGGGCTTTTCAAGTTTAGTGCAATTTCAAACATAACTTGGTCTATTGGCATCTTTACCTAACGAAACGTTGTACGAAAGCTAAACCAGGAAGTTAGACTTGTAAGAACACTAAATAGAGTACAACGACCACATTGATGCTTTCGGAATGCTCAATTATGTCCGTAGACGAGCTTTTCACGTTTTGTGCATTTTCAAACTTAACTTGGTCTATTGGCATCTTTATCGAACGAAACGTTGTACGAAAGCTAGACTAGCTAGTTAGGCTTCTAAGAACACTACATAGAGTACAAAGATCCACTTTGATGCCTTGGGAATTTTCAATTCTATCCATACACGAGCTTTTCAAGTTTTGTGGAATTTCAAACATAACTTGGCCTATTGGCATCTTGACCTAACGAAACTTTGTACGAAAGCTAAACTAGCAAGTTAGACTTCTAAGAATATAAATAGAGTACAACGGTCCACTTTGATGCTTTGGGAATGCTCAATTCTATCCATACATGGGCTTTTCAAGCTTTGTGCAATTTCAAACATAACTTGGTCTATTGGCATCTTTACCTAACAAAACGTTGTACGAAAGCAAAACTAGCAAGTTAGACTTCTAAGAACACTAAATAGAGTACAACTGGCCACTTTGATGCTTTCGGAATGCTCAATTCTGTCCATAGATGAGCTTGCCACGTTTTGTGCATTTTCAAACATAACTTGGCCTATTCGCATCTTTACCTAACGAAACGTTGTACGAAAGCTACACTAGCAAGTTAGACTTCTGAGAACACTAAATAGAGTACAACGGTCCTCTTTGATGCTTTGAGAATCCTCAATTCTGCCTGTAGACAAACTTTTCAAGTTTTGTGTAATTTGAAACATAAATTGGTCTATTGGCATCTTTACCTAACAAAATTTTGTACGAAAGCTAAACTAGCAAGTTAGACTTCTAAGAACACTAAAAAGAGTTTGACGGTCCACTTTGATGCTTTTGAATTTTTCAACTCTCTCCATGCACAAGCTTGTCAAGTTTTTGTGCAATTTCAAACATAACTTGGTCTATTGGCATCCTTACGTAACGAAACGTTATACGAAAGCTAAACTAGCAAGTTAGACTTCTAAGAAAACCAAATAGAGTACAACTGTCCACTTTGATGCTTTGGGAATCCTCAATACTGCCCGTAGACAAATTTTTCAAGTTTTGTGTAATTTCAAACATAAATTGGTCTATTGGCATCTTTCCGTAACAAAACGTTATACGAAAGCTAAACTAGCAAGTTAGACTTCTAGGAACCCTAAATAGAGTGCAACGGTCGACTTTGATGCTTTGGAAATGCTCAATTCTGTCCATAGACAAACTTTTCAAGTTTTGGGCAATTTGAAACATAACTTGGTCTATTGGCATCTTTACCTAACGAAATTTTGTAAGAAAGCTAAACTAGCAACTTAGACTTCTAAGAACACTACGTAGAGTACAATGGTCCACTTTGATGCATTGGGAATGCTCAATTTTATCCATACACGGGTTTTTCAAGTTTTGTGCAATTTCAAACATAACTTGGTCTATTGGCATCTTTACCTAATGAAACGTTGTACGAAAGCTAAACCAGGAAGTTAGACTTCTAAGAACACTAAATAGAGTACAGTGATCCACATTGATGCTTTTGGAATGATCAATTCTGTCCATAGAGGAGCTTTTCACGTGTTGTGCATTTTCAAACATAACTTGGTATATTGGCATCCTTATCGAACGAAACATTGTATGAAAGCTAGACTAGCAAGTTAGACTTCTGAGAACACTAAATAGAGTACAAAGATCCACTTTGATGCTTTGGGAAGTCTCAATTCTATCCATGCACGAGCTTTTCAAGTTTTGTGCAATTTCAAACATAACTTGGCCTATTGGCATCTTTACCTAACGAAACTTTGTATGAAGCTAAACTAGCAAGTTAGACTTCTAAGAATACTAAATAGAGTACAACGGTCTACTTTTATGCTTTCGGAATGCTCAATTCTGTCCATAGATGAACTTTTCACGTTTTGTGCATTTTCAAACATAACTTGGTCTATTGACAACTTTACTTAACGAAACGTTGTACGAAAGATAAACTAGCAAGTTAGACTTCTAAGAACACTAAATAGAGTACAACGGTCCAATTTGATGCTTTGGGAATGCTCAATTCTAGCCATACACGAGCTTTTCAAGTTTTGTGCAATTTCAAACATAACTTGGTCTATTGGTATCTGTACCTAACGAAACATTGTACGAAAGCTAAACTAGCAAGTTAGATTTCTAAGAACACTAAATAGGGTACAACGGTCCACTTTGATGCCTTTTGAATGCTCAATTCTGTCAATAAACGAGCTTTTCGAGTTTTGTACAATTTCAAACTTAACTTGGTCTATTGGCATCTTTACCTAACGAAACGATGTACGAAAGCTAAACTAGCAAGTTAGACTTCTAAGAACACTAAATAGAGTACAACGGTCCACTTTCATGCTTACGGAATGCTCAATTCTGTCCATAGATGAGCTTTTCACGTTTTGTGCATTTTCAAACATAACTTGGTCTATTGACATCTTTACTTAACGAAACGTTGTACAAAAGCTAAACTAGCAAGTTCGACTTCTAAGAACAGTAAATAAAATGCAACCTGTCCACTTGAATGCTTTGGGAATGCTCAATTCTAGCCATACACGCGCTTTTCAAGTTTTGTGCAATTTCAAACAAAACTTGGTCTATTGGTATCTTTACCTAACGAAACGTTGTACGATAGCTAAACTAGCAAGTTAGACTTCTAAGAACACTAAATAGAGTACAACGGTCCACTTTCATGCTTACGGAATGCTCAATTCTGTCCATAGATGAGCTTTTCACGTTTTGTGCATTTTCAAACATAACTTGGTCTATTGACATCTTTACTTAACGAAACGTTGTACGAAAGCTAAACTAGCAAGTTAGACTTCTAAGAACAGTAAATAAAGTGCAACGGTCCACTTGAATGCTTTGGGAATGCTCAATTCTAGCCATACACGCGCTTTTCAAGTTTTGTGCAATTTCAAACAAAACTTGGTCTATTGGTATCTTTACCTAACGAAACGTTGTACGATAGCTAAACTAGGAAGTTAGACTTCTAAGAACACTACATAGAGTACAACGGTCCACTTTGACGCTTTCGGAATGCTCAATTCTGTCCATAGACGAGCTCTTCATGTTTTGTGCATTTTCAAACATAACTTAACTTGGTCTATTGGCATCTTTATCGAACGAAACGTTGTACGAAAGCTAGACTAGCTAGTTAGGCTTCTAAGAACACTACATAGAGTACAAAGATCCACTTTGATGCCTTGGGAATTTTCAATTCTATCCATACACGAGCTTTTCAAGTTTTGTGCAATTTCAAACATAACTTGGCCTATTGGCATCTTGACCTAACGAAACTTTGTACGAAAGCTAAACTAGCAAGTTAGACTTCTAAGAATATAAATAGAGTACAACGGTCCACCTTGATGCTTTGGGAATGCTCAATTCTATCCATACATGGGCTTTTCGAGCTTTGTGCAATTTCAAACATAACTTGGTCTATTGGCATCTTTACCTAACAAAACGTTCTACGAAAGCAAAACTAGCAAGTTAGACTTCTAAGAACACTAAATAGAGTACAACTGGCCACTTTGATGCTTTCGGAATGCTCAATTCTGTCCATAGATGAGCTTGTCACGTTTTGTGCATTTTCAAACATAACTTGGCCTATTCGCATCTTTACCTAACGAAACATTGTACGAAAGCTAAACTAGCAAGTTAGACTTCTGAGAACACTAAATAGAGTACAACGGTCCTCTTTGATGTTTAGAGAATCCTCAATTCTGCCTGTAGACAAACATTTCAAGTTTTGTGTAATTTCAAACATAAATTGGTCTATTGGCATCTTTACCTAACGAAATTTTGTACGAAAGCTAAGCTAGCAAGTTAGACTTCTAAGAACACTAAAAGGAGTTTGACGGTCCACTTTGATGCTTTTAAATTTTTCAACTCTCTCCATACACAAGCTTTTCAAGTTTTTGTGCAGTTTGAAACATAACTTGGTCTATTGGCATCCTTACCTAACGAAACGTTATACGAAAGCTAAACTAGCAAGTTAGACTTCTAATAAAACCAAATAGAGTACAACTGTCCACTTTGATGCTTTGGGAATCTTCAATACTGCCCGTACACAAATTTTTCAAGTTTTGTGTAATTTCAAACATAAATTGGTCTATTGGCATCTTTCCGTAACAAAACGTTATACGAAAGCTAAACTAGCAAGTTAGACTTCTAGGAACCCTAAATAGAGTGCAATGGTCCACTTTGATGCTTTGGGAATGCTCAATTCTGTCCATAGACAAACTTTTCAAGTTTTGGGCAATTTGAAACATAACTTGGTCTATTGGCATCTTTACCTAACAAAATTTTGTACGAAAGCTAAACTAGCAAGTTAGACTTCTAAGAACACTACGTAGAGTACAATGGTCCACTTTGATGCATTGGGAATGCTCAATTCTATCCATACACGGGTTTTTCAAGTTTTGTGCAATTTCAAACATAACTTGGTCTATTGGCATCTTTACCTAATGAAACGTTGTACGAAAGCTAAACCAGGAAGTTAGACTTCTAAGAACACTAAATAAAGTACAGCGATCCACATTGATGCTTTTGCAATGATCAATTCTGTCCATAGAGGAGCTTTTCACATGTTGTGCATTTTCAAACATAACTTGGTATATTGGCATCCTTATCGAAAGAAACGTTGTACAAAAGCTAGACTAGCAAGTTAGACTTCTGAGAACACTAAATAGAGTACAAAGATCCACTTTGATGCTTTGGGAAGTCTCAATTCTATCCATGCACGAGCTTTTCAAGTTTTGTGCAATTTCAAACATAACTTGGCCTATTGGCATCTTTACCTAACGAAACTTTGTACGAAGCTAAACTAGCAAGTTAGACGTCTAAGAATACTAAATAGAGTACAACGGTCTACTTTTATGCTTTCGGAATGCTCAATTCTGTCCATAGACGAACTTTTCACGTTTTGTGCATTTTCAAACATAACTTGGTCTATTGACAACTTTACTTAACGAAACGTTGTACGAAAGATAAACTAGCAAGTTAGACTACTAAGAACACTAAATAGAGTACAACGGTCCAATTTGATGGTTTGGGGATGCTCAATTCTAGCCATACACGGGCTTTTCAAGTTTTGTGCAATTTCAAACATAACTTGGTCTATTGGTATCTTTACCTAACGAAACATTGTACGAAAGCTAAACTAGCAAGTTAGATTTCTAAGAACACTAAATAGGGTACAACGGTCCACTTTGATGCCTTTTGAATGCTCAATTCTGTCCATAGACGAGCTTTTCGAGTTTTGTACAATTTCAAACATAACTTGGTCTATTGGCATCTTTACCTAACGAAACGATGTACGAAAGCTAAACTAGCAAGTTAGACTTCTAAGAACACTAAATAGAGTACAACGGTCCACTTTGATGCTTTCGGAATGCTCAATTTTGTCCATAGATGAGCTTTTCAAGTTTTGTGCATTTTCTGACATAACTTGGTCTATTGGCATCTTTACCTAACGAAACATTGTACGAAAGCTAAACAAGCAAGTTAGACTTCTAAGAACACTACATAGAGTACAACGGTCCACTTTGACGCTTTCGGAATGCTCAATTCTGTCCATAGACGAGCTCTTCATGTTTTGTGCATTTTCAAACATAAGTTAGTCTATTGACATCTTTAATTAAAGAAACGTTGTACGAAAGCTAAACTAGCAAGTTAGACTTCTAAGAACACTAAATAGAGTACAACGGTCCACTTTAATGCTTTGGGAATGCTCAATTCTGGCCATGCACGCGCTTTTCAAGTTTTGTGCAGTTTCAAACATAACTTGGTCTATTAGTATCTTTACCTAACGAAACGTTGTACAAAAGCCAAAATAGCAAGTTAGACTTCTAAGAACACTAAATAGAGTTCGACAGTCCACTTTGATGCTTTCGAATTGCTGAACTCTCTCCATAGATGACCTTTTCAAGTTTTTGTGCAATTTCAAGTATAAATTGGTCTATTGGCCTCTTTACCTAACGAAACGATGTACGAAAGCTAAACTAGCAA
This sequence comes from Tripterygium wilfordii, assembly GCF_013401445.1. Taxonomy (NCBI): domain Eukaryota; kingdom Viridiplantae; phylum Streptophyta; class Magnoliopsida; order Celastrales; family Celastraceae; genus Tripterygium; species Tripterygium wilfordii. The sequence goes on along the minus strand of NC_052235.1, from coordinate 11,199,739 downwards.
GTTAGAGTTCTAAGAACACTAAATAGAGTACAATGGTCCACTTTGATAATGCTCAATTTTGTCCATAGAAGAGCTATTCACGTTTTGTGCATTTTCAAACATAACTTGGTCTATTGGCATCTTTACCTAACGAAACGTTGTACGAAAGCTAATCAAGCAAGTTAGACTTCTAAGAACACTACATAGATTACAACGGTCCACTTTGAAGCTTTCGGAATGCTCAATTCTGTCCATAGATGAGCTTTTCACGTTTTGTGCATTTTCAAACATAACTTGGTTTATTGACATCTTTACTTAACGAAACGTTGTACGAAAGCTAAACTAGCAAGTTAGACTTCTAAGAACAGTAAATAAAGTACAACGGTCCACTCGAATGCTTTGGAAATGCTCAATTCTAGCCATACATGTGCTTTTCAAGTTTTGTGCAATTTCAAACAAAACTTGGTGTATTGGTATCTTTACCTAACGAAACATTGTACGATAGCTAAACTAGCAAGTTAGACTTCTAAGAACACTAAATAGAGTTCAACGGTCCACTTTGATGCTTTTGAATTGCTCAACTCTCTCTATAGACGACCTTTTCAAGTTTTTGTGCAATTTCAAGTATAACTTGGCCTATTGGCCTCTTTACCTAACGAAACGTTGTACGAGAGCTAAACCAGCAAGTTAGACTTCTAAGAAAACTAAATAGAGTACAACGGTCCACTTTGATGCTTTGGGAATCCTCAATTCTGCGCATAGACAAACATATAAGGTTTTGTGTAATTTCAAACATAACTTGGCCTATTGGCATCTTTACCTAACGAAACTTTCTACGAAAGCTAAACTAGCAAGTTAGACTTCTAAGAACACTAAACAGAGTTTGACGGTCCGTTTTGATGCTTTCGATTTGCTCAACTCTCTCCATAGACGAGCTTTCAAGTTTTTGTGCAATTTCAAACATAACTTGGTCTATTGGCATCTTTACCTAACGAAACGTTGTACGAAAGCTAAACTAGCAAGTTAGACTTCTAGAAAACCAAATAGAGTACAATGGTCCACTTTGATGCTTTGGGAATCTTCAATACTGCCCGTAGACAAACTTTTCAAGTTTTATGTAATTTCAAGCATAACTTGGTCAATTGACATCTTTATGTAACGAAACGTTGTAAGAAAGCTAAACTAGCAAGTTAGACTTCTAGGAATCCTAAATAGAGTGCAACGGTCCACTTTGATGCTTTGGGAATGCTCAATTCTGTCCATAGACAAACTTTTCAAGTTTTGGGCAATTTCAAACATAAATTGATCTATTGGCATCTTTCCCTGGCGAAACATTGTACGAAAGCTAAACCAGGAAGTTAGACTTCTCAGAACACTAAATAGAGTACAACGATCCACATTGTTACTTTCGGAATGCTCAATTCTGTCCGTAGATGAGCTTTTCACGTTTTGTGTATTTTCAAACATAACTTGGTCTATTGGCATCTTTATCGAACGAAACGTTGTACGAAAGCTAAACTAGCAACTTAGACTTCTAAGAACACTAAATAGAGTACAAAGATCCACTTTGATGCTTTGGGAATTTTCAATTCTATTCATACACGAGCATTTCAAGTTTTGTACAATTTCAAACATAACTTGGTCTATTAGCATCTTTACCTGAAGAAACTTTGTACGAAAGCTAAACTAGCAAGTTAGACTTCGAAGAGCACTAAATAGAGTACAATGGTCCACTTTGATGCTTTGGGAATGCTCAATTCTATCCATACACGGGCTTTTCAAGTTTTGTGCAATTTCAAACATAACTTGGTCTATTGGCATCTTTGCCTAATGAAACGTTGTACGAAAGCTAAACTAGAATAACAGACTTCTAAGAACACTAAATAGTATACAACGGTCTACTTTGATGCTTTGGGAATGCTCAATTCTATCCATACACGGGCTTTTCAAGTTTCGTACAATTTCAAACATAACTTGGTCTATTGGTATCTTTACCTAACGAAACATTGTAGAAAAGCTAAACTAGCAAGTTAGACTTCTAAGAACACTAAATTGAGTTTGACGGTCCACTTTGATGCTTTTGAATTGCTCAACTCTCTCCATAGACGAGCTTTTCAGGTTTTTGTGTAATTTCAAACATTACTTGGTCTTTTGGCATCTTTACCTAACAATACGTTGTACGAAAGCTAAACTAGCAAGTTAGACTTCTGAGAACACTAAATAGAGTACAACGGTCCACTTTGATGCATTGGGAATTCTCAATTCTATCCATACACGGGCTTTTCAAGTTTTGTGCAATTTCGAACATAACTTGGTCTATTGGCATCTTTACCTAACGAAACGTTGTACGAAAGCTAAACTAGAAAGTTAGACTTCTAAGAACACTAAATAGAGTACAACGGTCCACTTTGATGCTTTGGGAATGCTCAATCCTATCCATACGCGGGCTTTTCAAGTTTTGTGCAATTTCAAACATAACTTGGCCTATTGGTATCTTTACCGAACGAAACATTGTACGAAAGCTAAGTTAGCAAGTTAGACTTGCAAGAACACTAAATAGAGTACAACGGTCGATTCTGTTGATAGACGACCTTTTCATGTTTTGTGCACTTTCAAACATAACCAGGTCTATTGGCATCCTTGTCGAACGAAACGTTGTACGAAAGTAAACTAGCAAGTTAGACTTCTAAGAACACTAAATAGAGTACAACGGTCGACTTTGATGCTTTGGGAATGCTTAATTCTGTCCATCAACAAACTTTTCATGTTTTGTGCAATTTCAAACATAACTTGGTCTTTTGGCATCTTTACCTAACAATACGTTGTACGAAAGCTAAACTAGCAAGTTAGACTTCTGAGAACACTAAATAGAGTACAACGGTCCACTTTGATGCTTTGGGAATGCTCAATTCTGCCCATAGACAAACTTTTCATGTTTTGTGTAATTTCTAACATAACTTGGTCTACAGGCATTTTTACCTAACGAAACCTTGTGCGAAAGCTCAACTAGCAAGTTAGACTTCAAGGAACCCTAAATAGAGTACAACGGTCCACTTTGATGCTTTCGAATTGCTCAACTCTCTCCATGGACGAGCTTTTCAAGTTTTTGTGCACTTTCAATTATAACTTGGTCTATTGGCATCTTTACCTAACGAAACTTCGTACGAAAGTTAAACTAGCAAGTTAGACTTCTAAGAGCACTAAATAGAGTAGAACGGTCCACTTTGATGCTTTGGGAATCCTCAATTCTATCCATACACGGGCTTTTCAAGTTTTGTGCAATTTCGAACATAACTTGGTCTATTGGCATCTTTACCTAACGAAACTTCGTACGAAAGCTAAACTAGCAAGTTAGACTTCTAAGAGCACTAAATAAAGTAAAACGGTCCACTTTGATCCTTTGGGAATGCTCAATTCTATCCATACATGGGCTTTTCAAGTTTTGTATAATTTCAAACATAACTTGGTCTATTGGCATCTTTACGTAACGAAACATTGTACGAAAGCTAAACTAGAACGTTAGACTTCTAAGAACACTAAGTAGAGTACAACGGTCCACTTTGATGCATTGGGAATGCTCAATTCTATCCATACACGGGCTTTTCAAGTTTTGTGCAATTTCGAACATAACTTGGTCTATTGGCATCTTTACCTAACGAAACGTTGTACGAAAGCTAAACTAGCAAGTTAGACTTCTAAGAACACTAAATAGAAAACAACGGTCCACTTTGATGCTTTGGGAATGCTCAATCCTATCCATACGTGGGCTTTTCAAGTTTTATGCAATTTCAAACATAACTTGGCCTATTGGTATCTTTACCGAACGAAACATTGTACGAAAGCTAAGTTAGCAAGTTAGACTTGCAAGAACACTAAATAGAGTACAACAGTCCACTTTGATGCTTTCAGAATGCTCAATTCTGTCGATAGACGACCTTTTCATGTTTTGTGCATTTTCAAACATAACCAGGTCTATTGGCATCCTTGTCGAACGAAACGTTGCACGAAAGAAAACTAGCAAGTTCGACTTCTAAGAACACTAAATAGAGTACAGCGATCGACTTTGATGCTTTGGGAATGCTTAATTCTGTCCATCAACAAACTTTTCATGTTTTGTCCAATTTCAAACATAACTTGGTCTTTTGGCATCTTTACCTAACAATACGTTGTACGAAAGCTAAACTAGCAAGTTAGACTGCTGAGAACACTAAATAGAGTACAACGGTCCACTTTGATGCTTTGGGAATGCTCAATTCTGCCCATAGACAAACTTTTCAAGTTTTGTGTAATTTCTAACATAACTTGGTCTACAAGCATCTGTACCTAACGAAACCTTGTGCGAAAGCACAACTAGCAAGTGAGACTTCAAGGAACCCTAAATAGAGTACAACAGTCCACTTTGATGCTTTCGAATTGCTCAACTCTCTCTATGGACGAGCTTTTCAAGTTTTTGTGCACTTTCAAACATAACTTGGTCTATTGGCATCTTTGGCTAACGAAACTTCGTACGAAAGCTAAACTAGCAAGTTAGACTTCTAAGAGCACTAAATAGAGTAGAACGGTCCACTTTGATGCTTTGGGAATCCTCAATTCTATCCATACACGGGCTTTTCAAGTTTTGTGCAATTTAAAACATAACTTGGTTTTATTGGCATCTTTACCTAACGAAACTTTGTACGAAAGCTAAACTAGAAAGTTAGACTTCTATGAACACTAAGTAGAGTACAACGGTCCACTTTGATGCATTGGGAATGCTCAATTCTATCCATACACAGGCTTTTCAAGCTTTGTGCAATTTCGAACATAACTTGGTCTATTGGCATCTTTACCTAACGAAACTTCGTACGAAAGCTAATCTAGCAAGTTAGACTTCTAAGAGCACTAAATAGAGTAAAACGGTGCACTTTGATGCTTTGGGAATGCTCAATTCTATCCATACATGGGCTTTCCAACTTTTGTATAATTTCAAACATAACTTGGTCTATTGGCATCTTTACGTAACGAAACATTGTACGAAAGCTAAACTAGAACGTTAGACTTCTAAGAACACTAAGTAGAGTACAACGGTCCACTTTGATGCATTGGGAATTCTCAATTCTATCCATACACGGGCTTTTCAAGTTTTGTGCAATTTCGAACATAACTTGGTCTATTGGCATCTTTACCTAACGAAACGTTGTACGAAAGCTAAACTAGAAAGTTAGACTTCTAAGAACACTAAATAGAGTACAGCGGTCCACTTTGATGCTTTGGGAATGCTCAATCCTATCCATACGCGGGCTTTTCAAGGTTTGTGTAATTTCAAACATAACTTGGCCTATTGGTATATTTACCGAACAAAACATTGTACGAAAGCTAAGTTAGACTTGCAAGAACACTAAATAGAGTACAACAGTCCACTTTGATGCTTTCGAAATGCTCAATTCTGTTGATAGACGACCTTTTCATGTTTTGTCCATTTTCAAACGTAACCAGGTCTATTGGCATCCTTGTCGAACGAAACGTTGTACGAAAGAAAACTAGCAAGTTCGACTTCTAAGAACACTAAATAGTGTACAGCGGTCGACTTTGATGCTTTGGGAATGCTTAATTCTGTCCATCAACAAACTTTTCATGTTTTGTGCAATTTCAAACATAACTTGGTCTTTTGGCATCTTTACCTAACAATACGTTGTACGAAAGCTAAACTAGCAAGTTAGACTTCTGAGAACACTAAATAGAGTACAACGGTCCACTTTGATGCTTTGGGAATGCTCAATTCTGCCCATAGACAAACTTTTCAAGTTTTGTGTAATTTCTAACATAACTTGGTCTACAGGCATCTTTACCTAACGAAACCTTGTGCGAAAGCTCAACTAGCAAGTTAGACTTCAAGGAACCCTAAATAGAGTACAACGGTCCACTTTGATGCTTTCGAATTGCTCAACTCTCTCCATTCACGGGCTTTTCAAGTTTTGTGCAATTTCGAACATAACTTGGTCTATTGGCATCTTTACCTAACGAAACTTCGTACGAAAGCTAAACTAGCAAGTTAGACTTCTAGGAGCACTAAATAGAGTGAAACGGTCCACTTTGATGCTTTGGGAATGCTCAATTCTATCCATACATGGGCTTTTCAAGTTTTGTATAATTTCAAACATAACTTGGTCTATTGGCATCTTTACGTAACGAAACATTGTACGAAAGCTAAACTAGAACGTTAGACTTCTAAGAACACTAAGTAGAGTACAACGGTCCACTTTGATGCATTGGGAATGCTCAATTCTATCCATACACGGGCTTTTCAAGTTTTGTGCAATTTCGAACATAACTTGGTCTATTGGCATCTTTACCTAACGAAACGTTGTACGAAAGCTAAACTAGCAAGTTAGACTTCTAAGAACACTAAATAGAGTACAACGGTCCAATTTGATGCTTTGGGAATGCTCAATTCTAGCCACACACGGGCTTTTCAAGTTTTGTGCAATTTCAAACATAACTTGGTCTATTGGTATCTTTACCTAATGAAACATTGTACGAAAGCTAAACTAGCAAGTTAGATTTCTAAGAACGCTAAATAGGGTACAACGGTCCACTTTGATGCCTTTTGAATGCTCAATTCTGTCCATAGACGAGCTTTTCGAGTTTTGTACAATTTCAAACATAACCTGGTCTATTGGCATCTTTACCTAATGAAACGATGTACGAAAGCTAAACTAGCAAGTTACACTTCTAAGAACACTACATCGAGTACAACGGTCCACTTTGATGCTTTCGGAATGCTCAATTCTGTCCATAGACGAGCTTTTCACGTTTTGTGCATTTTCTAACATAACTTGGTCTATTGGCATCTTTACCTAACGAAACATTGTACGAAAGCTAAACAAGCAAGTTAGACTTCTAAGAACACTACATCGAGTACAACGGTCCACTTTGACGCTTTCAGAATGCTCAATTCTGTCCATAGACGAGCTTTTCATGTTTTGTGCATTTTCAAACATAACTTAGTCTATTGACATCTTTACTTAAAGAAACGTTGTGCGAAATCTAAACAAGCAAGTTAGACTTCTAAGAACACTAAATAGAGTACAACGGTCCACTTTAATGCTTTGGGAATGCTCAATTCTAGCCATGCACGCGCTTTTCAAGTTTTGTGCAATTTCAAACATAACTTGGTCTATTGGTATCTTTACCTAACGAAACGTTGTACGAAAGCTAAACTAGCAAGTTAGACTTCTAAGAACACTAAATAGAGTTCGACGGTCCACTTTGATGCTTTCGAATTGCTCAACTCTCTCCATAGATGACCTTTTCAAGTTTTTGTGCAAGTTCAAGTATAAGTTGGTCTATTGGCCTCTTTACCTAACGAAATGATGTACGAAAGCTAAACTAACAAGTTAGAGTTCTAAGAACACTAAATAGAGTACAATGGTCCACTTTGATGCTTTTAGAATGCTCAATTTTGTCCATGGAAGAGCTATTCACGTTTTGTGCATTTTCAAACATAAGTTGGTCTATTGGCATCTTTACCTAACGAAACGTTGTACGAAAGCTAATCAAGCAAGTTAGACTTCTAAGAACACTACATAGAGTACAACGGTCCACTTTCAAGCTTTCGGAATGCTCAATTCTGTCCATAGATGAGCTTTTAACGTTTTGTACATTTTCAAACATAACTTGGTCTATTGACATCTTTACTTGACGAAACATTGTACGAAAGCTAAACTAGCAAGTGAGACTTCTAAGAAATGTAAATAAAGTACAACGGTCCACTTTAATGCTTTGGGAATGCTCAAATCTAGCCATACACGCGCTTTTCAAGTTTTGTGCAATTTCAAACAAAACTTGGTCTATTGGTATCTTTACCTAACGAAACGTTGTACGAAAGCTAAACTAGCAAGTTAGACTTCTAAGAACACTAAATAGAGTTCGACGGTCCACTTTGATGCTTTTGAACTGCTCAACTCTCTCTATAGATGACCTTTTCAAGTTTTTGTGCAATTTCAAGTATAACTTGGCCTATTGGCCTCTTTACCTAATGAAACGTTGTATGAGAGCTAAACTAGCAAGTTGGACTTCTAAGAAATCCAAATAGAGTACAATGGTCCACTTTGATGCTTTGGGAATCTTCAATACTGCCCGTAGACAAACTTTTCAAGTTTTATGTAATTTCAAGCATAACTTGGTCAATTGACATCTTTACGTAACGAAACGTTGTAAGAAAGCTAAACTAGCAAGTTAGACTTCTAGGAATCCTAAATAGAGTGCAACGGTCCACTTTGATGCTTTCGGAATGCTCAATTCTGTCCATAGACAAACTTTTCAAGTTTTGGGCAATTTCAAACATAAATTGGTCTATTGGCATCTTTACCTAACGAAACTTTGTACGAAAGCTAAACTAGCAAGTTAGACTTCTAAGAACACTAAATAGAGTACAACGATCCACATTGTTGCTTTCGGAATGCTCAATTCTGTCCGTAGATGAGCTTTTCACGTTTTGTGCATTTTCAAACGTAACTTGGTCTATTGGCATCTTTATCGAACGAAATGTTGTACGAAAGCTAGACTAGCAACTTAGACTTCTAAGAACACTAAATAGAGTACAAAGATCCACTTTGATTCTTTGGGAATTTTCAATTCTATTCATACACAAGCATTTCAAGTTTTGTGCAATTTCAAACATAACTTGGTCTATTGGCATCTTTGCCAGAAGAAACTTTGTACGACAGCTAAACTAGCAAGTTAGACTTCTAAGAGTACTAAATAGAGTACAATGGTCCACTTTGATGATTTGGGAATGCTCAATTCTATCCATACACGGGCTTTTCAAGTTTTGTGCAATTTCAAACATGACTTGGTCTATTGGCATCTTTATCTAACGAAACGTTGTACGAAAGCTAAAATAGCAAGTTAGACTTCTAAGAACACTAAATAGAGTACAACGGTCCACTTTGATGCTTTGGGAATCCTCAATTCTGCCTATAGATAAACTTTTCAAGTTTTGTGTAATTTCAAACATAACATGGTCTATTGGCATCTTTACCTACCAAAACGTTGTACGAAAGCTAAACTAGCATGTTAGACTTCTAAGAACACTAATTAGACTATAATGGTGCACTTTGATGCTTTGGGAACGCTGAATTCTATCCATACACGTGCTTTTCAAGTTTTGTGCAATTTCAAACATAACTTGGTCTATTGGTATCTTCACCTAACGAAACGTTGTACGAGAGCTAAACTAGCAAGTTATACTTCTAAGAAAACTAAATAGAGTACAACGGTCCACTTTGATGCTTTGGGAATCCTCAATTCCGCCCGTAGACAAACTTTTCAAGTTTTGTGTAATCTCAAACATAACTTGGTCTATTGACATCTTTACCTAACGAAACTTTGTACGAAAGCTAAACTAGCAAGTTAGACTTATAAGAACACTAATTAGAGTTTGATGGTCCACTTTGATGCTTTTGAATTGCTCAACTCTCTCCATGGACGAGCTTTTCAAGTTTTTGTGCACTTTCAAACATAACTTGGTCTATTGGCATCTTTACCTAACGAAACGTTGTACAAAAGCTAAAGTAGCAAGTTAGACTTCTAAGAAAATCAAATGGAGAACAACGGTCCACTTTGATGCTTCGGGAATCCTCGATACTGCCCGAAGACAAACTTTTCAAGTTTTGTGTAATTTCAAACATAACTTGGTCTATTGGCATCTTTACGTAACGAAACGTTATACGAAAGCTAAACTAGCAAGTTAGACTTCTGAGAACACTAAGTAGAGTACAACGGTCCACTTTGATGCATTGGGAATGCTCAATTCTATCCATACACGGGCTTTTCAAGTTTTGTGCAATTTCAAACATAACTTGGTCTAGTGGCATCTTTACCTAACAAAACGTTGTACGAAAGCTAAACTACGATGTTAGACTTCTAAGAAGACGAAATAGAGTAGAACGATCCATAATGATGCTTTCGGAATGCTCAATTATGTCCTTAGACGAGCTTTTCACGTTTTGCGCATTTTCAAACATAACTTGGTATATTGGCATCTTTATCGAACAAATTGTTGTACGAAAGCTAGACTAGCAAGTTAGACTTCTAAGAACACTAAATAGAGTACAAAGATCCACTTTGATGCTATGGGAATTCTCAATTCTATCCATACAGGAGCTTTTCAAGTTTTGTGCAATTTCAAAAATAACTTGGTCTATTGGCATCTTTACCTAACGAAACTTTGTACGAAAGCTAAATTAGCAAGTTAGACTACTAAGAACACTAAGTAGAGTACAATGGTCTTCTTTGATGCATTGGGAATGCTCAATTCTATCCATACACGTGCTTTTCAAGTTTTGTGCAATTTCAAACATAACTTGGTCTATTGGCATCTTTACCTAGCGAAACGTTGTACAAAAGCTAAACTAGGAAGTTAGACTTCTGATAACACTAAATGGAGTACAAAGATCCACTTTGATGCTTTGGAAATTTTCAATTCTATCCATACACGAGCTTTTCAAGTTTGGTGCAATTTCAAACATAACTTGGTCTATTGGCATCTTTACCTAAAGAAACTTTGTACGAAAGCTAAACTAGCAAGTTAGACTTCTAAGAACACTGAATAGACTACAACGGTCCACTTTGATGCTTTACGAATGCTCAATTCTATCCATACACGGGCTTTTCAAGTTTTGTGCAACTTCAAACATAACTTGGTCTATTGGCATCTTTACCTAACGAAACGTTGTACGAGAGCTAAACTAGCAAGTTAGACTTGTAAGAACACTAAATAGAGTACAACGGTCCACTTTGATTCTTTGGGAATGCTCAATTCCATCCATACACGGGGTTTTCAAGTTTTGTACAATTTCAAACATAACTTCGTCTATTGGTATCTTTACCTAACGAGACGTTGTACGAAAGCTAAACTAGCAAGCTAGACTTCTAAGAACACTAGATAGAGTACAACGGTCCACTTTGATGCTTTCGGAATGCTCAATTCTGTCCACAGACCAGCTTTTCACGTTTTGTGCAGTTTCAAAAATAACTTGGTCTAGTGGCATCTTTATCGCCCGAAACGTTGTACGAAGGCTAAACTAGCAAGTTAGACTTCTAAGAACACTAAATAGAGTACAACGGTCCACTTTGATGCTTAGGGAATGCTCAATTCTGTCCATAGATGAGCTTTTCAAGTTTTGTGCAATTTTAAACATAACTTGGTCTACTGGCATCTTTACCTAACGAAATGTTGTACAAAAGCTAATCTGGCAAGTTAGACTTCTAAGAACACTAAATGGAGTACAACTGTCCACTTTGATACTATGGGAATGCACAATTCTATCCATACACATGCTTCTCAAGTTTTGTGCAATTTCAAACATAACTTGGTCTATTGGTATCTTTACCTAACGAAACATTGTACGAAAGCTAAACTAGCAAGTTAGACTTCTAGGAATCCTAAATAGAGTACAAAAGTCCACTTTGATGCTTTGGGAATGCTCAATTCTGTCCATAGACAAACTTTTCAAGTTTTGTGCAATTTCAAACATAACTTGGTCTATTTTCATCTTTACCTAATGAAACACTGTACAAAAGCTAAACTAGCAAGTTAGACTACTAAGAACACTAAATAGAGTACAACGGTCCACTTTGATGCTTTGGCAATGCTCAATTCTGTCCATAAACAAACTTTTCAAGTTTTGTCCAATTTCAAACATAACTTGGTCTATTGGCATCTTTACCTAATGAAACATTGTACAAAAGCTAAACTAGCAAGTTAGACTTCTAAGAACACTGAATAGAGTACAACAGTCCCCTTTGATGCTTTCGGAATGCTCAATTCTGTCCATAGACCAGCTTTTCATGTTTTGCACATTTTCAAACATAACTTGGTCTATTGGCATCTTTATCGAACGAAACGTTGTACGAAAGCTAAACTAGCAAGTTAGACTTCTTAGAACACTTAATAGAGTACAATGGTCCACTTGATGCTTAGGGAATGCTCAATTCTGTCCATAGATGAGCTTTTCAAGTTCTGTGCAATTTCAAACATAACTTGGTCTACTGTCATCTTTACCTAACGAAATGTTGTACGAAAGTTAAACTAGCAAGTTAGACTTCTTAGAACACTAACTAGAGTACAACGGTCCACTTGATGCTTAGGGAATGCTCAATTCTGTCCATAGATGAGCTTTTCAAGTTTTGTGCAATTTCAAACATAACTTGGTCATTGTCATCTTTACCTAACGAAATGTTGTACAAAAGCTAATCTAGCAAGTTATACTTCTAAGAACACTAAATGGAGTACAACTGTCCACTTTGATCCTATGGGAATGCACAATTCTATCCATACACGAGCTTTTCAAGTTTTGTGCAATTTCAAACATAACTTGGTCTATTGGTATCTTTAGCTATCGAAACGTTGTACGAAAGCTAAACTAGCGAGTTAGACTTCTAAAAAAACTAAACAGAGTACAACGGTCCACTTTGATGCTTTGGGAATCCTCAATCTGCTGGTAGACAAACATTTCAAGTTTTGTGTAATTTCAAACATAACTTGGTCTACTGGCATCTTTACCCAACGAAACGTTGTACGAAAGCTAAACTAGCAAGTTAGACTTATAGGAATCCTGAATAGAGTGCAACTGTCCACTTTGATGCTTTGGGAATGCTCAATTCTGTCCATAGACAAACTTTTCAAGTTTTGTGCGATTTCAAACATAACTCAGTCTATTTGCATCTTTACCTAACGAAACTTTGTACGAAAGCTAAACTAGCAAGTTAGACTTCTAAGAACACTAAATAGAGTACAACGGTCCACTTTGATGCTTTGGGAATGCTCAATTCTATCCATACACGGGCTTGTCAAGCTTTGTGCAATTACAAACATAACTTGGTCTATTGGCATCTTTACTTAACGAAATGTTGTACGAAAGCTAAACTAGCAAGTTAGACTTCTAAGAACACGAAATAGAGTACAAGGATCCACATTGATGCTTTGGGAATGCTCAATTCTCTCCATACACGAGCTTTTCAAGTTTTGTACAATTTCAAACATAACTTGGTCTATTGGTATCTTTACCTAACGAAACATTGTACGAAAGCTAAACTAGCAAGTTAGATTTCTAAGAACGCTAAATAGTGTATAATGGTCCACTTTGATGCCTTGGGAATGCTCAATTCTATCCATAGACGAGCTTTTTGAGTTTTGTAGAATTTCAAATATAACTTGGTCTATTGGCATCTTTACCTAACGAAATGTTGTACGAAAGCCAAACTAGTAAGTTAGACTTCTAGGAATGCTAAATAGAGTACAACGGTCCACTTTGATGCTTTAGGCATGCTCAATTCTGTCCATGGACAAACTTTTCAAGTTTTGTGTAATTTGGAACATAACTTTGTCTACTGGCATCTTTACCTAACGAAACATTGTACGAAAGCTAAACTAGAAAGTTGGAGTTCTAAGAACACTAAATAGGGTACAACAGCCCACTTTGATTCTTTGGGGATGCTCAATTCCATCCATACACGGGGTTTTCACGTTTTGTACAATTTCAAACATAACTTCGTCTATTGGTATCTTTACCTAACGAGACGTTGTACGAAAGCTAAACTAGCAAGCTAGACTTCTAAGAACACTAAATAGAGTACAACGGTCCACTTTGATGCTTTCGGAATGCTCAATTCTGTCCATAGACCAGCTTTTCACGTTTTGCGCATTTTCAAACATAACTTGGTCTATTGGCATCTTTATCGAACGAAACGTTGTACGAAAGCTAAACTAGCAAGTTAGACTTCTTAGAACACTTAATAGAGTACAACGGTCCACTTGATGCTTAGGGAATGCTCAATTCTGTCCATAGATGAGCTTTTCAAGTTCTGTGCAATTTCAAACATAACTTGGTCTATTGTCATCTTTACCTAACGAAATGTTGTACGAAAGCTAAACTAGCAAGTTAGACTTCTTAGAACACTAAATAGAGTACAACGGTCCACTTTGATGCTTAGGGAATGCTCAATTCTGTCCATAGATGAGCTTTTCAAGTATTGTGCAATTTTAAACATAACTTGGTCTACTGGCATCTTTACCTAACGAAATGTTGAACGAAAGCTAATCTGGCAAGTTAGACTTCTAAGAACACTAAATGGAGTACAACTGTCCACTTTCATACTATGGGAATGCACAATTCTATCCATACACATGCTTCTCAAGTTTTGTGCAACTTCAAACATAACTTGGTCTATTGGTATCTTTACTTAACGAAACATTGCACGAAAGCTAAACTAGCAAGTTAGACTTCTAAGAACACTAAATAGAGTACAACAGTCCACTTTGATGCTTTGGGAATGCTCAATTCTGTCCATAGACAAACTTTTCAAGTTTTGTGCAATTTCAAACATAACTTGGTCTATTTGCATCTTTACCTAATGAAACATTGTACAAAAGCTAAACTAGCAAGTTAGACTACTAAGAACACTAAATAGAGTACAACGGTCCACTTTGATGCTTTGGGAATGCTCAATTCTGTCCATAAACAAACTTTTCAAGTTTTGTGCAATTTCAAACATAACTTGGTCTATTGGCATCTTTACCTAATGAAACATTGTACAAAAGCTAAACTAGCAAGTTGGACTTCTAAGAACACTGAATAGACTACAACAGTCCCCTTTGATGCTTTCGGAATGGTCAATTCTGTCCATAGACCAGCTTTTCACGTTTTGCGCATTTTCAAACATAACTTGGTCTATTGGCATCTTTATCGAACGAAACGTTGTACGAAAGCTAAACTAGCAAGTTAGACTTCTTAGAACACTTAATAGAGTACAACGGTCCACTTGATGCTTAGGGAATGCTCAATTCTGTCCATAGATGAGCTTTTCAAGTTCTGTGCAATTTCAAACATAACTTGGTCTATTGTCATCTTTACCTAACGAAATGTTGTACGAAAGCTAAACTAGCAAGTTAGACTTCTTAGAACACTAACTAGAGTACAACGGTCCACTTGATGCTTAGGGAATGCTCAATTCTGTCCATAGATGAGCTTTTCAAGTTTTGTGCAATTTCAAACATAACTTGGTCATTGTCATCTTTACCTAACGAAATGTTGTACAAAAGCTAATCTAGCATGTTAGACTTCTAAGAACACTAAATGGAGTACAACTGTCCACTTTGATCCTATAGGAATGCACAATTCTATCCATACACGAGCTTTTCATGTTTTGTGCAATTTCAAACATAACTTGGTCTATTGGTATCTTTAGCTATCGAAACGTTGTACGAAAGCTAAACTAGCGAGTTAGACTTCTAAAAAAACTAAACAGAGTACAACGGTCCACTTTGATGCTTTGGGAATCCTCAATCTGCCGGTAGACAAACATTTCAAGTTTTGTGTAATTTCAAACATAACTTGGTCTATTGGCATCTTTACCCAACGAAACGATGTACGAAAGCTAAACTAGCAAGTTAGACTTATAGAAATCCTGAATAGAGTGCAACTGTCCACTTTGATGCTTTGGGAATGCTCAATTCTGTCCATAGACAAACTTTTCAAGTTTTGTACGATTTCAAACATAACTCAGTCTATTGGCATCTTTACCTAACGAAACTTTGTACGAATGCTAAACTAGAAAGTTAGACTTCTCAGAACACTAAATAGAGTACAACGGTCCACTTTGATGCTTTGGGAATGCTCAATTCTATCCATACACGGGCTTGTCAAGTTTTGTGCAATTACAAACATAACTTGGTCTATTACCATCTTTACTTAACGAAATGTTGTACGAAAGCTAAACTAGCAAGTTAGACTTCTAGGAATCCTAAATAGAGTAGAACGGTCCACTTTAATGCTTTGGGAATGCTCAATTCCGTCCATAGACAAACTTTTCAAGTTTTGTGCAATTTCAAACATAACTTCGTCTATTGGCATCTGTACCTAATGAAACACGGAACAAAAGCTAAACTAGCAAGTTAGACTTCTAAGAACACTAAATAGAGTACAACGGTCCACTTTGATGATTTCAGAATGCTCAATTCTATCCATACACGGACTTTTCAAGTTTTGTGCAATTTCAAACGTAACTTGGTCTATTGGTGTCTTTACCTAAAGAAACGTTGTACGAAAGCAAAACTAGCAAGTTAGACTTGTAAGAACACAAAATAGAGTACAACGGTCCACTTTGATGCTTCTGGAATGTTTAAATCTGTCCATAGACAAACTTTTCAAGTTTTGTGTAATTTCAAACATAACTTGGTCTATTGGCATCTTTACCTAGCGAAACATTGTACGAAAGCTAAACTGGCAAGTTAGACTTCTAAGAACACTAAATAGAGACGGTCCACTTTGATGCTTTGGGAATGCTCAATTCTGCCCATAGAAAAACTTTTCAAGTTTTGTGCAATTTCAAACATAACTTGGGCTATTGGCATCTTTACCTAAATAAACATTGTACGAAAGCTAAACTAGCAAGTTAGACTACTAAGAACACTAAATAGAATACAATGGTCCACTTTGATGCTTTCGGAATGCTCAATTCTGTCCATAGACGAGCTTTTCACGTTTTGTGCATTTTCCAACATAACTTGGTCTATTGGCATCTTTACTTAACGATATGTTGTATGAATGCTAAATTAGCAAGTTAGACTTCGAAGAACATTAAATAGAGTACAACTGTCCAATTTGATGCTTTGGGAATGCTCAGTTTTGTCCATAGACAAACTTTTCAAGTTTTGTACAATTTCAAACATAACTTGGTGTATTGGGATCTTTATTGAACGAAACGTTGTACGAAAGCTAAACTAGCAAGTTTAACTTCTAAGAACACTAAATAGACTACAACGGTCCACTTTGATCCTTTGGGAATTCTCAATTCTGCCCATAGACAAACTTTTCAAGTTTTGTGCAATTTCAAACATAACTTGGTCTATTGGCATCTTTACCTAACGATATGTCGTATGAAAGCTAAACTATCAATTTAGACTTCTAAGAACACTAAATAGAGTACAGCAGTCCACTTTGATGCTTACGGAATGCTCAATTCTGTCCATAGACGAGCTTTTCATGTTTTGTGCATTTTCAAACATAACTTGGTCTATTGGCATCTTTATCGAACGAAACATTGTACGAAAGCTAAATTAGCAAGTTAGACATCAAAGAACACTAAATAGAGTACAACGGTCCACTTTGATGCTTTGGGACTGCTCAATTCTGTACATAGACAAACACTTCAAGCTTTGTGTAATTTCTAACATAACTTGGTCTAGAGGCATCTTTACCTATCGAAACGTTGTACGAAAGCTAAACTAGCAAGTTAGACTTCTAAGAACACTAAATAGAGTACAACGGTCCACTTTGATGCTTTCAGAATGCTGAATTCTATCCATACACGGACTTTTCAAGTTTTGTGCAATTTCAAACGTAACTTGGTCTATTGGCATCTTTATCGAACGAAACGTTGTACGAAAGCAAAGCTAGCAAGTTAGACTTCTAAGAACACTAAATAGACTACAACGGTCCACTTTGATGCTTTGGGAATGCTCAATTCTGCCCATAGACAAGCTTTTCAAGTTTTGTGCAATTTCAAACATAACTTGGTCTATTGGCATCTTTACCTAGCGAAACATTGTACGAAAGCTAAACTGGCAAGTTAGACTTCTAAGAACACTAAATAGAGTACAACGGTCCACTTTGATGCTTTGGGAATGCTCAATTCTGCCCATAGACAAACTTTTCAAGTTTTGTGCAATTTCAAACATAAGTTGGTCTATTGGCATCTTTGCCTAAATAAACATTGTACGAAAGCTGAACTAGCAAGTTAGACTTCTAAGAACACTAAATAGAGTACAACGGTCCACTTTGATGCTTTCGGAATGTTCAATTCTGTCCTTAGATGAGTTTTTCACGTTTTGTGTATTTTCAAACATAACTTGGTCTATTGGCATCTTTATCGAACGAAACGTTGTACGAAAGCTAAACTAGCAAGTTAGACGACTAAGAACACTAAATAGAGTACAACAGTCCACTTTGATGCTTTAGGAATGCTCGATTCTGTCCATAGACCAACGTTTCAAGTTTTGCGCATGTTCAAACATAACTTGGTCTATTAGCTACTTTACCCAACGAGACATTGTATGAAAGCTAAACTGGCAAGTTAGACTTCTAAGAACACAAAATAGAGTACAACGGTCCACTTTGATGCTTTGGGAATGCTCAATTCTGCCCATAGACAAACTTTTTAAGTTTTGTGGAATTTCATACATAACTTGGTCTATTGGCATCTTTACCTAAATAAACATTGTACGAAAGCTAAACTAGCAAGTTACACTACTAAGAACACTAAATAGAATACAACGGTCCACTTTGATGCTTTCGGAATGCTCAATTCTGTCCATAGACGAGCTTTTCACATTTTGTGTATTTTCCAACATAACTTGGTCTATTGGCATCTTTACTTAACGATATGTTGTACGAAAGCTAAATTAGCAAGTTAGACTTCGAATAACATTAAATAGAGTACAACTGTCCACTTTGATGCTTTGGGAATGCTCAGTTCTGTCCATAGACAAACTTTTCAAGTTTTGTACAATTTCAAACATAACTTGGTGTATTGGGATCTTTATTGAACGAAACGTTGTACGAAAGCTAAACTAGCAAGTTTAACTTCTAAGAACACTAAATAGACTACAACGGTCCACTTTGATCCTTTGGGAATTCTCAATTCTGCCTATAGACAAAGTTTTCAAGTTTTGTGCAATTTCAAACATAACTTGGTCTATTGGCATCTTTACCTAACGATATGTTGTATGAAAGCTAAACTATCAATTTAGACTTCTAAGAGCACTAAATAGAGTACAACAGTCCACTTTGATGCTTACGGAATGCTCAATTCTGTCCATAGACGAGCTTTTCACGTTTTGTGCATTTTCAAACATAACTTGGTCTATTTGCAACTTTATCGAACGAAACATTGTACGAAAGCTAAATTAGCAAGTTAGACTTCAAAGAACACTAAATAGAGTACAACGGTCCACTTTGATGCTTTGGGAATGCTCAATTCTGTCCATAGACAAACACTTCAAGCTTTGTGTAATTTCTGACATAACTTGGTCTAGAGGCATCTTTACCTAACGAAACGTTGTACGAAAGCTAAACTTGCAAGTTAGACTTCTAGGAACCCTAAATAGAGTAAAATGATCCACTTTGATGCTTTCGGAATGCTCAATCTATCAATACACGAGCTTTTAACGTTTTGCGCATTTTCAAACATAACTTGTTCTATAGGCATTTTTATCGAACGAAACATTGTACGAAAGCTAAATTAGCAAGTGAGACATCGAAGAACACTAAATAGAGTACAACGGTCCACTTTGATGCTTTGGGAATGCTCAATTCCGTCCATAGACAAACTTTTCAAGTTTTGTGCAATTTCAAACATAACTTCGTCTATTGAAATCTTTACCTAATGAAACACGGAACAAAAGCTAAACTAGCAAGTTAGACTTCTAAGAACACTAAATAGTGTACAACGGTCCACTTTGATGCTTTCAGAATGCTCAATTCCATCCATACACGGACTTTTCAAGTTTTGTGCAATTTCAAACATAACTTGGTCTATTGGTATCTTTACCTAAAGAAACGTTGTACGAAAGCAAAGCTAGCAAGTTAGACTTCTAAAAACACTAAATAGACTACAACGGTCCACTTTGATGCTTACGGAATGCTCAATTCAGTCCATAGACGAGCTTTTCATGTTTTGTGCATTTTCAAACATAACTTGGTCTATTGGCATCTTTATTGAACGAAACGTTGTACGAAAGCTAAATTAGCAAGTTAGACTTCGAAGAACACTCAATAGAGTACAACGGTCCACTTTGATGCTTTGGGAATGCTCAATTATGTCCATAGACAAGCTTTTCTAGTTTTGTGCAATTTCAAACATAACTTGGTCTATTGGCATCTTTACGTAGCGAAACATTGCACGAAAGCTAAACTGGCAAGTTAGACTTCTAAGAACACTAAATAGAGTACAACGGTCCACTTTGATGCTTTCGGAATGTTCAATTCTGTCCTTAGACGAGCTTTTCACGTTTTGTGTATTTTCAAACATAACTTGGTCTATTGGCATCTTTATCGAACACAACGTTCTACGAAAGCTAAACTGGCAAGTTAGACGACTAAGAAAACTAAATAGAGTACAATGGTCCACTTTGATGCTTTCGGAATGCTCAATTCAGTCCATAGACGAGCTTTTCATGTTTTGTGCATTTTCAAACATAACTTGGTCTATTGGCATCTTTATCGAACGAAACATTGTACGAAAGCTAAATTAGCAAGTTAGACATCGAAGAATATTAAATACAGTACAACGGTCCACTTTGATGCTTTGGGAATGCTCAATTCTGTCCATAGACAAACTTTTCAAGTTTTGTGCAATTTCAAACATAACTTCGTCTATTGGCATCTTTACCTAATGAAACACGGAACAAAAGCTAAACTAGCAAGTTAGACTTCTAAGAACAATAAATAGAGTACAACGGTCCACTTTGATGCTTTCAGAATGTTCAACTCTATCCATACACGGACTTTTCAAGTTTTGTGCAATTTCAAACGTAACTTGGTCTATTGGCATCTTTATCGAACGAAACGTTGTACGAAAGCAAAGCTAGCAAGTTAGACTTCTGAGAACACTAAATAGACTACAACGGTCCACTTTGATGCTTTGGGAATGCTCAATTCTGCCCATAGACAAGCTTTTCAGGTTTGTGCAATTTCAAACATAACTTGGTCTATTGGCATCTTTACCTAGCGAAACATTGTACGAAAGCTAAACTGGCAAGTTAGACTTCTAAGAACACTAAATAGAGTACAACGGTCCACTTTGATGCTTTGGGAATGCTCAATTCTGCCCATAGACAAACTTTTCAAGTTTTGTGCAATTTCAAACATAAGTTGGTCTATTGGCATCTTTGCCTAAATAAACATTGTACGAAAGCTAAACTAGTGATGCGTGCCGAGCGCAAGCAAAAATAATTACCTTACTCTAAAACCTTAACTGGTAAAAGTGATGAATAAGGGTCGATCCTCAGGGACCAAGTGATTAATTCACAGTTCTTAACGCGCTAATTGAAATAGGGGAAGATTTGATTTTAATTCAACTGAACTAGAATGTAAACACAACAATACTTACGGGAAATAAGAATTAACAAACTTCGGATCAAAGGATATTGAGCAACCAATTCATGGATTTATCATAGACTTCTAAGGTACACAATCTTTATCGAACACTTAGCTAAATCTATTTGTACGACAGATAAATCCTTACCTTCCTTCTGTTATTAACATGAGCTCAGCACTCAAGTTAATTCTTGTTATCAACTGAAGTGGTATTAAGCAATCCTCTTCCTATCAATAACAGCATTGGATTTTTGGAAGAAACTAAGACTGAACAATAGTTTAACAAGCGGAAACTATTTAATTCATCCTGTAATTCCCTTGTGCAAACGATGAAAACTTGGATCATAATCACGTCGCCCAATCGCTACTTTTAATCAAGCAACACAACAATTACGTATCATGTACTCAATATAGCATTTAATCACACGAAATATCAATCAATATGCATCTCAATCAATTAATTCATGTAATCATTCACGAATATAGTAAAGAACTACAGATGTTCGAATCCAGAATGAATTTAAATATAACAAACCAAGTCTCAAAATCTCATGAATTGGAGTCAAATCCCTTGAACCAAAGAAATAAACTAGCCGCTCATGGTGTGGAGAGAAACCTAAGTTCTATTCTTTGCGTATGGCTCTCTCTCCCTGTGTCCCTCTTAGTTCTGCCGTCCCATTATATAGAATTAGTTACCTCTCACGTCTCCCAAGAAACCCTAGTTTAAGACTCCTAAAATCACTATGTTTCCTTAATTACTTTAGGAAACAGAAATCTGTCACGATCTTGCAACTGGATTCTGGGAGATTCTGAGCATATTCAGACGTGAACTTCTTCATCAAAGTCGTAGCTCTGAACGTGTACTTATTTATGGGCTTTTGAATCACTCGATTTGGACCTCATATGCTCCAGTTCTGAGCTTCTAAAGACCCGGTCCGCAGCATAAAATCCTGCTTCTCATAAGATTTCCAGCCCTGCCTTTGGGTAATGTTCAGAGTTCCATCGTACTCCAATTAATGTGAACCAGCACTTCCCGAACAGCTTGAAATGTCCTCTAAAAGTCCGTTGAAGACTGCAATTTATTCTGTCAGCTCCTTCTGCCGAATGTCCTGCAAAATATACAAGAAGGTCTTAAGTACCAAAATTCTGTAATTTCCAATTTAAAGCACAGTTTCTTAACATCATCCCCTTGAAGTTATCTTCATAAAATCTCATCACAAATCAACCTCATCAACCAAGAAAATGATTAAAGTGACAGAATATCACTGATATAAACATGCACAAATATGCTCACATCAACTAGCAAGTTAGACTTCTAAGAACACTAAATAGAGTACAACGGTCCACTTTGATGCTTTCGGAATGTTCAATTCTGTCCTTAGATGAGCTTTTCACGTTTTGTGTATTTTCAAACATAACTTGGTCTATTGGCATCTTTATCGAACGAAACGTTGTACGAAAGCTAAACTAGCAAGTTAGACGACTAAGAACACTAAATAGAGTACAACAGTCCACTTTGATGCTTTAGGAATGCTCAATTCTGTCCATAGACCAACGTTTCAAGTTTTGCGCATGTTCAAACATAACTTGGTCTATTAGCTACTTTACCCAACGAGACATTGTATGAAAGCTAAACTGGCAAGTTAGACTTCTAAGAACACAAAATAGAGTACAACGGTCCACTTTGATGCTTTGGGAATGCTCAATTCTGCCCATAGACAAACTTTTTAAGTTTTGTGGAATTTCATACATAACTTGGTCTATTGGCATCTTTACCTAAATAAACATTGTACGAAAGCTAAACTAGCAAGTTACACTACTAAAAACACTAAATAGAATACAACGGTCCACTTTGATGCTTTCGGAATGCTCAATTCTGTCCATAGACGAGCTTTTCACATTTTGTGCATTTTCCAACATAACTTGGTCTATTGGCATCTTTACTTAACGATATGTTGTACGAAAGCTAAATTAGCAAGTTAGACTTCGAATAACATTAAATAGAGTACAACTGTCCACTTTGATGCTTTGGGAATGCTCAGTTCTGTCCATAGACAAACTTTTCAAGTTTTGTACAATTTGAAACATAACTTGGTGTATTGGGATCTTTATTGAACGAAACGTTGTACGAAAGCTAAACTAGCAAGTTTAACTTCTAAGAACACTAAATAGACTACAACGGTCCACTTTGATCCTTTGGGAATTCTCAATTCTGCCCATAGACAAAGTTTTCAAGTTTTGTGCAATTTCAAACATAACTTGGTCTATTGGCATCTTTACCTAACGATATGTTGTATGAAAGCTAAACTATCAATTTAGACTTCTAAGAGCACTAAATAGAGTACAACAGTCCACTTTGATGCTTACGGAATGCTCAATTCTGTCCATAGACGAGCTTTTCACGTTTTGTGCATTTTCGAACATAACTTGGTCTATTTGCAACTTTATCGAACGAAACATTGTACGAAAGCTAAATTAGCAAGTTAGACTTCAAAGAACACTAAATAGAGTACAACGGTCCACTTTGATGCTTTGGGAATGCTCAATTCTGTCCATAGACAAACACTTCAAGCTTTGTGTAATTTCTGACATAACTTGGTCTAGAGGCATCTTTACCTAACGAAACGTTGTACGAAAGCTAAACTTGCAAGTTAGACTTCTAGGAACCCTAAATAGAGTAAAATGATCCACTTTGATGCTTTCGGAATGCTCAATCTATCATTACACGAGCTTTTAACGTTTTGCGCATTTTCAAACATAACTTGTTCTATAGGCATTTTTATCGAACGAAACATTGTACGAAAGCTAAATTAGCAAGTGAGACATCGAAGAACACTAAATAGAGTACAACGGTCCACTTTGATGCTTTGGGAATGCTCAATTCCGTCCATAGACAAACTTTTCAAGTTTTGTGCAATTTCAAACATAACTTCGTCTATTGAAATCTTTACCTAATGAAACACGGAACAAAAGCTAAAATAGCAAGTTAGACTTCTAAGAACACTAAATAGTGTACAACGGTCCACTTTGATGCTTTCAGAATGCTCAATTCCATCCATACACGGACTTTTCAAGTTTTGTGCAATTTCAAACATAACTTGGTCTATTGGTATCTTTACCTAAAGAAACGTTGTACGAAAGCAAAGCTAGCAAGTTAGACTTCTAAAAACACTAAATAGACTACAACGGTCCACTTTGATGCTTACGGAATGCTCAATTTAGTCCATAGACGAGCTTTTCATGTTTTGTGCATTTTCAAACATAACTTGGTCTATTGGCATCTTTATCGAACGAAACGTTGTACGAAAGCTAAATTAGCAAGTTAGACTTCGAAGAACACTCAATAGAGTACAACGGTCCACTTTGATGCTTTGGGAATGCTCAATTATGTCCATAGACAAGCTTTTCTAGTTTTGTGCAATTTCAAACATAACTTGGTTTATTGGCATCTTTACGTAGCGAAACATTGCACGAAAGCTAAACTGGCAAGTTAGACTTCTAAGAACACTAAATAGAGTACAACGGTCCACTTTGATGCTTTCGGAATGTTCAATTCTGTCCTTAGACGAGCTTTTCACGTTTTGTGTATTTTCAAACATAACTTGGTCTATTGGCATCTTTATCGAACGCAACGTTCTACGAAAGCTAAACTGGCAAGTTAGACGACTAAGAAAACTAAATAGAGTACAATGGTCCACTTTGATGCTTTCGGAATGCTCAATTCAGTCCATAGACGAGCTTTTCATGTTTTGTGCATTTTCAAACATAACTTGGTCTATTGGCATCTTTATCGAACGAAACATTGTACGAAAGCTAAATTAGCAAGTTAGACATCGAAGAACATTAAATACAGTACAACGGTCCACTTTGATGCTTTGGGAATGCTCAATTCTGTCCATAGACAAACTTTTCAAGTTTTGTGCAATTTCAAACATAACTTCGTCTATTGGCATCTTTACCTAATGAAACACGGAACAAAAGCTAAACTAGCAAGTTAGACTTCTAAGAACACTAAATAGAGTACAACGGTCCACTTTGATGCTTTCAGAATGCTCAATTCTATCCATACACGGACTTTTCAAGTTTTGTGCAATTTCAAACGTAACTTGGTCTATTGGCATCTTTATCGAACGAAACGTTGTACGAAAGCAAAGCTAGCAAGTTAGACTTCTAAGAACACTAAATAGACTACAACGGTCCACTTTGATGCTTTGGGAATGCTCAATTCTGCCCATAGACAAGCTTTTCAAGTTTTGTGCAATTTCAAACATAACTTGGTCTATTGGCATCTTTACCTAGCGAAACATTGTACGAAAGCTAAACTGGCAAGTTAGACTTCTAAGAACACTAAATAGAGTACAACGGTCCACTTTGATGCTTTGGGAATGCTCAATTCTGCCCATAGACAAACTTTTCAAGTTTTGTGCAATTTCAAACATAAGTTGGTCTATTGGCATCTTTGCCTAAATAAACATTGTACGAAAGCTAAACTAGCAAGTTAGACTTCTAAGAACACTAAATAGAGTACAACGGTCCACTTTGATGCTTTCGGAATTTTCAATTCTGTCCTTAGATGAGCTTTTCACGTTTTGTGTATTTTCAAACATAACTTGGTCTATTGGCATCTTTATCGAACGAAACGTTGTACGAAAGCTAAACTAGCAAGTTAGACGACTAAGAACACTAAATAGAGTACAACAGTCCACTTTGATGCTTTAGGAATGCTCAATTCTGTCCATAGACCAACGTTTCAAGTTTTGCGCATTTTCAAACATAACTTGGTCTATTAGCTACTTTACCCAACAAGACATTGTATGAAAGCTAAACTGGCAAGTTAGACTTCTAAGAACACAAAATAGAGTACAACGGTCCACTTTGATGCTTTGGGAATGCTCAATTCTGCCCATAGACAAACTTTTTAAGTTTTGTGGAATTTCATACATAACTTGGTCTATTGGCATCTTTACCTAAATAAACATTGTACGAAAGCTAAACTAGCAAGTTACACTACTAAGAACACTAAATAGAATACAACGGTCCACTTTGATGCTTTCGGAATGCTCAATTCTGTCCATAGACGAGCTTTTCACATTTTGTGCATTTTCCAACATAACTTGGTCTATTGGCATCTTTACTTAACGATATGTTGTACGAAAGCTAAATTAGCAAGTTAGACTTCGAATAACATTAAATAGAGTACAACTGTCCACTTTGATGCTTTGGGAATGCTCAGTTCTGTCCATAGACAAACTTTTCAAGTTTTGTACAATTTGAAACATAACTTGGTGTATTGGGATCTTTATTGAACGAAACGTTGTACGAAAGCTAAACTAGCAAGTTTAACTTCTAAGAACACTAAATAGACTACAACGGTCCACTTTGATCCTTTGGGAATTCTCAATTCTGCCCATAGACAAAGGTTTCAAGTTTTGTGCAATTTCAAACATAACTTGGTCTATTGGCATCTTTACCTAACGATATGTTGTATGAAAGCTAAACTATCAATTTAGACTTCTAAGAGCACTAAATAGAGTACAACAGTCCACTTTGATGCTTATGGAATGCTCAATTCTGTCCATAGACGAGCTTTTCACGTTTTGTGCATTTTCAAACATAACTTGGTCTATTTGCAACTTTATAGAACGAAACATTGTACGAAAGCTAAATTAGCAAGTTAGACTTCAAAGAACACTAAATAGAGTACAACGGTCCACTTTGATGCTTTGGGAATGCTCAATTCTGTCCATAGACAAACACTTCAAGCTTTGTTAAATTTCTGACATAACTTGGTCTAGAGGCATCTTTACCTAACGAAACGTTGTACGAAAGCTAAACTTGCAAGTTAGACTTCTAGGAACCCTAAATAGAGTAAAATGATCCACTTTGATGCTTTCGGAATGCTCAATCTATCAATACACGAGCTTTTAACGTTTTGCGCATTTTCAAACATAACTTGTTCTATAGGCATTTTTATCGAACGAAACATTGTACGAAAGCTAAATTAGCAAGTGAGACATCGAAGAACACTAAATAGAGTACAACGGTCCACTTTGATGCTTTGGGAATGCTCAATTCCGTCCATAGACAAACTTTTCAAGTTTTGTGCAATTTCAAACATAACTTCGTCTATTGAAATCTTTACCTAATGAAACACGGAACAAAAGCTAAACTAGCAAGTTAGACTTCTAAGAACACTAAATAGTGTACAACGGTCCACTTTGATGCTTTCAGAATGCTCAATTCCATCCATACACGGACTTTTCAAGTTTTGTGCAATTTCAAACATAACTTGGTCTATTGGTATCTTTACCTAAAGAAACGTTGTACGAAAGCAAAGCTAGCAAGTTAGACTTCTAAAAACACTAAATAGACTACAACGGTCCACTTTGATGCTTACGGAATGCTCAATTCAGTCCATAGACGAGCTTTTCATGTTTTGTGCATTTTCAAACATAACTTGGTCTATTGGCATCTTTATCGAACGAAACGTTGTACGAAAGCTAAATTAGCAAGTTAGACTTCGAAGAACACTCAATAGAGTACAACGGTCCACTTTGATGCTTTGGGAATGCTCAATTATGTCCATAGACAAGCTTTTCTAGTTTTGTGCAATTTCAAACATAACTTGGTCTATTGGCATCTTTACGTAGCGAAACATTGCACGAAAGCTAAACTGGCAAGTTAGACTTCTAAGAACACTAAATAGAGTACAACGGTCCACTTTGATGCTTTCGGAATGTTCAATTCTGTCCTTAGACGAGCTTTTCACGTTTTGTGTATTTTCAAACATAACTTGGTCTATTGGCATCTTTATCGAACGCAACGTTCTACGAAAGCTAAACTGGCAAGTTAGACGACTAAGAAAACTAAATAGAGTACAATGATCCACTTTGATGCTTTCGGAATGCTCAATTCAGTCCATAGACGAGCTTTTCATGTTTTGTGCATTTTCAAACATAACTTGGTCTATTGGCATCTTTATCGAACGAAACATTGTACGAAAGCTAAATTAGCAAGTTAGACATCGAAGAACGTTAAATACAGTACAATGGTCCACTTTGATGCTTTGGGAATGCTCAATTCTGTCCATAGACAAACTTTTCAAGTTTTGTGCAATTTCAAACATAACTTCGTCTATTGGCATCTTTACCTAATGAAACACGGAACAAAAGCTAAACTGGCAAGTTAGACTTCTAAGAACACTAAATAGAGTACAACGGTCCACTTTGATGCTTTCAGAATGCTCAATTCTATCCATACACGGACTTTTCAAGTTTTGTGCAATTTCAAACGTAACTTGGTCTATTGGTATCTTTACCTAAAGAGACGTTGTACGAAAGCAAAGCTAGCAACTTATACTTGTAAGAACACAAAATAGAGTACAACGGTCCACTTAGATCCTTTCGGAATGCTCAATTCTGTCCATAGATGAGCTTCTCACGTTTTGTGCAATTTCAACCATAAGTTGGTCTATTGGCATCTTTACCTAACGATATGTTGTATGAAAGATAAACTATCAAGTTAGACTTCTAAGAACACTAAATAGACTACAACGGTCCACCTTGATGCTTACGGAATGCTCAATTCAGTCCATAGATGAGCTTTTCATGTTTTGTGCATTGTCAAACATAACTTGGTCTATTGGCATCTTTATCGAACGAAACGTTGTACGAAAACTAAATTAGCAAGTTAGACTTCCAAGAACACTAAATAGAGTACAATGGTCCACTTTGATGCTTTGGGAATGCTCAATTCTGTCCGTTGACAAACTTTTCAAGTTTTGTGCAATTTCAAACATAACTTGGTCTATTGGCTTCTTTACCTAGCGAAACATTGTACGAAAGCTAAACTGGCAAGTTAGACTTCTAAGAACACTAAATAGAGTACAACGGTCCACTTTGATGCTTTGGGAATGCTCAATTCTGCCCATAGACAAACTTTTCAAGTTTTGTGCAATTTCAAACCTAACTTGGTCTATTGGCATCTTTACCTAAATAAACATTGTACGAATGCTAACCTAGCAACTTAGACTTTTAAGAACACTAAATAGTGTACAACGGTCCACTTTGATGCTTTCAGAATGCTCAATTCTGTCCTTAGATGAGCTTTTCACTTTTTGTGTATTTTCAAACATAACTTCATCTATTGGCATCTTTATTGAACGAAACGTTTTACGAAAGCTAAACTGGCAAGTGAGACGACTAAGAACACTAAATAGAGTACAATGGTCCACTTTGATGCTTTAGGAATACTCAATTCTGTCCATAGACCAACGTTTCATGTTTTGTGCATTTTCAAATATAACTTGGTCTATTAGCAGCTTTACCCAACGAGACAATGTATGAAAGCTAAACTGGTAAGTTAGACTTCAAAGAACACTAAATAGAGTACAACGGTCCACTTTGATGCTTTGGGAATGCTCAATTCTGTCCATAGACAAACACTTCAAGCTTTGTGTAATTTCTAACATAACTTGGTCTAGAGGCATCTTTACCTAACGAAACGTTGTACGAAAGCTAAACTTGCAAGTTAGACTTCAAGGAACCCTAAATAGAGTACAATGGTCCACTTTGATGCTTTCAGAATGCTCAATGTATCAATACATGAGCTTTTAACGTTTTGCGCATTTTCAAACATAACTTGTTCTATTGGCATTTGTATCGAACAAAACATTGTACGAAAGCTAAATTAGCAAGTTAGACATCGAAGAACACTAAATAGAGTACAACGGTCCACTTTGATGCTTTGGGAATGCTCAATTCCGTCCATAGACAAACTTTTCAAGTTTTGTGCAATTTCAAACATAACTTCGTCTATTGGCATCTTTACCTAATGAAACACGGAAAAAAAGCTAAACTAGCAAGTTAGACTTCTAAGAACACTAAATAGAGTACAACGGTCCACTTCGATGCTTTCAGAATGCTCAATTCTATCCATACACGGACTTTTCAAGTTTTGTGCAATTTCAAACGTAACTTGGTCTATTGGTATCTTTACCTAAAGAAACGTTGTACGAAAGCAAAGCTAGCAAGTTAGACTTCTAAAAACACTAAATAGACTACAACGGTCCACTTTGATGCTTACGGAATGCTCAATTCAGTCCATAGACGAGCTTTTCATGTTTTGTGCATTTTCAAACATAACTTGGTCTATTGGCATCTTTATGGAACGAAACGTTGTATGAAAGCTAAATTAGCAAGTTAGACTTCGAAGAACACTCAATAGAGTACAACGGTCCACTTTGATGCTTTGGGAATGCTCAATTATGTCCATAGACAAGCTTTTCAAGTTTTGTGCAATTTCAAACATAACTTGGTCTATTGGCATCTTTACGTAGCGAAACATTGCACGAAAGCTAAACTGGCAAGTTAGACTTCTAAGAACACTAAATAGAGTACAACAGTCCACTTTGATGCTTTCGGAATGTTCAATTCTGTCCTTAGACGAGCTTTTCACGTTTTGTGTATTTTCAAACATAACTTGGT
The DNA here is from genome assembly GCF_013401445.1 of Tripterygium wilfordii. Classification (NCBI taxonomy): domain Eukaryota; kingdom Viridiplantae; phylum Streptophyta; class Magnoliopsida; order Celastrales; family Celastraceae; genus Tripterygium; species Tripterygium wilfordii. Next base: position 11,169,135 of record NC_052235.1, on the reverse strand, counting down.
CTATTGGCATCTTTATCGAACGAAACGTTCTACGAAAGCTAAACTGGCAAGTTAGACGACTAAGAAAACTAAATAGAGTACAATGGTCCACTTTGATGCTTTCGGAATGCTCAATTCAGTCCATAGACGAGCTTTTCATGTTTTGTGCATTTTCAAACATAACTTGGTCTATTGGCATCTTTATCGAACGAAACATTGTACGAAAGCTAAATTAGCAAGTTAGACATCGAAGAACATTAAATACAGTACAACGGTCCACTTTGATGCTTTGGGAATGCTCAATTCTGTCCATTGACAAACTTTTCAAGTTTTGTGCAATTTCAAACATAACTTCGTCTATTGGCATCTTTACCTAATGAAACACGGAACAAAAGCTAAACTGGCAAGTTAGACTTCTAAGAACACTAAATAGAGTACAACGGTCCACTTTGATGCTTTCAGAATGCTCAATTCTATCCATACACGGACTTTTCAAGTTTTGTGCAATTTCAAACGTAACTTGGTCTATTGGTATCTTTACCTAAAGAGACGTTGTACGAAAGCAAAGCTAGCAAGTTATACTTGTAAGAACACAAAATAGAGTACAAGGTCCACTTAGATCCTTTCGGAATGCTCAATTCTGTCCATAGATGAGCTTCTCACGTTTTGTGCAATTTCAAACATAAGTTGGTCTATTGGCATCTTTACCTAACGATATGTTGTATGAAAGATAAACTATCAAGTTAGACTTCTAAGAACACTAAATAGACTACAACGGTCCACCTTGATGCTTACGGAATGCTCAATTCAGTCCATAGATGAGCTTTTCATGTTTTGTGCATTGTCAAACATAACTTGGTCTATTGGCATCTTTATCGAACGAAACGTTGTACGAAAACTAAATTAGCAAGTTAGACTTCCAAGAACACTAAATAGAGTACAATGGTCCACTTTGATGCTTCCGGAATGCTCAATTCTGTCCATAGACAAACTTTTCAAGTTTTGTGCAATTTCAAACATAACTTGGTCTATTGGCATCTTTACCTAGCGAAACATTGGACGAAAGCTAAACTGGCAAGTTAGACTTCTAAGAACACTAAATAGAGTACAACGGTCCACTTTGAGACTTTGGGAATGCTCAATTCTGCCCATAGACAAACTTTTCAAGTTTTGTGCAATTTCAAACCTAACTTGGTCTATTGGCATCTTTACCTAAATAAACATTGTACGAAAGCTAAACTAGCAACTTAGACTTTTAAGAACACTAAATAGTGTACAACGGTCCACTTTGATGCTTTCAAAATGCTCAATTCTGTCCTTAGATGAGCTTTTCACATTTTGTGTATTTTCAAACATAACTTCGTCTATTGGCATCTTTATCGAACGAAACGTTGTACGAAAGCTAAACTGGCAAGTTAGACGACTAAGAACACTTAATAGAGTACAATGGTCCACTTTGATGCTTTAGGAATACTCAATTCTGTCCATAGACCAACGTTCCATGTTTTGTGCATTTTCAAATATAACTTGGTCTATTAGCAACTTTACCCAACGAGACATTGTCTGAAAGCTAAACTGGTAAGTTAGACTTCAAAGAACACTAAATAGAGTACAACGGTCCACTTTGATGCTTTGGTAATGCTCAATTCTGTCCATAGACAAACACTTCAAGCTTTATGTAATTTCTAACATAACTTGGTCTAGAGGCATCTTTACCTTACGAAACGTTGTACGAAAGCTAAACTTGCAAGTTAGACTTCTAGGAACCCTAAATAGAGTACAATGGTCCACTTTGATGCTTTCGGAATGCTCAATGTATCAAGACACGAGCTTTTAACGTTTTGCGCATTTTCAAACATAACTTGTTCTATTGGCATTTGTATCGAACGAAACATTGTACGAAAGCTAAATTAGCAAGTTAGACATCGGAGAACACTAAATAGAGTACAACGGTCCACTTTGATGCTTTGGGAATGCTCAATTCCGTCCATAGACAAACTTTTCAAGTTTTGTGCAATTTCAAACATAACTTCGTCTATTGGCATCTTTACCTAATGAAACACGGAACAAAAGCTATACTAGCAAGTTAGACTTCTAAGAACACTAAATAGAGTACAACGGTCCACTTTGATGCTTTCAGAATGCTCAATTCTATCCATACACGGACTTTTCAAGTTTTGTGCAATTTCAAACGTAACTTGGTCTATTGGTATCATTACCTAAAGAAACGTTGTACGAAAGCAAAGCTAGCAAGTTAGACTTCTAAGAACACTAAATAGACTACAACGGTCCACTTTGATGCTTACGGAATGCTCAATTCAGTCCATAGACGAACTTTTCATGTTTTGTGCATTTTCAAACAGAACTTGGTCTATTGGCATCTTTATCGAACGAAACGTTGTACGAAAGCGAAATTAGCAAGTTAGACTTCGAAGAACACTCAATAGAGTACAACGGTCCACTTTGATGCTTTGGGAATGCTCAATTCTGTCCATAGACAAGCTTTTCAAGTTTTATGCAATTTCAAACATAACTTGGTCTATTGGCATCTTTACCTAGCGAAACATTGTACAAAAGCTAAACTGGCAAGTTAGACTTCTAAGAACACTAAATAGAGTACAACGGTCCACTTTGATGCTTTCGGAATGTTCAATTCTGTCCTTAGACGAGCTTTTCACGTTTTATGTATTTTCAAACATAACTTGGTCTATTGGCATCTTTATCGAACGAAACGTTGTACGAAAGCTAAACTGGCAAGTTAGACGACTAAGAACACTAAATAGAGTACAATGGTCCACTTTGATGCTTTCGGAATGCTCAATCTATCCATACATGAGCTTTTAACGTTTTACGCATTTTCAAACATAACTTGGTCTATTAGCATTTTTATCGAACGAAACATTGTACGAAAGCTAAATTAGCAAGTTAGACATCGAAGAACATTAAATAGAGTACAACGGTCCACTTTGATGCTTTGGGAATTCTCAATTCTGTCCATAGACAAACTTTTCAAGTTTTGTGCAATTTCAAACATAACTTCGTCTATTGGCATCTTTACCTAATGAAACACGGAAAAAAAGCTAAACTAGCAAGTTAGACTTCTAAGAACACTAAATAGAGTACAACGGTCCACTTTGATGCTTTCAGAATGCTCAATTCTATCCATACATGGACTTTTCAAGTTTTGTGCAATTTCAAACGTAACTTGGTCTATTGGTATCTTTACCTAAGGAGACGTTGTACGAAAGCAAAGCTAGCAAGTTATACTTGTAGGAACACAAAATATAGTACAACGGTCCACTTAGATGCTTTCGGAATGCTCAATTCTATCCATAGATGAGCTTCTCACGTTTTGTGCAATTTCAAACATAACCTGGTCTATTGGCATCTTTACCTAACGATATGTTGTATGAAAGCTAAACTATCAAGTTAGACTTCTAAGAACACTAACTAGACTACAACGCTCCACTTTGATGCTTCCGGAATGCTCAATTCAGTCCATAGACGAGCTTTTCATGTTTGGTGCATTTTCAAACATAACTTGGTCTATTGGCATCTTTATCGAACGAAACGTTGTACGAAAGCTAAATAAGCAAGTTAGACTTCCAAGAACACTAAATAGAGTACAATGGTCCACTTTGATGCTTTGGGAATGCTCAATTCTGTCCATAGACAAACTTTTCAAGTTTTGTGCAATTTCAAACATAACTTGGTCTATTGGTATCTTTACCTAGCGAAACATTGTACGAAAGCTAAACTGGCAAGTTAGACTTCTAAGAACACTAAATAGAGTACAACGATCCACTTTGATGCTCTGGGAATGCTCAATTCTGCCCATAGACAAACTTTTCAAGTTTTGTGCAATTTCAAACATAACTTGGTCTATTGGCATCTTTACCTAAATAAACATTGTACGAAAGCTAAACTAGCAACTTAGACTTCTAAGAACACTAAATAGAGTACAACGGTCCACTTTGATGCTTTCGGAATGCTCAATTCTGTCCTTAGACGAGCTTTTCATGTTTTGTGTATTTTCAAACATAACTTGGCCTATTGGCATCTTTATCGAACGAAACGTTGTACGAAAGCTAAACTGGCAAGTTAGACGACTAAGAACAATAAATAGAGTACAACGGTCCACTTTGATGCTTTAGGAATACTCAATTCTGTCCGTAGACCAACGTTTCAAATTTTGTGCATTTTCAAACATAACTTGGTCTATTAGCAACTTTACCCAACGAGACATTGTATGAAAGCTAAACTGGCAAGTTAGACTTCTAAGAACACAAAATAGAGTACAACGGTCCACTTTGATGCTTTGGGAATGCTCAATTCTGCCCATAGACAAACTTTTTAAGTTTTGTGGAATTTCATACATAACTTGGTCTATCGGCATCTTTACCTAAATAAACATTGTACGAAAGCTAAACTAGCAAGTTAGACTACTAAGAACACTAAATAGAATATAACGGTCCACTTTGATGCTTTCGGAATGCTCAATTCTGTCCATAGACGAGCTTTTCACGTTTTGTGCATTTTCCAACATAACTTGGTCTATTGGCATCTTTACTTAACGATATGTTGTACGAAAGCTAAATTAGCAAGTTAGACTTCGAAGAACATTAAATAGAGTACAACTGTCCACTTTGATGCTTTGGGAATGCTCAGTTCTGTCCATAGACAAACTTTTTAAGTTTTGTACAATTTCAAACATAACTTGGTGTATTGGGATCTTTATTGAACGAAACGTTGTACGAAAGCTAAACTAGCAAGTTTAACTTCTAAGAACACCAAATAGACTACAACGGTCCACTTTGATCCTTTGGGAATTCTCAATTCTGCCCATAGACAAACTTTTCAAGTTTTGTGTAATTTCTAACATAACTTGGTCTAGAGGCATCTTTACCTAACGAAACGTTGTACGAAAGCTAAACTTGCAAGTTAGACTTCTAGGAACCCTAAATAGAGTAAAATGGTCCACTTTGATGCTTTCGGAATGCTCAATCTATCAATACACGAGCTTTTAACGTTTTGCGCATTTTCAAACATAACTTGTTCTATTGGCATTTGTATCGAACGAAACATTGTACGAAAGCTAAATTAGCAAGTTAGACATCGAAGAACACTAAATAGAGTACAACGGTCCACTTTGATGCTTTGGGAATGCTCAATTCCGTCCATAGACAAACTTTTCAAGTTTTGTGCAATTTCAAACATAACTTCGTCTATTGGCATCTTTACCTAATGAAACATGGAACAAAAGCTAAACTAGCAAGTTAGACTTCTAAGAACACTAAATAGAGTACAACGGTCCACTTTGATGCTTTCAGAATGCTCAATTCTATCCATACACGGACTTTTCAAGTTTTGTGCAATTTCAAACGTAACTTGGTCTATTGGTATCTTTACCTAAAGAAACGTTGTACGAAAGCAAAGCTAGCAAGTTAGACTTCTAAGAACACTAAATAGACCACAACGGTCCACTTTGATGCTTACGGAATGCTCAATTCAGTCCATAGATGAACTTTTCATGTTTTGTGCATTTTCAAACAGAACTTGGTCTATTGGCATCTTTATCGAACGAAACGTTGTACGAAAGCTAAATTAGCAAGTTAGACTTCGAAGAACACTCAATAGAGTACAACGGTCCACTTTGATGCTTTGGGAATGCTCAATTCTGTCCATAGACAAGCTTTTCAAGTTTTCTGCAATTTCAAACATAACTTGGTCTATTGGCATCTTTACCTAGCGAAACATTGTACGAAAGCTAAACTGGCAAGTTAGACTTCTAAGAACACTAAATAGAGTACAACGGTCCACTTTGATGCTTTCGGAATGTTCAATTCTGTCCTTAGATGAGCTTTTCACGTTTTATGTATTTTCAAACATAACTTGGTCTATTGGCATCTTTATCGGACGAAACGTTATACGAAAGCTAAACTGGCAAGTTAGACGACTAAGAACACTAAATAGAGTACAATGGTCCACTTTGATGCTTTCGGAATGCTCAATCTATCCATACATGAGCTTTTAACGTTTTTGCGCATTTTCAAACATAACTTGGTCTATTGGCATTTTTATCGAACGAAACATTGTACGAAAGCTAAATTAGCAAGTTAGACATCGAAGAACATTAAATAGAGTACAACGGTCCACTTTCATGCTTTGGGAATTCTCAATTCTGTCCATAGACAAACTTTTCAAGTTTTGTGCAATTTCAAACATAACTTCGTCTATTGGCATCTTTACCTAATGAAACACGGAACAAAAGCTAAACTAGCAAGTTAGACTTCTAAGAACACTAAATAGAGTACAACGGTCCACTTTGATGCTTTCAGAATGCTCAATTCTATCCATACACGGACTTTTCAAGTTTTGTGCAATTTCAAACGTAACTTGGTCTATTGGTATATTTACCTAAAGAGACGTTGTACGAAAGCAAAGCAAGCAAGTTATACTTGTAGGAACACAAAATAGAGTACAACGGTCCACTTAGATGCTTTCGGAATGCTCAATTCTGTCCATAGATGAGCTTCTCACGTTTTGTGCAATTTCAAACATAACTTGGTCTATTGGCATCTTTACCTAACGATATGTTGTATGAAAGCTAAACTATCAAGTTAGACTTCTAAGAACACTAACTAGACTACAACGCTCCACTTTGATGCTTCCGGAATGCTCAATTCAGTCCATAGACGAGCTTTTCATGTTTGGTGCATTTTCAAACATAACTTGGTCTATTGGCATCTTTATCGAACGAAACGTTGTACGAAAGCTAAATAAGCAAGTTAGACTTCCAAGAACACTAAATAGAGTACAATGGTCCACTTTGATGCTTTGGGAATGCTCAATTCTGTCCATAGACAAACTTTTCAAGTTTTGTGCAATTTCAAACATAACTTGGTCTATTGGCATCTTTACCTAGCGAAACATTGTACGAAAGCTAAACTGGCAAGTTAGACTTCTAAGAACACTAAATAGAGTACAACGATCCACTTTGATGCTCTGGGAATGCTCAATTCTGCCCATAGACAAACTTTTCAAGTTTTGTGCAATTTCAAACATAACTTGGTCTATTGGCATCTTTACCTAAATAAACATTGTACGAAAGCTAAACTAGCAACTTAGACTTCTAAGAACACTAGATAGAGTACAACGGTCCACTTTGATGCTTTCGGAATGCTCAATTCTGTCCTTAGACGAGCTTTTCATGTTTTGTGTATTTTCAAACATAACTTGGTCTATTGGCATCTTTATCGAACGAAACGTTGTACGAAAGCTAAACTGGCAAGTTAGACGACTAAGAACAATAAATAGAGTACAACGGTCCACTTTGATGCTTTAGGAATACTCAATTCTGTCCGTAGACCAACGTTTCAAATTTTGTGCATTTTCAAACATAACTTGGTCTATTAGCAACTTTACCCAACGAGACATTGTATGAAAGCTAAACTGGCAAGTTAGACTTCTAAGAACACATAATAGAGTACAACGGTCCACTTTGATGCTTTGGGAATGCTCAATTCTGCTCATAGACAAACTTTTTAAGTTTTGTGGAATTTCATACATAACTTGGTCTATTGGCATCTTTACCTAAATAAACATTGTACGAAAGCTAAACTAGCAAGTTAGACTACTAAGAACACTAAATAGAATATAACGGTCCACTTTGATGCTTTCGGAATGCTCAATTCTGTCCATAGACGAGCTTTTCACGTTTTGTGCATTTTCCAACATAACTTGGTCTATGGGCATCTTTACTTAACGATATGTTATACGAAAGCTAAATTAGCAAGTTAGACTTCGAAGAACATTAAATAGAGTACAACAGTCCACTTTGATGCTTTGGGAATGCTCAGTTCTGTCCATAGACAAACTTTTTAAGTTTTGTACAATTTCAAACATAACTTGGTGTATTGGGATCTTTATTGAACGAAACGTTGTACGAAAGCTAAACTAGCAAGTTTAACTTCTAAGAACACCAAATAGACTACAACGGTCCACTTTGATCCTTTGGGAATTCTCAATTCTGCCCATAGACAAACTTTTCAAGTTTTGTGTAATTTCTAACATAACTTGGTCTAGAGGCATCTTTACCTAACGAAACGTTGTACGAAAGCTAAACTTGCAAGTTAGACTTCTAGGAACCCTAAATAGAGTAAAATGGTCCACTTTGATGCTTTCGGAATGCTCAATCTATCAATACACGAGCTTTTAACGTTTTGCGCATTTTCAAACATAACTTGTTCTATTGGCATTTGTATCGAACGAAACATTGTACGAAAGCTAAATTAGCAAGTTAGACTACTAAGAACACTAAATAGAATATAACGGTCCACTTTGATGCTTTCGGAATGCTCAATTCCGTCCATAGACAAACTTTTCAAGTTTTGTGCATTTTCCAACATAACTTGGTCTATTGGCATCTTTACTTAACGATATGTTGTACGAAAGCTAAACTAGCAAGTTTAACTTCTAAGAACACCAAATAGACTACAACGGTCCACTTTGATCATTTGGGAATTCTCAATTCAGCCCATAGACAAACTTTTCAAGTTTTGTGTAATTTCTAACATAACTTGGTCTAAAGGAATCTTTACCTAACGAAACGTTGTACGAAAGCTAAACTTGCAAGTTAGACTTCTAGGAACCCTAAATAGAGTAAAATGGTCCACTTTGATGCTTTCAGAATGCTCAATCTATCAATACACGAGCTTTTAACGTTTTGCGCATTTTCAAACATAACTTGTTCTATTGGCATTTGTATCGAACGAAACATTGTACGAAAGCTAAATTAGCAAGTTAGACATCGAAGAACACTAAATAGAGTACAACGGTCCACTTTGATGCTTTGGGAATGCTCAATTCCGTCCATAGACAAACTTTTCAAGTTTTGTGCAATTTCAAACATAACTTCGTCTATTGGCATCTTTACCTAATGAAACACGGAACAAAAGCTAAACTAGCAAGTTAGACTTCTAAGAACACTAAATACAGTACAACGGTCCACTTTGATGCTTTCAGAATGCACAATTCTATCCATACACGGACTTTTCAAGTTTTGTGCAATTTCAAACATAACTTGGTCTATTGGTATCTTTACCTAAAGAAACGTTGTACGAAAGCAAAACTAGCAAGTTAGACTTCTAAGAACACTAAATAGACTACAACGGTCCACTTTCATGCTTACGGAATGCTCAATTCAGTCCATAGACGAACTTTTCATGTTTTGTGCATTTTCAAACAGAACTTGGTCTATTGGCATCTTTATCGAACGAAACGTTGTACGAAAGCTAAATTAGCAAGTTAGACTTCGAAGAACACTCAATAGAGTACAACGGTCCACTTTGATGCTTTGGGAATGCTCAATTCTGCCCATAGACAAACTTTTTAAGTTATGTGGAATTTCATAAATAACTTGGTCTATTGGCATCTTTACCTAAATAAACATTGTACGAAAGCTAAACTAGCAAGTTAGACTACTAAGAACACTAAATAGAATATAACGGTCCACTTTGATGCTTTCGGAATGCTCAATTCTGTCCATTGACGAGCTTTTCACGTTTTGTGCATTTTCCAACATAACTTGGTCTATGGGCATCTTTACTTAACGATATGTTATACGAAAGCTAAATTAGCAAGTTAGACTTCGAAGAACATTAAATAGAGTACAACAGTCCACTTTGATGCTTTGGGAATGCTCAGTTCTGTCCATAGACAAACTTTTTAAGTTTTGTACAATTTCAAACATAACTTGGTGTATTGGGATCTTTATTGAACGAAACGTTGTACGAAAGCTAAACTAGCAAGTTTAACTTCTAAGAACACCAAATAGACTACAACGGTCCACTTTGATCCTTTGGGAATTCTCAATTCTGCCCATAGACAAACTTTTCAAGTTTTGTGTAATTTCTAACATAACTTGGTCTAGAGGCATCTTTACCTAACGAAACGTTGTACGAAAGCTAAACTTGCAAGTTAGACTTCTAGGAACCCTAAATAGAGTAAAATGGTCCACTTTGATGCTTTCGGAATGCTCAATCTATCAATACACGAGCTTTTAACGTTTTGCGCATTTTCAAACATAACTTGTTCTATTGGCATTTGTATCGAACGAAACATTGTACGAAAGCTAAATTAGCAAGTTAGACATCGAAGAACACTAAATAGAGTACAACGGTCCACTTTGATGCTTTGGGAATGCTCAATTCCGTCCATAGACAAACTTTTCAAGTTTTGTGCAATTTCAAACATAACTTCGTCTATTGGCATCTTTACCTAATGAAACACGGAACAAAAGCTAAACTAGCAAGTTAGACTTCTAAGAACACTAAATAGAGTACAACGGTCCACTTTGATGCTTTCAGAATGCTCAATTCTATCCATACACGGACTTTTCAAGTTTTGTGCAATTTCAAACGTAACTTGGTCTATTGGTATCTTTACCTAAAGAAACGTTGTACGAAAGCAAAGCTAGCAAGTTAGACTTCTAAGAACACTAAATAGACTACAACGGTCCACTTTGATGCTTACGGAATGCTCAATTCAGTCCATAGACGAACTTTTCATGTTTTGTGCATTTTCAAACAGAACTTGGGCTATTGGCATCTTTATCGAACGAAACGTTGTACGAAAGCTAAATTAGCAAGTTAGACTTCGAAGAACACTCAATAGAGTACAACGGTCCACTTTGATGCTTTGGGAATGCTCAATTCTGTCCATAGACAAGCTTTTCAAGTTTTCTACAATTTCAAACATAACTTGGTCTATTGGCATCTTTACCTAGGGAAACATTGTACGAAAGCTAAACTGGCAAGTTAGACTTCTAAGAACACTAAATAGAGTACAACGGTCCACTTTGATGCTTTCGGAATGTTCAATTCTGTCCTTAGACGAGCTTTTCACGTTTTATGTATTTTCAAACATAACTTGGTCTATTGGCATCTTTATCGAACGAAACGTTGTACGAAAGCTAAATAAGCAAGTTAGACTTCCAAGAACACTAAATAGAGTACAATGGTCCACTTTGATGCTTTGGGAATGCTCAATTCTGTCCATAGACAAACTTTTCAAGTTTTGTGCAATTTCAAACATAACTTGGTCTATTGGCATCTTTACCTAGCGAAACATTGTACGAAAGCTAAACTGGCAAGTTAGACTTCTATGAACACTAAATAGAGTACAACGATCCACTTTGATGCTCTGGGAATGCTCAATTCTGCCCATAGACAAACTTTTCAAGTTTTGTGCAATTTCAAACATAACTTGGTCTATTGGCATCTTTACCTAAATAAACATTGTACGAAAGCTAAACTAGCAACTTAGACTTCTAAGAACACTAAATAGAGTACAACGGTCCACTTTGATGCTTTCGGAATGCTCAATTCTGTCCTTAGACGAGCTTTTCATGTTTTGTGTATTTTCAAACATAACTTGGTCTATTGGCATCTTTATCGAACGAAACATTGTACGAAAGCTAAACTGGCAAGTTAGACGACTAAGAACAATAAATAGAGTACAACGGTCCACTTTGATGCTTTAGGAATACTCAATTCTGTCCGTAGACCAACGTTTCAAATTTTGTGCATTTTCAAACATAACTTGGTCTATTAGCAACTTTACCCAACGAGACATTGTATGAAAGCTAAACTGGCAAGTTAGACTTCTAAATACACATAATAGAGTACAACGGTCCACTTTGATGCTTTGGGAATGCTCAATTCTGCCCATAGACAAACTTTTTAAGTTTTGTGGAATTTCATACATAACTTGGTCTATTGGCATCTTTACCTAAATAAACATTGTACGAAGCTAAACTAGCAAGTTAGACTACTAAGAACACTAAATAGAATATAACGGTCCACTTTGATGCTTTCGGAATGCTCAATTCTGTCCATAGACGAGCTTTTCACGTTTTGTGCATTTTCCAACATAACTTGGTCTATTGGCATCTTTACTTAACGATATGTTGTACGAAAGCTAAACTAGCAAGTTTAACTTCTAAGAACACCAAATAGACTACAACGGTCCACTTTGATCATTTGGGAATTCTCAATTCAGCCCATAGACAAACTTTTCAAGTTTTGTGTAATTTCTAACATAACTTGGTCTAAAGGCATCTTTACCTAACGAAACGTTGTACGAAAGCTAAACTTGCAAGTTAGACTTCTAGGAACCCTAAATAGAGTAAAATGGTCCACTTTGATGCTTTCAGAATGCTCAATCTATCAATACACGAGCTTTTAATGTTTTGCGCATTTTCAAACATAACTTGTTCTATTGGCATTTGTATCGAACGAAACATTGTACGAAAGCTAAATTAGCAAGTTAGACATCGAAGAACACTAAATAGAGTACAACGGTCCACTTTGATGCTTTGGGAATGCTCAATTCCGTCCATAGACAAACTTTTCAAGTTTTGTGCAATTTCAAACATAACTTCGTCTATTGGCATCTTTACCTAATGAAACACGGAACAAAAGCTAAACTAGCAAGTTAGACTTCTAAGAACACTAAATACAGTACAACGGTCCACTTTGATGCTTTCAGAATGCTCAATTCTATCCATACACGGACTTTTCAAGTTTTGTGCAATTTCAAACATAACTTGGTCTATTGGTATCTTTACCTAAAGAAACGTTGTACGAAAGCAAAACTAGCAAGTTAGACTTCTAAGAACACTAAATAGACTACAACGGTCCACTTTCATGCTTACGGAATGCTCAATTCAGTCCATAGACGAACTTTTCATGTTTTGTGCATTTTCAAACAGAACTTGGTCTATTGGCATCTTTATCGAACGAAACGTTGTACGAAAGCTAAATTAGCAAGTTAGACTTCGAAGAACACTCAATAGAGTACAACGGTCCACTTTGATGCTTTGGGAATGCTCAATTCTGTCCATAGACAAGCTTTTCAAGTTTTCTGCAATTTCAAACATAACTTGGTCTATTGGCATCTTTACCTAGCGAAACATTGTACGAAAGCTAAACTGGCAAGTTAGACTTCTAAGAACACTAAATAGAGTACAACGGTCCACTTTGATGCTTTCAGAATGTTCAATTCTGTCCTTAGACGAGCTTTTCACATTTTATGTATTTTCAAACATAACTTGGTCTATTGGCATCTTTATCGAACGAAACGTTGTACGAAAGCTAAACTGCCAAGTTAGACGACTAAGAACACTAAATAGAGTACAATGGTCCACTTTGATGCTTTCGGAATGCTCAATCTATCAATACATGAGCTTTTAACGTTTTGCGCATTTTCAAACATAACTTGGTCTATTGGCATTTTTATCGAACGAAACATTGTACGAAAGCTAAATTAGCAAGTTAGACATCGAAGAACATTAAATAGAGTACAACGGTCCACTTTGATGCTTTGGGAATGCTCAAATCTGTCCATAGACAAACTTTTCAAGTTTTGTGCAATTTCAAACATAACTTCGTCTATTGGCATCTTTACCTAATGAAACACGGAACAAAAGCTAAACTAGCAAGTTAGACTTCTAAGAACACTAAATACAGTACAACGGTCCACTTTGATGCTTTCAGAATGCTCAATTCTATCCATACACGGACTTTTCAAGTTTTGTGCAATTTCAAACGTAACTTGGTCTATTGGTATCTTTACCTAAAGAGACGTTGTACGAAAGCAAAGCTAGCAAGTTATACTTGTAGGAACACAAAATAGAGTACAACGGTCCACTTAGATGCTTTCGGAATGCTCAATTCTGTCCATAGATGAGCTTGTCACGTTTTGTGCAATTTCAAACATAACTTGGTCTATTGGCATCTTTACCTAACGATATGTTGTATGAAAGCTAAACTATCAAGTTAGACTTCTAAGAACACTAAATAGACTACAACGGTCCACTTTGATGCTTCCGGAATGCTCAATTCAGTCCATAGACGAGCTTTTCATGTTTTGTGCATTTTCAAACATAACTTGGTCTATTGGCATCTTTATCGAACGAAACGTTGTACGAAAGCTAAATTAGCAAGTTAGACTTCCAAGAACACTAAATAGAGTACAACGGTCCACTTTGATGCTCTGGGAATGCTCAATTCTGCCCATAGACAAACTTTTCAAGTTTTGTGCAATTTCAAACATAACTTGGTCTATTGGCATCTTTACCTAAATAAACATTGTACGAAAGCTAAACTAGCAACTAAGACTTCTAAGAACACTAAATAGAGTACAACGGTCCACTTTGATGCTTTCGGAATGCTCAATTCTGTCCTTAGACGAGCTTTTCACGTTTTGTGTATTTTCAAACATAACTTGGTCTATTGGCATCTTTATCGAACGAAACGTTGTACGAAAGCTAAACTGGCAAGTTAGACGACTAAGAACAATAAATAGAGTACAACGGTCCACTTTGATGCTTTAGGAATACTCAATTCTGTCCGTAGACCAACGTTTCAAATTTTGTGCATTTTCAAACATAACTTGGTCTATTAGCAACTTTACCCAACGAGACATTGTATGAAAGCTAAACTGGCAAGTTAGACTTCTAACAACACATAATAGAGTACAACGGTCCACTTTGATGCTTTGGGAATGCTCAATTCTGCCCATAGACAAACTTTTTAAGTTTTGTGGAATTTCATACATAACTTGGTCTATTGGCATCTTTTACCTAAATAAACATTGTACGAAAGCTAAACTAGCAAGTTAGACTACTAAGAACACTAAATAGAATAGAACGGTCCACTTTGATGCTTTCGGAATGCTCAATTCTGTCCATAGACGAGCTTTTCACGTTTTGTGCATTTTCCAACATAACTTGGTCTATTGGCATCTTTACTTAACGATATGTTGTACGAAAGCTAAATTAGCAAGTTAGACTTCGAAGAACATTAAATAGAGTACAACTGTCCACTTTGATGCTTTGGGAATGCTCAGTTTTTTCCATAGACAAACTTTTTAAGTTTCGTACAATTTCAAACATAACTTGGTGTATTGGGATCTTTATTGAACGAAACGTTGTACGAAAGCTAAACTAGCAAGTTTAACTTCTAAGAACACTAAGTAGACTACAACAGTCCACTTTGATCCTTTGGGAATTCTCAATTCTGCCCATAGACAAACTTTTCAAGTTTTGTGCAATTTCAAACATAACTTGGTCTATTGGCATCTTTACCTAACGATATGTTGTATGAAAGCTAAACTATCAATTTAGACTTCTGAGAACACTAAATAGAGCACAACAGTCCGCTTTGATGCTTACGGAATGCTGAATTCTGTCCATAGATGAGCTTTTCACGTTTTGTGCATTTTCGAACATAACTTGGTCTATTGGCATCTTTATCGAACGAAACACTGTATGGAAGCTAAATTAGCAAGTTAGACTTCAAAGAACACTAAATAGAGTATAACGGTCCACTTTGACGCTTTAGGAATGCTCAATTCTGTCCATACACAAACACTTCAAGTTTTTTGTAATTTCTAACATAACTTGGTCTAGAGGCATCTTTACCTAACGAAACGTTGTACGAAAGCTACACTAGCAAGTTAGACTTCTAGGAACCCTATATAGAGTACAATGGTCCACTTTGATGCTTTCGGAATCCCAATCTATCCATACACGAGCTTTTAACGTTTCGCGCATTTTCAAACATAACTTGGTCTATTGGCATTTTTATTGAACGACACGTTGTACTAAAGCTAAATTAGCAAGTTAGACATCGAAGTGCACTAAATAGAGTACAACGGTCCACTTTGATGCTTTGGGAATGCTCAATTCTGTCTATAGACAAACTTTTCAAGTTTTGTGCAATTCCAAACATAACTTGGTCTATTGGCATCTTTACCTAAATAAACATTCTACGAAAGCTAAACTAGCAAGTTAGACTTCTAAGAACACTAAATAGAGTACAACGGTCCACTTTGATGCTTTCGGAATGCTCAATTCTGTCCTTAGATGAGCTTTTCACTTTTGTGTATTTTCAAACATAACTTGGTCTATTGGCATCTTTATCGAACGAAACGTTGTACGAAAGCTAAATTGGCAAGTTAGACGACTAAGAACACTAAATAGAGTACAATGGTCCCCTTTGATGCTTTAGGAATGCTCAATTCTGTCCATAGACCAACGTTTCAAGTTTTGTGCATTTTCAAACATAACTTGGTCTATTAGCAACTTTACCCAACGAGACATTGTATGAAAGCTAAACTGGAAAGTTAGACTTCTAAGAACACATAATAGAGTACAACGGTCCACTTTGTTGCTTTGGGAATGCTCAATTCTGCCCATAGACAAACTTTTTATGTTTTGTGGAATTTCATACATAACTTGGTCTATTGGCATCTTTACCTAAATAAACATTGTACGAAAGCTAAACTAGCAAGTTAGACTACTAAGAACACTAAATAGAATAGAACGGTCCACTTTGATGCTTTCGGAATGCTCAATTCTGTCCATAGACGAGCTTTTCACGTTTTGTGCATTTTTCAACATAACTTGGTGTATTGGGATCTTTATTGAACGAAACATTGTACGAAAGCTAAAATAGCAAGTTTAACTTCCAATAACACTAAATAGACTCCAATGGTCCACTTTGATCCTTTGGGAATTCTCAATTCTGCCCATAGACAAACTTTTCAAGTTTTGTTCAATTTCAAACATAACTTGGTCTATTGGCATCTTTACCTAACGATATGTTGTATGAAAGCTAAACTATCAATTTAGACTTCTAAGAACACTAAATAGAGTACAACAGTCCACTTTGATGCTTTCGGAATGCTCAATTCTGTCCATAGACGAGCTTTTCACGTTTTGTGCATTTTTCAACATAACTTGGTGTATTGGGATCTTTATTGAACGAAACATTGTACGAAAGCTAAATTAGCAAGTTAGACTTCAAAGAACACTAAATAGAGTACAACTGTCCACTTTGACGCTTTGGGAATGCTCAATTCTGTCCATAGACAAACACTTCAAGTTTTGTGTAATTTCTAACATAACTTGGTCTAGAGGCATCTTTACCTAACGAAACGTTGTACGAAAGCTAAACTAGCAAGTTAGACTTCTAGGAACCCTAAATAGAGTGCAATTGTCCACATTGATGCTTTCGGAATGCCCAATCTATCCATACACGAGCTTTTAACGTTTTGCGCATTTTCAAAAATAACTTGGTCCATTGGCATTTTTATTGAAGGAAACGTTGTACGAAAGCTAAATTAGCAAGTTAGACATCGAAGAACACTAAATAGAATACAACGGTCCACTTTGATGCTTTGGGAATGCTCAATTCTGTCTATAGACAAACTTTTTAAGTTTTGTGCAATTTCAAACATAACTTGGTCTATTGGCATCTTTACCTAACGAAACGTTGTACGAAAGCTAAACTAGCAAGTTTGACTTCTAAGAACTCTAAATAGAGTACAACGTTCCACTTTGATGCTTTCGGAATGCTTAATTCTGTCCATAGATGAGCTTTTCACGTTTTGTGCATTTTCAAACATAACTCGGTCTATTGGCATCTTTATCGAACGAAAAGTTGTACGAAGCTAAACTAGCAAGTTAGACTTCTAAGAACACTAAATAGAGTACAACGGGCCACTTTGATGCTTTGGGAATCCTCAATTCTGCCCATAGACAGACTTTTCAAGTTTTGCGTAATCTCAAACATAACTTGGTCAATTGGCATCTTTACCTAACGAAACATTGTTCGAAAGCTAAACTAGCAAGTTAGACTTCTAGGAATCCTAAATAGTGCACAACGGTCCACATTGATACGTTGGGAACGCTCAATTCTGTCCATAGACAAACTTTTCAAGTTTTGTGCAATTTCAAACATAACTTTGTCTATTGGCATCTTTACCTAACGATACGTTCCGCGAGAGCTAAACTAGCAATTTAGACTTCTAAGAACACTAAATAGCGTACAACGATCCACTTTGATGCTTTTGGAATGCTCAATTCTGTCCATAGATGAGCTTTTCACCTTTTATGCATTTTCAAACAGAACTTGGTCTATTGGCATCTTTACCTAACGAAACGTTGTACGGAAGCGAAACTAGCAAGTTAGACTTCTAAGAACACTAAATAGAGTAAAACGGTCCACTTCGATGCTTTGGGAATCCTCAATTCTGCTGAGAGACAAACTTTTCAAGTTTTGTAAAATTTCAAACATAACTTGGTCAATTGGCATCTTTACCTAACGAAACGTTGTACGAAACCTAAACAACCGAGTTAGAATTATAGGAATCCTAAATAGAGTACAACGGTCCACATTGATGTGTTGGGAATGCTCAATTCTATTCATAGACAAACTTTTCAAGTTTTGTGCAATTTCAAACTTAACTTGGTCTATTGACATCTTTACCCAATGAAACGTTGTACGAAAGCTAAACTAGCAAGTTAGACTTCCAAGAAAACTAAATAGAGTCTATAGTCTTTTCCGTATAGTCTCCCCCAGTAGCTGCACTTGGCTGATAATTGTTCAACCCAAATATGGGTAGAAAGTAGAAAGAGTATGTGGAATTGGGAATGCTGGTTTGGCCTTACTGGGTTAAAGAATTGATAAATGGAGAAGCGGTCCACTTTGATGCTTTGGGAATCCCTAATTCAGCCCGTAGAAAAACTATTCAAGTTTTGTGTAATTCCGAACATAACTTGGTCTATTGGCATCTTTACCTAACGAAACGTTGTACGAAAGCTAAGCTAGCAAGTTAGACTTCTAGGAATCCTAAATAGAGTGCAACGGTCCACTTTGGTGCTTTGGGAATGCTCAATTCTGGCCATAGACAAACTTTTCAAGTTTTGTGCAATTTCAAACATAACTTGGTCTTTTGGCATCTTTATCGAACGAAACGTTGTACGAAAGCTAAACTAGCAAGTTAGACTTCTAAGAACACTAAATAGAGTTCAACGGTCGACTTTGATGCTTTCGGAATGCTCAATTCTGCCCATAGATGAGCTTTTCACGTTTTATGTCTTTTCAAACATAACTTGGTCTATTGGCATCTTTATCGAACGAATCGTTGTACGAAAGCTAAACTAGCAAGTTAGACATCTAAGAACACTAAATAGAGTACAACGGTCCACATTGATGCTTTGGGAATCCTCGTTTCTGCCCATAGAAAAACTTTTCAAGTTTTGTGTAATTTCAAACATAACTTGGTCTATTGACATCTTTACCTAATGAGACGTTGTACGAAAGCTAGACTAGCAAGTTATACTTCTAGGAATCCTAAATAGAGTACAACGGTCCACATTGATTCATTGGGAATGCTCAATTCTGTCCATAGCCAAACTTTTCAAGTTTTGTCCAATTTCAAACATAACTTAGTCTATTGGCATTTTTGCCTAACGAAACATTGTACGAAAGCTAAACTAGCATTTTAGACTTTTAAGATCACAAAATAGAGTACAACGGTCCACTTTGATGCTTTGGGAATGCTCAATTCGATCCATACACGGGCTTTTCAAGTTTGTGCAATTTCAAACATAACTTGGTCTATTGGTATCTTTACCTACCGAAATGTTGTACCAAAGCTAAACTAGCCAGTTAGAATTCTAAGAACACTAAATAGAGTTTAATGGTCCAGTTTGATGCTTCTGAATTGCTTAACTCTCTCCATAGAAGGGCTTTTCAAGTTTGTGTAGTTTCAAACATAACTTGGTCTATTGGCATCTTTACCAAACGAAACGTTGTACGAAAGCTAAACTAGCAAGTTTTGGACTTCTACGAAAACTAAATAGAGTACAACGGTCCACTTTGATGTTTTGTGTAATTTAAAACATAACTTGGTCTGTTGGCATCGTTACCTAACGAAACGTTGTACGAAAGCCATACTAGCAAGTTAGACAACTAGGAATCCTAAATAGAGTGCAACGGTCCACTTTAATGCTTTGGGAATGCTCAATTCAAGTTTTGTGCAATTTCAAACATAACTTGGTCTATTGGCATCTTTACTAACGAAACTTTGTACGAAAGGTAAACTAGCAAGTTAGGCTTCTAAGAAAGCTAAATAGAGCACAACGGTCCACTTTGACGCTTTGGGAATGCTCAATTCTATCCATACACGGGCTTTTCAAGTTTTGTGCAATTTCAAACATAACTTGGTCTATTGGCATCTTTACCTAACGAAAAGTTGTACGAAAGCTAAACTACCAAGTGAGACTTCGAAGAACACTAAAGAGAGTGCAACGGTCCACTTTGATGCTTTCGGAATGCTCAATTCTGTCCATAGATGAGCTTTTCACGTTTTGTGCATTTTCAAACATAACTTGGTCTATTGGTATCTTTACCTAATGAAACGTTGCACGAAAGATAAACTAGCAAGTTAGACTTCGAATAACATTAAATAGAGTACAATTGTCCACTTTGATGCTTTGGGATGCTCAGTTCTGTCCATAGACGAACTTTTCAAGTTTTGTACAATTTCAAACATAACTTGGTGTATTGGGATCTTTATTGAACGAAACGTTGTACGAAAGCTAAACTAGCAAGTTTAACTTCTAAGAACACTAAATAGACTACAACAGTCCACTTTGATCCTTTGGGAATTCTCAATTCAGCCCATAGACAAACTTTTCAAGTTTTGTGCAATTTCAAACATAACTTGGTCTATTGGCATCTTTACCTAACGATATTTGTATGAAAGCTAAACTATCAATTTAGACTTCTAAGAACACTAAATAGAGTACAATAGTCCACTTTGATGCTTACGGAATGCTCAATTCTGTGCATAGACGAGCTTTTCACGTTTTGTGCATTTTCAAACATAACTTGGTCTATTGGCATCTTTATCGAACGAAACATTGTACGAAAGCTAAATTAGCAAGTTAGACTTCAAAGAACACTAAATAGAGTACAACGGTCCACTTTGAAGCTTTGGGAATGCTCAATTCTCTCCATAGACAAACACTTCAAGCTTTGTGTAATTTCTAACATAACTTGGACTAGAGGCATCTTTACCTAACGAAACGTTGTACGAAAGCTAAACTTGCAAGTTAGACTTCTAGGAACCCTAAATAGAGTACAATGGTCCACTTTGATGCTCTCGGAATGCTCAATCTATCCATACACGAGCTTTTAACGTTTTGCGCATTTTCAAACATAACTTGGTCTATTGGCATTTTTATCGAACGAAACATTGTACGAAAGCTAAATTAGCAAGTTAGACATCGAAGAACACTAAATAGAGTACAACGGTCCACTTTGATGCTTTGGGAATGCTCAATTCCGTCCATAGACAAACTTTTCAAGTTTTGCGCAATTTCAAACATAACTTCGTCTATTGGCATCTTTACCTAATGAAACACGGAACAAAAGCTAAACTAGCAAGTTAGACTTCTAAGAACACTAAATAGACTACAACGGTCCACTTTGATGCTTACGGAATGCTCAATTCAGTCCATAGACGAGCTTTTCATGTTTTGTGCATTTTCAAACATAACTTGGTCTATTGGCATCTTTACCTAGCGAAACATTGTACGAAAGCTAAATTAGCAAGTTAGACATCGAAGAACACTAAATAGAGTACAACGGTCCACTTTGATGCTTTGGGAATGCTCAATTCCGTCCATAGACAAACTTTTCAAGTTTTGTGCAATTTCAAACATAACTTGGTCTATTGGCATCTTTACCTAAATAAACATTGTACGAAAGCTAAACTAGCAAGTTAGACGACTAAGAACACTAAATAGAGTACAATGGTCCACTTTGATGCTTTAGGAATGCTCAATTCTGTCCATAGACCAACGTTTCAAGTTTTGTGGATTTTCAAACGTAACTTGGTCTATTAGCAACTTTACCCAACGAGACATTGTATGAAAGCTAAACTGGCAAGTCAGACTTCTAAGAACACCAAATAGAGTACAACGGTCCACTTTGATGCTTTGGGAATGCTCAATTCTGCCCATAGACAAACTTTTTAAGTTTTGTGGAATTTCATACATAACTTGGTCTATTGGCATCTTTACCTAACTAAACATTGTACGAAAGCTAAACTAGCAAGTTACACTACTAAGAACACTAAATAGAATACAACGGTCCACTTTGATGCCTTCGGAATGCTCAATTCTGTCCATAGACGAGCTTTTCACGTTTTGTGCATTTTCCAACATAACTTGGTCTATTGGCATCTTTACTTAACGATATGTTGTACGAAAGATAAATTAGCAAGTTAGACTTCGAATAACATTAAATTGAGTACAACTGTCCACTTTGATGCTTTGGGAATGCTCAGTTCTGTCCATAGACAAAATTTTCAAGTTTTGTACAATTTCAAACATAACTTGGTGTATTGGGATATTTATTGAACGAAACGTTGTACGGAAGCTAAACTAGCAGGTTTAACTTCTAAGAACACTAAATAGACTACAACGGTCCACTTTGATCCTTTGGGAATTCTCAATTCTGCCCATAGACAAACTTTTCAAGTTTTGTACAATTTCAAACATAACTTGGTCTATTGGCATCTTTACCTAACGATATGTTCTATGAAAGCTAAATTATCAATTTAGACTTCTAAGAGCACTAAATAGAGTACAATAGTCCACTTTGATGCTTACGGAATGCTCAATTCTGTCCATAGACGAGCTTTTCACGTTTTGTGCATTTTCAAACATAACTTGGTCTATTTGCATCTTTATCGAACGAAACATTGTACGAAAGCTAAATTAGCAAGTTAGACTTCAAAGAACACTAAATAGAGTACAACGGTCCACTTTGATGCTTTGGGAAAGCTCAATTCTGTCCATAGACAAACACTTCAAGCTTTGTGTAATTTCTAACATAACTTGGTCTAGAGGCATCTTTACCTAACGAAACGTTGTACGAAAGCTAAACTTGCAAGTTAGACTTCTAGGAACCCTAAATAGAGTACAATGGTCCACTTTGATGCTTTCGGAATGCTCAATCTATCAATACACGAGCTTTTAACGTTTTACGCATTTTCAAACATAACTTGTTCTATTGGCATTTTTATCGAACGAAACATTGTACGAAAGCTAAATTAGCAAGTTAGACATCGAAGAACACTAAATAGAGTACAACGGTCCACTTTGATGCCTTGCGAATGCTCAATTCCGTCCATAGACAAACTTTTCAAGTTTTGTGCAATTTCAAACATAACTTCGTCTATTGGCATCTTTACCTAATGAAACACGGAACAAAAGCTAAAGTAGCAAGTTAGACTTCTAAGAACACTAAATAGAGTACAACGGTCCACTTTGATGCTTTCAGAATGCTCAATTCTATCCATACACGGACTTTTCAAGTTTTGTGCAATTTCAAACGTAACTTGGTCTATTGGTATCTTTACCTAATGAAACGTTGTACGAAAGCAAAGCTAGCAAGTTAGACTTCTAAGAACACTAAATAGACTACAACGGTCCACTTTGATGCTTACGGAATGCTCAATTCAGTCCATAGACGAGCTTTTCATGTTTTGTGCATTTTCAAACATAACTTGGTCTATTGGCACCTTTATCGAACGAAACGTTGTACGAAAGCTAAATTAGCAGGTTAGATTTCGAAGAACACTCAATAGAGTACAACGGTCCACTTTGATGCTTTGGTAATGCTCAATTCTGTCCATAGACAAGCTTTTCAAGTTTTGTGCAATCTCAAACATAACTTGGTCTATTGGCATCTTTACCTAGCGAAACATTGTACGAAAGCTAAACTGGCAAGTTAGACTTCTAAGAACACTAAATAGAGTACAACGGTGCACTTTGATGCTTTCGAAATGTTCAATTCTGTCCTTAGACGAGCTTTTCACGTTTTGTGTATTTTCAAACATAACTTGGTCTATTGGCATCTTTATCGAACGAAACGTTGTACGAAAGCTAAACTGGCAAGTTAGATGACTAAGAACACTAAATATAGTACAATGGTCCACTTTGATGCTTTCGGAATGCTCAATCTATCCATACATGAGCTTTTAACGTTTTGCGCATTTTCAAACATAACTTGGTCTATTGGCATTTTTATCGAACGAAACATTGTACGAAAGCTAAATTAGCAAGTTAGACATCGAAGAATACTAAATATAGGACAACGGTCCACTTTGATGCTTTGGGAATGCTCAATTCCGTCCATAGACAAACTTTTCAAACATAACTTGGTCTATTGGCATCTTTACGTAGCGAAACATTGCACGAAAGCTAAACTGGCAAGTTAGACTTCCAAGAACACTAAATAGAGTACAACGGTCCACTTTGATGCTTTCGGAATGTTCAATTCTGTCCTTAGACGAGCTTTTCACGTTTTGTGTATTTTCAAACATAACTTGGTCTATTGGCATCTTTATCGAACGAAACGTTCTACGAAAGCTAAACTGGCAAGTTAGACGACTAAGAAAACTAAATAGAGTACAATGGTCCACTTTGATGCTTTCGGAATGCTCAATTCAGTCCATAGACGAGCTTTTCATGTTTTGTGCATTTTCAAACATAACTTGGTCTATTGGCATCTTTATCGAACGAAACATTGTACGAAAGCTAAATTAGCAAGTTAGACATCGAAGAACATTAAATACAGTACAACGGTCCAATTTGATGCTTTGGGAATGCTCAATTCTGTCCATAGACAAACTTTTCAAGTTTTGTGCAATTTCAAACATAACTTCGTCTATTGGCATCTTTACCTAATGAAACACGGAACAAAAGCTAAACTGGCAAGTTAGACTTCTAAGAACACTAAATAGAGTACAACGGTCCACTTTGATGCTTTCAGAATGCTCAATTCTATCCATACACGGACTTTTCAAGTTTTGTGCAATTTCAAACGTAACTTGGTCTATTGGTATCTTTACCTAAAGAGACGTTGTACGAAAGCAAAGCTAGCAAGTTATACTTGTAAGAACACAAAATAGAGTACAACGGTCCACTTAGATCCTTTCAAACATAACTTGGTCTTTTGGCATCTTTACCTAACGATACGTTGTACGAAAGCTAAACTAGCAAGTAAGACTTTTGAGAACACTAAATAGAGTACAACGGTCCACTTTGATTTGTTGGGAATGCTCAATTCTGCCCATTAACAAACTTTTCAAGTTTTGTGTAATTTCTAACATAGCAAGTTAGGCTTCTAGGAAACCTAAATAGAGTACAATAATCCACTTTGATGGTTTGCGAATGCTCAATTCTGTCCATAGACAAACTTTTCATGTTTTGCGCAATTTCAAACATAACTTGGTCTATTGACATCTTTACCTACGAAACATTGTACGAAAGCTAAACTAGCTAGTTAGACTTCTAGGAACACTAAATTGAGTACAACGATCCACTTTGATGCTTTGGGAATGCTCAATACTGTCCATAGTCGAGCTTTTCAAGTTTTGGGCATTTTCAAACATTACTTGGTCTATTGGCATCTTTATCGAACGAAACATTGTACGAAAGCTAGACTAACAAGTTAGACTTCTAAGAACACTAAATAGAGTACAGAGATCCACATTGATGCCTTGGGAATGCTCAATTCTATCCATACAAGAGCTTCTCAAGTTTTGTGCAATTTCAAACATAACTTGGTCTATTGGCATCTTTACCTAATGAAACTTTGTACGAAAGCAAAACTAGCAAGTTAGACTTCTAAGAAACCTAAATAGAGAACAACGGTCCACTTTAATGCTCTGGGAATGCACAATTCTATCCATAGACGAGCTTTCCAAGTTTTTGTGCAATTTCAAACATAACTCGGTCTACTGGCACCTTTACCTAACAAAACGTTGCACGAAAACTAAACCACCAAGTTAGACTTCTAAGAAAACTAAATAGAGTACAATGGTCCACTTTGATGCTTTGGGAATCCTCAATTCTGCCCGTAGACAAACTTTTCAAGTTTTGTGTAATTTAAAACATAACTTGGTATATTGGCATCTTTACCTAACGAAACGTTGTACGAAAGCTAAACTAGCAAGTTAGACTTCTAGGAATCCTAAATAGAGTACAACGGTCCACTTTGATGCTTTGGGAATACTCAATTCTGTCCATGGACAAAGTTTTCAAGTTTTGTACAATTTCAAACGTAACTTGGTCCATTGGCATCTTTACCTAACGAAACGTTGTACGAAAGCTAAGCTAGCAAGTTGGACTTCTAAGAACACTAAATAGAATAAACGGTCCACTTTGATGCATTTGGAATTCTCAATTCTGTCTATTGACGAGCTTTTCACGTTATGTGCATTTTCAAACATAACTTGGTCATTTGGTATCTTTACCTAACGAAACGTTGTACGTAAGCTAAACTAGCAAGTTGGACCTCTAAGAACACTAAATAGAGTACAACAGTCCACTTTGATGCTATGGGAATCCTCAATTCTACCCATATAAAAACTTTTCAAGTTTTGTGTAATTTCGAACATAACTTGGTATATTGGCATCTTTACCTAATGAAACGTTGTACGAAAGCTAAACTAGCAAGTTAGACTTCTAGGAATCCTAAATAGAGTACAACGGTCCACTTTGATGCTTTGGGAATGCTCAATTCTGTCCATAGACAAAGTTTTCAAGTTTTGTGCAATTTCAAACATAACTTGGTCTATTTGCATCTTTATCGAACGAAACATTGTACGAAAGCTAAATTAGCAAGTTAGACTTCAAAGAACACTAAATAGAGTACAACGGTCCACTTTGATGCTTTGGGAAAGCTCAATTCTGTCCAGAGACAAACACTTCAAGCTTTGTGTAATTTCTAACATAACTTGGTCTAGAGGCATCTTTACCTAACGAAACGTTGTACGAAAGCTAAACTTGCAAGTTAGACTTCTAGGAACCCTAAATAGAGTACAATGGTCCACTTTGATGCTTTCGGAATGCTCAATCTATCAATACACGCGCTTTTAACGTTTTACGCATTTTCAAACGTAACTTGTTCTATTGGCATTTTTATCGAACGAAACATTGTACGAAAGCTAAATTAGCAAGTTAGACATCGAAGAACACTAAATAGAGTACAACGGTCCACTTTGATGCCTTGGGAATGCTCAATTCCGTCCATAGACAAACTTTTCAAGTTTTGTGCAATTTCAAACATAACTTCGTCTATTGGCATCTTTACCTAATGAAACACGGAACAAAAGCTAAAGTAGCAAGTTAGACTTCTAAGAACACCAAATAGAGTACAACGGTCCACTTTGATGCTTTCAGAATGCTCAATTCTATCCATACACGGACTTTTCAAGTTTTGTGCAATTTCAAACGTAACTTGGTCTATTGGTATCTTTACCTAATGAAACGTTGTACGAAAGCAAAGCTAGCAAGTTAGACTTCTAAGAACACTAAATAGACTACAACGGTCCACTTTGATGCTTACGGAATGCTCAATTCAGTCCATAGACGAGCTTTTCATGTTTTGTGCATTTTCAAACATAACTTGGTCTATTGGCATCTTTATCGAACGAAACGTTGTACGAAAGCTAAATTAGCAGGTTAGATTTCGAAGAACACTCAATAGAGTACAACGGTCCACTTTGATGCTTTGGTAATGCTCAATTCTGTCCATAGACAAGCTTTTCAAGTTTTGTGCAATTTCAAACATAACTTGGTCTATTGGCATCTTTACCTAGCGAAACATTGTACGAAAGCTAAACTGGCAAGTTAGACTTCTAAGAACACTAAATAGAGTACAACGGTGCACTTTGATGCTTTCGAAATGTTCAATTCTGTCCTTAGACGAGCTTTTCACGTTTTGTGTATTTTCAAACATAACTTGGTCTATTGGCATCTTTATCGAACGAAACGTTGTACGAAAGCTAAACTGGCAAGTTAGATGACTAAGAACACTAAATATAGTACAATGGTCCACTTTGATGCTTTCGGAATGCTCAATCTATCCATACATGAGCTTTTAACGTTTTGCGCATTTTCAAACATAACTTGGTCTATTGGCATTTTTATCGAATGAAACATTGTACGAAAGCTAAATTAGCAAGTTAGACATCGAAGAATACTAAATATAGGACAACGGTCCACTTTGATGCTTTGGGAATGCTCAATTCCGTCCATAGACAAACTTTTCAAACATAACTTGGTCTATTGGCATCTTTACGTAGCGAAACATTGCACGAAAGCTAAACTGGCAAGTTAGACTTCTAAGAACACTAAATAGAGTACAACGGTCCACTTTGATGCTTTCGGAATGTTCAATTCTGTCCTTAGACGAGCTTTTCACGTTTTGTGTATTTTCAAACATAACTTGGTCTATTGGCATCTTTATCGAACGAAACGTTCTACGAAAGCTAAACTGGCAAGTTAGACGACTAAGAAAACTAAATAGAGTACAATGGTCCACTTTGATACTTTCGGAATGCTCAATTCAGTCCATAGACGAGCTTTTCATGTTTTGTGCATTTTCAAACATAACTTGGCCTATTGGCATCTTTATCGAACGAAACATTGTACGAAAGCTAAATTAGCAAGTTAGACATCGAAGAACATTAAATACAGTACAACGGTCCACTTTGATGCTTTGGGAATGCTCAATTCTGTCCATAGACAAACTTTTCAAGTTTTGTGCAATTTCAAACATAACTTCGTCTATTGGCATCTTTACCTAATGAAACACGGAACAAAAGCTAAACTAGCAAGTTAGACTTCTAAGAACACTAAATAGAGTACAACGGTCCACTTTGATGCTTTCAGAATGCTCAATTCTATCCATACACGGACTTTTCATGTTTTGTGCAATTTCAAACGTAACTTGGTCTATTGGTATCTTTACCTAAAGAGACGTTGTACGAAAGCAAAGCTAGCAAGTTATACTTGTAAGAACACAAAATAGAGTACAACGGTCCACTTAGATCCTTTCAAACATAACTTGGTCTTTTGGCATCTTTACCTAACGATACGTTGTACGAAAGCTAAACTAGCAAGTAAGACTTTTGAGAACACTAAATAGAGTACAACGGTCCACTTTGATTTGTTGGGAATGCTCAATTCTGCCCATTAACAAACTTTTCAAGTTTTGTGTAATTTCTAACATAGCAAGTTAGGCTTCTAGGAAACCTAAATAGAGTACAATAATCCACTTTGATGGTTTGCGAATGCTCAATTCTGTCCATAGACAAACTTTTCATGTTTTGCGCAATTTCAAACATAACTTGGTCTATTGACATCTTTACCTACGAAACATTGTACGAAAGCTAAACTAGCTAGTTAGACTTCTAGGAACACTAAATTGAGTACAACAATCCACTTTGATGCTTTAGGAATGCTCAATACTGTCCATAGTCGAGCTTTTCAAGTTTTGGGCATTTTCAAACATAACTTGGTCTATTGGCATCTTTATCGAACGAAACATTGTACGAAAGCTAGACTAACAAGTTAGACTTCTAAGAACACTAAATAGAGTACAGAGATCCACATTGATGCCTTGGGAATGCTCAATTCTATCCATACAAGAGCTTCTCAAGTTTTGTGCAATTTCAAACATAACTTGGTCTATTGGCATCTTTACCTAACGAAACTTTGTACGAAAGCAAAACTAGCAAGTTAGACTTCTAAGAAACCTAAATAGAGAACAACGGTCCACTTTAATGCTCTGGGAATGCACAATTCTATCCATAGACGAGCTTTCCAAGTTTTTGTGCAATTTCAAACATAACTCGGTCTACTGGCACCTTTACCTAACAAAACGTTGCACGAAAACTAAACCACCAAGTTAGACTTCTAAGAAAACTAAATAGAGTACAATGGTCCACTTTGATGCTTTGGGAATCCTCAATTCTGCCCGTAGACAAACTTTTCAAGTTTTGTGTAATTTAAAACATAACTTGGTATATTGGCATCTTTACCTAACGAAACGTTGTACGAAAGCTAAACTAGCAAGTTAGACTTCTAGGAATCCTAAATAGAGTACAACGGTCCACTTTGATGCTTTGGGAATGCTCAATTCTGTCCATAGACAAAGTTTTCAAGTTTTGTACAATTTCAAACGTAACTTGGTCCATTGGCATCTTTACCTAACGAAACGTTGTACGAAAGCTAAGCTAGCAAGTTGGACTTCTAAGAACACTAAATAGAATAAACGGTCCACTTTGATGCATTTGGAATTCTCAATTCTGTCTATTGACGAGCTTTTCACGTTATGTGCATTTTCAAACATAACTTGGTCATTTGGTATCTTTACCTAACGAAACGTTGTACGTAAGCTAAACTAGCAAGTTGGACCTCTAAGAACACTAAATAGAGTACAACGGTCCACTTTGATGCTATGGGAATCCTCAATTCTACCCATATAAAAACTTTTCAAGTTTTGTGTAATTTCGAACATAACTTGGTATATTGGCATCTTTACCTAATGAAACGTTGTACGAAAGCTAAACTAGCAAGTTAGACTTCTAGGAATCCTAAATAGAGTACAACGGTCCACTTTGATGCTTTGGGACTACTCAATTCTGTCCATAGACAAAGTTTTCAAGTTTTGTGCAATTTCAAACATAACTTGGTCTATTGGCATCTTTGCCTAACGAAATGTTGTACGAAAGCTAAACTAGCATGTTAGACTTCCAAGAAAACTAAATAGTGTACAACGGTCTACTTTGATGCTTTGGGAATGCTCAATTCTATCCATACACGGGCTTTTCAAGTTTCGTACAATTTCAAACATAACTTGGTCTATTGGTATCTTTACCTAACGAAACGTTGTACAAAAGCTAAACTAGCAAGTTAGACTTCGAAGAACACTAAATTGAGTTTGACGGTCCACTTTGATGCTTTCGAATTGCTCCACTCTCTCCATAGACGAGCTTTTCAAGTTTTTCTGCAATTTCAAACATTACTTGGTCTATTGGCATCTTTTCCTAACGAAACGTTGTACGAAAGCTAAACTAGCAAGTTAGACTTCTAAGAAAACTAAATAGAGTACAAAGGTCCACTTTGATGCTTTGGGAATGCTCAATTCTGTCCATAGACAAAGTTTTCAAGTTTTGTGTAATTTCAAACATAACATGGTCTATTGGCATCTTTACCTAATTGAAACATTGTACGAAAGCTAAACTAGCAAGTTAGACTTGTAAGAACACTAAATAGAGTACAACGGTCCACTTTGATGCTTTGGGAATGCTCAATTCTGTCCATACACGAGCTTTTCAAGTTTTGTGCAATTTCAAACATAACTTGGTCTATTGCTATCTTTACCGAACGAAACGTTGTACGATAGCTAAGCTAGCAAGTTAGACTTGTAGGAACACTAAATAGAGTACAGCGGTCCACTTTGATGCTTTTGGAATGCTCAATTCAGTCGATAGATGAGCTTTTCATGTTTTGTGCATTTTCAAACATAACTTCGTCTATTGGCAACTTTACCTAACGAAACTTCGTACGAAAGCTAAACTAGCAAGTTAGACTTCTAAGAACCCTAAATAGAGTACAACGGTCCAATTTATTGCTCTGGGAATGCACAGTTCTATACATAGATGAGCTTTTCAAGTTTTGCACAATTTCAAACATAACTTGGTCTATTGGCATCTTTACCTAACGAAACATTGTACGAAAGCTAAACTAGCTAGTTAGACTTCTAGGAACACTAAATAAAGTACAAAGATCCACTTTGATGCTTTGGGAATGCTCAATTCTATCCATACAAGAGCTTTTCAAGTTTTGTGCAATTTCAAACATAACTTGCTCTATTGGCATCTTTACCTAACGAAACTTTGTACGAAAGCTAAACTAGCAAGTTAGAGTTCTAAGAACGCTAAATAGAGTACAGCGGTCCACCTTAATGCTCTGGGAATGCACAATTCTATCCATAGACGAGCTTTCCATAGACGAGCTTTCCACCTTGTTGTCCAATTTCAAACATAAATCGGTCTACTGGCACCTTTACCTAACGAAATATTGTACGAAAGCTAAACTACAAAGGTAGACTTCTAAGAAAACTAAATAGAGTACAATGGTCCACTTTGATGCTTTGGGAATCCTCAATTCTGCCCGTAGACAAAGTTTTCAAGTTTTGTGTAATTTCAAACATAACTTGGTCCATTTGTATATTTACCTAACAAAACGTTGTACAAAAGCTAAACTAGCAAGTTAGACTTCTAAGAACACTAAATAGAGTACAATGGTCCACTTTGATGCTTTAGGAATTCTCAATTCTGTCAATTGACGAGCTTTTCACGTTATGTTCAATTTCAAACATAACTTGGTCTATTGGTATCTTTACCTAACGAAACGTTGTACATAAGCTAAACTAGCTAGTTGGACTTCTAAGAACACTAGATAGAGTACAAAGGTCCACTTTGATGCTATGGGCATCCTCAATTCTGCCCATAGAAAAACTTTTCAAGTTTTCTGTAATTTCAAACATAACTTGGTCTATTGGCATCTTTGCCTAATGAAACGTTGTACGAAAGCTAAACTAGCATGTCGGACTTCTAAGAACACTAAATAGTGTACAACGGTCTACTTTGATGCTTTAGGAATGCTCAATTCTATCCATACACGGGCTTTTCAAGTTCCGTACAATTTCAAACATAACTTGGTCTATTGGTATCTTTACCTAACGAAATGTTGTACAAAAGCTAAACTAGCAAGTTAGACTTCTAAGAACACAAAATTGAGTTTGACGGTCCACTTTGATGCTTTCGAATTGCTCAACTCTCTCCATAGACGAGCTTTTCAAGTTTTTGTGCAATTTCAAACATTACTTGGTCTATTGGCATCTTTACCTAACGAAACATTGTACGAAAGCTAAACTAGCTAGTTAGACTTCTAGGAACACTAAATAGAGTACAACGATCCACTTTGATGCTTTGGGAATGCTCAATACTGTCCATAGGCGAGCTTTTCAAGTTTTGGGCATTTTCAAACATAAGTTAGTCTATTGGCATCTTTACCTAATGAAACAATGTACGAAAGCTAAACTAGCAAGTTAGACTTCTAAGAACACTAAATAGAGTACAACGGTCGACTTTGATGCTTTGGGAATGCTTAATTCTATCCATAGACAAACTTTTCATGTTTTGTGGAATTTCAAACATAACTTGGTCTTTTGGCAACTTTACCTAACGATAAGTTGTACGAAAGCTAAACTAGCAAGTTAGACTTCTGAGAACACTAAATAGAGTACAACGGTCCACTTTGATGCTTTGGAAATGCTCAATTCTGCCCATAGACAAACTTTTCTAGTTTTGTGTAATTTCTAACATAACTTGGTCTACAGGCATCTTTACCTAACGAAACCTTGTGCGAAAGCTCAACTAGCAAGTTAGACTTCAAGGAACCCTAAATAGGATACAACGGTCCACTTTGATGGTTTGCGAATGCTCAATTCTGTCCATAGACAAAGTTTTCAAATTTTGTGCAATTTCAAACATAAGTTGGTCTATTGGCATCTTTACCTAACGAAACTTCGTACGAAAGATAAACTAGCAAGTTAGACTTCTAGGAGCACTAAATAGAGTAAAACGGTCCACTTTGATGCTTTGGGAATGCTCAATTCTATCCATACACGGGCTTTTCAAGTTTAGTGCAATTTCAAACATAACTTGGTCTATTGGCATCTTTACCTAACGAAACGTTGTACGAAAGCTAAACCAGGAAGTTAGACTTGTAAGAACACTAAATAGAGTACAACGACCACATTGATGCTTTCGGAATGCTCAATTATGTCCGTAGACGAGCTTTTCACGTTTTGTGCATTTTCAAACTTAACTTGGTCTATTGGCATCTTTATCGAACGAAACGTTGTACGAAAGCTAGACTAGCTAGTTAGGCTTCTAAGAACACTACATAGAGTACAAAGATCCACTTTGATGCCTTGGGAATTTTCAATTCTATCCATACACGAGCTTTTCAAGTTTTGTGCAATTTCAAACATAACTTGGCCTATTGGCATCTTGACCTAACGAAACTTTGTACGAAAGCTAAACTAGCAAGTTAGACTTCTAAGAATATAAATAGAGTACAACAGTCCACTTTGATGCTTTGGGAATGCTCAATTCTATCCATACATGGGCTTTTCAAGCTTTGTGCAATTTCAAACATAACTTGGTCTATTGGCATCTTTACCTAACAAAACGTTGTACGAAAGCAAAACTAGCAAGTTAGACTTCTAAGAACACTAAATAGAGTACAACTGGCCACTTTGATGCTTTCGGAATGCTCAATTCTGTCCATAGATGAGCTTGCCACGTTTTGTGCATTTTCAAACATAACTTGGCCTATTCGCATCTTTACCTAACGAAACGTTGTACGAAAGCTACACTAGCAAGTTAGACTTCTGAGAACACTAAATAGAGTACAACGGTCCTCTTTGATGCTTTGAGAATCCTCAATTCTGCCTGTAGACAAACATTTCAAGTTTTGTGTAATTTGAAACATAAATTGGTCTATTGGCATCTTTACCTAACAAAATTTTGTACGAAAGCTAAACTAGCAAGTTAGACTTCTAAGAACACTAAAAAGAGTTTGACGGTCCACTTTGATGCTTTTGAATTTTTCAACTCTCTCCATGCACAAGCTTGTCAAGTTTTTGTGCAATTTCAAACATAACTTGGTCTATTGGCATCCTTACGTAACGAAACGTTATACGAAAGCTAAACTAGCAAGTTAGACTTCTAAGAAAACCAAATAGAGTACAACTGTCCACTTTGATGCTTTGGGAATCCTCAATACTGCCCGTAGACAAATTTTTCAAGTTTTGTGTAATTTCAAACATAAATTGGTCTATTGGCATCTTTCCGTAACAAAACGTTATACGAAAGCTAAACTAGCAAGTTAGACTTCTAGGAACCCTAAATAGAGTGCAACGGTCGACTTTGATGTTTTGGGAATGCTCAATTCTGTCCATAGACAAACTTTTCAAGTTTTGGGCAATTTGAAACATAACTTGGTCTATTGGCATCTTTACCTAACGAAATTTTGTAAGAAAGCTAAACTAGCAACTTAGACTTCTAAGAACAGTACGTAGAGTACAATGGTCCACTTTGATGCATTGGGAATGCTCAATTTTATCCATACACGGGTTTTTCAAGTTTTGTGCAATTTCAAACATAACTTGGTCTATTGGCATCTTTACCTAATGAAACGTTGTACGAAAGCTAAACCAGGAAGTTAGACTTCTAAGAACACTAAATAGAGTACAGTGATCCACATTGATGCTTTTGGAATGATCAATTCTGTCCATAGAGGAGCTTTTCACGTGTTGTGCATTTTCAAACATAACTTGGTATATTGGCATCCTTATCGAACGAAACATTGTACGAAAGCTAGACTAGCAAGTTAGACTTCTGAGAACACTAAATAGAGTACAAAGATCCACTTTGACGCTTTGGGAAGTCTCAATTCTATCCATGCACGAGCTTTTCAAGTTTTGTGCAATTTCAAACATAACTTGGCCTATTGGCATCTTTACCTAACGAAACTTTGTATGAAGCTAAACTAGCAAGTTAGACTTCTAAGAATACTAAATAGAGTACAACGGTCTACTTTTATGCTTTCGGAATGCTCAATTCTGTCCATAGATGAGCTTTTCACGTTTTGTACATTTTCAAACATAACTTGGTCTATTGACAACTTTACTTAACGAAACGTTGTACGAAAGATAAACTAGCAAGTTAGACTTCTAAGAACACTAAATAGAGTACAACGGTCCAATTTGATGCTTTGGGAATGCTCAATTCTAGCCATACACGAGCTTTTCAAGTTTTGTGCAATTTCAAACATAACTTGGTCTATTGGTATCTGTACCTAACGAAACATTGTACGAAAGCTAAACTAGCAAGTTAGATTTCTAAGAACACTAAATAGGGTACAACGGTCCACTTTGATGCCTTTTGAATGCTCAATTCTGTCAATAGACGAGCTTTTCCAGTTTTGTACAATTTCAAACATAACTTGGTCTATTGGCATCTTTACCTAACGAAACGATGTACGAAAGCTAAACTAGCAAGTTAGACTTCTAAGAACACTAAATAGAGTACAACGGTCCACTTTCATGCTTACGAAATGCTCAATTCTGTCCATAGATGAGCTTTTCACGTTTTGTGCATTTTCAAACATAACTTGGTCTATTGACATCTTTACTTAACGAAACGTTGTACGAAAGCTAAACTAGCAAGTTCGACTTCTAAGAACAGTAAATAAAATGCAACGGTCCACTTGAATGCTTTGGGAATGCTCAATTCTAGCCATACACGCGCTTTTCAAGTTTTGTGCAATTTCAAACAAAACTTGGTCTATTGGTATCTTTACCTAACGAAACGTTGTACGATAGCTAAACTAGCAAGTTAGACTTCAAAGAACACTAAATAGAGTACAACGGTCCACTTTCATGCTTACGGAATGCTCAATTCTGTCCATAGATGAGCTTTTCACGTTTTGTGCATTTTCAAACATAACTTGGTCTATTGACATCTTTACTTAACTAAACGTTGTACGAAAGCTAAACTAGCAAGTTAGACTTCTAAGAACAGTAAATAAAGTGCAACGGTCCACTTGAATGCTTTGGGAATGCTCAATTCTAGCCATACACGCGCTTTTCAAGTTTTGTGCAATTTCAAACAAAACTTGGTCTATTGGTATCTTTACCTAACGAAACGTTGTACGATAGCTAAACTAGCAAGTTAGACTTCTAAGAACACTACATAGAGTACAACGGTCCACTTTGACGCTTTCGGAATGCTCAATTCTGTCCATAGACGAGCTCTTCATTTTTGTGCATTTTCAAACATAACTTAGTCTATTGACATCTTTAATTAAAGAAACGTTGTACGAAAGCTAAACTAGCAAGTTAGACTTCTAAGAACACTAAATAGAGTACAACGGTCCACTTTAATGCTTTGGGAATGCTCAATTCTAGCCATGCACGCGCTTTTCAAGTTTTGTGCAGTTTCAAACATAACTTGGTCTATTAGTATCTTTACCTAACGAAACGTTGTAAAAAAGCCAAACCAGGAAGTTAGACTTCTAAGAACACTAAATAGAGTTCAACGACCACATTGATGCTTTCGGAATGCTCAATTATGTCCGTAGACGAGCTTTTCACGTTTTGTGCATTTTCAAACTTAACTTGGTCTATTGGCATCTTTATCGAACGAAACGTTGTACGAAAGCTAGACTAGCTAGTTAGGCTTCTAAGAACACTACATAGAGTACAAAGATCCACTTTGATGCCTTGGGAATTTTCAATTCTATCCATACACGAGCTTTTCAAGTTTTGTGCAATTTCAAACATAACTTGGCCTATTGGCATCTTGACCTAACGAAACTTTGTACGAAAGCTAAACTAGCAAGTTAGACTTCTAAGAATATAAAATAGAGTACAACGGTCCACCTTGATGCTTTGGGAATGCTCAATTCTATCCATACATGGGCTTTTCGAGCTTTGTACAATTTCAAACATAACTTGGTCTATTGGCATCTTTACCTAACAAAACGTTGTACGAAAGCAAAACTAGCAAGTTAGACTTCTAAGAACACTAAATAGAGTACAACTGGCCACTTTGATGCTTTCGGAATGCTCAATTCTGTCCATAGATGAGCTTGTCACGTTTTGTGCATTTTCAAACATAACTTGGCCTATTCGCATCTTTACCTAACGAAACGTTGTACGAAAGCTAAACTAGCAAGTTAGACTTCTGAGAACACTAAATAGAGTACAACGGTCCTCTTTGATGTTTAGAGAATCCTCAATTCTGCCTGTAGACAAACATTTCAAGTTTTGTGTAATTTCAAACATAAATTGGTCTATTGGCATCTTTACCTAACGAAATTTTGTACGAAAGCTAAACTAGCAAGTTAGACTTCTAAGAACACTAAAAGGAGTTTGACGGTCCACTTTGATGCTTTTGAATTTTTCAACTCTCTCCATACACAAGCTTTTCAAGTTTTTGTGCAGTTTGAAACATAACTTGGTCTATTGGCATCCTTACCTAACGAAACGTTATACGAAAGCTAAACTAGCAAGTTAGACTTCTAAGAAAACCAAATAGAGTACAACTGTCCACTTTGATGCTTTGGGAATCTTCAATACTGCCCGTACACAAATTTTTCAAGTTTTGTGTAATTTCAAACATAAATTGGTCTATTGGCATCTTTCCGTAACAAAACGTTATACGAAAGCTAAACTAGCAAGTTAGAATTCTAGGAACCCTAAATAGAGTGCAACGGTCCACTTTGATGCTTTGGGAATGCTCAATTCTGTCCATAGACAAACTTTTCAAGTTTTGGGCAATTTGAAACATAACTTGGTCTATTGGCATCTTTACCTAACAAAATTTTGTACGAAAGCTAAACTAGCAAGTTAGACTTCTAAGAACACTACGTAGAGTACAATGGTCCACTTTGATGCATTGGGAATGCTCAATTCTATCCATACACGGGTTTTTCAAGTTTTGTGCAATTTCAAACATAACTTGGTCTATTGGCATCTTTACCTAATGAAACGTTGTACGAAAGCTAAACCAGGAAGTTAGACTTCTAAGAACACTAAATAGAGTACAGCGATCCACATTGATGCTTTTGCAATGATCAATTCTGTCCATAGAGGAGCTTTTCACGTG
Source organism: Tripterygium wilfordii (assembly GCF_013401445.1). Taxonomy (NCBI): domain Eukaryota; kingdom Viridiplantae; phylum Streptophyta; class Magnoliopsida; order Celastrales; family Celastraceae; genus Tripterygium; species Tripterygium wilfordii. The sequence goes on along the minus strand of NC_052235.1, from coordinate 11,130,690 downwards.
TTGTGCATTTTCAAACATAACTTGGTATATTGGCATCCTTATCGAAAGAAACGTTGTACAAAAGCTAGACTAGCAAGTTAGACTTCTGAGAACACTAAATAGAGTACAAAGATCCACTTTGATGCTTTGGGAAGTCTCAATTCTATCCATGCACGAGCTTTTCAAGTTTTGTGCAATTTCAAACATAACTTGGCCTATTGGCATCTTTACCTAACGAAACTTTGTACGAAGCTAAACTAGCAAGTTAGACGTCTAAGAATACTAAATAGAGTACAACGGTCTACTTTTATGCTTTCGGAATGCTCAATTCTGTCCATAGACGAACTTTTCACGTTTTGTGCATTTTCAAACATAACTTGGTCTATTGACAACTTTACTTAACGAAACGTTGTACGAAAGATAAACTAGCAAGTTAGACTACTAAGAACACTAAATAGAGTACAACGGTCCAATTTGATGGTTTGGGAATGCTCATTTCTAGCCATACACGGGCTTTTCAAGTTTTGTGCAATTTCAAACATAACTTGGTCTATTGGTATCTTTGCCTAACGAAACGTTGTACGAAAGCTAAACCAGCAAGTTAGATTTCTAAGAACACTAAATAGTGTACAACGGTCCACTTTGATGCCTTTTGAATGCTCAATTCTGTCCATAGACGAGCTTTTCGAGTTTTGTACAATTTCAAACATAACTTGGTCTATTGGCATCTTTACCTAACGAAACGATGTACGAAAGCTAAACTAGCAAGTTAGACTTCTAAGAACACTAAATAGAGTACAACGGTCCACTTTGATGCTTTCGGAATGCTCAATTTTGTCCATAGATGAGCTTTTCAAGTTTTGTGCATTTTCTAACATAACTTGGTCTATTGGCATCTTTACCTAACGAAACATTGTACGAAAGCTAAACAAGCAAGTTAGACTTCTAAGAACACTACATAGAGTACAACGGTCCACTTTGACGCTTTCGGAATGCTCAATTCTGTCCATAGACGAGCTCTTCATGTTTTGTGCATTTTCAAACATAAGTTAGTCTATTGACATCTTTAATTAAAGAAACGTTGTACGAAAGCTAAACTAGCAAGTTAGACTTCTAAGAACACTAAATAGAGTACAACGGTCCACTTTAATGCTTTGGGAATGCTCAATTCTGGCCATGCACGCGCTTTTCAAGTTTTGTGCAGTTTCAAACATAACTTGGTCTATTAGTATCTTTACCTAACGAAACGTTGTACAAAAGCCAAAATAGCAAGTTAGACTTCTAAGAACACTAAATAGAGTTCGACAGTCCACTTTGATGCTTTCGAATTGCTGAACTCTCTTCATAGATGACCTTTTCAAGTTTTTGTGCAATTTCAAGTATAAATTGGTCTATTGGCCTCTTTACCTAACGAAACGATGTACGAAAGCTAAACTAGCAAGTTAGAGTTCTAAGAACACTAAATAGAGTACAATGGTCCACTTTGATAATGCTCAATTTTGTCCATAGAAGAGCTATTCACGTTTTGTGCATTTTCAAACATAACTTCGTCTATTGGCATCTTTACCTAACGAAACGTTGTACGAAAGCTAATCAAGCAAGTTAGACTTCTAAGAACACTACATAGATTACAACGGTCCACTTTGAAGCTTTCGGAATGCTCAATTCTGTCCATAGATGAGCCTTTCACGTTTTGTGCATTTTCAAACATAACTTGGTCTATTGACATCTTTACTTAACGAAACGTTGTACGAAAGCTAAACTAGCAAGTTAGACTTCTAAGAACAGTAAATAAAGTACAACGGTCCACTCGAATGCTTTGGAAATGCTCAATTCTAGCCATACATGTGCTTTTCAAGTTTTGTGCAATTTCAAACAAAACTTGGTGTATTGGTATCTTTACCTAACGAAACATTGTACGATAGCTAAACTAGCAAGTTAGACTTCTAAGAACACTAAATAGAGTTCAACGGTCCACTTTGATGCTTTTGAATTGCTCAACTCTCTCTATAGACGACCTTTTCAAGTTTTTGTGCAATTTCAAGTATAACTTGGCCTATTGGCCTCTTTACCTAACGAAACGTTGTACGAGAGCTAAACCAGCAAGTTAGACTTCTAAGAAAACTAAATAGAGTACAACGGTCCACTTTGATGCTTTGGGAATCCTCAATTCTGCGCATAGACAAACATATAAGGTTTTGTGTAATTTCAAACATAACTTGGCCTATTGGCATCTTTACCTAACGAAACTTTCTACGAAAGCTAAACTAGCAAGTTAGACTTCTAAGAACACTAAACAGAGTTTGACGGTCCGTTTTGATGCTTTCGATTTGCTCAACTCTCTCCATAGACGAGCTTTCAAGTTTTTGTGCAATTTCAAACATAACTTGGTCTATTGGCATCTTTACCTAACGAAACGTTGTACGAAAGCTAAACTAGCAAGTTAGACTTCTAGAAAACCAAATAGAGTACAATGGTCCACTTTGATGCTTTGGGAATCTTCAATACTGCCCGTAGACAAACTTTTCAAGTTTTATGTAATTTCAAGCATAACTTGGTCAATTGACATCTTTATGTAACGAAACGTTGTAAGAAAGCTAAACTAGCAAGTTAGACTTCTAGGAATCCTAAATAGAGTGCAACGGTCCACTTTGATGCTTTGGGAATGCTCAATTCTGTCCATAGACAAACTTTTCAAGTTTTGGGCAATTTCAAACATAAATTGATCTATTGGCATCTTTACCTAGCGAAACATTGTACGAAAGCTAAACCAGGAAGTTAGACTTCTCAGAACACTAAATAGAGTACAACGATCCACATTGTTACTTTCGGAATGCTCAATTCTGTCCGTAGATGAGCTTTTCACGTTTTGTGTATTTTCAAACATAACTTGGTCTATTGGCATCTTTATCGAACGAAACGTTGTACGAAAGCTAAACTAGCAACTTAGACTTCTAAGAACACTAAATAGAGTACAAAGATCCACTTTGATGCTTTGGGAATTTTCAATTCTATTCATACACGAGCATTTCAAGTTTTGTACAATTTCAAACATAACTTGGTCTATTAGCATCTTTACCTGAAGAAACTTTGTACGAAAGCTAAACTAGCAAGTTAGACTTCTAAGAGCACTAAATAGAGTACAATGGTCCACTTTGATGCTTTGGGAATGCTCAATTCTATCCATACACGGGCTTTTCAAGTTTTGTGCAATTTCAAACATAACTTGGTCTATTGGCATCTTTGCCTAATGAAACGTTGTACGAAAGCTAAACTAGAATAACAGACTTCTAAGAACACTAAATAGTATAGAACGGTCTACTTTGATGCTTTGGGAATGCTCAATTCTATCCATACACGGGCTTTTCAAGTTTCGTACAATTTCAAACATAACTTGGTCTATTGGTATCTTTACCTAACGAAACATTGTAGAAAAGCTAAACTAGCAAGTTAGACTTCTAAGAACACTAAATTTAGTTTGACGGTCCACTTGGTCTATTGGTATCTTTACCTAACGAAACATTGTACGAAAGCTAAGCTAGCAAGTTAGACTTCTAAGAAAACTAAATAGAGTACAACGGTCCACTTTGAGGCTTTGGAAATGCTCAATTCTGCCCATAGACAAAGTTTTCATGTTTTGTATAATTTCAAACATAACTTGGTCTACTGGCATCTTTACCTAACGAAACGTTGTACGAAAGCTAAACTAGCAAGTTAGACTTGTAAGAACACTAAATAGAGTACAACAGTCCACTTTGATGCTTTGGGAATGCTCAATTCTATACATAGACGAGCTTTTCAAGTTGTGCGCAATTTCAAACGTAACTTGGTCTATTGGCATCTTTACCTAACGAAACATTGTACGAAAGCTAAACTAGCTAGTTAGACTTCTAGGAACACTAAATAGAGTACAACGGTCCACTTTGATGCTTTGGGAACGCTCAATACTGTCCATAGACGAGCTTTTCAACTTTTGGGCATTTTCAAACATAACTTAGTCTATTGGAATCTTTACCTAATGAAACATTGAACGAAAGCTAAACTAGCAAGTTAGACTTGTAAGAACACTAAATAGAGTACAACGGTCCACTTTGATGCTTTGGGAATGCTCAATCCTATCCATACGCGGGCTTTTCAAGTTTTGTGCAATTTCAAACATAACTTGGCCTATTGGTATCTTTACCGAATGAAACATTGTACGAAAGCTAAGTTAGCAAGTTAGACTTGCAAGAACACTAAATAGAGTACAACGGTCGATTCTGTTGATAGACGACCTTTTCATGTTTTGTGCATTTTCAAACATAACCAGGTCTATTGGCATCCTTGTCGAACGAAACGTTGTACGAAAGAAAACTAGCAAGTTCGACTTCTAAGAACACTAAATAGAGTACAACGGTCGACTTTGATGCTTTGGGAATGCTGAATTATGTCCATCAACAAACTTTTCATGTTTTGTGCAATTTCAAACATAACTTGGTCTTTTGGCATCTTTACCTAACAATACGTTGTACGAAAGCTAAACTAGCAAGTTAGACTTCTGAGAACACTAAATAGAGTACAACGATCCACTTTGATGCTTTGGGAATGCTCAATTCTGCCCATAGACAAACTTTTCAAGTTTTGTGTAATTTCTAACATAACTTGGTCTACAGGCATTTTTACCTAACGAAACCTTGTGCGAAAGCTCAACTAGCAAGTTAGACTTCAAGGAACCCTAAATAGAGTACAACGGTCCACTTTGATGCTTTCGAATTGCTCAACTCTCTCCATGGACGAGCTTTTCAAGTTTTTGTGCACTTTCAAACATAACTTGGTCTATTGGCATCTTTACCTAACGAAACTTCGTACGAAAGCTAAACTAGCAAGTTAGACTTCTAAGAGCACTAAATAGACTAGAACGGTCCACTTTGATGCTTTGGGAATCCTCAATTCTATCCATACACGGGCTTTTCAAGTTTTGTGTAATTTAAAACAGAACTTGGTTTATTGGCATCTTTACCTAACGAAACTTTGTACGAAAGCTAAACTAGAAAGTTAGACTTCTAAGAACACTGAGTAGAGTACAACGGTCCACTTTGATGCATTGGGAATGCTCAATTCTATCCATATACGGGCTTTTCAAGCTTTGTGCAATTTCGAACATAACTTGGTCTATTGGCATCTTTACCTAACGAAACTTCCTACGAAAGCTAAACTAGCAAGTTAGACTTCTAAGAGCACTAAATAAAGTAAAACGGTCCACTTTGATCCTTTGGGAATGCTCAATTCTATCCATACATGGGCTTTTCAAGTTTTGTATAATTTCAAACATAACTTGGTCTATTGGCATCTTTACCTAACGAAACATTGTACGAAAGCTAAACTAGAACGTTAGACTTCTAAGAACACTAAGTAGAGTACAACGGTCCACTTTGATGCATTGGGAATGCTCAATTCTATCCATACACGGGCTTTTCAAGTTTTGTGCAATTTCGAACATAACTTGGTCTATTGGCATCTTTACCTAACGAAACGTTGTACGAAAGCTAAACTAGCAAGTTAGACTTCTAAGAACACTAAATAGAGTACAACGGTCCACTTTGATGCTTTGGGAATGCTCAATCCTATCCATACGTGGGCTTTTCAAGTTTTATGCAATTTCAAACATAACTTGGCCTATTGGTATCTTTACCGAACGAAACATTGTACGAAAGCTAAGTTAGCAAGTTAGACTTGCAAGAACACTAAATAGAGTACAACAGTCCACTTTGATGCTTTCAGAATGCTCAATTCTGTCGATAGACGACCTTTTCATGTTTTGTGCATTTTCAAACATAACCAGGTCTATTGGCATCCTTGTCGAACGAAACGTTGCACGAAAGAAAACTAGCAAGTTCGACTTCTAAGAACACTAAATAGAGTACAGCGATCGACTTTGATGCTTTGGGAATGCTTAATTCTGTCCATCAACAAACTTTTCATGTTTTGTCCAATTTCAAACATAACTTGGTCTTTTGGCATCTTTACCTAACAATACGTTGTACGAAAGCTAAACTAGCAAGTTAGACTGCTGAGAACACTAAATAGAGTACAACGGTCCACTTTGATGCTTTGGGAATGCTCAATTCTGCCCATAGACAAACTTTTCAAGTTTTGTGTAATTTCTAACATAACTTGGTCTACAAGCATCTGTACCTAACGAAACCTTGTGCGAAAGCACAACTAGCAAGTGAGACTTCAAGGAACCCTAAATAGAGTACAACAGTCCACTTTGATGCTTTCGAATTGCTCAACTCTCTCTATGGACGAGCTTTTCAAGTTTTTGTGCACTTTCAAACATAACTTGGTCTATTGGCATCTTTAGCTAACGAAACTTCGTACGAAAGCTAAACTAGCAAGTTAGACTTCTAAGAGCACTAAATAGAGCAGAACGGTCCACTTTGATGCTTTGGGAATCCTCAATTCTATCCATACACGGGCTTTTCAAGTTTTGTGCAATTTAAAACATAACTTGGTTTATTGGCATCTTTACCTAACGAAACTTTGTACGAAAGCTAAACTAGAAAGTTAGACTTCTATGAACACTAAGTAGAGTACAACGGTCCACTTTGATGCATTGGGAATGCTCAATTCCATCCATACACAGGCTTTTCAAGCTTTGTGTAATTTCGAACATAACTTGGTCTATTGGCATCTTTACCTAACGAAACTTCGTACGAAAGCTAAACTAGCAAGTTAGACTTCTAAGAGCACTAAATAGAGTAAAACGGTGCACTTTGATGCTTTGGGAATGCTCAATTCTATCCATACATGGGCTTTCCAACTTTTGTATAATTTCAAACATAACTTGGTCTATTGGCATCTTTACGTAACGAAACATTGTACGAAAGCTAAACTAGAACGTTAGACTTCTAAGAACACTAAGTAGAGTACAACGGTCCACTTTGATGCATTGGGAATTCTCAATTCTATCCATACACGGGCTTTTCAAGTTTTGTGCAATTTCGAACATAACTTGGTCTATTGGCATCTTTACCTAACGAAACATTGTACGAAAGCTAAACTAGAAAGTTAGACTTCTAAGAACACTAAATAGAGTACAGCGGTCCACTTTGATGCTTTGGGAATGCTCAATCCTATCCATACGCGGGCTTTTCAAGGTTTGTGTAATTTCAAACATAACTTGGCCTATTGGTATCTTTACCGAACGAAACATTGTACGAAAGCTAAGTTAGCAAGTTAGACTTGCAAGAACACTAAATAGAGTACAACCGTCCACTTTGATGCTTTCGAAATGCTCAATTCTGTCGATAGACGACCTTTTCATGTTTTGTCCATTTCCAAACGTAACCAGGTCTATTGGCATCCTTGTCGAACGAAACGTTGTACGAAAGAAAACTAGCAAGTTCGACTTCTAAGAACACTAAATAGTGTACAGCGGTCGACTTTGATGCTTTGGGAATGCTTAATTCTGTCCATCAACAAACTTTTCATGTTTTGTGCAATTTCAAACATAACTTGGTCTTTTGGCATCTTTACCTAACAATATGTTGTACGAAAGCTAAACTAGCAAGTTAGACTTCTGAGAACACTAAATAGAGTACAACGGTCCACTTTGATGCTTTGGGAATGCTCAATTCTGCCCATAGACAAACTTTTCAAGTTTTGTGTAATTTCTAACATAACTTGGTCTACAGGCATCTTTACCTAACGAAACCTTGTGCGAAAGCTCAACTAGCAAGTTAGACTTCAAGGAACCCTAAATAGAGTACAACGGTCCACTTTGATGCTTTCGAATTGCTCAACTCTCTCCATTCACGGGCTTTTCAAGTTTTGTGCAATTTCGAACATAACTTGGTCTATTGGCATCTTTACCTAACGAAACTTCGTACGAAAGCTAAACTAGCAAGTTAGACTTCTAGGAGCACTAAATAGAGTGAAACGGTCCACTTTGATGCTTTGAGAATGCTTAATTCTATCCATACATGGGCTTTTCAAGTTTTGTATAATTTCAAACATAACTTGGTCTATTGGCATCTTTACGTAACGAAACATTGTACGAAAGCTAAACTAGAACGTTAGACTTCTAAGAACACTAAGTAGAGTACAACGGTCCACTTTGATGCATTGGGAATGCTCAATTCTATCCATACACGGGCTTTTCAAGTTTTGTGCAATTTCGAACATAACTTGGTCTATTGGCATCTTTACCTAACGAAACGTTGTACGAAAGCTAAACTAGCAAGTTAGACTTCTAAGAACACTAAATAGAGTACAACGGTCCAATTTGATGCTTTGGGAATGCTCAATTCTAGCCATACACGGGCTTTTCAAGTTTTGTGCAATTTCAAACATAACTTGGTCTATTGGTATCTTTACCTAATGAAACATTGTACGAAAGCTAAACTAGCAAGTTAGATTTCTAAGAACGCTAAATAGGGTACAACGGTCCACTTTGATGCCTTTTGAATGCTCAATTCTGTCCATAGACGAGCTTTTCGAGTTTTGTACAATTTCAAACATAACCTGGTCTATTGGCATCTTTACCTAATGAAACGATGTACGAAAGCTAAACTAGCAAGTTAGACTTCTAAGAACACTACATCGAGTACAACGGTCCACTTTGATGCTTTCGGAATGCTCAATTCTGTCCATAGACGAGCTTTTCACGTTTTGTGCATTTTCTAACATAACTTGGTCTATTGGCATCTTTACCTAACGAAACATTGTACGAAAGCTAAACAAGCAAGTTAGACTTCTAAGAACACTACATCGAGTACAACGGTCCACTTTGACGCTTTCAGAATGCTCAATTCTGTCCATAGACGAGCTTTTCATGTTTTGTGCATTTTCAAACATAACTTAGTCTATTGACATCTTTACTTAAAGAAACGTTGTGCGAAATCTAAACAAGCAAGATGCCAATAGACCAAGTTATGTTTGAAAATGTGCAAAACGTGAAAAGCTGGTCTATGGACAGAATTGAGCATTCCGAAAGCATCAAAGGGGACTGTTGTACTCTATTCAGTGTTCTTAGAAGTCTAACTTGATAGTTTAGCTTTTGTACAATGTTTCATTAGGTAAAGATGCCAATAGACCAAGATATGTTTGAAATTGGACAAAACTTGAAAAGTTTGTTTATGGACAGAATTGAGCATTCCCAAAGCATCAAAGTGGACCGTTGTACTCTATTTAGTGTTCTTAGTAGTCTAACTTGCTAGTTTAGCTTTTGTACAGTGTTTCATTAGGTAAAGATGCAAATAGACCAAGTTATGTTTGAAATTGCACAAAACTTGAAAAGTTTGTCTATGGATAGAATTGAGCATTCCCAAAGCATCAAAGTGGACTTTTGTACTCTATTTAGGATTCCTAGAAGTCTAACTTGCTACTTTATCTTTCGTACAACGATTCGTTAGGTAAAGATGCCGATAGACAGAGTTATGTTTGAAATTGCACAAAACTTGAAAAGCGCGTCTATGGACAGAATTGAACATTCCCAAGTCATCAAAGTGGATAGGTGTACTCTATTTATTGTTCTTAGAAGTCTAACTTGCTAGTTTAGCTTTCGTACAATGTTTCGTTAGGTAAAGATACCAATAGACCAAGTTATGTTTGAAATTGCACAAAACTTGAGAAGCATGTGTATGGATAGAATTGTGCATTCCCATAGTATCAAAGTGGACAGTTGTACTCCATTTAGTGTTCTTAGAAGTCTAACTTGCCAGATTAGCTTTTGTACAACATTTCGTTAGGTAAAGATGCCAGTAGACCAAGTTATGTTTAAAATTGCACAAAACTTGAAAAGCTCATCTATGGACAGAATTGAGCATTCCCTAAGCATCAAAGTGGACCGTTGTACTCTATTTAGTGTTCTTAGAAGTCTAACTTGCTAGTTTAGCCTTCGTACAACGTTTCGGGCGATAAAGATGCCACTAGACCAAGTTATTTTTGAAACTGCACAAAACGTGAAAAGCTGGTCTGTGGACAGAATTGAGCATTCCGAAAGCATCAAAGTGGACCGTTGTACTCTATCTAGTGTTCTTAGAAGTCTAGCTTGCTAGTTTAGCTTTCGTACAACGTCTCGTTAGGTAAAGATACCAATAGACGAAGTTATGTTTGAAATTGTACAAAACTTGAAAACCCCGTGTATGGATGGAATTGAGCATTCCCAAAGAATCAAAGTGGACCGTTGTACTCTATTTAGTGTTCTTACAAGTCTAACTTGCTAGTTTAGCTCTCGTACAACGTTTCGTTAGGTAAAGATGCCAATAGACCAAGTTATGTTTGAAGTTGCACAAAACTTGAAAAGCCCGTGTATGGATAGAATTGAGCATTCGTAAAGCATCAAAGTGGACCGTTGTAGTCTATTCAGTGTTCTTAGAAGTCTAACTTGCTAGTTTAGCTTTCGTACAAAGTTTCTTTAGGTAAAGATGCGAATAGACCAAGTTATGTTTGAAATTGCACCAAACTTGAAAAGCTCGTGTATGGATAGAATTGAAAATTTCCAAAGCATCAAAGTGGATCTTTGTACTCCATTTAGTGTTATCAGAAGTCTAACTTCATAGTTTAGCTTTTGTACAACATTTCGCTAGGTAAAGATGCCAATAGACCAAGTTATGTTTGAAATTGCACAAAACTTGAAAAGCCCGTGTATGGATAGAATTGAGCATTCCCAATGCATCAAAGAAGACCATTGTACTCTACTTAGTGTTCTTAGTAGTCTAACTTGCTAATTTAGCTTTCGTACAAAGTTTCGTTAGGTAAAGATGCCAATAGACCAAGTTATTTTTGAAATTGCACAAAACTTGAAAAGCTCCTGTATGGATAGAATTGAGAATTCCCATAGCATCAAAGTGGATCTTTGTACTCTATTTAGTGTTCTTAGAAGTCTAACTTGCTAGTCTAGCTTTCGTACAACATTTTGTTCGATAAAGATGCCAATATACCAAGTTATGTTTGAAAATGCGCAAAACGTGAAAAGCTCGTCTAAGGACATAATTGAGCATTCCGAAAGCATCATTATGGATCGTTCTACTCTATTTCATCTTCTTAGAAGTCTAACATCGTAGTTTAGCTTTCGTAAAACGTTTTGTTAGGTAAAGATGCCACTAGACCAAGTTATGTTTGAAATTGCACAAAACTTGAAAAGCCCGTGTATGGATAGAATTGAGCATTCCCAATGCATCAAAGTGGACCGTTGTACTCTACTTAGTGTTCTCAGAAGTCTAACTTGCTAGTTTAGCTTTCGTATAACGTTTCGTTACGTAAAGATGCCAATAGACCAAGTTATGTTTGAAATTACACAAAACTTGAAAAGTTTGTCTTCGGGCAGTATCGAGGATTCCCGAAGCATCAAAGTGGACCGTTGTTCTCTATTTGATTTTCTTAGAAGTCTAACTTGCTAGTTTAGCTTTTGTACAACGTTTCGTTAGGTAAAGATGCCAATAGACCAAGTTATGTTTGAAAGTGCACAAAAACTTGAAAAGCTCGTCCATGGAGAGAGTTGAGCAATTCAAAAGCATCAAAGTGGACCATCAAACTCTAATTAGTGTTCTTATAAGTCTAACTTGCTAGTTTAGCTTTCGTACAAAGTTTCGTTAGGTAAAGATGTCAATAGACCAAGTTATGTTTGAGATTACACAAAACTTGAAAAGTTTGTCTACGGGCGGAATTGAGGATTCCCAAAGCATCAAAGTGGACCGTTGTACTCTATTTAGTTTTCTTAGAAGTATAACTTGCTAGTTTAGCTCTCGTACAACGTTTCGTTAGGTGAAGATACCAATAGACCAAGTTATGTTTGAAATTGCACAAAACTTGAAAAGCACGTGTATGGATAGAATTCAGCGTTCCCAAAGCATCAAAGTGCACCATTATAGTCTAATTAGTGTTCTTAGAATTCTAACATGCTAGTTTAGCTTTCGTACAACGTTTTGGTAGGTAAAGATGCCAATAGACCATGTTATGTTTGAAATTACACAAAACTTGAAAAGTTTATCTATAGGCAGAATTGAGGATTCCCAAAGCATCAAAGTGGACCGTTGTACTCTATTTAGTGTTCTTAGAAGTCTAACTTGCTATTTTAGCTTTCGTACAACGTTTCGTTAGGTAAAGATGCCAATAGACCAAGTCATGTTTGAAATTGCACAAAACTTGAAAAGCCCGTGTATGGATAGAATTGAGCATTCCCAAATCATCAAAGTGGACCATTGTACTCTATTTAGTACTCTTAGAAGTCTAACCGTCTAGTTTAGCTGTCGTACAAAGTTTCTTCTGGCAAAGATGCCAATAGACCAAGTTATGTTTGAAATTGCACAAAACTTGAAATGCTTGTGTATGAATAGAATTGAAAATTCCCAAAGAATCAAAGTGGATCTTTGTACTCTATTTAGTGTTCTTAGAAGTCTAAGTTGCTAGTCTAGCTTTCGTACAACATTTTGTTCGATAAAGATGCCAATAGACCAAGTTACGTTTGAAAATGCACAAAACGTGAAAAGCTCGTCTACGGACAGAATTGAGCATTCCGAAAGCAACAATGTGGATCGTTGTACTCTATTTAGTGTTCTGAGAAGTCTAACTTCATGGTTTAGCTTTCGTACAACGTTTCGCTAGGTAAAGATGCCAATAGACCAAGTTATGTTTGAAATTGCACAAAACTTGAAAACTCATGTATGGATAGAATTGAGCATTCCCAATGCATCAAAGTGGACCATTGTACTCTACTTAGTGTTCTTAGAAGTCTAACTTGCTAGTTTAGCTTTCGTACAAAGTTTCGTTAGGTAAAGATGCCAATAGACCAATTTATGTTTGAAATTGCCCAAAACTTGAAAAGTTTGTCTATGGACAGAATTGAGCATTCCCAAAGCATCAAAGTAGACCGTTGCACTCTATTTAGGATTCCTAGAAGTCTAACTTGCTAGTTTAGCTTTCTTACAACGTTTCGTTACGTAAAGATGTCAATTGACCAAGTTATGCTTGAAATTACATAAAACTTGAAAAGTTTGTCTACGGGCAGTATTGAAGATTCCCAAAGCATCAAAGTGGACCATTGTACTCTATTTGGATTTCTTAGAAGTCCAACTTGCTAGTTTAGCTCTCATACAACGTTTCATTAGGTAAAGAGGCCAATAGGCCAAGTTATACTTGAAATTGCACAAAAACTTGAAAAGGTCGTCTATAGAGAGAGTTGAGCAGTTCAAAAGCATCAAAGTGGACCGTCGAACTCTATTTAGTGTTCTTAGAAGTCTAACTTGCTAGTTTAGCTTTCGTACAACGTTTCGTTAGGTAAAGATACCAATAGACCAAGTTTTGTTTGAAATTGCACAAAACTTGAAAAGCGCGTGTATGGCTAGATTTGAGCATTCCCAAAGCATTAAAGTGGACCGTTGTACTTTATTTACATTTCTTAGAAGTCTAACTTGCTAGTTTAGCTTTCGTACAAAGTTTCGTTAGGTAAAGATGCCAATAGACCAATTTATGTTTGAAATTGCCCAAAACTTGAAAAGTTTGTCTATGGACAGAATTGAGCATTCCCAAAGCATCAAAGTAGACCGTTGCACTCTATTTAGGATTCCTAGAAGTCTAACTTGCTAGTTTAGCTTTCTTACAACGTTTCGTTACGTAAAGATGTCAATTGACCAAGTTATGCTTGAAATTACATAAAACTTGAAAAGTTTGTCTACGGGCAGTATTGAAGATTCCCAAAGCATCAAAGTGGACCATTGTACTCTATTTGGATTTCTTAGAAGTCCAACTTGCTAGTTTAGCTCTCATACAACGTTTCATTAGGTAAAGAGGCCAATAGGCCAAGTTATACTTGAAATTGCACAAAAACTTGAAAAGGTCGTCTATAGAGAGAGTTGAGCAGTTCAAAAGCATCAAAGTGGACCGTCGAACTCTATTTAGTGTTCTTAGAAGTCTAACTTGCTAGTTTAGCTTTCGTACAACGTTTCGTTAGGTAAAGATACCAATAGACCAAGTTTTGTTTGAAATTGCACAAAACTTGAAAAGCGCGTGTATGGCTAGATTTGAGCATTCCCAAAGCATTAAAGTGGACCGTTGTACTTTATTTACATTTCTTAGAAGTCTAACTTGCTAGTTTAGCTTTCGTACAATGTTTCGTCAAGTAAAGATGTCAATAGACCAAGTTATGTTTGAAAATGTACAAAACGTTAAAAGCTCATCTATGGACAGAATTGAGCATTCCGAAAGCTTGAAAGTGGACCGTTGTACTCTATGTAGTGTTCTTAGAAGTCTAACTTGCTTGATTAGCTTTCGTACAACGTTTCGTTAGGTAAAGATGCTAATAGACCAACTTATGTTTGAAAATGCACAAAACGTGAATAGCTCTTCTATGGACAAAATTGAGCATTCTGAAAGCATCAAAGTGGACCATTGTACTCTATTTAGTGTTCTTAGAACTCTAACTTGTTAGTTTAGCTTTCGTACATCGTTTCGTTAGGTAAAGAGGCCAATAGACCAAGTTATACTTGAAATTGCACAAAAACTTGAAAAGGTCATCTATAGAGAGAGTTGAGCAATTCGAAAGCATCAAAGTGGACCGTCGAACTCTATTTAGTGTTCTTAGAAGTCTAACTTGCTAGTTTAGCTTTCGTACAACGTTTCGTTAGGTAAAGATACCAATAGACCAAGTTATGTTCGAAATTGCACAAAACTTGAAAAGCGCGTGCATGGCTAGAATTGAGCATTCCCAAAGCATTAAAGTGGACCGTTGTACTCTATTTAGTGTTCTTAGAAGTCTAACTTCGAACGAAACGTTGTACGAAAGCTAAACTAGCAAGTTAGACTTCTTAGAACACTTAATAGAGTACAATGGTCCACTTGATGCTTAGGGAATGCTCAATTCTGTCCATAGATGAGCTTTTCAAGTTCTGTGCAATTTCAAACATAACTTGGTCTACTGTCATCTTTACCTAACGAAATGTTGTACGAAAGCTAAACTAGCAAGTTAGACTTCTTAGAACACTAACTAGAGTACAACGGTCCACTTGATGCTTAGGGAATGCTCAATTCTGTCCATAGATGAGCTTTTCAAGTTTTGTGCAATTTCAAACATAACTTGGTCATTGTCATCTTTACCTAACGAAATGTTGTACAAAAGCTAATCTAGCAAGTTAGACTTCTAAGAACACTAAATGGAGTACAACTGTCCACTTTGATCCTATGGGAATGCACAATTCTATCCATACACGAGCTTTTCAAGTTTAGTGCAATTTCAAACATAACTTGGTCTATTGGTATCTTTAGCTATCGAAACGTTGTACGAAAGCTAAACTAGCGAGTTACACTTCTAAAAAAACTAAACAGAGTACAACGGTCCACTTTGATGCTTTGGGAATCCTCAATCTGCTGGTAGACAAACATTTCAAGTTTTGTGTAATTTCAAACATAACTTGGTCTATTGGCATCTTTACCCAACGAAACGTTGTACGAAAGCTAAACTAGCAAGTTAGACTTATAGGAATCCTGAATAGAGTGCAACTGTCCACTTTGATGCTTTGGGAATGCTCAATTCTGTCCATAGACAAACTTTTCAAGTTTTGTGCGATTTCAAACATAACTCAGTCTATTTGCATCTTTACCTAACGAAACTTTGTACGAAAGCTAAACTAGCAAGTTAGACTTCTAAGAACACTAAATAGAGTACAACGGTCCACTTTGATGCTTTGGGAATGCTCAATTCTATCCATACACGGGCTTGTCAAGCTTTGTGCAATTACAAACATAACTTGGTCTATTGGCATCTTTACTTAACGAACTGTTGTACGAAAGCTAAACTAGCAAGTTAGACTTCTAAGAACACTAAATAGAGTACAAGGATCCACATTGATGCTTTGGGAATGGAAAATTCTCTCCATACACGAGCTTTTCAAGTTTTGTACAATTTCAAACATAACTTGGTCTATTGGTATCTTTACCTAACGAAACATTGTACGAAAGCTAAACTAGCAAGTTAGATTTCTAAGAACGCTAAATAGTGTATAATGTTCCACTTTGATGCCTTGGGAATGCTCAATTCTATCCATAGACGAGCTTTTTGAGTTTTGTAGAATTTCAAACATAACTTGGTCTATTGGCATCTTTACCTAACGAAATGTTGTACGAAAGCCAAACTAGTAAGTTAGACTTCTAGGAATGCTAAATAGAGTACAACGGTCCACTTTGATGCTTTAGGCATGCTCAATTCTGTCCATGGACAAACTTTTCAAGTTTTGTGTAATTTGGAACATAACTTTGTCTACTGGCATCTTTACCTAACGAAACATTGTACGAAAGCTAAAATAGAAAGTTGGAGTTCTAAGAACACTAAATAGGGTACAACAGCCCACTTTGATTCTTTGGGGATGCTCAATTCCATCCATACACGGGGTTTTCACGTTTTTTACAATTTCAAACATAACTTCGTCTATTGGTATCTTTACCTAACGAGACGTTGTACGAAAGCTAAACTAGCAAGCTAGACTTCTAAGAACACTAAATAGAGTACAACGGTCCACATTGATGCTTTCGGAATGCTCAATTCTGTCCATAGACCAGCTTTTCACGTTTTGTGCAGTTTCAAAAATAACTTGGTCTAGTGGCATCTTTATCGCCCGAAACGTTGTACGAAGGCTAAACTAGCAAGTTAGACTTCTAAGAACACTAAATAGAGTACAACGGTCCACTTTGATGCTTAGGGAATGCTCAATTCTGTCCATAGATGAGCTTTTCAAGTATTGTGCAATTTTAAACATAACTTGGTCTACTGGCATCTTTACCTAACGAAATGTTGAACGAAAGCTAATCTCGCAAGTTAGACTTCTAAGAACACTAAATGGAGTACAACTGTCCACTTTCATACTATGGGAATGCACAATTCTATCCATACACATGCTTCTCAAGTTTTGTGCAACTTCAAACATAACTTGGTCTATTGGTATCTTTACTTAACGAAACATTGCACGAAAGCTAAACTAGCAAGTTAGACTTCTAAGAACACTAAATAGAGTACACCTATCCACTTTGATGACTTGGGAATGTTCAATTCTGTCCATAGACGCGCTTTTCAAGTTTTGTGCAATTTCAAACATAACTCTGTCTATCGGCATCTTTACCTAACGAATCGTTGTACGAAAGCTAAACTAGCAAGTTAGACTTCTAGGAATCCTAAATAGAGTACAACAGTCCACTTTGATGCTTTGGGAATGCTCAATTCTGTCCATAGACAAACTTTTCAAGTTTTGTGCAATTTCAAACATAACTTGGTCTATTTGCATCTTTACCTAATGAAACATTGTACAAAAGCTAAACTAGCAAGTTAGACTACTAAGAACACTAAATAGAGTACAACGGTCCACTTTGATGCTTTGGGAATGCTCAATTCTGTCCATAAACAAACTTTTCAAGTTTTGTGCAATTTCAAACATAACTTGGTCTATTGGCATCTTTACCTAATGAAACATTGTACAAAAGCTAAACTAGCAAGTTAGACTTCTAAGAACACTGAATAGAGTACAACAGTCCCCTTTGATGCTTTCGGAATGGTCAATTCTGTCCATAGACCAACTTTTCACGTTTTGCGCATTTTCAAACATAACTTGGTCTATTGGCATCTTTATCGAACGAAACGTTGTACGAAAGCTAAACTAGCAAGTTAGACTTCTTAGAACACTTAATAGAGTACAACGGTCCACTTGATGCTTAGGGAATGCTCAATTCTGTCCATAGATGAGCTTTTCAAGTTCTGTGCAATTTCAAACATAACTTGGTCTATTGTCATCTTTACCTAACGAAATGTTGTACGAAAGCTAAACTAGCAAGTTAGACATCTTAGAACACTAACTAGAGTACAACGGTCCACTTGATGCTTAGGGAATGCTCAATTCTGTCCATAGATGAGCTTTTCAAGTTTTGTGCAATTTCAAACATAACTTGGTCATTGTCATCTTTACCTAACGAAATGTTGTACAAAAGCTAATCTAGCATGTTAGACTTCGAAGAACACTAAATGGAGTACAACTGTCCACTTTGATCCTATAGGAATGCACAATTCTATCCATACACGAGCTTTTCATGTTTTGTGCAATTTCAAACATAACTTGGTCTATTGGTATCGTTAGCTATCGAAACGTTGTACGAAAGCTAAACTAGCGAGTTAGACTTCTAAAAAAACTAAACAGAGTACAACGGTCCACTTTGATGCTTTGGGAATCCTCAATCTGCCGGTAGACAAACATTTCAAGTTTTGTGTAATTTCAAACATAACTTGGTCTATTGGCATCTTTACCCAACGAAACGATGTACGAAAGCTAAACTAGCAAGTTAGACTTATAGAAATCCTGAATAGAGTGCAACTGTCCACTTTGATGCTTTGGGAATGCTCAATTCTGTCCATAGACAAACTTTTCAAGTTTTGTACGATTTCAAACATAACTCAGTCTATTGGCATCTTTACCTAACGAAACTTTGTACGAAAGCTAAACTAGAAAGTTAGACTTCTAAGAACACTAAATAGAGTACAACGGTCCACTTTGATGCTTTGGGAATGCTCAATTCTATCCATACACGGGCTTGTCAAGTTTTGTGCAATTACAAACATAACTTGGTCTATTACCATCTTTACTTAACGAAATGTTGTACGAAAGCTAAACTAGCAAGTTAGACTTCTAAGAACACTAAATAGAGTGCAACGGTCCACTTTGATGCTTTGGGAATGCTCAATTCTATCCATACACGGGCTTGTCAAGTTTTGTGCAATTTCAAACATAACTTGGTCATTGTCATCTTTACCTAACGAAATGTTGTACAAAAGCTAATCTAGCAAGTTAGACTTTTAAGAACACTAAATGGAGTACAACTGTCCACTTTGATCCTATGGGAATGCACAATTCTATCCATACACGAGCTTTTCAAGTTTTGTGCAATTTCAAACATAACTTGGTATATTGGTATCTTTACCTAGTGAAACATTGTACGAAAGCTAAACTAGCAAGTTAGACTTCTAGGAATCCTAAATAGAGTAGAACGGTCCACTTTAATGCTTTGGGAATGCTCAATTCCGTCCATAGACAAACTTTTCAAGTTTTGTGCAATTTCAAACATAACTTCGTCTATTGGCATCTGTACCTAATGAAACACGGAACAAAAGCTAAACTAGCAAGTTAGACTTCTAAGAACACTAAATAGAGTACAACGGTCCACTTTGATGATTTCAGAATGCTCAATTCTATCCATACACGGACTTTTCAAGTTTTGTGCAATTTCAAACGTAACTTGGTCTATTGGTGTCTTTACCTAAAGAAACGTTGTACGAAAGCAAAACTAGCAAGTTAGACTTGTAAGAACACAAAATAGAGTACAACGGTCCACTTTGATGCTTCTGGAATGTTTAATTCTGTCCATGGACAAACTTTTCAAGTTTTGTGTAATTTCAAACATAACTTGGTCTATTGGCATCTTTACCTAGCGAAACATTGTACGAAAGCTAAACTGGCAAGTTAGACTTCTAAGAACACTAAATAGAGTACAACGGTCCACTTTGATGCTTTGGGAATGCTCAATTCTGCCCATAGAAAAACTTTTCAAGTTTTGTGCAATTTCAAACATAACTTGGGCTATTGGCATCTTTACCTAAATAAACATTGTACGAAAGCTAAACTAGCAAGTTAGACTACTAAGAACACTAAATAGAATACAATGGTCCACTTTGATGCTTTCGGAATGCTCAATTCTGTCCATAGACGAGCTTTTCACGTTTTGTGCATTTTCCAACATAACTTGGTCTATTGGCATCTTTACTTAACGATATGTTGTATGAATGCTAAATTCGCAAGTTAGACTGCGAAGAACATTAAATAGAGTACAACTGTCCAATTTGATGCTTTGGGAATGCTCAGTTTTGTCCATAGACAAACTTTTCAAGTTTTGTACAATTTCAAACATAACTTGGTGTATTGGGATCTTTATTGAACGAAACGTTGTACGAAAGCTAAACTAGCAAGTTTAACTTCTAAGAACACTAAATAGACTACAACGGTCCACTTTGATCCTTTAAGAATTCTCAATTCTGCCCATAGACAAACTTTTCAAGTTTTGTGCAATTTCAAACATAACTTGGTCTATTGGCATCTTTACCTAACGATATGTCGTATGAAAGCTAAACTATCAATTTAGACTTCTAAGAACACTAAATAGAGTACAGCAGTCCACTTTGATGCTTACGGAATGCTCAATTCTGTCCATAGACGAGCTTTTCATGTTTTGTGCATTTTCAAACATAACTTGGTCTATTGGCATCTTTATCGAACGAAACATTGTACGAAAGCTAAATTAGCAAGTTAGACATCAAAGAACACTAAATAGAGTACAACGGTCCACTTTGATGCTTTGGGACTGCTCAATTCTGTACATAGACAAACACTTCAAGCTTTGTGTAATTTCTAACATAACTTGGTCTAGAGGCATCTTTACCTAACGAAACGTTGTACGAAAGCTAAACTAGCAAGTTAGACTTCTAAGAACACTAAATAGAGTACAACGGTCCACTTTGATGCTTTCAGAATGCTCAATTCTATCCATACACGGACTTTTCAAGTTTTGTGCAATTTCAAACGTAACTTGGTCTATTGGCATCTTTATTGAACGAAACGTTGTACGAAAGCAAAGCTAGCAAGTTAGACTTCTAAGAACACTAAATAGACTACAACGGTCCACTTTGATGCTTTGGGAATGCTCAATTCTGCCTATAGACAAGCTTTTCAAGTTTTGTGCAATTTCAAACATAACTTGGTCAATTGGCATCTTTACCTAGCGAAACATTGTACGAAAGCTAAACTGGCAAGTTAGACTTCTAAGAACACTAAATAGAGTACAACGGTCCACTTTGATGCTTTGGGAATGCTCAATTCTGCCCATAGACAAACTTTTCAAGTTTTGTGCAATTTCAAACATAAGTTGGTCTATTGGCATCTTTGCCTAAATAAACATTGTACGAAAGCTAAACTAGCAAGTTAGACTTCTAAGAACACTAAATAGAGTACAACGGTCCACTTTGATGCTTTCGGAATGTTCAATTCTGTCCTTAGATGAGCTTTTCACGTTTTGTGTATTTTCAAACATAACTTGGTCTATTGGCATCTTTATCGAACGAAACGTTGTACGAAAGCTAAACTAGCAAGTTAGACGACTAAGAACACTAAATAGAGTACAACAGTCCACTTTGATGCTTTAGGAATGCTCAATTCTGTCCATAGACCAACGTTTCAAGTTTTGCGCATGTTCAAACATAACTTGGTCTATTAGCTACTTTACCCAACGAGACATTGTATGAAAGCTAAACTGGCAAGTTAGACTTCTAAGAACACAAAATAGAGTACAACGGTCCACTTTGATGCTTTGGGAATGCTCAATTCTGCCCATAGACAAACTTTTTATGTTTTGTGGAATTTTATACATAACTTGGTCTATTGGCATCTTTACCTCAATAAACATTGTACGAAAGCTAAACTAGCAAGTTACATTACTAAGAACACTAAATAGAATACAACGGTCCACTTTGATGCTTTCGGAATGCTCAATTCTATCCATAGACGAGCTTTTCACATTTTGTGCATTTTCCAACATAACTTGGTCTATTGGCATCTTTACTTAACGATATGTTGTACGAAAGCTAAATTAGCAAGTTAGACTTCGAATAACATTAAATAGAGTACAACTGTCCACTTTGATGCTTTGGGAATGCTCAGTTCTGTCCATAGACAAACTTTTCAAGTTTTGTACAATTTCAAACATAACTTGGTGTATTGGGATCTTTATTGAACGAAACGTTGTACGAAAGCTAAACTAGCAAGTTTAACTTCTAAGAACACTAAATAGACTACAACGGTCCACTTTGATCCTTTGGGAATTCTCAATTCTGCCTATAGACAAAGTTTTCAAGTTTTGTGCAATTTCAATCATAACTTGGTCTATTGGCATCTTTACCTAACGATATGTTGTATGAAAGCTAAACTATCAATTTAGACTTCTAAGAGCACTAAATAGAGTACAACAGTCCACTTTGATGCTTACGGAATGCTCAATTCTGTCCATAGACGAGCTTTTCACGTTTTGTGCATTTTCAAACATAACTTGGTCTATTTGCAACTTTATCGAACGAAACATTGTACGAAAGCTAAATTAGCAAGTTAGACTTCAAAGAACACTAAATAGAGTACAACGGTCCACTTTGATGCTTTGGGAATGCTCAATTCTGTCCATAGACAAACACTTCAAGCTTTGTGTAATTTCTGACATAACTTGGTCTAGAGGCATCTTTACCTAACGAAATGTTGTACGAAAGCTAAACTTGCAAGTTAGACTTCTAGGAACCCTAAATAGAGTAAAATGATCCACTTTGATGCTTTCGGAATGCTCAATCTATCAATACACGAGCTTTTAACGTTTTGCGCATTTTCAAACATAACTTGTTCTATAGGCATTTTTATCGAACGAAACGTTGTACGAAAGCTAAATTAGCAAGTGAGACATCGAAGAACACTAAATAGAGTACAACGGTCCACTTTGATGCTTTGGGAATGCTCAATTCCGTCCATAGACAAACTTTTCAAGTTTTGTGCAATTTCAAACATAACTTCGTCTATTGAAATCTTTACCTAATGAAACACGGAACAAAAGCTAAACTAGCAAGTTAGACTTCTAAGAACACTAAATAGTGTACAACGGTCCACTTTGATGCTTTCAGAATGCTCAATTCCATCCATACACGGACTTTTCAAGTTTTGTGCAATTTCAAACATAACTTGGTCTATTGGTATCTTTAGCTAAAGAAACGTTGTACGAAAGCAAAGCTAGCAAGTTAGACTTCTAAAAACACTAAATAGACTATAACGGTCCACTTTGATGCTTACGGAATGCTCAATTCAGTCCATAGATGAGCTTTTCATGTTTTGTGCATTTTCAAACATAACTTGGTCTATTGGCATCTTTATCGAACGAAACGTTGTACGAAAGCTAAATTAGCAAGTTAGACTTCGAAGAACACTCAATAGAGTACAACGGTCCACTTTGATGCTTTGGGAATGCTCAATTATGTCCATAGACAAGCTTTTCTAGTTTTGTGCAATTTCAAACATAACTTGGTCAATTGGCATCTTTACGTAGCGAAACATTGCACGAAAGCTAAACTGGCAAGTTAGACTTCTAAGAACACTAAATAGAGTACAACGGTCCACTTTGATGCTTTCGGAATGTTCAATTCTGTCCTTAGACGAGCTTTTCACGTTTTGTGTATTTTCAAACATAACTTGGTCTATTGGCATCTTTATCGAACGCAACGTTCTACGAAAGCTAAACTGGCAAGTTAGACGACTAAGAAAACTAAATAGAGTACAATGGTCCACTTTGATGCTTTCGGAATGCTCAATTCAGTCCATAGACGAGCTTTTCATGTTTTGTGCATTTTCAAACATAACTTGGTCTATTGGCATCTTTATCGAACGAAACATTGTACGAAAGCTAAATTAGCAAGTTAGACATCGAAGAACATTAAATACTGTACAACGGTCCACTTTGATGCTTTGGGAATGCTCAATTCTGTCCATAGACAAACTTTTCAAGTTTTGTGCAATTTCAAACATAACTTCGTCTATTGGCATCTTTACCTAATGAAACACGGAACAAAAGCTAAACTAGCAAGTTAGACTTCTAAGAACAATAAATAGAGTACAACGGTCCACTTTGATGCTTTCAGAATGCTCAATTCTATCCATACACGGACTTTTCAAGTTTTGTGCAATTTCAAACGTAACTTGGTCTATTGGCATCTTTATCGAACGAAACGTTGTATGAAAGCAAAGCTAGCAAGTTAGACTTCTAAGAACACTAAATAGACTACAACGGTCCACTTTGATGCTTTGGGAATGCTCAATTCTGCCCATAGACAAGCTTTTCAAGTTTTGTGCAATTTCAAACATAACTTGGTCTATTGGCATCTTTACCTAGCGAAACATTGTACGAAAGCTAAACTGGCAAGTTAGACTTCTAAGAACACTAAATAGAGTACAACGGTCCACTTTGATGCTTTGGGAATGCTCAATTCTGCCCATAGACAAACTTTTCAAGTTTTGTGCAATTTCAAACATAAGTTGGTCTATTGGCATCTTTGCCTAAATAAACATTGTACGAAAGCTAAACTAGCAAGTTAGACTTCTTAGAACACTAAATAGAGTACAACGGTCCACTTTGATGCTTTCGGAATGTTCAATTCTGTCCTTAGATGAGCTTTTCACGTTTTGTGTATTTTCAAACATAACTTGGTCTATTGGCATCTTTATCGAACGAAACGTTGTACGAAAGCTAAACTAGCAAGTTAGACGACTAAGAACACTAAATAGAGTACAACAGTCTACTTTGATGCTTTAGGAATGCTCAATTCTGTCCATAGACCAACGTTTCAAGTTTTGCGCATGTTCAAACATAACTTGGTCTATTAGCTACTTTACCCAACGAGACATTGTATGAAAGCTAAACTGGCAAGTTAGACTTCTAAGAACACAAAATAGAGTACAACGGTCCACTTTGATGCTTTGGGAATGCTCAATTCTGCCCATAGACAAACTTTTTAAGTTTTGTGGAATTTCATACATAACTTGGTCTATTGGCATCTTTACCTAAATAAACATTGTACGAAAGCTAAACTAGCAAGTTACACTGCTAAGAACACTAAATAGAATACAACGGTCCACTTTGATGCTTTCGGAATGCTCAATTCTGTCCATAGACGAGCTTTTCACATTTTGTGCATTTTCCAACATAACTTGGTCTATTGGCATCTTTATTTAACGATATGTTGTACGAAAGCTAAATTAGCAAGTTAGACTTCGAATAACATTAAATAGAGTACAACTGTCCACTTTGATGCTTTGGGAATGCTCAGTTCTGTCCATAGACAAACTTTTCAAGTTTTGTACAATTTGAAACATAACTTGGTGTATTGGGATCTTTATTGAACGAAACGTTGTACGAAAGCTAAACTAGCAAGTTTAACTTCTAAGAACACTAAATAGACTACAACGGTCCACTTTGATCCTTTGGGAATTCTCAATTCTGCCCATAGACAAAGTTTTCAAGTTTTGTGCAATTTCAAACATAACTTGGTCTATTGGCATCTTTACCTAACGATATGTTGTATGAAAGCTAAACTATCAATTTAGACTTCTAAGAGCACTAAATAGAGTACAACAGTCCACTTTGATGCTTACGGAATGCTCAATTCTGTCCATAGACGAGCTTTTCACGTTTTGTGCATTTTCAAACATAACTTGGTCTATTTGCAACTTTATCGAACGAAACATTGTACGAAAGCTAAATTAGCAAGTTAGACTTCAAAGAACACTAAATAGAGTACAACGGTCCACTTTGATGCTTTGGGAATGCTCAATTCTGTCCATAGACAAACACTTCAAGCTTTGTGTAATTTCTGACATAACTTGGTCTAGAGGCATCTTTACCTAACGAAACGTTGTACGAAAGCTAAACTTGCAAGTTAGACTTCTAGGAACCCTAAATAGAGTAAAATGATCCACTTTGATGCTTTCGGAATGCTCAATCTATCAATACACGAGCTTTTAACGTTTTGCGCATTTTCAAACATAACTTGTTCTATAGGCATTTTTATCGAACGAAACATTGTACGAAAGCTAAATTAGCAAGTGAGACATCGAAGAACACTAAATAGAGTACAACGGTCCACTTTGATGCTTTGGGAATGCTCAATTCCGTCCATAGATGAACTTTTCAAGTTTTGTGCAATTTCAAACATAACTTCGTCTATTGAAATCTTTACCTAATGAAACACGGAACAAAAGCTAAACTAGCAAGTTAGACTTCTAAGAACACTAAATAGTGTACAACGGTCCACTTTGATGCTTTCAGAATGCTCAATTCCATCCATACACGGACTTTTCAAGTTTTGTGCAATTCCAAACATAACTTGGTCTATTGGTATCTTGACCTAAAGAAACGTTGTACGAAAGCAAAGCTAGCAAGTTAGACTTCTAAAAACACTAAATAGACTACAACGGTCCACTTTGATGCTTACGGAATGCTCAATTCAATCCATAGACGAGCTTTTCATGTTTTGTGCATTTTCAAACATTACTTGGTCTATTGGCATCTTTATCGAACGAAACGTTGTACGAAAGCTAAATTAGCAAGTTAGACTTCGAAGAACACTCAATAGAGTACAACGGTCCACTTTGATGCTTTGGGAATGCTCAATTATGTCCATAGACAAGCTTTTCTAGTTTTGTGCAATTTCAAACATAACTTGGTCTATTGGCATCTTTACGTAGCGAAACATTGCACGAAAGCTAAACTGGCAAGTTAGACTTCTAAGAACACTAAATAGAGTACAACGGTCCACTTTGATGCTTTCGGAATGTTCAATTCTGTCCTTAGACGAGCTTTTCACGTTTTGTGTATTTTCAAACATAACTTGATCTATTGGCATCTTTATCGAACGCAACGTTCTACGAAAGCTAAACTGGCAAGTTAGACGACTAAGAAAACTAAATAGAGTACAATGGTCCACTTTGATGCTTTCGGAATGCTCAATTCAGTCCATAGACGAGCTTTTCATGTTTTGTGCATTTTCAAACATAACTTGGTCTATTGGCATCTTTATCGAACGAAACATTGTACGAAAGCTAAATTAGCAAGTTAGACATCGAAGAACATTAAATACAGTACAACGGTCCACTTTGATGCTTTGGGAATGCTCAATTCTGTCCATAGACAAACTTTTTAAGTTTTGTGCAATTTCAAACATAACTTCGTCTATTGGCATCTTTACCTAATGAAACACGGAACAAAAGCTAAACTAGCAAGTTAGACTTCTAAGAACACTAAATAGAGTACAACGGTCCACTTTGATGCTTTCAGAATGCTCAATTCTATCCATACACGGACTTTTCAAGTTTTGTGCAATTTCAAACGTAACTTGGTCTATTGGCATCTTTATCGAACAAAACGTTGTACGAAAGCAAAGCTAGCAAGTTAGACTTCTAAGAACACTAAATAGACTACAACGGTCCACTTTGATGCTTTGGGAATGCTCAATTCTGCCCATAGACAAGCTTTTCAAGTTTTGTGCAATTTCAAACATAACTTGGTCTATTGGCATCTTTACCTAGCGAAACATTGTACGAAAGCTAAACTGGCAAGTTAGACTTCTAAGAACACTAAATAGAGTACAACGGTCCACTTTGATGCTTTGGGAATGCTCAATTCTGCCCATAGACAAACTTTTCAAGTTTTGTGCAATTTCAAACATAAGTTGGTCTATTGGCATCTTTGCCTAAATAAACATTGTACGAAAGCTAAACTAGCAAGTTAGACTTCTAAGAACACTAAATAGAGTACAACGGTCCACTTTGATGCTTTCGGAATGTTCAATTCTGTCCTTAGATGAGCTTTTCACGTTTTGTGTATTTTCAAACATAACTTGGTCTATTGGCATCTTTATCGAACGAAACGTTGTACGAAAGCTAAACTAGCAAGTTAGACGACTAAGAACACTAAATAGAGTACAACAGTCCACTTTGATGCTTTAGGAATGCTCAATTCTGTCCATAGACCAACGTTTCAAGTTTTGCGCATTTTCAAACATAACTTGGTCTATTAGCTACTTTACCCAACGAGACATTGTGTGAAAGCTAAACTGGCAAGTTAGACTTCTAAGAACACAAAATAAAGTACAACGGTCCACTTTGATGCTTTGGGAATGCTCAATTCTGCCCATAGATAAACTTTTTAAGTTTTGTGGAATTTCATACATAACTTGGTCTATTGGCATCTTTACCTAAATAAACATTGTACGAAAGCTAAACTAGCAAGTTACACTACTAAGAACACTAAATAGAATACAACGGTCCACTTTGATGCTTTCGGAATGCTCAATTCTGTGCATAGACGAGCTTTTCACATTTTGTGCATTTTCCAACACAACTTGGTCTATTGGCATCTTTACTTAACGATATGTTGTACGAAAGCTAAATTAGCAAGTTAGACTTCGAATAACATTAAATAGAGTACAACTGTCCACTTTGATGCTTTGGGAATGCTCAGTTCTGTCCATAGACAAACTTTTCAAGTTTTGTGCAATTTCAAACGTAACTTGGTCTATTGGTATCTTTACCTAAAGAAACGTTGTACGAAAGCAAAGCTAGCAAGTTAGACTTCTAAAAACACTAAATAGACTACAACGGTCCACTTTGATGCTTACGGAATGCTCAATTCAGTCCATAGACGAGCTTTTCATGTTTTGTGCATTTTCAAACATTACTTGGTCTATTGGCATCTTTATCGAACGAAACGTTGTACGAAAGCTAAATTAGCAAGTTAGACTTCGAAGAACACTCAATAGAGTACAACGGTCCACTTTGATGCTTTGGGAATGCTCAATTATGTCCATAGACAAGCTTTTCTAGTTTTGTGCAATTTCAAACATAACTTGGTCTATTGGCATCTTTACGTAGCGAAACATTGCACGAAAGCTAAACTGGCAAGTTAGACTTCTAAGAACACTAAATAGAGTACAACGGTCCACTTTGATGCTTTCGGAATGTTCAATTCTGTCCTTAGACGAGCTTTTCACGTTTTGTGTATTTTCAAACATAACTTGATCTATTGGCATCTTTATCGAACGCAACGTTCTACGAAAGCTAAACTGGCAAGTTAGACGACTAAGAAAACTAAATAGAGTACAATGGTCCACTTTGATGCTTTCGGAATGCTCAATTCAGTCCATAGACGAGCTTTTCATGTTTTGTGCATTTTCAAACATAACTTGGTCTATTGGCATCTTTATCGAACGAAACATTGTACGAAAGCTAAATTAGCAAGTTAGACATCGAAGAACATTAAATACAGTACAACGGTCCACTTTGATGCTTTGGGAATGCTCAATTCTGTCCATAGACAAACTTTTTAAGTTTTGTGCAATTTCAAACATAACTTCGTCTATTGGCATCTTTACCTAATGAAACACGGAACAAAAGCTAAACTAGCAAGTTAGACTTCTAAGAACACTAAATA
The DNA here is from genome assembly GCF_013401445.1 of Tripterygium wilfordii. Lineage (NCBI taxonomy): Eukaryota > Viridiplantae > Streptophyta > Magnoliopsida > Celastrales > Celastraceae > Tripterygium > Tripterygium wilfordii. The sequence continues at coordinate 11,101,641 of NC_052235.1, read as the reverse complement.
GAGTACAACGGTCCACTTTGATGCTTTCAGAATGCTCAATTCTATCCATACACGGACTTTTCAAGTTTTGTGCAATTTCAAACGTAACTTGGTCTATTGGCATCTTTATCGAACAAAACGTTGTACGAAAGCAAAGCTAGCAAGTTAGACTTCTAAGAACACTAAATAGACTACAACGGTCCACTTTGATGCTTTGGGAATGCTCAATTCTGCCCATAGACAAGCTTTTCAAGTTTTGTGCAATTTCAAACATAACTTGGTCTATTGGCATCTTTACCTAGCGAAACATTGTACGAAAGCTAAACTGGCAAGTTAGACTTCTAAGAACACTAAATAGAGTACAACGGTCCACTTTGATGCTTTGGGAATGCTCAATTCTGCCCATAGACAAACTTTTCAAGTTTTGTGCAATTTCAAACATAAGTTGGTCTATTGGCATCTTTGCCTAAATAAACATTGTACGAAAGCTAAACTAGCAAGTTAGACTTCTAAGAACACTAAATAGAGTACAACGGTCCACTTTGATGCTTTCGGAATGTTCAATTCTGTCCTTAGATGAGCTTTTCACGTTTTGTGTATTTTCAAACATAACTTGGTCTATTGGCATCTTTATCGAACGAAACGTTGTACGAAAGCTAAACTAGCAAGTTAGACGACTAAGAACACTAAATAGAGTACAACAGTCCACTTTGATGCTTTAGGAATGCTCAATTCCGTCCATAGACCAACGTTTCAAGTTTTGCGCATTTTCAAACATAACTTGGTCTATTAGCTACTTTACCCAACGAGACATTGTGTGAAAGCTAAACTGGCAAGTTAGACTTCTAAGAACACAAAATAAAGTACAACGGTCCACTTTGATGCTTTGGGAATGCTCAATTCTGCCCATAGATAAACTTTTTAAGTTTTGTGGAATTTCATACATAACTTGGTCTATTGGCATCTTTACCTAAATAAACATTGTACGAAAGCTAAACTAGCAAGTTACACTACTAAGAACACTAAATAGAATACAACGGTCCACTTTGATGCTTTCGGAATGCTCAATTCTGTGCATAGACGAGCTTTTCACATTTTGTGCATTTTCCAACACAACTTGGTCTATTGGCATCTTTACTTAACGATATGTTGTACGAAAGCTAAATTAGAAAGTTAGACTTCGAATAACATTAAATAGAGTACAACTGTCCACTTTGATGCTTTGGGAATGCTCAGTTCTGTCCATAGACAAACTTTTCAAGTTTTGTACAATTTCAAACATAACTTGGTGTATTGGGATCTTTATTGAACGAAACGTTGTACGAAAGCTAAACTAGCAAGTTTAACTTCTAAGAACACTAAATAGACTACAACGGTCCACTTTGATCCTTTGGGAATTCTCAATTCTGCCCATAGACAAAGTTTTCAAGTTTTGTGCAATTTCAAACATAACTTGGTCTATTGGCATCTTTACCTAACGATATGTTGTATGAAAGCTAAACTATCAATTTAGACTTCTAAGAGCACTAAATAGAGTACAACAGTCCACTTTGATGCTTATGGAATGCTCAATTCTGTCCATAGACGAGCTTTTCACGTTTTGTGCATTTTCAAACATAACTTGGTCTATTTGCAACTTTATCGAACGAAACATTGTACGAAAGCTAAATTAGCAAGTTAGACTTCAAAGAACACTAAATAGAGTACAACGGTCCACTTTGATGCTTTGGGAATGCTCAATTCTGTCCATAGACAAACACTTCAAGCTTTGTTAAATTTCTGACATAACTTGGTCTAGAGTTATCTTTACCTAACGAAACGTTGTACGAAAGCTAAACTTGCAAGTTAGACTTCTAGGAACCCTAAATAGAGTAAAATGATCCACTTTGATGCTTTCGGAATGCTCAATCTATCAATACACTAGCTTTTAACGTTTTGCGCATTTTCAAACATAACTTGTTCTATAGGCATTTTTATCGAACGAAACATTGTACGAAAGCTAAATTAGCAAGTGAGACATCGAAGAACACGAAATAGAGTACAACGGTCCACTTTGATGCTTTGGGAATGCTCAATTCCGTCCATAGACAAACTTTTCAAGTTTTGTGCAATTTCAAACATAACTTCGTCTATTGAAATCTTTACCTAATGAAACACGGAACAAAAGCTAAACTAGCAAGTTAGACTTCTAAGAACACTAAATAGTGTACAACGGTCCACTTTGATGCTTTCAGAATTCTCAATTCCATCCATACACGGACTTTTCAAGTTTTGTGCAATTTCAAACATAACTTGGTCTATTGGTATCTTTACCTAAAGAAACGTTGTACGAAAGCAAAGCTAGCAAGTTAGGCTTCTAAAAACACTAAATAGACTACAACGGTCAACTTTGATGCTTACGGAATGCTCAATTCAGTCCATAGACGAGCTTTTCATGTTTTGTGCATTTTCAAACATAACTTGGTCTATTGGCATCTTTATCGAACGAAACGTTGTACGAAAGCTAAATTAGCAAGTTAGACTTCGAAGAACACTCAATAGAGTACAACGGTCCACTTTGATGCTTTGGGAATGCTCAATTATGTCCATAGACAAGCTTATCTAGTTTTGTGCAATTTCAAACATAACTTGGTCTATTGGCATCTTTACGTAGCGACACATTGCACGAAAGCTAAACTGGCAAGTTAGACTTCTAAGAACACTAAATAGAGTACAACGGTCCACTTTGATGCTTTCGGAATGTTCAATTCTGTCCTTAGACGAGCTTTTCAAGTTTTGTGTATTTTCAAACATAACTTGGTCTATTGGCATCTTTATCGAACGCAACGTTCTACGAAAGCTAAACTGGCAAGTTAGACGACTAAGAAAACTAAATAGAGTACAATGGTCCACTTTGATGCTTTCAGAATGCTCAATTCAGTGCATAGACGAGCTTTTCATGTTTTGTGCATTTTCAAACATAACTTGGTCTATTGGCATCTTTATCGAACGAAACATTGTACGAAAGCTAAATTAGCAAGTTAGACATCGAAGAACATTAAATACAGTACAACGGTCCACTTTGATGCTTTGGGAATGCTCAATTCTGTCCATAGACAAACACTTCAAGCTTTGTTAAATTTCTGACATAACTTGGTCTAGAGGCATCTTTACCTAACGAAACGTTGTACGAAAGCTAAACTTGCAAGTTAGACTTCTAGGAACCCTAAATAGAGTAAAATGATCCACTTTGATGCTTTCGGAATGCTCAATCTATCAATACACTAGCTTTTAACGTTTTGCGCATTTTCAAACATAACTTGTTCTATAGGCATTTTTATCGAACGAAACATTGTACGAAAGCTAAATTAGCAAGTGAGACATCGAAGAACACGAAATAGAGTACAACGGTCCACTTTGATGCTTTGGGAATGCTCAATTCCGTCCATAGACAAACTTTTCAAGTTTTGTGCAATTTCAAACATAACTTCGTCTATTGAAATCTTTACCTAATGAAACACGGAACAAAAGCTAAACTAGCAAGTTAGACTTCTAAGAACACTAAATAGTGTACAACGGTCCACTTTGATGCTTTCAGAATTCTCAATTCCATCCATACACGGACTTTTCAAGTTTTGTGCAATTTCAAACATAACTTGGTCTATTGGTATCTTTACCTAAAGAAACGTTGTACGAAAGCAAAGCTAGCAAGTTAGGCTTCTAAAAACACTAAATAGACTACAACGGTCAACTTTGATGCTTACGGAATGCTCAATTCAGTCCATAGACGAGCTTTTCATGTTTTGTGCATTTTCAAACATAACTTGGTCTATTGGCATCTTTATCGAACGAAACGTTGTACGAAAGCTAAATTAGCAAGTTAGACTTCGAAGAACACTCAATAGAGTACAACGGTCCACTTTGATGCTTTGGGAATGCTCAATTATGTCCATAGACAAGCTTATCTAGTTTTGTGCAATTTCAAACATAACTTGGTCTATTGGCATCTTTACGTAGCGACACATTGCACGAAAGCTAAACTGGCAAGTTAGACTTCTAAGAACACTAAATAGAGTACAACGGTCCACTTTGATGCTTTCGGAATGTTCAATTCTGTCCTTAGACGAGCTTTTCAAGTTTTGTGTATTTTCAAACATAACTTGGTCTATTGGCATCTTTATCGAACGCAACGTTCTACGAAAGCTAAACTGGCAAGTTAGACGACTAAGAAAACTAAATAGAGTACAACGGTCCACTTTGATGCTTTCAGAATGCTCAATTCTATCCATACACGGACTTTTCAAGTTTTGTGCAATTTCAAAAGTAACTTGGTCTATTGGTATCTTTACCTAAAGAGACGTTGTACGAAAGCAAAGCTAGCAAGTTATACTTGTAAGAACACAAAATAGAGTACAACGGTCCACTTAGATCCTTTCGGAATGCTCAATTCTGTCCATAGATGAGCTTCTCACGTTTTGTGCAATTTCAAACATAACTTGGTCTATTGGCATCTTTACCTAACAATATGTTGTATGAAAGATAAACTATCAAGTTAGACTTCTAAGAACACTAAATAGACTACAACGGTCCACCTTGATGCTTACGGAATGCTCAATTCAGTCCATAGATGAGCTTTTCATGTTTTGTGCATTGTCGAACATAACTTGGTCTATTGGCATCTTTATCGAACGAAACGTTGTACGAAAACTAAATTAGCAAGTTAGACTTCCAAGAACACTAAATAGATTACAATGGTCCACTTTGATGCTTTGGGAATGCTCAATTCTGTCCGTTGACAAACTTTTCAAGTTTTGTGCAATTTCAAACATAACTTGGTCTATTGGCATCTTTACCTAGCGAAACATTGTACGAAAGCTAAACTGGCAAGTTAGACTTCTAAGAACACTAAATAGAGTACAACGGTCCACTTTGATGCTTTGGGAATGCTCAATTCTGCCCATAGACAAACTTTTCAAGTTTTGTGCAATTTCAAACCTAACTTGGTCTATTGGCATCTTTACCTAAATAAACATTGTACGAAAGCTAAACTAGCAACTTAGACTTTTAAGAACACTAAATAGTGTACAACGGTCCACTTTGATGCTTTCAGAATGCACAATTCTGTCCTTAGATGAGCTTTTCACTTTTTGTGTATTTTCAAACATAACTTCGTCTATTGGCATCTTTATCGAACGAAACGTTGTACGAAAGCTAAACTGGCAAGTGAGACGACTAAGAACACTAAATAGAGTACAATGGTCCACTTTGATGCTTAAGGAATACTCAATTCTGTCCATAGACCAACGTTTCATGTTTTGTGCATTTTCAAATATAACTTGGTCTATTAGCAACTTTACCCAACGAGACAATGTATGAAAGCTAAACTGGTAAGTTAGACTTCAAAGAACATTAAATAGAGTACAACGGTCCACTTTGATGCTTTGGGAATGCTCAATTCTGTCCATAGACAAACACTTCAAGCTTTGTGTAATTTCTAACATAACTTGGTCTAGAGGCATCTTTACCTAACGAAACGTTGTACGAAAGCTAAACTTGCAAGTTAGACTTCTAGGAACCCTAAATAGAGTACAATGGTCCACTTTGATGCTTTCGGAATGCTCAATGTATCAATACACGAGCTTTTAACGTTTTGCGAATTTTCAAACATAACTTGTTCTATTGGCATTTGTATCGAACAAAACATTGTACGAAAGCTAAATTAGCAAGTTAGACATCGAAGAACACTAAATAGAGTACAACGGTCCACTTTGATGCTTTGGGAATGGTCAATTCCGTCCATAGACAAACTTTTCAAGTTTTGTGCAATTTCAAACATAACTTCGTCTATTGGCATCTTTACCTAATGAAACACGGAACAAAAGCTAAACTAGCAAGTTAGACTTCTAAGAACACTAAATAGAGTACAACGGTCCACTTTGATGCTTTCAGAATGCTCAATTCTATCCATACACGGACTTTTCAAGTTTTGTGCAATTTCAAACGTAACTTGGTCTATTGGTATCTTTACCTAAAGAAACGTTGTACGAAAGCAAAGCTAGCAAGTTAGACTTCTAAAAACACTAAATAGACTACAACGGTCCACTTTGATGCTTACGGAATGCTCAATTCAGTCCATAGACGAGCTTTTCATGTTTTGTGCATTTTCAAACATAACTTGGTCTATTGGCATCTTTATCGAACGAAACGTTGTACGAAAGCTAAATTAGCAAGTTAGACTTCGAAGAACACTCAATAGAGTACAACGGTCCACTTTGATGCTTTGGGAATGCTCAATTATGTCCATAGACAAGCTTTTCTAGTTTTGTGCAATTTCAAACATAACTTGGTCTATTGGCATCTTTACGTAGCGAAACATTGCACGAAAGCTAAACTGGCAAGTTAGACTTCTAAGAACACTAAATAGAGTACAACGGTCCACTTTGATGCTTTCGGAATGTTCAATTCTGTCCTTAGACGAGCTTTTCACGTTTTGTGTATTTTCAAACATAACTTGATCTATTGGCATCTTTATCGAACGCAACGTTCTACGAAAGCTAAACTGGCAAGTTAGACGACTAAGAAAACTAAATAGAGTACAATGGTCCACTTTGATGCTTTTCGGAATGCTCAATTCAGTCCATAGACGAGCTTTTCATGTTTTGTGCATTTTCAAACATAACTTGGTCTATTGGCATCTTTATCGAACGAAACATTGTACGAAAGCTAAATTAGCAAGTTAGACATCGAAGAACATTAAATACAGTACAACGGTCCACTTTGATGCTTTGGGAATGCTCAATTCTGTCCATAGACAAACTTTTTAAGTTTTGTGCAATTTCAAACATAACTTCGTCTATTGGCATCTTTACCTAATGAAACACGGAACAAAAGCTAAACTAGCAAGTTAGACTTCTAAGAACACTAAATAGAGTACAACGGTCCACTTTGATGCTTTCAGAATGCTCAATTCTATCCATACACGGACTTTTCAAGTTTTGTGCAATTTCAAACGTAACTTGGTCTATTGGCATCTTTATCGAACAAAACGTTGTACGAAAGCAAAGCTAGCAAGTTAGACTTCTAAGAACACTAAATAGACTACAACGGTCCACTTTGATGCTTTGGGAATGCTCAATTCTGCCCATAGACAAGCTTTTCAAGTTTTGTGCAATTTCAAACATAACTTGGTCTATTGGCATCTTTACCTAGCGAAACATTGTACGAAAGCTAAACTGGCAAGTTAGACTTCTAAGAACACTAAATAGAGTACAACGGTCCACTTTGATGCTTTGGGAATGCTCAATTCTGCCCATAGACAAACTTTTCAAGTTTTGTGCAATTTCAAACATAAGTTTGTCTATTGGCATCTTTGCCTAAATAAACATTGTACGAAAGCTAAACTAGCAAGTTAGACTTCTAAGAACACTAAATAGAGTACAACGGTCCACTTTGATGCTTTCGGAATGTTCAATTCTGTCCTTAGATGAGCTTTTCACGTTTTGTGTATTTTCAAACATAACTTGGTCTATTGGCATCTTTATCGAACGAAACGTTGTACGAAAGCTAAACTAGCAAGTTAGACGACTAAGAACACTAAATAGAGTACAACAGTCCACTTTGATACTTTAGGAATGCTCAATTCTGTCCATAGACCAACGTTTCAAGTTTTGCGCATTTTCAAACATAACTTGGTCTATTAGCTACTTTACCCAACGAGACATTGTGTGAAAGCTAAACTGGCAAGTTAGACTTCTAAGAACACAAAATAAAGTACAACGGTCCACTTTGATGCTTTGGGAATGCTCAATTCTGCCCATAGATAAACTTTTTAAGTTTTGTGGAATTTCATACATAACTTGGTCTATTGGCATCTTTACCTAAATAAACATTGTACGAAAGCTAAACTAGCAAGTTACACTACTAAGAACACTAAATAGAATACAACGGTCCACTTTGATGCTTTCGAAATGCTCAATTCTGTGCATAGACGAGCTTTTCACATTTTGTGCATTTTCCAACAGAACTTGGTCTATTGGCATCTTTACTTAACGATATGTTGTACGAAAGCTAAATTAGCAAGTTAGACTTCGAATAACATTAAATAGAGTACAACTGTCCACTTTGATGCTTTGGGAATGCTCAGTTCTGTCCATAGACAAACTTTTCAAGTTTTGTACAATTTCAAACATAACTTGGTGTATTGGGATCTTTATTGAACGAAACGTTGTACGAAAGCTAAACTAGCAAGTTTAACTTCTAAGAACACTAAATAGACTACAACGGTCCACTTTGATCCTTTGGGAATTCTCAATTCTGCCCATGGACAAAGTTTTCAAGTTTTGTGCAATTTCAAACATAACTTGGTCTATTGGCATCTTTACCTAACGATATGTTGTATGAAAGCTAAACTATCAATTTAGACTTCTAAGAGCACTAAATAGAGTACAACAGTCCACTTTGATGCTTATGGAATGCTCAATTCTGTCCATAGACGAGCTTTTCACGTTTTGTGCATTTTCAAACATAACTTGGTCTATTTGCAACTTTATCGAACGAAACATTGTACGAAAGCTAAATTAGCAAGTTAGACTTCAAAGAACACTAAATAGAGTACAACGGTCCACTTTGATGCTTTGGGAATGCTCAATTCTATCCATAGACAAACACTTCAAGCTTTGTTAAATTTCTGACATAACTTGGTCTAGAGGCATCTTTACCTAACGAAACGTTGTACGAAAGCTAAACTTGCAAGTTAGACTTCTAGGAACCCTAAATAGAGTAAAATGATCCACTTTGATGCTTTCGGAATGCTCAATCTATCAATACACTAGCTTTTAACGTTTTGCGCATTTTCAAACATAACTTGTTCTATAGGCATTTTTATCGAACGAAACATTGTACGAAAGCTAAATTAGCAAGTGAGACATCGAAGAACACTAAATAGAGTACAACGGTCCACTTTGATGCTTTGGGAATGCTCAATTCCGTCCATAGACAAACTTTTCAAGTTTTGTGCAATTTCAAACATAACTTCGTCTATTGAAATCTTTACCTAATGAAACACGGAACAAAAGCTAAACTAGCAAGTTAGACTTCTAAGAACACTAAATAGTGTACAACGGTCCACTTTGATGCTTTCAGAATGCTCAATTCCATCCATACACGGACTTTTCAAGTTTTGTGCAATTTCAAACATAACTTGGTCTATTGGTATCTTTACCTAAAGAAACGTTGTACGAAAGCAAAGCTAGCAAGTTAGGCTTCTAAAAACACTAAATAGACTACAACGGTCAACTTTGATGCTTACGGAATGCTCAATTCAGTCCATAGACGAGCTTTTCATGTTTTGTGCATTTTCAAACATAACTTGGTCTATTGGCATCTTTATCGAACGAAACGTTGTACGAAAGCTAAATTAGCAAGTTAGACTTCGAAGAACACTCAATAGAGTACAACGGTCCACTTTGATGCTTTGGGAATGCTCAATTATGTCCATAGACAAGCTTTTCTAGTTTTGTGCAATTTCAAACATAACTTGGTCTATTGGCATCTTTACGTAGCGAAACATTGCACGAAAGCTAAACTGGCAAGTTAGACTTCTAAGAACACTAAATAGAGTACAACGGTCCACTTTGATGCTTTCGGAATGTTCAATTCTGTCCTTAGACGAGCTTTTCAAGTTTTGTGCAATTTCAAACATAACTTGGTCTATTGGCATCTTTACGTAGCGAAACATTGCACGAAAGCTAAACTGGCAAGTTAGACTTCTAAGAACACTAAATAGAGTACAACAGTCCACTTTGATGCTTATGGAATGCTCAATTCTGTCCATTGACGAGCTTTTCACGTTTTGTGCATTTTCAAGCATAACTTGGTCTATTTGCAACTTTATCGAACGAAACATTGTACGAAAGCTAAATTAGCAAGTTAGACTTCAAAGAACACTAAATAGAGTACAACGGTCCACTTTGATGCTTTGGGAATGCTCAATTCTGTCCATAGACAAACACTTCAAGCTTTGTTAAATTTCTGACATAACTTGGTCTAGAGGCATCTTTACCTAACGAAACGTTGTACGAAAGCTAAACTTGCAAGTTAGACTTCTAGGAACCCTAAATAGAGTAAAATGATCCACTTTGATGCTTTCGGAATGCTCAATCTATCAATACACTAGCTTTTAACGTTTTGCGCATTTTCAAACATAACTTGTTCTATAGGCATTTTTATCGAACGAAACATTGTACGAAAGCTAAATTAGCAAGTGAGACATCGAAGAACACTAAATAGAGTACAACGGTCCACTTTGATGCTTTGGGAATGCTCAATTCCGTCCATAGACAAACTTTTCAAGTTTTGTGCAATTTCAAACATAACTTCGTCTATTGAAATCTTTACCTAATGAAACACGGAACAAAAGCTAAACTAGCAAGTTAGACTTCTAAGAACACTAAATAGTGTACAACGGTCCACTTTGATGCTTTCAGAATGCTCAATTCCATCCATACACGGACTTTTCAAGTTTTGTGCAATTTCAAACATAACTTGGTCTATTGGTATCTTTACCTAAAGAAACGTTGTACGAAAGCAAAGCTAGCAAGTTAGGCTTCTAAAAACACTAAATAGACTACAACGGTCAACTTTGATGCTTACGGAATGCTCAATTCAGTCCATAGACGAGCTTTTCATGTTTTGTGCATTTTCAAACATAACTTGGTCTATTGGCATCTTTATCGAACGAAACGTTGTACGAAAGCTAAATTAGCAAGTTAGACTTCGAAGAACACTCAATAGAGTACAACGGTCCACTTTGATGCTTTGGGAATGCTCAATTATGTCCATAGACAAGCTTTTCTAGTTTTGTGCAATTTCAAACATAACTTGGTCTATTGGCATCTTTACGTAGCGAAACATTGCACGAAAGCTAAACTGGCAAGTTAGACTTCTAAGAACACTAAATAGAGTACAACGGTCCACTTTGATGCTTTCGGAATGTTCAATTCTGTCCTTAGACGAGCTTTTCAAGTTTTGTGCAATTTCAAACATAACTTGGTCTATTGGCATCTTTACGTAGCGAAACATTGCACGAAAGCTAAACTGGCAAGTTAGACTTCTAAGAACACTAAATAGAGTACAACAGTCCACTTTGATGCTTATGGAATGCTCAATTCTGTCCATAGACGAGCTTTTCACGTTTTGTGCATTTTCAAACATAACTTGGTCTATTTGCAACTTTATCGAACGAAACATTGTACGAAAGCTAAATTAGCAAGTTAGACTTCAAAGAACACTAAATAGAGTACAACGGTCCACTTTGATGCTTTGGGAATGCTCAATTCTGTCCATAGACAAACACTTCAAGCTTTGTTAAATTTCTGACATAACTTGGTCTAGAGGCATCTTTACCTAACGAAACGTTGTACGAAAGCTAAACTTGCAAGTTAGACTTCTAGGAACCCTAAATAGAGTAAAATGATCCACTTTGATGCTTTCGGAATGCTCAATCTATCAATACACTAGCTTTTAACGTTTTGCGCATTTTCAAACATAACTTGTTCTATAGGCATTTTTATCGAACGAAACATTGTACGAAAGCTAAATTAGCAAGTGAGACATCGAAGAACACTAAATAGAGTACAACGGTCCACTTTGATGCTTTGGGAATGCTCAATTCCGTCCATAGACAAACTTTTCAAGTTTTGTGCAATTTCAAACATAACTTCGTCTATTGAAATCTTTACCTAATGAAACACGGAACAAAAGCTAAACTAGCAAGTTAGACTTCTAAGAACACTAAATAGTGTACAACGGTCCACTTTGATGCTTTCAGAATGCTCAATTCCATCCATACACGGACTTTTCAAGTTTTGTGCAATTTCAAACATAACTTGGTCTATTGGTATCTTTACCTAAAGAAACGTTGTACGAAAGCAAAGCTAGCAAGTTAGGCTTCTAAAAACACTAAATAGACTACAACGGTCAACTTTGATGCTTACGGAATGCTCAATTCAGTCCATAGACGAGCTTTTCATGTTTTGTGCATTTTCAAACATAACTTGGTCTATTGGCATCTTTATCGAACGAAACGTTGTACGAAAGCTAAATTAGCAAGTTAGACTTCGAAGAACACTCAATAGAGTACAACGGTCCACTTTGATGCTTTGGGAATGCTCAATTATGTCCATAGACAAGCTTTTCTAGTTTTGTGCAATTTCAAACATAACTTGGTCTATTGGCATCTTTACGTTTGCACGAAAGCTAAACTGGCAAGTTAGACTTCTAAGAACACTAAATAGAGTACAACGGTCCACTTTGATGCTTTCGGAATGTTCAATTCTGTCCTTAGACGAGCTTTTCAAGTTTTGTGTATTTTCAAACATAACTTGGTCTATTGGCATCTTTATCGAAAGCAACATTCTACGAAAGCTAAACTGGCAAGTTAGATGACTAAGAAAACTAAATAGAGTACAATGGTCCACTTTGATGCTTTCAGAATGCTCAATTCAGTCCATAGACGAGCTTTTCATGTTTTGTGCATTTTCAAACATAACTTGGTCTATTGGCATCTTTATCGAACGAAACATTGTACGAAAGCTAAATTAGCAAGTTAGACATCGAAGAACATTAAATACAGTACAACGGTCCACTTTGATGCTTTGGGAATGCTCAATTCTGTCCATAGACAAACTTTTCAAGTTTTGTGCAATTTCAAACATAACTTCGTCTATTGGCATCTTTACCTAATGAAACACGGAACAAAAGCTAAACTAGCAAGTTAGACTTCTAAGAACACTAAATAGAGTACAACGGTCCACTTTGATGCTTTCAGAATGCTCAATTCTATCCATACACGGACTTTTCAAGTTTTGTGCAATTTCAAAAGTAACTTGGTCTATTGGTATCTTTACCTAAAGAGACGTTGTACGAAAGCAAAGCTAGCAAGTTATACTTGTAAGAACACAAAATAGAGTACAACGGTCCACTTAGATCCTTTCGGAATGCTCAATTCTGTCCATAGATGAGCTTCTCACGTTTTGTGCAATTTCAAACATAACTTGGTCTATTGGCATCTTTACCTAACAATATGTTGTATGAAAGATAAACTATCAAGTTAGACTTCTAAGAACACTAAATAGACTACAACGGTCCACCTTGATGCTTACGGAATGCTCAATTCAGTCCATAGATGAGCTTTTCATGTTTTGTGCATTGTCGAACATAACTTGGTCTATTGGCATCTTTATCGAACGAAACGTTGTACGAAAACTAAATTAGCAAGTTAGACTTCCAAGAACACTAAATAGAGTACAATGGTCCACTTTGATGCTTTGGGAATGCTCAATTCTGTCCGTTGACAAACTTTTCAAGTTTTGTGCAATTTCAAACATAACTTGGTCTATTGGCATCTTTACCTAGCGAAACATTGTACGAAAGCTAAACTGGCAAGTTAGACTTCTAAGAACACTAAATAGAGTACAACGGTCCACTTTGATGCTTTGGGAATGCTCAATTCTGCCCATAGACAAACTTTTCAAGTTTTGTGCAATTTCAAACCTAACTTGGTCTATTGGCATCTTTACCTAAATAAACATTGTACGAAAGCTAAACTAGCAACTTAGACTTTTAAGAACACTAAATAGTGTACAACGGTCCACTTTGATGCTTTCAGAATGCTCAATTCTGTCCTTAGATGAGCTTTTCACTTTTTGTGTATTTTCAAACATAACTTCGTCTATTGGCATCCTTATCGAACGAAACGTTGTACGAAAGCTAAACTGGCAAGTGAGACGACTAAGAACACTAAATAGAGTACAATGGTCCACTTTGATGCTTAAGGAATACTCAATTCTGTCCATAGACCAACGTTTCATGTTTTGTGCATTTTCAAATATAACTTGGTCTATTAGCAACTTTACCCAACGAGACAATGTATGAAAGCTAAACTGGTAAGTTAGACTTCAAAGAACACTAAATAGAGTACAACGGTCCACTTTGATGCTTTGGGAATGCTCAATTCTGTCCATAGACAAACACTTCAAGCTTTGTGTAATTTCTAACATAACTTGGTCTAGAGGCATCTTTACCTAACGAAACGTTGTACGAAAGCTAAACTTGCAAGTTAGACTTCTAGGAACCCTAAATAGAGTACAATGGTCCACTTTGATGCTTTCGGAATGCTCAATGTATCAATACACGAGCTTTTAACGTTTTGCGCATTTTCAAACATAACTTGTTCTATTGGCATTTGTATCGAACAAAACATTGTACGAAAGCTAAATTAGCAAGTTAGACATCGAAGAACACTAAATAGAGTACAACGGTCCACTTTGATGCTTTGGGAATGCTCAATTCCGTCCATAGACAAACTTTTCAAGTTTTGTGCAATTTCAAACATAACTTCGTCTATTGGCATCTTTACCTAATGAAACACGGAACAAAAGCTAAACTAGCAAGTTAGACTTCTAAGAACACTAAATAGAGTACAACGGTCCACTTTGATGCTTTCAGAATGCTCAATTCTATCCATACACGGACTTTTCAAGTTTTGTGCAATTTCAAACGTAACTTGGTCTATTGGTATCTTTACCTAAAGAAACGTTGTACGAAAGCAAAGCTAGCAAGTTAGACTTCTAAAAACACTAAATAGACTACAACGGTCCACTTTGATGCTTACGGAATGCTCAATTCAGTCCATAGACGAGCTTTTCATGTTTTGTGCATTTTCAAACATAACTTGGTCTATTGGCATCTTTATCGAACGAAACGTTGTACGAAAGCTAAATTAGCAAGTTAGACTTCGAAGAACACTCAATAGAGTACAACGGTCCACTTTGATGCTTTGGGAATGCTCAATTATGTCCATAGACAAGCTTTTCAAGTTTTGTGCAATTTCAAACATAACTTGGTCTATTGGCATCTTTACGTAGCGAAACATTGCACGAAAGCTAAACTGGCAAGTTAGACTTCTAAGAACACTAAATAGAGTACAACGGTCCACTTTGACGCTTTCGGAATGTTCAATTCTGTCCTTAGACGAGCTTTTCACGTTTTGTGTATTTTCAAACATAACTTGGTCTATTGGCATCTTTATCGAACGAAACGTTCTACGAAAGCTAAACTGGCAAGTTAGACGACTAAGAAAACTAAATAGAGTACAATGGTCCACTTTGATGCTTTCGGAATGCTCAATTCAGTCCATAGACGAGCTTTTCATGTTTTGTGCATTTTCAAACATAACTTGGTCTATTGGCATCTTTATCGAACGAAACATTGTACGAAAGCTAAATTAGCAAGTTAGACATCGAAGAACATTAAATACAGTACAACGATCCACTTTGATGCTTTGGGAATGCTCAATTCTGTCCATAGACAAACTTTTCAAGTTTTGTGCAATTTCAAACATAACTTCGTCTATTGGCATCTTTACCTAATGAAACACGGAACAAAAGCTAAACTGGCAAGTTAGACTTCTAAGAACACTAAATAGAGTACAACGGTCCACTTTGATTCTTTCAGAATGCTCAATTCTATCCATACACGGACTTTTCAAGTTTGGTGCAATTTCAAACGTAACTTGGTCTATTGGTATCTTTACCTAAAGAGACGTTGTACGAAAGCAAAGCTAGCAAGTTATAATTGTAAGAACACAAAATAGAGAACAACGGTCCACTTAGATCCTTTCGGAATGCTCAATTCTGTCCATAGATGAGCTTCTCACGTTTTGCGCAATTTCAAACATAAGTTGGTCTATTGGCATCTTTACCTAACGATATGTTGTATGAAAGATAAACTATCAAGTTAGACTTCTAAGAACACTAAATAGACTACAACGGTCCACCTTGATGCTTACGAATGCTCAATTCAGTCCATAGATGAGCTTTTCATGTTTTGTGCATTGTCAAACATAACTTGGTCTATTGGCATCTTTATCGAACGAAACGTTGTACGAAAACTAAATTAGCAAGTTAGACTTCCAAGAACACTAAATAGAGTACAATGGTCCACTTTGATGCTTTGGGAATGCTCAATTCTGTCCATAGACAAACTTTTCAAGTTTTGTGCAATTTCAAACATAACTTGGTCTATTGGCATCTTTACCTAGCGAAACATTGGACGAAAGCTAAACTGGCAAGTTAGACTTCTAAGAACACTAAATTGAGTACAACGGTCCACTTTGATGCTTTGGGAATGCTCAATTCTGCCCATAGACAAACTTTTCAAGTTTTGTGCAATTTCAAACCTAACTTGGTCTATTGGCATCTTTACCTAAATAAACATTGTACGAAAGCTAAACTAGCAACTTAGACTTTTAAGAACACTAAATAGTGTACAACGGTCCACTTTGATGCTTTCAGAATGCTCAATTCTGTCCTTAGATGAGCTTTTCACTTTTTGTGTATTTTCAAACATAACTTCGTCTATTGGCATCTTTATCGAACGAAACGTTGTACGAAAGCTAAACTGGCAAGTTAGACGACTAAGAACACTAAATAGAGTACAATGGTCCACTTTGATGCTTTAGGAATACTCAATTCTGTCCATAGACCAACGTTTCATGTTTTGTGCATTTTCAAATATAACTTGGTCTATTAGCAACTTTACCCAACGAGACATTGTATGAAAGCTAAACTGGTAAGTTAGACTCCAAAGAACACTAAATAGAGTACAACGGTCCACTTTGATGCTTTGGTAATGCTCAATTCTGTCCATAGACAAACACTTCAAGCTTTGTGTAATTTCTAACATAACTTGGTCTAGAGGCATCTTTACCTAACGAAACGTTGTACGAAAGCTAAACTTGCAAGTTAGACTTCTAGGAACCCTAAATAGAGTACAATGGTCCACTTTGATGCTTTCGGAATGCTCAATGTATCAATACACGAGCTTTTAACGTTTTGCGCATTTTCAAACATAACTTGTTCTATTGGCATTTGTATCGAACGAAACATTGTACGAAAGCTAAATTAGCAAGTTAGACATCGGAGAACACTAAATAGAGTACAACGGTCCACTTTGATGCTTTGGGAATGCTCAATTCCGTCCATAGACAAACTTTTCAAGTTTTGTGCAATTTCAAACAGAACTTCGTCTATTGGCATCTTTACCTAATGAAACACGGAACAAAAGCTATACTAGCAAGTTAGACTTCTAAGAACACTAAATAGAGTACAACGGTCCACTTTGATGCTTTCAGAATGCTCAATTCTATCCATACACGGACTTTTCAAGTTTTGTGCAATTTCAAACGTAACTTGGTCTATTGGTATCATTACCTAAAGAAACGTTGTACGAAAGCAAAGCTAGCAAGTTAGACTTCTAAGAACACTAAATAGACTACAACGGTCCACTTTGATGCTTACGGAATGCTCAATTCAGTCCATAGATGAACTTTTCATGTTTTGTGCATTTTCAAACAGAACTTGGTCTATTGGCATCTTTATCGAACGAAACGTTGTACGAAAGCTAAATTAGCAAGTTAGACTTCGAAGAACACTCAATAGAGTACAACGGTCCACTTTGATGCTTTGGGAATGCTCAATTCTGTCCATAGACAAGCTTTTCAAGTTTTATGCAATTTCAAACATAACTTGGTCTATTGGCATCTTTACCTAGCGAAACATTGTACGAAAGCTAAACTGGCAAGTTAGACTTCTAAGAACACTAAATAGAGTACAACGGTCCACTTTGATGCTTTCGGAATGTTCAATTCTGTCCTTAGACGAGCTTTTCACGTTTTATGTATTTTCAAACATAACTTGGTCTATTGGCATCTTTATCGAACGAAACGTTGTACGAAAGCTAAACTGGCAAGTTAGACGACTAAGAACACTAAATAGAGTACAATGGTCCACATTGATGCTTTCGGAATGCTCAATCTATCCATACATGAGCTTTTAACGTTTTACGCATTTTCAAACATAACTTGGTCTATTAGCATTTTTATCGAACGAAACATTGTACGAAAGCTAAATTAGCAAGTTAGACATCGAAGAACATTAAATAGAGTACAACGGTCCACTTTGATGCTTTGGGAATTCTCAATTCTGTCCATAGACAAACTTTTCAAGTTTTGTGCAATTTCAAACATAACTTCGTCTATTGGCATCTTTACCTAATGAAACACGGAAAAAAAGCTAAACTAGCAAGTTAGACTTCTAAGAACACTAAATAGAGTACAACGGTCCACTTTGATGCTTTCAGAATGCTCAATTCTATCCATACATGGACTTTTCAAGTTTTGTGCAATTTCAAACGTAACTTGGTCTATTGGTATCTTTACCTAAGGAGACGTTGTACGAAAGCAAAGCTAGCAAGTTATACTTGTAGGAACACAAAATAGAGTACAACGGTCCACTTAGATGCTTTCGGAATGCTCAATTCTGTCCATAGATGAGCTTCTCACGTTTTGTGCAATTTCAAACATAACTTGGTCTATTGGCATCTTTACCTAACGATATGTTGTATGAAAGCTAAGCTATCAAGTTAGACTTCTAAGAACACTAACTAGACTACAACGCTCCACTTTGATGCTTCCGGAATGCTCAATTCAGTCCATAGACGAGCTTTTCATGTTTGGTGCATTTTCAAACATAACTTGGTCTATTGGCATCTTTATCGAACGAAACGTTGTACGAAAGCTAAATAAGCAAGTTAGACTTCCAAGAACACTAAATAGAGTACAATGGTCCACTTTGATGCTTTGGGAATGCTCAATTCTGTCCATAGACAAACTTTTCAAGTTTTGTGCAATTTCAAACATAACTTGGTCTATTGGCATCTGTACCTAGCGAAACATTGTACGAAAGCTAAACTGGCAAGTTAGACTTCTAAGAACACTAAATAGAGTACAACGATCCACTTTGATGCTCTGGGAATGCTCAATTCTGCCCATAGACAAACTTTTCAAGTTTTGTGCAATTTCAAACATAACTTGGTCTATTGGCATCTTTACCTAAATAAACATTGTACGAAAGCTAAACTAGCAACTTAGACTTCTAAGAACACTAAATAGAGTACAACGGTCCACTTTGATGCTTTCGGAAAGCTCAATTCTGTCCTTAGACGAGCTTTTCATGTTTTGTGTATTTTCAAACATAACTTGGTCTATTGGCATCTTTATCGAACGAAACGTTGTACGAAAGCTAAACTGGCAAGTTAGACGACTAAGAACAATAAATAGAGTACAACGGTCCACTTTGATGCTTTAGGAATACTCAATTCTGTCCGTAGACCAACGTTTCAACTTTTGTGCATTTTCAAACATAACTTGGTCTATTAGCAACTTTACCCAACGAGACATTGTATGAAAGCTAAACTGGCAAGTTAGACTTCTAAGAACACATAATAGAGTACAACGGTCCACTTTGATGCTTTGGGAATGCTCAATTCTGCCCATAGACAAACTTTTTAAGTTTTGTGGAATTTCATACATAACTTGGTCTATCGGCATCTTTACCTAAATAAACATTGTACGAAAGCTAAACTAGCAAGTTAGACTACTAAGAACAATAAATAGAATATAACGGTCCACTTTGATGCTTTCGGAATGCTCAATTCTGTCCATTGATGAGCTTTTCACGTTTTGTGCATTTTCCAACATAACTTGGTCTATTGGCATCTTTACTTAACGATATGTTGTACGAAAGCTAAATTAGCAAGTTAGACTTCGAAGAACATTAAATAGAGTACAATTGTCCACTTTGATGCTTTGGGAATGCTCAGTTCTGTCCATAGACAAACTTTTTAAGTTTTGTACAATTTCAAACATAACTTGGTGTATTGGGATCTTTATTGAACGAAACGTTGTACGAAAGCTAAACTAGCAAGTTTAACTTCTAAGAACACCAAATAGACTACAACGGTCCACTTTGATCCTTTGGGAATTCTCAATTCTGCCCACAGACAAACTTTTCAAGTTTTGTGTAATTTCTAACATAACTTGGTCTAGAGGCATCTTTACCTAACGAAACGTTGTACGAAAGCTAAACTTGCAAGTTAGACTTCTAGGAACCCTAAATAGAGTAAAATGGTCCACTTTGATGCTTTCGGAATGCTCAATCTATCAATACACGAGCTTTTAACGTTTTGCGCATTTTCAAACATAACTTGTTCTATTGGCATTTGTATCGAACGAAACATTGTACGAAAGCTAAATTAGCAAGTTAGACATCGAAGAACACTAAATAGAGTACAACGGTCCACTTTGATGCTTTGGGAATGCTCAATTCCGTCCATAGACAAACTTTTCAAGTTTTGTGCAATTTCAAACATAACTTCGTCTATTGGCATCTTTACCTAATGAAACACGGAACAAAAGCTAAACTAGCAAGTTAGACTTCTAAGAACACTAAATAGAGTACAACGGTCCACTTTGATGCTTTCAGAATGCTCAATTCTATCCATACACGGACTTTTCAAGTTTTGTGCAATTTAAAACGTAACTTGGTCTATTGGTATCTTTACCTAAAGAAACGTTGTACGAAAGCAAAGCTAGCAAGTTAGACTTCTAAGAACACTAAATAGACTACAACGGTCCACTTTGATGCTTACGGAATGCTCAATTCAGTCCATAGACGAACTTTTCATGTTTTGTGCATTTTCAAACAGAACTTGGTCTATTGGCATCTTTATCGAACGAAACGTTGTACGAAAGCTAAATTAGCAAGTTAGACTTCGAAGAACACTCAATAGAGTACAACGGTCCACTTTGATGCTTTGGGAATGCTCAATTCTGTCCATAGACAAGCTTTTCAAGTTTTCTGCAATTTCAAACATAACTTGGTCTATTGGCATCTTTACCTAGCGAAACATTGTACGAAAGCTAAACTGGCAAGTTAGACTTCTAAGAACACTAAATAGAGTACAACGGTCCACTTTGATGCTTTCGGAATGTTCAATTCTGTCCTTAGATGAGCTTTTCACGTTTTATGTATTTTCAAACATAACTTGGTCTATTGGCATGTTTATCGGACGAAACGTTGTACGAAAGCTAAACTGGCAAGTTAGACGACTAAGAACACTAAATAGAGTACAATGGTCCACTTTGATGCTTTCGGAATGCTCAATCTATCCATACATGAGCTTTTAACGTTTTGCGCATTTTCAAACATAACTTGGTCTATTGGCATTTTTATCGAACGAAACATTGTACGAAAGCTAAATTAGCAAGTTAGACATCGAAGAACATTAAATAGAGTACAACGGTCCACATTGATGCTTTGGGAATTCTCAATTCTGTCCATAGACAAACTTTTCAAGTTTTGTGCAATTTCAAACATAACTTCGTCTATTGGCATCTTTACCTAATGAAACACGGAACAAAAGCTAAACTAGCAAGTTAGACTTCTAAGAACACTAAATAGAGTACAACGGTCCACTTTGATGCTTTCAGAATGCTCAATTCTATCCATACACGGACTTTTCAAGTTTTGTGCAATTTCAAACGTAACTTGGTCTATTGGTATCTTTACCTAAAGAGACGTTGTACGAAAGAAAAGCTAGCAAGTTATACTTGTAGGAACACAAAATAGAGTACAACGGTCCACTTAAATGCTTTCGGAATGCTCAATTCTGTCCATAGATGAGCTTCTCACGTTTTGTGCAATTTCAAACATAACTTGGTCTATTGGCATCTTTACCTAACGATATGTTGTATGAAAGCTAAACTATCAAGTTAGACTTCTAAGAACACTAACTAGACTACAACGCTCCACTTTGATGCTTCCGGAATGCTCAATTCAGTCCATAGACGAGCTTTTCATGTTTGGTGCATTTTCAAACATAACTTGGTCTATTGGCATCTTTATCGAACGAAACGTTGTACGAAAGCTAAATAAGCAAGTCAGACTTCCAAGAACACTAAATAGAGTACAATGGTCCACTTTGATGCTTTGGGAATGCTCAATTCTGTCCATAGACAAACTTTTCAAGTTTTGTGCAATTTCAAACATAACTTGGTCTATTGGCATCTTTACCTAGCGAAACATTGTACGAAAGCTAAACTGGCAAGTTAGACTTCTAAGAACACTAAATAGACTACAACGGTCCACTTTCATGCTTACGGAATGCTCAATTCAGTCCATAGACGAACTTTTCATGTTTTGTGCATTTTCAAACAGAACTTGGTCTTTTGGCATCTTTACCTAAATAAACATTGTACGAAAGCTAAACTAGCAACTTAGACTTCTAAGAACACTAAATAGAGTACAACGGTCCACTTTGATGCTTTCGGAATGCTCAATTCTGTCCTTATACGAGCTTTTCATGTTTTGTGTATTTTCAAACATAACTTGGTCTATTGGCATCTTTATCGAACGAAACGTTGTACGAAAGCTAAACTGGCAAGTTAGACGACTAAGAACAATAAATAGAGTACAACGGTCCACTTTGATGCTTTAGGAATACTCAATTCTGTCCGTAGACCAACGTTTCAAATTTTGTGCATTTTCAAACATAACTTGGTCTATTAGCAACTTTACCCAACGAGACATTGTATGAAAGCTAAACTGACAAGTTAGACTTCTAAGAACACATAATAGAGTACAACGGTCCACTTTGATGCTTTGGGAATGCTCAATTCTGCCCATAGACAAACTTTTTAAGTTTTGTGGAATTTCATACATAACTTGGTCTATTGGCATCTTTACCTAAATAAACATTGTACGAAAGCTAAACTAGCATGTTAGACTACTAAGAACACTAAATAGAATATAACGGTCCACTTTGATGCTTTCGGAATGCTCAATTCTGTCCATAGACGAGCTATTCACGTTTTGTGCATTTTCCAACATAACTTGGTCTATGGGCATCTTTACTTAACGATATGTTGTACGAAAGCTAAATTAGCAAGTTAGACTTCGAAGAACATTAAATAGAGTACAACTGTCCACTTTGATGCTTTGGGAATGCTCAGTTCTGTCCATAGACAAACTTTTTAAGTTTTGTACAATTTCAAACATAACTTGGTGTATTGGGATCTTTATTGAACGAAACGTTGTACGAAAGCTAAACTAGCAAGTTTAACTTCTAAGAACACCAAATAGACTACAACGGTCCACTTTGATCCTTTGGGAATTCTCAATTCTGCCCATAGACAAACTTTTCAAGTTTTGTGTAATTTCTAACATAACTTGGTCTAGAGGCATCTTTACCTAACGAAACGTTGTACGAAAGCTAAACTTGCAAGTTAGACTTCTAGGAACCCTAAATAGAGTAAAATGGTCCACTTTGATGCTTTCGGAATGCTCAATCTATCAATACACGAGCTTTTAACGTTTTGCGCATTTTCGAACATAACTTGTTCTATTGGCATTTGTGTCGAACGAAACATTGTACGAAAGCTAAATTAGCAAGTTAGACATCGAAGAACACTAAATAGAGTACAACGGTCCACTTTGATGCTTTGGGAATGCTCAATTCCGTCCATAGACAAACTTTTCAAGTTTTGTGCAATTTCAAACATAACTTCGTCTATTGACATCTTTACCTAATGAAACACGGAACAAAAGCTAAACTAGCAAGTTAGACTTCTAAGAACACTAAATACAGTACAACGGTCCACTTTGATGCTTTCAGAATGCTCAATTCTATCCATACACGGACTTTTCAAGTTTTGTGCAATTTCAAACGTAACTTGGTCTATTGGTATCTTTACCTCAAGAAACGTTGTACGAAAGCAAAACTAGCAAGTTAGACTTCTAAGAACACTAAATAGACTACAACGGTCCACTTTCATGCTTACGGAATGCTCAATTCAGTCCATAGACGAACTTTTCATGTTTTGTGCATTTTCAAACAGAACTTGGTCTATTGGCATCTTTATCGAACGAAACGTTGTACGAAAGCTAAATTAGCAAGTTAGACTTCGAAGAACACTCAATAGAGTACAACGGTCCACTTTGATGCTTTGGGAATGCTCAATTCTGTCCATAGACAAGCTTTTCAAGTTTTCTGCAATTTCAAACATAACTTGGTCTATTGGCATCTTTACCTAGCGAAACATTGTACGAAAGCTAAACTGGCAAGCTAGACTTCTAAGAACACTAAATAGAGTACAACGGTCCACTTTGATGCTTTCAGAATGTTCAATTCTGTCCTTAGACGAGCTTTTCACATTTTATGTATTTTCAAACATAACTTGGTCTATTGGCATCTTTATCGAACGAAGCGTTGTACGAAAGCTAAACTGCCAAGTTAGACGACTAAGAACACTAAATAGAGTACAATGGTCCACTTTGATGCTTTCGGAATGCTCAATCTATCCATACATGAACTTTTAACGTTTTGCGCATTTTCAAACATAACTTGGTCTATTGGCATTTTTATCGAACGAAACATTGTACGAAAGCTAAATTAGCAAGTTAGACATCGAAGAACATTAAATAGAGTACAACGGTCCACTTTGATGCTTTGGGAATGCTCAAATCTGTCCATAGACAAACTTTTCAAGTTTTGTGCAATTTCAAACATAACTTCGTCTATTGGCATCTTTACCTAATGAAACACGGAACAAAAGCTAAACTAGCAAGTTAGACTTCTAAGAACACTAAATACAGTACAACGGTCCACTTTGATGCTTTCAGAATGCTCAATTCTATCCATACACGGACTTTTCAAGTTTTGTGCAATTTCAAACGTAACTTGGTCTATTGGTATCTTTACCTAAAGAGACGTTGTACGAAAGCAAAGCTAGCAAGTTATACTTGTAGGAACACAAAATAGAGTACAACGGTCCACTTAGATGCTTTCGGAATGCTCAATTCTGTCCATAGATGAGCTTGTCACGTTTTGTGCAATTTCAAACATAACTTGGTCTATTGGCATCTTTACCTAACGATATGTTGTATGAAAGCTAAACTATCAAGTTAGACTTCTAAGAACACTAAATAGACTACAACGGTCCACTTTGATGCTTCCGGAATGCTCAATTCAGTCCATAGACGAGCTTTTCATGTTTTGTGCATTTTCAAACATAACTTGGTCTATTGGCATCTTTATCGAACGAAACGTTGTACGAAAGCTAAATTAGCAAGTTAGACTTCCAAGAACACTAAATAGAGTACAATGGTCCCCTTTGATGCTTTAGGAATGCTCAATTCTGTCCATAGACCAACGTTTCAAGTTTTGTGCATTTTCAAACATAACTTGGTCTATTAGCAACTTTACCCAACGAGACATTGTATGAAAGCTAAACTGGCAAGTTAGACTTCTAAGAACACATAATAGAGTACAACGGTCCACTTTGTTGCTTTGGGAATGCTCAATTCTGCCCATAGACAAACTTTTTAAGTTTTGTGGAATTTCATACATAACTTGGTCTATTGGCATCTTTACCTAAATAAACATTGTACGAAAGCTAAACTAGCAAGTTAGACTACTAAGAACACTACATAGAATAGAACGGTCCACTTTGATGCTTTCGGAATGCTCAATTCTGTCCATAGACGAGCTTTTCACGTTTTGTGCATTTTTCAACATAACTTGGTGTATTGGGATCTTTATTGAACGAAACATTGTACGAAAGCTAAAATAGCAAGTTTAACTTCTAATAACACTAAATAGACTCCAATGGTCCACTTTGATCCTTTGGGAATTCTCAATTCTGCCCATAGACAAAATTTTCAAGTTTTGTTCAATTTCAAACATAACTTGGTCTATTGGCATCTTTACCTAACGATATGTTGTATGAAAGCTAAACTATCAATTTAGACTTCTAAGAACACTAAATAGAGTACAACTGTCCACTTTGATGCTTACGGAATGCTCAATTCTGTCCATAGATGAGCTTTTCACATTTTGTGCATTTTCAAACATAACTTGGTCTATTGGCATCTTTATCGAACGAAACATTGTACGAAAGCTAAATTAGCAAGTTAGACTTCAAAGAACACTAAATAGAGTACAACTGTCCACTTTGACGCTTTGGGAATGCTCAATTCTGTCCATAGACAAACACTTCAAGTTTTGTGTAATTTCTAACATAACTTGGTCTAGAGGCATCTTTACCTAACGAAACGTTGTACGAAAGCTAAACTAGCAAGTTAGACTTCTAGGAACCCTAAATAGAGTGCAATTGTCCACATTGATGCTTTCGGAATGCCCAATCTATCCATACACGAGCTTTTAACGTTTTGCGCATTTTCAAAAATAACTTGGTCTATTGGCATTTTTATCGAAGGAAACGTTGTACGAAAGCTAAATTAGCAAGTTAGACATCGAAGAACACTAAATAGAATACAACGGTCCACTTTGATGCTTTGGGAATGCTCAATTCTGTCTATAGACAAACTTTTTAAGTTTTGTGCAATTTCAAACATAACTTGGTCTATTGGCATCTTTACCTAACGAAACGTTGTACGAAAGCTAAACTAGCAAGTTTGACTTCTAAGAACACTAAATAGAGTACAATGTTCCACTTTGATGCTTTCGGAATGCTTAATTCTGTCCATAGATGAGCTTTTCACGTTTTGTGCATTTTCAAACATAACTCGGTCTATTGGCATCTTTATCGAACGAAAAGTTGTACGAAGCTAAACTAGCAAGTTAGACTTTTAAGAACACTAAATAGAGTACAACGGGCCACTTTGATGCTTTGGGAATCCTCAATTCTGCCCATAGACAGACTTTTCAAGTTTTGCGTAATCTCAAACATAACTTGGTCAATTGGCATCTTTACCTAACGAAACATTGTTCGAAAGCTAAACTAGCAAGTTAGACTTCTAGGAATCCTAAATAGTGCACAACGGTCCACATTGATACGTTGGGAACGCTCAATTCTGTCCATAGACAAAATTTTCAAGTTTTGTGCAATTTCAAACATAACTTTGTCTATTGGCATCTTTACCTAACGATACGTTCCGCGAGAGCTAAACTAGCAATTTAGACTTCTAAGAACACTAAATAGCGTACAACAATCCACTTTGATGCTTTTGGAATGCTCAATTCTGTCCATAGATGAGCTTTTCACCTTTTATGCATTTTCAAACAGAACTTGGTCTATTGGCATCTTTACCTAACGAAACGTTGTACGGAAGAGAAACTAGCAAGTTAGACTTCTAAGAACACTAAATAGAGTAAAACGATCCACTTCGATGCTTTGGGAATCCTCAATTCTGCTGAGAGACAAACTTTTCAAGTTTTGTAAAATTTCAAACATAACTTGGTCAATTGGCATCTTTACCTAACGAAACGTTGTACGAAACCTAAACAACCGAGTTAGAATTATAGGAATCCTAAATAGAGTACAACGGTCCACATTGATGTGTTAGGAATGCTCATTTCTATTCATAGACAAACTTTTCAAGTTTTGTGCAATTTCAAACTTAACTTGGTCTATTGACATCTTTACCCAATGAAACGTTGTACGAAAGCTAAACTAGCAAGTTAGACTTCCAAGAAAACTAAATAGAGTACAACGGTCCACTTTGATGCTTTGGGAATCCCTAATTCAGCCCGTAGAAAAACTATTCAAGTTTTGTGTAATTCCGAACATAACTTGGTCTATTGGCATCTTTACCTAACGAAACGTTGTACGAAAGCTAAGCTAGCAAGTTAGACTTCTAGGAATCCGAAATAGAGTGCAACGGTCCACTTTGGTGCTTTGGGAATGCTCAATTCTGGCCATAGACAAACTTTTCAAGTTTTGTGCAATTTCAAACATAACTTGGTCTTTTGGCATCTTTATCGAACGAAACGTTGTACGAAAGCTAAACTAGCAAGTTAGACTTCTAAGAACACTAAATAGAGTTCAACGGTCGACTTTGATGCTTTCGGAATGCTCAATTCTGCCCATAGATGAGCTTTTCACGTTTTATGTCTTGTCAAACATAACTTGGTCTATTGGCATCTTTATCGAACGAATCGTTGTACGAAAGCTAAACTAGCAAGTTAGACATCTAAGAACACTAAATAGAGTACAACGGTCCACATTGATGCTTTGGGAATCCTCGTTTCTGCCCATAGAAAAACTTTTCAAGTTTTGTGTAATTTCAAACATAACTTGGTCTATTGACATCTTTACCTAATGAGACGTTGTACGAAAGCTAGACTAGCAAGTTATACTTCTAGGAATCCTAAATAGAGTACAACGGTCCACATTGATTCATTGGGAATGCTCAATTCTGTCCATAGCCAAACTTTTCAAGTTTTGTCCAATTTCAAACATAACTTAGTCTATTGGCATTTTTACCTAACGAAACATTGTACGAAAGCTAAACTAGCATTTTAGACTTCCAAGATCACAAAATAGAGTACAACGGTCCACTTTGATGCTTTGGGAATGCTCAATTCGATCCATACACGGGCTTTTCAAGTTTGTGCAATTTCAAACATAACTTGGTCTATTGGTATCTTTACCTACCGAAATGTTGTACCAAAGCTAAACTAGCCAGTTAGAATTCTAAGAACACTAAATAGAGTTTAATGGTCCAGTTTGATGCTTTTGAATTGCTTAACTCTCTCCATAGAAAGGCTTTTCAAGTTTTTGTAGTTTCAAACATAACTTGGTCTATTGGCATCTTTACCAAACGAAACATTGTACGAAAGCCATACTAGCAAGTTAGACAACTAGGAATCCCAAATAGAGTGCAACGGTCCACTTTAATGCTTTGGGAATGCTCAATTCAAGTTTTGTGCAATTTCAAACATAACTTGGTCTATTGGCATCTTTACTAACGAAACTTTGTACGAAAGGTAAACTAGCAAGTTAGGCTTCTAAGAAAGCTAAATAGAGCACAACGGTCCACTTTGACGCTTTGGGAATGCTAAATTCTATCCATACACGGGCTTTTCAAGTTTTGTGCAATTTCAAACATAACATGGTCTATTGGCATCTTTACCTAATGAAAAGTTGTACGAAAGCTAAACTACCAAGTGAGACTTCGAAGAACACTAAAGAGAGTGCAACGGTCCACTTTGATGCTTTCGGAATGCTCAATTCTGTCCATAGACGAGCTTTTCACGTTTTGCGCATTTTCAAACAAAACTTGGTCTATTGGTATCTTTACCTAATGAAACGTTGCACGAAAGATAAACTAGCAAGTTAGACTTCGAATAACATTAAATAGAGTACAATTGTCCACTTTGATGCTTTGGGAATGCTCAGTTCTGTCCATAGACGAACTTTTCAAGTTTTGTACAATTTCAAACATAACTTGGTGTATTGGGATCTTTATTGAACGAAACGTTGTACGAAAGCTAAACTAGCAAGTTTAACTTCTAAGAACACTAAATAGACTACAACAGTCCACTTTGATCCTTTGGGAATTCTCAATTCAGCCCATAGACAAACTTTTCAAGTTTTGTGCAATTTCAAACATAACTTGGTCTATTGGCATCTTTACCTAACGATATTTGTATGAAAGCTAAACTATCAATTTAGACTTCTAAGAACACTAAATAGAGTACAACAGTCCACTTTGATGCTTACGGAATGCTCAATTCTGTGCATAGACGAGCTTTTCACGTTTTGTGCATTTTCAAACATAACTTGGTCTATTGGCATCTTTATCGAACAAAACATTGTACGAAAGCTAAATTAGCAAGTTAGACTTCAAAGAACACTAAATAGAGTACAACGGTCCACTTTGAAGCTTTGGGAATGCTCAATTCTCTCCATAGACAAACACTTCAAGCTTTGTGTAATTTCTAACATAACTTGGTCTAGAGGCATCTTTACCTAACGAAACGTTATACGAAAGCTAAACTTGCAAGTTAGACTTCTAGGAACCCTAAATAGAGTACAATGGTCCACTTTGATGCTCTCGGAATGCTCAATCTATCCATACACGAGCTTTTAACGTTTTGCGCATTTTCAAACATAACTTGGTCTACTGGCATTTTTATCGAACGAAACATTGTACGAAAGCTAAATTAGCAAGTTAGACATCGAAGAACACTAAATAGAGTACAACGGTCCACTTTGATGCTTTGGGAATGCTCAATTCCGTCCATAGACAAACTTTTCAAGTTTTGCGCAATTTCAAACATAACTTCGTCTATTGGCATCTTTACCTAATGAAACACGGAACAAAAGCTAAACTAGCAAGTTAGACTTCTAAGAACACTAAATAGAGTACAACGGTCCACTTTGATGCTTTCATAATGCTCAATTCTATCCATACACGGACTTTTCAAGTTTTGTGCAATTTCAAACGTAACTTGGTCTATTGGTATCTTTACCTAAAGAAACGCTGTACGAAAGCAAAGCTAGCAACTTAGACTTCTAAGAACACTAAATAGACTACAACGGTCCACTTTGATGCTTACGGAATGCTCAATTCAGTCCATAGACGAGCTTTTCATGTTTTGTGCATTTTCAAACATAACTTCGCCTATTGGCATCTTTATCGAACGAAACGTTGTACGAAAGCTAAATTAGCAAGTTAGACTTCGAAGAACACTAAATAGAGTACAACGGTCCACTTTGATGCTTTCATAATGCTCAATTCTATCCATACACGGACTTTTCAAGTTTTGTGCATTTCAAACGTAGCTTGGTCTATTGGTATCTTTATCTAAAGAAACGTTGTACGAAAGCAAAGCTAGCAAGTTAAACTTCTAAGAACACTAAATAGACTAAAACGGTCCACTTTGATGCTTATGGAATGCTCAATTCAGTCCATAGACGAGCTTTTCATGTTTTGTGCATTTTCAAACATAACTTGGTCTATTGGCATCTTTACCTAGCGAAACATTGTACGAAAGCTAAATTAGCAAGTTAGACATCGAAGAACACTAAATAGAGTACAACGGTCCACTTTGATGCTTTGGGAATGCTCAATTCCGTCCATAGACAAACTTTTCAAGTTTTGTGCAATTTCAAACATAACTTGGTCTATTGGCATCTTTACGTAAATAAACATTGTACGAAAGCTAAACTAGCAAGTTAGACTTCTAAGAACACTAAATAGAGTACAACGGTCCACTTTGATGCTTTCGAAATGTTCAATTCTGTCCTTAGACGAGCTTTTCACTTTTTGTGTATTTTCAAACATAACTTGGTCTATTGGCATCTTTATCGAACGAAACATTGTACGAAAGCTAAACTGGTAAGTTAGACGACTAAGAACACTAAATAGAGTACAATGGTCCACTTTGATGCTTTAGGAATGCTCAATTCTGTCCATAGACCAACGTTTCAAGTTTTGTGGATTTTCAAACGTAACTTGGTCTATTAGCAACTTTACCCAACGAGACATTGTATGAAAGCTAAACTGGCAAGTTAGACTTCTAAGAACACAAAATAGAGTACAACGGTCCACTTTGATGCTTTGGGAATGCTCAATTCTGCCCATAGACAAACTTTTTAAGTTTTGTGGAATTTCATACATAACTTGGTCTATTGGCATCTTTACCTAACTAAACATTGTACGAAAGCTAAACTAGCAAGTTACACTACTAAGAACACTAAATAGAATACAACGGTCCACTTTGATGCCTTCGGAATGCTCAATTCTGTCCATAGACGAGCTTTTCACGTTTTGTGCATTTTCCAACATAACTTGGTCTATTGGCATCTTTACTTAATGATATGTTGTACGAAAGCTAAATTAGCAAGTTAGACTTCGAATAACATTAAATTGAGTACAACTGTCCACTTTGATGCTTTGGGAATGCTCAGTTCTGTCCATAGACAAAATTTTCAAGTTTTGTACAATTTCAAACATAACTTGGTGTATTGGGATATTTATTGAACGAAACGTTGTACGAAAGCTAAACTAGCAAGTTTAACTTCTAAGAACACTAAATAGACTACAACGGTCCACTTTGATCCTTTGGGAATTCTCAATTCTGCCCATAGACAAACTTTTCAAGTTTTGTGCAATTTCAAACATAACTTGGTCTATTGGCATCTTTACCTAACGATATGTTCTATGAAAGCTAAACTATCAATTTAGACTTCTAAGAGAACTAAATAGAGTACAATAGTCCACTTTGATGCTTACGGAATGCTCAATTCTGTCCATAGATGAGCTTTTCACGTTTTGTGCATTTTCAAACATAACTTGGTCTATTGGCATTTTTATCGAACGAAACATTGTACGAAAGCTAAATTAGCAAGTTAGACATCGAAGAACACTAAATAGAGTACAACGGTCCACTTTGATGCCTTGGGAATGCTCAATTCCGTCCATAGACAAACTTTTCAAGTTTTGTGCAATTTCAAACATAACTTCGTCTATTGGCATCTTTACCTAATGAAACACGGAACAAAAGCTAAAGTAGCAAGTTAGACTTCTAAGAACACTAAATAGAGTACAACGGTCCACTTTGATGCTTTCAGAATGCTCAATTCTATCCATACACGGACTTTTCAAGTTTTGTGCAATTTCAAACGTAACTTGGTCTATTGGTATCTTTACCTAATGAAACGTTGTACGAAAGCAAAGCTAGCAAGTTAGACTTCTAAGAACACTAAATAGACTACAACGGTCCACTTTGATGCTTACGGAATGCTCAATTCAGTCCATAGACGAGCTTTTCATGTTTTGTGCATTTTCAAACATAACTTGGTCTATTGGCATCTTTATCGAACGAAACGTTGTACGAAAGCTAAATTAGCAGGTTAGATTTCGAAGAACACTCAATAGAGTACAACGGTCCACTTTGATGCTTTGGTAATGCTCAATTCTGTCCATAGACAAGCTTTTCAAGTTTTGTGCAATTTCAAACATAACTTGGTCTATTGGCATCTTTACCTAGCGAAACATTGTACGAAAGCTAAACTGGCAAGTTAGACTTCTAAGAACACAAAATAGAGTACAACGGTGCACTTTGATGCTTTCGAAATGTTCAATTCTGTCCTTAGACGAGCTTTTCACGTTTTGTGTATTTTCAAACATAACTTGGTCTATTGGCATCTTTATCGAACGAAACGTTGTACGAAAGCTAAACTGGCAAGTTAGATGACTAAGAACACTAAATATAGTACAATGGTCCACTTTGATGCTTTCGGAATGCTCAATCTATCCATACATGAGCTTTTAACGTTTTGCGCATTTTCAAACATAACTTGGTCTATTGGCATTTTTGTCGAACGAAACATTGTACGAAAGCTAAATTAGCAAGTTAGACATCGAAGAATACTAAATATAGGACAACGGTCCACTTTGATGCTTTGGGAATGCTCAATTCCGTCCATAGACAAACTTTTCAAGTTTTGTGCAATTTCAAACATAACTTGGTCTATTGGCATCTTTATCGAACGAAACGTTGTACGAAAGCTAAATTAGCAAGTTTGACTTCCAAGAACACTAAATAGAGTACAACGGTCCACTTTGATTCTTTGGGAATGCTCAATTCTGTCCATAGACAAACTTTTCAAGTTTTGTGCAATTTCAAACATAACTTGGTCTATTGGCATCTTTACCTAGCGAAACATTGTACGAAAGCTAAACTGGCAAGTTAGACTTCTAAGAACACTAAATAGAGTACAACGGTCCACTTTGATGCTTTAGGAATGCTCAATTCTGCCCATAGACAAACTTTTCAAGTTTTGTGCAATTTCAAACATAACTTGGTCTATTGGCATCTTTACCTAAATAAACATTTTACGAAAGCTAAACTAGCAACTTAGACTTCTAAGAACACAAGATAGAGTACAACGGTCCACTTTGATGCTTTCGGAATGCTCAATTCTGTCCTTAGACGAGCTTTTCACGTTTTGTGTATTTTCAAACATAACTTGGTCTATTGGCATCTTTATCGAACGAAACATTGTACGAAAGCTAAACTGGCAAGTTAGACGACTAAGAACACTAAATAGAGTACAACGGTCCACTTTGATGCTTTAGGAATACTCAATTCTGTGCATAGACCAATGTTTCAAGTTTTGTGCATTTTCAAACATAACTTGGTCTATTAGCAACTTTACCCAACGAGACATTGTATGATAGCTAAACTGGCAAGTTAGACTTCTAGGAACACATAATAGAGTACAACGGTCCACTTTGATGCTTTGGGAATGCTCAATTCTGCCCATAGACAAACTTTTTAAGTTTTGTGGAATTTCATACATAACTTGGTCTATTGGCATCTTTACCTAAATAAACATTGTACGAAAGCTAAACTAGCATGTTAGACTACTAAGAACACTAAATAGAATAGAACGGTCCACTTTGATGCTTTCGGAATGCTCAATTCTGTCCATAGACGAGCTTTTCACGTTTTGTGCATTTTTTAACATAACTTGGTCTATTGGCATCTTTACTTAACGATATGTTGTACGAAAGCTAAATTAGCAAGTTAGACTTCGAAGAACATTAAATAGAGTAAAATTGTCCACTTTGATGCTTTGGGAATGGTCAGTTCTGTCCATAGACAAACTTTTTAAGTTTTGTACAATTTCAAACATAACTTGGTGTATTGGGATCTTTATTGAACGAAACGTTGTACGAAAGCTAAACTAGCAAGTTTAACTTCTAAGAACACTAAATAGACTACAACGGTCCACTTTGATCCTTTGGGAATTCTCAATTCTGCCCATAGACAAACTTTTCAAGTTTTGTGCAATTTCAAACATAACTTGGTCTATTGGCATCTTTACCTAACGATATGTTGTATGAAAGCTAAACTATCAATTTAGACTTCTGAGAACACTAAATAGAGCACAACAGTCCGCTTTGTTGCTTACGGAATGCTCAATTCTGTCCATAGACGAGCTTTTCACGTTTTGTGCATTTTCAAACATAACTTGGTCTATTGGCATCTTTATCGAACGAAACATTGTACGAAAGCTAAATTAGCAAGTTAGACTTCAAAGAACACTAAATAGAGTATAACGGTCCACTTTGACGCTTTAGGAATGCTCAATTCTATCCATACACAAACACTTCAAGTTTTGTGTAATTTCTAACATAACTTGGTCTAGAGGCATCTTTACCTAACGAAACATTGTACGAAAGCTAAACTAGCAAGTTAGACTTCTAAGAACCCTAAATAGAGTACAATGGTCCACTTTGATGCTTTCGGAATGCCCAATCTATCCATACACGAGCTTTTAACGTTTTGCGCATTTTCAAACATAACTTGGTCTATTGGCATTTTTATCGAACGACACGTTGTACTAAAGCTAAATTAGTAAGTTAGAGATCGAAGAACACTAAATAGAGTACAACGGTCCACTTTGATGCTTTGGGAATGCTCAATTCTGTCTATAGACAAACTTTTCAAGTTTTGTGCAATTCCAAACATAAGTTGGTCTATTGGCATCTTTATCTAAATAAACATTGTACGAAAGCTAAACTAGCAAGTTAGACTTCTAAGAACACTAAATACAGTACAACGGTCCACTTTGATGCTTTCGGAATGCTCAATTCTGTCCTTAGATGAGCTTTTCACGTTTAGTGTATTTTCAAACATAACTTGGTCTATTGGCATCTTTATCGAACGAAACGTTGTACGAAAGCTAAATTGGCAAGTTAGACGACTAAGAACACTAAATAGAGTACAACGGTCCACTTTGATGCTTTAGGAATGCTCAATTCTGTCCATAAACCAACGTTTCAAGTTTTGTGCATTTTCAAACGTAACTTGGTCTATTAGCAACTTTACCCAACGAGACATTGTATGAAAGCTAAAATGGCAAGTTAGACTTCTAAGAACACATAATAGAGTACAACGGTCCACTTTGTTGCTTTGGGAATGCTTAATTCTGCCCATAGACAAACTTTTTAAGTTTTGTGGAATTTCATACATAACTTGGTCTATTGGCATCTTTACCTAAATAAACATTGTACGAAAGCTAAACTTGCAAGTTAGACTACTAAGAACACTAAATAGAATACAACGGTCCACTTTGATGCTTTGGGAATGCTCAGTTCTGTCCATAGACAAACTTTTCAAGTTTTGTACAATTTCAAACATAACTTGGTGTATTGGGATCTTTATTGAACGAAACGTTGTACGAAAGCTAAACTAGCAAGTTTAACTTCTAAGAACACTAAATAGACTCCAACGGTCCACTTTGATCCTTTGGGAATTCTCAATTCTGCCCATAGACAAACCTTTCCAGTTTTGTTCAATTTCAAACATAACTTGGTCTATTGGCATCTTTACCTAACGGTATGTTGTATGAAAGCTAAACTATCAATTTAGACTTCTAAGAACACTAAATAGAGTACAACAGTCCACTTTGATGCTTACGGAATGCTCAATTCTGTCCATAGATGAGCTTTTCACATTTTGTGCATTTTCAAACATAACTTGGTCTATTGGCATCTTTATCGAACGAAACATTGTACGAAAGCTAAATTAGCAAGTTAGACTACAAAGAACACTAAATAGAGTACAACGGTCCACTTTGATGCTTTTGGAATGCTCAATTCTGTCCGTAGACAAACACTTCAAGTTTTGTGTAATTTCTAACATAACTTGGTCTAGAGGCATCTTTACCTAACGAAACGTTGTACGAAAGCTAAACTAGCAAGTTAGACTTCTAGGAACCCTAAATAGAGTACAATGGTTAACTTTGATGCTTTCGGAATGCCCAATCTATCCATACACGAGCTTTTAACGTTTTGCGCATTTTCAAACATAACTTGGTCTATTGGCATTTTTATCGAACGACACGTTGTACTAAAGCTAAATTAGTAAGTTAGACATCGAAGAACACTAAATAGAGTACAACGGTCCACTTTGATGCTTTGGGAATGCTCAATTCTGTCTATAGACAAACTTTTCAAGTTTTGTGCAATTCCAAACATAAGTTGGTCTATTGGCATCTTTATCTAAATAAACATTGTACGAAAGCTAAACTAGCAAGTTAGACTTCTAAGAACACTAAATACAGTACAACGGTCCACTTTGATGCTTTCGGAATGCTCAATTCTGTCCTTAGATGAGCTTTTCACGTTTAGTGTATTTTCAAACATAACTTGGTCTATTGGCATCTTTATCGAACGAAACGTTGTACGAAAGCTAAATTGGCAAGTTAGACGACTAAGAACACTAAATAGAGTACAACGGTCCACTTTGATGCTTTAGGAATGCTCAATTCTGTCCATAAACCAACGTTTCAAGTTTTGTGCATTTTCAAACGTAACTTGGTCTATTAGCAACTTTACCCAACGAGACATTGTATGAAAGCTAAAATGGCAAGTTAGACTTCTAAGAACACATAATAGAGTACAACGGTCCACTTTGTTGCTTTGGGAATGCTTAATTCTGCCCATAGACAAACTTTTTAAGTTTTGTGGAATTTCATACATAACTTGGTCTATTGGCATCTTTACCTAAATAAACATTGTACGAAAGCTAAACTAGCAAGTTAGACTACTAAGAACACTAAATAGAATACAACGGTCCACTTTGATGCTTTCGGAATGCTCAGTTCTGTCCATAGACAAACTTTTCAAGTTTTGTACAATTTCAAACATAACTTGGTGTATTGGGATCTTTATTGAACGAAACGTTGTACGAAAGCTAAACTAGCAAGTTTAACTTCTAAGAACACTAAATAGACTCCAACGGTCCACTTTGATCCTTTGGGAATTCTCAATTCTGCCCATAGACAAACATTTCCAATTTTGTTCAATTTCAAACATAACTTGGTCTATTGGCATCTTTACCTAACGATATGTTGTATGAAAGCTAAACTATCAATTTAGACTTCTAAGAACACTAAATAGAGTACAACAGTCCACTTTGATGCTTACGGAATGCTCAATTCTGTCCATAGATGAGCTTTTCACATTTTGTGCATTTTCAAACATAACTTGGTCTATTGGCATCTTTATCGAACGAAACATTGTACGAAAGCTAAATTAGCAAGTTAGACTTCAAAGAACACTAAATAGAGTACAACGGTCCACTTTGATGCTTTAGGAATGCTCAATTCTGTCCATAGACAAACACTTCAAGTTTTGTGTAATTTCTAACATAACTTGGTCTAGAGGCATCTTTACCTAACGAAACGTTGTACGAAAGCTAAACTAGCAAGTTAGACTTCTAGGAACCCTAAATAGAGTACAATGGTTAACTTTGATGCTTTCGGAATGCCCAATCTATCCATACACGAGCTTTTAACGTTTTGCGCATTTTCAAACATAACTTGGTCTATGGGCATTTTTATCGAACGAAACGTTGTACGAAAGCTAAATTAGCAAGTTAGACAACGAAGAACACTAAATAGAGTACAACGGTCCACTTTGATTCTTTGGGAATGCTCAATTCTGTCTATAGACAAACTTTTTAAGTTTTGTGCAATTTCAAACATAACTTGGTCTATTGGCATCTTTACCTAACGAAACGTTGTACGAAAGCTAAACTAGCAAGTTTAACTTCTAAGAACACTAAATAGAGTACAACGGGCCACTTTGATGCTTTGGGAATCCTCAATTCTGCCCATAGACAGACTTTTCAAGTTTTGCGTAATCTCAAACATAACTTAGTCAATTGGCATCTTTACCTAACGAAACATTGTTCGAAAGCTAAACTAGCAAGTTAGACTTCTAGGAATCCTAAATAGTGCACAACGGTCCACATTGATACGTTGGGAACGCTCAATTCTGTCCATAGACAAACTTTTCAAGTTTTGTGCAATTTCAAACATAACTTTGTCTATTGGCATCTTTACCTAACGATACGTTCCGTGAGAGCTAAACTAGCAAGTTAGACTTCTAAGAACACTAAATAGCGTACAACGATCCACTTTGATCCTTTTGGAATGCTCAATTTTGTCGATAGATGAGCTTTTCACCTTTTATGTGTTTTCAAACAGAACTTGGTCTATTGGCAACTTTACCTAACGAAACGTTGTACGGAAGCGAAACTAGCAAGTTAGACTTCTAAGAACACTAAGTAGAGTAAAACGGTCCACTTCGATGCTTTGGGAATCCTCAATTCTGCTGAGAGACAAACTTTTCAAGTTTTGTAAAATTTCAAACATAACTTGGTCAATTGGCATCTTTACCTAACGAAACGTTGTACGAAACCTAAACTAGCGAGTTAGAATTATAGGAATCCTAAATAGAGTACAACGGTCCACATTGATGTGTTGGGAATGCTCAATTCTATTCATAGACAAACTTTTCAAGTTTTGTGCAATTTCAAACTTAACTTGGTCTATTGACATCTTACCCAATGAAACGTTGTACGAAAGCTAAACTAGCAAGTTAGACTTCCAAGAAAACTAAATAGAGTACAACGGTCCACTTTGATGCTTTGAGAATCCCTAATTCAGCCCGTAGAAAAACTATTCAAGTTTTGTGTAATTCCGAACATAACTTGGTCTATTGGCATCTTTACCTAACGAAACGTTGTACGAAAGCTAAGCTAGCAAGTTAGAATTCTAGGAATCCTAAATAGAGTGCAACGGTCCACTTTGGTGCTTTGGGAATGCTCAATTCTGGCCATAGACAAACTTTTCAAGTTTTGTGCAATTTCAAACATAACTTGGTCTTTTGGCATCTTTATCGAACGAAACGTTGTACGAAAGCTAAACTAGAAAGTTAAACTTCTAAGAACACTAAATAGAGTTCAACGGTCGATATTGATGCTTTCAGAATGCTCAATTCTGCCCATAGATGAGCTTTTCACGTTTTATGCCTTTTCAAACATAACTTGGTCTATTGGCATCTTTATCGAACGAATCGTTGTACAAAAGCTAAACTAGCAAGTTAGACATCTAAGAACACTAAATAGAGTACAACGGTCCACATTAATGCTTTGGGAATCCTCGTTTCTGCCCGTAGAAAAACTTTTCAAGTTTTGTGAAATTTCAAACATAACTTGGTCTATTGGCATCTTCACCTAATGAGACGTTGTACGAAAGCTAGACTAGCATGTTATACTTATAGGAATCCTAAATAGAGTACAACGGTCCACATTGATTCATTGGGAATGCTCAATTCTGTCCATAGCCAAACTTTTCAAGTTTTGTCCAATTTCAAACATAACTTAGTCTATTGGCATTTTTACCTAACGAAACATTGTACAAAAGCTAAACTAGCATTTTAGACTTCCAAGATCACAAAATAGAGTACAACGGTCCACTTTGATGCTTTGGGAATGCTCAATTTGATCCATACACGGGCTTTTCAAGTTTGTGCAATTTCAAACATAACTTGGTCTATTGGAATCTTTACCTACCGAAATGTTGTACGAAAGCTAAACTAGCCAGTTAGAATTCTAAGAACACTAAATATAGTTTAACGGTCTAGTTTGATGCCTTCGAATTGCTTAACTCTCTCCATAGAAGGCCTTTTCAAGTTTGTGTAATTTCAAACATAACTTGGTCTATTGGCATCTTTACCAAATGAAACGTTGTACGAAAGCTAAACTAGCAAGTTTTGGACCTCTAAGAAAACTAAATAGAGTACAACGGTCCACTTTGATGTTTTGTGTAATTTAAAACATAACTTGGTCTGTTGGCATCGTTACCTAACGAAACGTTGTACGAAAGCTATACTAGCAAGTTAGACAACTAGGAATCCTAAATAGAGTGCAACGGTCCACTTTGATGCTTAGGGAATGCTCAATTCAAGTTTTGTGCAATTTCAAACATAACTTGGTCTATTGGCATCTTTACGTAACGAAACTTTGTACGAAAGGTAAACTAGCAAGTTAGGCTTCTAAGAAAGCTAAATAGAGCACAACGGTCCACTTTGACGCTTTGGGAATGCTCAATTCTATCCATACACGGGCTTTTCAAGTTTTGTGCAATTTAATCATAACTTGGTCTATTGGCATCTTTACCTAACGAAAAGTTGTACGAAAGCTAAACTACCAAGTGAGACTTCGAAGAACACTAAAGAGAGTGCAACGGTCCACTTTGATGCTTTCGGAATGCTCAATTCTGTCCATAGACGAGCTTTTCACGTTTTGCGCATTTTCAAACATAACTTGGTCTATTGGCATCTTTACCTAACGAAACGTTGCACAAAAGATAAACTAGCAAGTTAGACTGCTAAGAAAACTAAATAGGGTACAACGGTCCACATTGATGCTTTGGGAATGCTCAATTCTATCCATACACGGGCTTTTCAAGTTTTGTGCAATTTCAAACATAACTTGGTCTATTGGTATCTTTACCTCTAACGAAACGTTGTACGAAAGCTAAACTAGAAAGTTAGACTTCTAAGAACACTAAATAGAGTTTGACGGTCCACTTTGATGCTTTCGAATTGCTCAATTCTATCCATACACGGGCTTTTCAAGTTTTGTGCAATTTCAAACATAACTTGGTCTATTGGCATCTTTACCTCACGAAACATTGGACGAAAGCTAAACTAGTAAGTTAGACTTCTAAGAACACAAAATAGAGTACAACGGTCCACTTTGATGCTTTGCGAATCCTCGATTCTGCCCGCAGAAAAACTTTTGAAGTTTTGTGTAATTTCAAACATAACTTGGTCTGTTGGCATCTTTACCTATCGAAACGTTGTACGAAAGCTAAACTAGCAGGTTAGACTTCTAGGAATCCTAAATAGAGTACAACGGTCCACATTGATGCATTGGGAATGCTCAATTCTGTCCATAGACAAACTTTTCAAGTTTTGTGCAATTTCAAACATAACTTGGTCTATTGGCATCTTTACCTAACGCAACGTTGTACGGAAGCTAAACTAGCATGTTAGACTTCTAAGAACACTAAATAGAGTACAACGGTCCACTTTGATACTTTGGGAATGCTCAATTCTATCCATACACGGGCTTTTCATGTTTTGTGCAATTTCAAACATAACTTGGTCTATTGGTGTCTTTACCTAACGAAACGTTGTACGAAAGCTAAAGTAGCAAGTTAAACTTCTAAGAAAACTAAATAGAGTACAATGGTCCACTTTGATGCTTTGTGAATCCTCAATTCTACCCGTAGAAAAACTTTTCAAGTTTTGTGTAATTTCAAGCATAACTTGGTCTATTGGCATCTTTACCTAACGAAACGTTGTACGAAAGCAAAACTAGCATGTTAGACTTCTAGGAATTCTAAATAGAGTGCAACGGTCTACTTTGATGCTTTGGGAATGCTCAATTCTTGCCATAGACAAACTTTTCAACTTTTGTACAATTTCAAACATAACTTGGTCTTTTGGCATCTTTATCGAACGAAACGTTGTACGAAAGCTAAACTAGCAAGTTAGACTTCTAAGAACGCTAAATCGAGTTCAACGGTCGACTTTGATGCTTTCTGAATGCTCAATTCTGCCCATAGATGAGCTTTTCACGTTTTATGCATTTTCAAACATAACTTGGTCTATTGGCATCTTTATCGAACGAAACATTGTACGAAAGCTAAACTAGGAAGTTAGACATCTAAGAACACTAAATAGAGTACAACGGTCCACTTTGATGCTTTGGGAATCCTTAATTCTGTTCATAGACAAACTTTTCAAGTTTTGTGCAATTTCAAACATAACTTGGTCTATTGGCATTTTTACCTAACGAAACATTGTACGAAAGCTAAACTAGCAAGTTAGACTTCCAAGAAAACTAAATAGAGTACAACGGTCCACTTTGATGCTTTGGGAATCCTCGTTTCTGCCCGTAGAAAAACTTTTCAAGTTTTGTGTAATTTCAAACATAACTTGGTCTATTGGCATCTTTACCTAATGAAACGTTGTACGAAAGGTAGACTAGCAAGTTAGACTTCTAGGAATCTTATATAGAGTACAATGGTCCACATTGATTCGTCGGGAATGCTCAATTATGTCCATAGACAAACTTTGCAAGTTTTGTGCAATATCAAACATAACTTGGTCTTTTGGCATTTTTACCTAACGAAACATTGTACGAAAGCTAAACTAGCATTTTAGACTTCCAAAAACACAAAATAGGGTACAACGGTCCACTTTGATGTTTTGGGAATGCTCAATTCTATCCATACACGGGCTTTTCAAGTTTTGAGCAATTTCAAACATAACTTGGTCTATTGGTATCTTTACCTAACGAAATGTTGTACGAAAGCTAAACTAGCCAGTTAGAATTCTAAGAACACTAAATAGAGTTTAATGGTCCACTTTGATGCTTTCGAATTGCTCAACTCTCTCCATAGAAGGGCTTTTCAAGTTTGTACAATTTCAAACATAACTTGGTCTATTGGCATCTTTACCAAATGAAACGTTGTAAGAAAGCGAAAGTAGCAAGTTTTGGACTTCTAAGAAAACTAAATAGAGTACAACGGTCCTCTTTGATGCTTTGGGAATCCTCAATTCTGCCCGTAGACAAACTTTTCAAGTTTTGTGTAATTTCAAACATAACTTCATCTGTTGGCATCGTTACCTAATGAAACGTTGTACGAAAGCTATACTAGCAAGTGAGACGACTAGGAATCCTAAGTAGAGTGCAACGGTCCACTTTGATGCTTTGGGAATGCTCAATTCAAGTTTTGTGATTTCAAACATAACTTGGTCTATTGGTATCTTTACCAAACGAAAAGTTGTACGAAAGTTAAACTTCCAAGTGAGACTTCGAAGAACACTAAATAGAGCACAATGGTCCACTTTGATGCTTTCGGAATGCTCAATTCTGTCCATAGATGAGCTTTTCACGTTTTACGCATTTTCAAACATAACTTGGTCTATTGGCATCTTTACCTAACGAAACGTTACATGAAAGATATACTGGCAAGTTAGACTTCTCAGAAAACTAAATAGAGTACAACGGTCCACATTGATGCTTTGCGAATGCTGAATTCTATGCATACACGTGCTTTTCAAGTTTTGTGCAAATTCAAACATAACTTGGTCTATTGGTATCATTACCTAACGAAACGTTGTATGAAAGCTAAACTAGAAAGTTAGACTTCTAAGAACACTAAATAGAGTTTGACGGTCCACTTTGATGCTTTCGAATTGCTCAATTCTATCCATACACGGGCTTTTCAAGTTTTGTGCAATTTCAAACATACCTTGGTCTATTGGTATCTTTACCTAACGAAACGTTGTGCGAAAGCTAAACTAGTAAGTTAGGCTTCTAAGAACACAAAATAGAGTACAACGGTCCACTTTGATGCGTTGCGAATCCTCGATTCTTCCACTAGAAAAACTTTTCAAGTTTTGTGTAATTTCAAACATAACTTGGTCTATTGGCATCTTTACCTAACGAAACGTTGTACGAAAGCTAAACTAGCAAGTTAGACTTCTAGGAATCCTAAATAGAGTCCAACGGTCCACTTTGATGCTTTGGGAATGCTCAATTCTGTCCATGGACAAACTTTTCAAGTTTTGTGCAATTTCAAACATAACTTGGTCAATTGGCATCTTTATCTAATGAAACATAGCACGAAAGCTAAACTAGCAAGTTAGACTTCGAAGAACATTAAGTATAGTACAACGGTCCAATTTGATGCTTTCAAAATGGTCAATTTTGTCCATAGATGAGCTTTTCATGTTTTGTACATTTTCAAACATAACCCGTCTATTGGTATCTTTACCAAACGAAACGTTGTACAAAAGCTAAACTAGCAAGTTAGACTTCTAAGAACATTAAATAGAGTACAACGGTCCACTTTGATGCTTTGGGAATCCTCAATTGTGCCCGTAGAAAAACTTTTCAAGTTTTGTGTAATTTCAAACATAACTTGGTCTATCG
The DNA here is from genome assembly GCF_013401445.1 of Tripterygium wilfordii. NCBI lineage: Eukaryota > Viridiplantae > Streptophyta > Magnoliopsida > Celastrales > Celastraceae > Tripterygium > Tripterygium wilfordii. The sequence goes on along the minus strand of NC_052235.1, from coordinate 11,057,160 downwards.
GCATCTTTACCTAATGAAACATTGTACGAAAGCTAAACTAGCAAGTTAGACTTCTAGGAATCCTAAATAGAGTGGAACGGTCCACTTTGATGCTTTTGGAATGCTCAATTTTTTCCATAGACAAAGTTTTAAAGTTTTGCGCAATTTCAAACATAACTTGGTCTATTGGCATCTTTACCGAACGAAACTTTGTACGAAAGCTAAACTAGCAAGTCAGATTTCTAAGAACACTAAATAGAGTACAACAGTCCACTTTGATGGTTTGGGAGTGCTCAATTCTGCCCATAGACAAATTTTCATGTTTTGTGCAATTTCTAACATAACTTGGTCTATTGGCATCTTTACCTAACGAAACTCTATACGAAATCTAAACTAGGAAGTTAGACTTCTAAGAACACTAAATAGAGCATAACTGTCCACTTTAATGATTTGGGAATGCTCAATTCTATCCATACATGGGCTTTTCAAGTTTTGTGCAATTTCAAACATAACTTGGTCTATTGGCATCTTTACCTAACGAAACTCTATACGAAAGCTAAACTAGGAAGTTAGACTTCTAAGAACACTAAATAGAGTACAACGGTCCACTTTGATGATTTGGGAATGCTCAATTCTATCCATACATGGGCTTTTCAAGTTTTGTGCAATTTCAAACATAACTTGGTTATTGGAGTCTTTACCTAAAGAAACGTTGTACGAAAGCTAAGCTAGCAAGTTAGACTTCTAAGAAAAGTAAATAGAGTATAACGGTCCACTTTGATGCTTTGGGAATCCTCAGTTCTGCCCGTAGAAAAACTTTTCAGGTTTTGTGTAATTTCATGCATAACTTGGTCTATTGGCATCTTTACCTAACGAAACGTTGGACGAAAGCAAAACTAGCATGGTAGACTTCTAAGAACACTAAATAAAATACAACGGTCCACTTCGATGCTTTGGGAATGCTTAATTCTATCCATACACGGGCTTTTCAAGTTTCGTGCAATTTCAAACATAACTTGGTCTATTGGTATCTTTACCTAACGAAACATTGTACAAAAGCTAAACTAGCAAGTTAGGCTTCTAAGAACACTAAATAGAGTTTGATGGTCAACTTTGATGCATTCGAATTGCTCAACTCTCTCCATAGATGAGCTTTTCAAGTTTTTGTGCAATTTCAAACATAACTTGGTCTATTGGCATCTTTACCTAACAAAACTCTATACGAAAGCTAAACTAGGAAGTTAGACTTCGAAGGACACTAAATAGAGTATAACTGTCCACCTTGCTGCTTTGGGAATGCTCAATTCTATCCATACATCGGCTTTTCAAGTTTTGTGCAATTTCAAACATAACTTGGTTATTGGAGTCTTTACCTAAAGAAACGTTGTACGAAAGCTAAGCTAGCAAGTTAGACTTCTAAGAAAAGTAAATAGAGTATAACGGTCCACTTTGATGCTTTGGGAATCCTCAATTCTGCCCGTAGAAAAACTTTTCAAGTTTTATGTAATTTCAGGCATAACTTGGTCTATTGGCATCTTTACCCAACGAAACAATGTACGGAAGCTAAACTAGCATGTTAGACTTCTAGGAATCCTAAATAGAGTCCAACGGTCCACTTTGATGCTTTGGGAATGCTCAATTCTGTCCATGGACAAACTTTTCAAGTTTTGTGCAATTTCAAACATAACTTGGTCAATTAGCATCTTTATCTAATGAAACATTGCACGAAAGCTAAACTAGCAAGTTAGACTTCGAAGAACATTAAATAGAGTACAACGGTCCAATTTGATGCTTTCAAAATGGTCAATTTTGTCCATAGATGAGCTTTTCATGTTTTGTACATTTTCAAACATAACCCGTCTATTGGTATCTTTACCAAACGAAACGTTGTACAAAAGCTAAACTAGCAAGTTAGACTTTTAAGAACACTAAATAGAGTACAACGGTCCACTTTGATGCTTTGGGAATCCTCAATTCTGCCCGTAGAAAAACTTTTCAAGTTTTGTGTAATTTCAAACATAACTTGGTCTATTGGCATCTTTACCTAATGAAACATTGTACGAAGGCTAAACTAGCAAGTTAGACTTCTAGGAATCCTAAATAGAGTGGAACGGTCCACTTTGATGCTTTTGGAATGCTCAATTTTTTCCATAGACAAAGTTTTAAAGTTTTGCGCAATTTCAAACATAACTTGGTCTACTGGCATCTTTACCGAACGAAACTTTGTACGAAAGCTAAACTAGCAAGTCAGATTGCTAAGAACACTAAATAGAGTACAACAGTCCACTTTGATGGTTTGGGAGTGCTCAATTCTGCCCATAGACAAATTTTCATGTTTTGTGCAATTTCTAACTTAACTTGGTCTATTGGCATCTTTACCTAACGAAACTCTATACGAAAGCTAAACTAGGAAGTTAGACTTCTAAGAACACTAAATAGAGCATAACGCTACACTTTGATGATTTGAAAATGCTCAATTCTATCCATACATGGGCTTTTCAAGTTTTGTGCAATTTCAAACATAACTTGGTCTATTGGCATCTTTACCTAACGAAACTCTATACGAAAGCTAAACTAGGAAGTTAGACTTCTAAGAACACTAAATAGAGTACAATGGTCCACTTTGATGATTTGGGAATGCTCAATTCTATCCATACATGGGCTTTTCAAGTTTTGTGCAATTTCAAACATAACTTGGTTATTGGAGTCTTTACCTAAAGAAACGTTGTACGAAAGCTAAGCTAGCAAGTTAGACTTCTAAGAAAAGTAAATAGAGTATAACGGTCCACTTTGATGCTTTGGGAATCCTCAGTTCTGCCCGTAGAAAAACTTTTCAGGTTTTGTGTAATTTCATGCATAACTTGGTCTATTGGCATCTTTACCTATCGAAACGTTGGACGAAAGCAAAACTAGCATGGTAGACTTCTAAGAACACTAAATAAAATTCAACGGTCCACTTCGATGCTTTGGGAATGCTTAATTCTATCCATACACGAGCTTTTCAAGTTTCGTGCAATTTCAAACATAACTTGGTCTATTGGTATCTTTACCTAACGAAACATTGTACGAAAGCTAAACTAGCAAGTTAGGCTTCTAAGAACACTAAATAGAGTTTGACGGTCAACTTTGATGCATTCGAATTGCTCAACTCTCTCCATAGATGAGCTTTTCAAGTTTTTGTGCAATTTCAAACATAACTTGGTCTATTGGCATCTTTACCTAACAAAACTCTATACGAAAGCTAAACTAGGAAGTTAGACTTCGAAGGACACTAAATAGAGTATAACTGTCCACCTTGCTGCTTTGGGAATGCTCAATTCTATCCATACATCGGCTTTTCAAGTTTTGTGCAATTTCAAACATAACTTGGTTATTGGAGTCTTTACCTAAAGAAACGTTGTACGAAAGCTAAGCTAGCAAGTTAGACTTCTAAGAAAAGTAAATAGAGTATAACGGTCCACTTTGATGCTTTGGGAATCCTCAATTCTGCCCGTAGAAAAACTTTTCAAGTTTTATGTAATTTCAGGCATAACTTGGTCTATTGGCATCTTTACCCAACGAAACAATGTACGAAAGCTAAACTAGCTTGTTAGACTTCTAAGAACACTAAATAAAATACAACGGTCCACTTTGATGCTTTGGGAATGCTCAATTCTATCCATACACGGGCTTTTCAAGTTTTGTGCAATTTCAAACATAACTTGGTCTATTGGTATCTTTACCTAACAAAACATTGTACGAAAGCTAACCTAGCAAGTTAGGCTTCTAAGAACACTAAATAGCGTTTGGCGGTCCACTTTGATGCATTCGAATTGCTTAACTCTCTCCATAGATAAGCTTTTCAAGTTTTTGTGCAATTTCAAACATCACTTGGTCTATTGGCATCTTTACCTAACGAAACGTTGTACGAAACCTAATCTAGCAAGTTAGACGTCTAAGAAAACTAGAAACAATGCAAAGATCCACTTTGATGCTTTGGGAATCCTCAATTCTACCCGTAGAAAAACTTTTCAAGTTTTGTGTAATTTCAAACATAACTTGGTCTATTGGCATCTTTACCTAACGAAACGTTGTACGAAAGCAAAACTAGCAAGTTAGACTTCTAGGAATCCTAAATAGAGTGAAAGGGTCCACTTTGATGCTTTGGGAATGCTCAATTCAGTCCATAGATAAACTTTTCAAGTTTTGTGCAATTTCAAACATAACTTGGTCTATTGGCATCTTTGCCTAACGAAACTTTGTACGAAAGCTAAACTAGCAAGTTAGACTTCTAAGAACACTTAATAGAGTACAACGGTCCACTTTGATGCTTAGGGAATGCTCAATTCTGCCCATAGGCAAACTTTTCAAGTTTTTTGCAATTTCAAACCTAACTTGGTCTATTGGCATCTTTACCTAATAAAACTCTGTACGAAAGCTAAACTAGCAAGTTAGACTTCTAAGAACACTAATTAGAGTACAACGGTCCACTTTGATGCTTTGGGAATGCTCAATTCTATCCACACATGGGCTTTTCAAGTTTTGTGCAATTTCAAACATAACTTGGTTATTGGAGTCTTTACCTAAAGAAACGTTGTACGAAAGCTAAGCTAGCAAGTTAGACTTCTAAGAAAAGTAAATAGAGTATAACGGTCCACTTTTATGCTTTAGGAATCCTCAATTCTGCCCGTAGAAAAACTTTTCAAGTTTTGTGTAATTTCATGCATAACTTGGTCTATTGGCATCTTTACCTAACGAAATGTTGTACGAAAGCAAAACTAGCATGTTAGACTTCTAAGAACACTAAATAAAATACAACGGTCCACTTCGATGCTTTGGGAATGCTCAATTCTATCCATACACGGGCTTTTCAAGTTTCGTGCAATTTCAAACATAACTTGGTCTATTGGTATCTTTACCTAACGAAACATTGTACGAAAGCTAAACTAGCAAGTTAGGCTTCTAAGAACACTAAATAGAGTTTGACGGACAACTTTGATGCATTCGAATTGCTCAACTCTCTCCATAGATGAGCTTTCCAAGTTTTTGTGCAATTTCAAACATAACTTGGTCTATTGGTATCTTTACCTAACGTAACGTTGTACGAAACCTAAACTAGCAAGTTAGACTTCTAAGAAAACTAAAAAGAGTGCAAAGGTCCACTTTGATGCTTTGGGAATGCTCAATTCTATCCATACATGGGCTTTTCAAGTTTAGTGCAATTTCAAACACAACTTGGGCTATTGGAGTCTTTACCTAACGAAACGTTGTACGAAAGCTAAACTAGCAAGTTAGACTTCTAAGAAAACTAAATAGAGTACAACGGTCCACTTTGATGCTTTGGGAATCCTCAATTATGCCCGTAGAAAAGCTTTTCAAGTTTTGTGTAATTTTAGGCATAACTTGGTCTATTGGCATCTTTACCCAACGAAACGTTGTACGAAAGCTAAACTAGCATGTTAGACTTCTAAGAACACTAAATAAAATACAACGGTCCACTTTGATGCTTTGGGAATGCTCAATTCTATCCATACACGGGCTTTTCAAGTTTTGTGCAATTTCAAACATAACTTGGTCTATTGATATCTTTACCTAACGAAACGTTGTACGAAAGCTACCCTAGCAAGTTAGGCTTCTAAGAACACTAAATAGCGTTTGGCGGTCCACTTTGATGCATTCGAATTGCTCAACTCTCTCCATAGATAAGCTTTTCAAGTTTTTGTGCAATTTCAAACATCAGTTGGTCTATTGGCATCTTTACCTAACGAAACGTTGTACGAAACCTAATCTAGCAAGTTAGACTTCTAAGAAAACTAAAAATAGTGCAAAGATCCACTTTGATGCTTTGGGAATCCTCAATTCTGCCCGTAGAAAAACTTTTCAAGTTTTGTGTAATTTCAAACATAACTTGGTCTATTGGCATCTTTACCGAATGAAACGCTGTACGAAAGCAAAACTAGCAAGTTAGACTTCTGGGAATCCTAAATAGAGTGAAACGGTCCACTTTGATGCTTTTGGGAATGCTCAATTCTGTCCATAGATAAACTTTTCAAGTCTTGTGCAATTTCAAACATAACTTGGTCTATTGGCATCTTTACCTAACGAAACTTTGTACGAAAGCTAAACTAGCAAGTTAGACTTCTAAGAACAGTTAATAGAGTACAACGGTCCACTTTGATGCTTAGGGAATGCTCAATTCTGCCCATATGCAAACTTTTCAAGTTTTTTGCAATTTCAAACCTAACTTGGTCTATTGGCATCTTTACCTAATGAAACTCTGTACGAAACCTAAACTAGCAAGTTAGACTTCTATGAACACTAATTAGAGTACAACGGTCCACTTTGATGCTTTGGGAATGCTCAATTCTATCGATACACGGGCTTTTCAACTTTTGTGCAATTTCAAACATAACTTGGTCTATTGGCATCTTTACCTAACGAAACGTTATACGAAAGCTAACCTAGCGAGTTAGGCTTCTAAGAACACTAAATAGAGTTTGACGGTCCACTTTGATGCATTCGAATTGCTCAACTCTCTCCATAGACGAGCTTTTCAAGTTTTTGTGCAATTTCAAACATAACTTGGTCTATTGGCATCTTCACCTAACGAAACGTTATACGAAAGCTAAACTAGCAAGTTAGACTTCTAGGAATCCTAAATGGAGTGAAATGGTCCGCATAGATTCTTTGGGAATGCTCAATTCTGTCCAAAGACAAAGTTTTCAAGTTTTGTGCAATTTCAAACATAACTTGGCCTATTGGCATCTTTACCTAACGAAACTTTGTACGAAAGCTAAACTAGCAAGTTAGACTTCTAAGAACACTAAATAGAGTACAACGGTCCACCTTGCTGCTTTGGGAATGCTCAATTCTATCCATACATCGGCTTTTCAAGTTTTGTACAATTTGATACATAACTTGGTCTATTGGAGTCCTTACCTAACGAAACATTGTACGAAAGCTAAACTACCATGTTAGACTTCTAAGAACACTAAATAAAATACAACGGTCCACTTTGATGCTTTGGGAATGCTCAATTCTATCCATACATGGGCCTTTCAAGTTTTGTGCAATTTCAAACATAACTTGGTCTATTGGTATCTTTACCTAACGAAACGTTGTACGAAAGCTAACCTAGCAAGTTAGGCTTCTAAGAACACTAAATATAGTTTGACGGTCCACTTTGATGCATTCGAATTGCTCAACTCTCTCCATAGATGAGCTTTTCAAGTTTTTATGCAATTTCAAACATAACTTGGTCTATTGGCATCTTTACCTAACGAAACGTTGTACGAAACCTAATCTAGCAAGTTAGACTTCTAAGAAAACTAGAAAGAGTGCAAAGATCTACTTTGATGCTTTGGGAATCCTCAATTCTGCCCGTAGAAAAACTTTTCAAGTTTTGTGTAATTTCAAACATAACTTGGTCTATTGGCATCTTTACCTAACGAAATGTTGTACGAAAGCTAAACTAGCAAGTTAGACTTCTAGGAATCCTAAATAGAGTGAAACGGTCCACTTTCATGCTTTGGGAATGCTCAATTCTGTCCATAGATAAACTTTTCAAGTTTTGTGCAATTTCAAACATAACTTGGTCTATTGGCATCTTTACCTAACGAAACTTTATACAAAAGCTAAACTAGCAAGTTAGACTTCTAAGAACACTTAATAGAGTACAACGGTCCACTTTGATGCTTAGGGAATGCTCAATTCTGCCCATAGGCAAACTTTTTAAGTTTTTTGCAATTTCAAACCTAACTTGGTCTATTGGCATCTTTACCTAATGGAACTCTGCACGAAAGCTAAACTAGCAAGTTAGACTTCTATGAACACTAATTAGAGTACAACGGTCCACTTTGATGCTTTAGGAATGCTCAATTCTATCCATATATGGGCTTTTCAAGTTTTGTGCAATTTCAAACACAACTTGGTCTATTGGAGTGTTTACCAAACGAAATGTTGTACGAAAGCTAAACTCGCAAGTTAGACTTCTAAGAAAACTAAATACAGTACAATGGTCCACTTTGATGCTTTGGGAATGCTCAATTCTGCCCGTAGAAAAGCTTTTTAAGTTTTGTGTAATTTCAGGCATAACTTGGTCTATTGGCATCTTTACCTAATAAAACGTTGTACGAAAGCTCAACTAGCATGTTAGACTTCTAAGAACACTAAATAAAATACAAAGGTCCACTTTGATGTTTTGGGTATGCTCAATTCTATCCATACTCGGGCTTTTCAAGTTTTGTGCAATTTTAAACATAACGTGGTCTATTGATATCTTTACCTGACGAAACGTTGTACGAAAGACAAACTAGCATGTTACACTTGTAAGAACACTAAATAAAATACAACGGTCCACTTTGATGCTTTGCGAATGCTCAATTCTATCCATACACGGGCTTTTCAAGTTTTGTGCAATCTCAAACATAACTTGGTCTATTGGTATCTTTACCTGACGAAACGTTGTACGAAAGATAAACTAGCATGTTACACTTTTAAGAACACTAAATAAAATACAACGGTCCACTTTGATGCTTTGGGAATGCTCAATTCTATCGATACACGGGCTTTTCAACTTTTGTGCAATTTCAAACATAACTTGGTCTATTGGTATCTTTACCTAACGAAACGTTGTACGAAAGCTAACTTAGTGAGTTAGGCTTCTAAGAACACTAAATAGAGTTTGACGGTCCACTTTGATGCATTCGAATTGCTCAACTCTCTCGATAGACGAGCTTTTCAAGTTTTTGTGCAATTTCAAACATAACTTGGTCTATTGGCATCTTTACCTAATGTAACGTTGTACGAAACCTAACCTAGCAAGTTAGATTTCTAAGAAAACGAAAAAGAGTGCAAAGGTCCACTTTAATGCTTTGGGAATCCTCAATTCTGCCCATAGAAAAACTTTTCAAGTTCTGTGTAATTTCAAACATAACTTGGTATATTGGCATCTTCACCTAACGAAACGTTATACGAAAGCTAAACTAGCAAGTTAGACTTCTAGGAATCCTAAATGGAGTGAAATGGTCCGCATAGATGCTTTGGGAATGCTCAATTCTGTCCAAAGACAAACTTTTCAAGTTTTGTGCAATTTCAAACATAACTTGGTCTATTGGCATCTTTACCTAACGACACTTTGTACGAAAGCTAAACTAGCAAGTTAGACTTCTAAGAACACTAAATAGAATACAACGGTCCACCTTGCTGCTTTGGGAATGCTCAATTCTATCCATACATCGGCTTTTCAAGTTTTGTGCAATTTGATACATAACTTGGTCTATTGGAGTCTTTACCTAACGAAATGTTGTACGAAAGCTAAACAAGCAAGTTAGACTTCCAAGAAAACTAAATAGAGTACAACGATCCACTTTGATGCTTTGGGAATCCTCAATTCTGCCCGTAGAAAAACTTTTCAAGTTTTGTTTAATTTCAAGCATAACTTGGTTTATTGGCATCTTTACCTGACGAAACGTTGTACGAAAGCTAAACTAGCATGATAGACTTCTAAGAACACTAAATAAAATACAACGGTCCACTTCGATGCTTTGGGAATGCTCAATTCTATCGATACACGAGCTTTTCAACTTTTGTGCAATTTTAAACATAACTTGGTCTATTGGCATCTTTACCTAACGAAATGTTGTACGAAAGCTAAACTAGCAAGTTAGGCTTCTAAGAACACTAAATAGAGTTTGACGGTCAACTTTGATGCATTCGAATTGCTCAACTCTCTCCATATATGAGCTTTTCAAGTTTTTGTGCAATTTCAAACATAACTTGGTCTATTGGCATCTTTACCTAACGTAACGTTGTACGAAACCTAAACTAGCATGTTAGACTTCTAAGAAAACTAAAAAGAGTGCAAAGGTCCACTTTGATGCTTTGGGAATGCTCAATTCTATCCATACATGGGCTTTTCAAGTTTAATGTAATTTCAAACACAACTTGGGCTACTGGAGTCTTTACCTAACGAAACGTTGTACGAAAGCTAAACTAGCAAGTTAGACTTCTAAGAAAACTAAATAGAGTACAACGGTCCACTTCGATGCTTTGGGAATCCTCAATTCTGCCCGTAGAAAAGCTTTTCAAGTTTTGTGTAATTTCAAACATAACTTGGACTATTGGCATCTTTACCTAACAAAACATTGTACGAAAGCAAAACTAGCAAGTTAGACTTCTAGGAATACTAGATAGAGTGCAACGGTCCACTTTGATGCTTTGGGAATTCTCAATTCTGTCCATAAATAAACTTTTCAAGTTTCGTGCAAATTCAAACATAAATTGGTCTATTGGCATCTTTACCTAACGAAACTTTTGTACGAAACCTAAACTAGCAAGTTAGGCTTCTAAGAAAACTAAATAGAGTACAACGGTCCACTTTGACGCTTTGGGAATCCTCAATTCTGCCCGTAGAAGAACTTTTCAAGTTTTGTGTAATTTCAAACATAACTTGGCCTATTGGCATCTTTACCTAACGAAACGTTGTACGAAAGATAAACTAGCAAGTTAGACTTCTAGGAATCGTAAATAGAGTGCAACGGTTCACTTTGATTCTTTGGGAATGCTCCATTCTGTCCATAGACAAACTTTTCAAGTTTTGTGCAATTCCAAACATAACTTGGTCTATTGACATCTTTACCGAACGAAACTTTGTACGAAAGCTAAACTAGCAAGTTAGATTTCTAGGAACACTAAATAGAGTACAACGTTCGACTTTGATGCTTTGGGAATGCTTAATTATGTCGATAGACAAACTTTTCATGTTTTGTGCAATTTCAAACATAACTTGGTCTTTTAGCATCTTTACCTAACGAAACGTTGTACGAAAGCTAAACTAGCAAGTTAGACTTCTAAGAACACTAAATGGAGTACAACTGTCCACTTTGATGCTATGGGAATGCACAATTCTATCCATACACATGCTTTTCTATTTTTTGTACAATTTCAAACATAACTTGGTCTATTGGTATCTTTACCTAACGAAACATTGTATGAAAGCTAAACTAGTAAGTTAGACTTCTAAGAAAACTAAATAGAGTTTGATGGTCCACTTTGATACTTTCGAATTGCTCAACTCTCTCCATAGTTGAGCTTTTCAAGTTTTTGTGCAATTTCAAACAAAACTTGGTCTATTGGCATCTTTACCTAACGAAACATTGTACGAAAGCTAAACTAGCAAGTTAGACTTCTAAGAAAACTAAATATAGTACAATGGTCCACTTTGATGCATTGGGAATCCTCGATTCTGCCCGTAGAAAAACTTTTCAAGTTTTGTGTAATTTCAAACATAACATGGTCTATTGGCATCTTTACCTAACGAAACGTTGTACGAAAGCTAAACTAGCAAGTTAGACTTCTAGGAATCCTAAATAGAGTGTAACAGTCCACTTTGACGCTCTGGGAATGCTCAATTCTGTCCATAGAACAAGTTTTTAAGTTTTGTGCAATTTCAAACATAACTTGGTCTATTGGCATCTTTACCTAACGAAACTTTGTACGAAAGCTAAACTAGCAAGTTAGACTTCTAAGAACACTAAATAGAGTACAATGGTCCACTTTGATGCTTTGGGAATCCTCAATTCTGCCCGTAGAAAAACTTTTCAAGTTTTGTGTAATTTCAAAGATAATTTGGCCTATTGGCATCTTTACCTAACGAAATTTTGTACGAAAGCTAAACTAGCAAGCTAGACTTCTAGAATTCATAAATGGAGTGCAACGGTCCACTTCGATCCGTTGGGAATGCTCAATTCTGTCCATAGACAAACTTTTCAAGTTTTATGCAATTTCAAACATAACTTGGTCCAGTGGCATCTTTATCTAACGAAACTTTGTACGAAAGACAAACTGCAAGTTAGATTTCTAAGAACACTAAATAGAGTACAACGGTCCACTTTGATGCTTTCAGAATGCTCAATTTTGTCCATAGACGAGCTTTTCACGTTTTGTGCATTTACAAACATAACTTGGTCTATCAACATCTTTGTCGAATGAAACATTGTACGAAAGCTGAACTAGCAAGTTAGACTTCTAAGAACACTAAAAAGAGTACAACGGTCCACTTCGATGCTTTGGGAATCCTTAATTCTGCTCATAGACAAACTTTTCAACTTTTCTGCAATTTCAAACATAACTTGGTCTATTCGTATCTTCACCTAACTAAACGTTGTACAAAAGCTAAACTAGTAAGTTAGACTTCTAAGAAAACTAAATAGAGTACAACGGTCCACTTTGATGCTTTGGGAATCCTCGATTCTGCCCGTAGAAAAACATTTCAAGTTTTGTGTAATTTCAAACATAACTTGGTCTATTGGCATCTTTACCTAACGAAACATTGTACGAATGCTAAACTTGCAAGTTAGACTTCTAGGAATCGTAAATAGAGTGCAACGGTCCACTTTGATCCTTTGGGAATGCTCAATTCTATCCATAGACAAACTTTCAAGTTTTGTGCAATTTCAAACATAACTTGGTCTATTGGCAACTTTACCTAACGAAACTTTGTACGAAAGATAAACTAGCAAGTTAGACTTCTAAGAACACTAAATAGAGTACAACGGTCCACTTTGATGCTTTGGAAATGCTCAATTCTATCCATACACGGGCTTTTCAAGTTTTGTGCAAGTTCAAACATAACTTGGTCTATTGGAGTCTTTACCTAACGAAACGTTGTACGAAAGCTAAACTAGCAAGTTAGACTTCTAAGAAAACTAAATAGAGTACAACGGTCCACTTTGATGCTTTGGGAATCCATAATTCTGCCCATAGAAAAACTTTTCAAGTTTTGTGTAATTTCAAGCATAACTTGGTCTATTGGCATCTTTACCTAACGAAACATTGTACGAAAGCTAAAACAGCAAGTTAGACTTCTAGGAATCCTTAATAGAGTGCAACGGTCGACTTTGATGCTTTGGCATTGCTCAATTTTGTCCATAGACAAACTTTTCAAGTGTTGTGCAATTTCAAACATAACTTGGTCTATTGGCATCTTTACCTAACGAAACGTTGTACGAAACCTAAGCTAGCAAGTTAGACTTCTAAGAAAACTAAATAGAGTGCAACGGTCTACTTTTTTTCTTTTGGAATCCTCAGTTCTGCCCGTAGAAAAACTTTTCAAGTTTTGTGTAATTTCAAACATAACTTGGCTTATTGACATCTTTACCTAACGAAACATTGTACGAAAGCTAAACTAGCAAGTTAGACTTCTAGGAATCCTAAATCGAGTGCAACTGTCCACTTTGATGTTTTGGGAATGCTCAATTCTATCCATAGACAAACTTTTCAAGTGTTGTGCAATTTCAAACATAACTTGGTCAATTGGCATCTTTACCTAATGAAACGTTGTAAGAAAGCTAAAGTAGCAAGTTGGACTTCTAAGAACACTAAATAGAGTACAACGGTCCACTTTGATGCTTTCAGAATGCTCAATTTTGTCCATAGACGAGCTTTTCACATTTTGTGCATTTTCAAACATAACTTGGTCTATTGACATCTTTATCGAACGAAACGTTGTACGAAAGCTAAACTAGCAAGTTAGACTTCTAAGAACACTGAATAGACTACAACAGTCCACTTTGATGCTTTGGGAATCATCAATTCTGCCCATAGACAAACCTGTCAAGTTTTGTGTAATTTCAAACATAACTTCGTCTATCGGCATCTTTACCTAACGAAACGTTGTAAGAAAGCTAAACTAGAAAGTTAGACTTCTAGGAATCATAAATAGAGTCCAACGGTCCAAATTGATGCATTGGGATTGCTCAACGTTTCAAACTAGAAAGTTAGACTTCTAAGAACACTAAATAGAGTACAACAGTCCACTTTGATCCTTTGAGAATGCTCAATTCTATCCATACACGGGCATTTCAAGTTTTGTGCAATTTCAAACATAACTTGGTCTATTGGGATCTTTACCTAACGAAACGTTGTACGAAAGCTAAATTAGTAAGTTAGACTTCTAAGAACACTAAATAGAGTTTAACAGTCCACTTTCATGCTTTCGAATTGCTCAACTCTCTCCATAGATGAGCTTTTCAAGTTTTTGTGCAATTTCAAACCTAACTCGGTCTATTGACATCTTTACCTAACGAAACGTTGTACGAAAGCTAAAATAGCAAGCTAGACTTCTAAGAAAACTAAATAGAGTACAACGGTCCACTTTGATGCTTTCGGAATCCTTGATTCTACCCGTAGAAAAACTTTTCAAGTTTTGTGTCTTTTCAAACATAACTTGGTCTATTGGCATCTTTACCTAACGAAACGTTGTATGAAAGCTAAACTAGCAAGTTAGACTTCTAGGAATCCTAAATAGAGTGCAAAGGTCCACTTTGATACTTTGGGAATCCTCCATTCTGCCCGTAGAAAAACTTTGCAAGTTTTGTGTAATTTCAAACATAACTTGGCCTATTGGCATCTTTACCTAACGAAATGTTGTACGAAAGGTAAACTAGCAAGTTAGACTTCAAAGAACACTAAATAGAGTGCAACGGTCCACTTTGATGCTTTGGGAATCCTCAATTCTGCCCGTAGAGAAACTTTTCAAGTTTTGTGTAATTTCAAACATAACTTAGCCTATTGGCATCTTTACCTAATGAAATGTTGTAAGAAAGCTAAAATAGCAAGCTAGACTTCTAGGAATCCTTAATAGAGTGTAACGGTCCACTTTGATGCTTTGGGAATGCTCAATTCCATCCATAGACAAACTTTTCAAGTTTTGTGCTATTTCAAACATAACTTGGTCTATTGGCATCTTTACCTAACGAAACGTTGTACAAAAGCTAAACTTGCATGTTAGACTTCTGAGAACACTAAATAGAGTACAATGGTCCACTATGATACTTTGGGAATGCTCAATTCTATCCATACACGGGCTTTCCAAGTTTTGTGCAATTTCAAACATAACTTGGTATATTGGTCTTTACCTAACGAAACGTTGTACGAAAGCTAAACTAGTAAGTTAGACTTCTAAGAACACTCAATAGAGTTTGACGGTCCACTTTGATGCTTTCGAATTGCTCAACAATCTCCATAGATGAGCTTTTCAGGTTTTTGTGCAATTTCAAACATAACTCGGTCTATTGGCACCTTTACCTAACGAAACGTTGTACGAAAGCTAAACTAGCAAGTTAGACTTCTAAGAAAACTGAATAGAGTACAACGGTCCACTTTGATGCTTTGGGAATCCTCGATTCTGCCCGTAGAAAAACTTTCAAGTTTTGTGTATTTTCAAACATAACTTGGTCTATTGGCATCTTTACCTAACGAACCTTGTACAAATAGAGTGCAACGGTCCACTTTGATGCTTTAGGAATGCTCTATTCTGTCCATAGACAAACTTTTCAACTTTTGCGCAATTTCAAACATAACTTGGTCTATTGGCATCTTTACCTAACAAACATTGTACGAAAGCTAAACTAGCAAGTTAGATTTCTAAGAACACTAAATAGAGTACAACGGTCCACTTTTGTGCTTTCGGAATGCTCAATTTTATCAACACACGGGCTTTTCAAGTTTTGTGCAATTTCAAACATAACTTGGTCTATTGGCATCCTTACCTGACGAAATTTTGTACGAAAGCTAAACTAGCAAGTTACACTTCAAATAACACTAAATAGAGTGCAACGGTCCACTTTGATGCTTTGGGAATGCTCAAATCTATCCATAGACAAAGTTTTCAAGTTTTGTGCAATTTCAAACATAACTTGGTCTATTGGTATCTTTACCTAATGAAACTTTGTACGAAAGCTAAACTAGCAAGTTAGACTTCTAGGAACACTAAATAGAGTACAACTGTCCACTTTGATGCTTTGGGAATCCTCAATTCTGCCCATAGAAAAACTTTTCAAGTTTTGTTTAATTTCAAACATAACTTGGCATGTTGGCATCTTTACCTAACGAAGCATTGTACGAAAGCTAAAATAGCTAGTTAGACTTCTAGGAATCCTGAATAGAGTGCAACGGTCCACTTTGATGCTTTGGGAATGCTCTATTCTGTCCATAGACAAACTTTTCAACTTTTGTGCAATTTCAAACCTTGTACGAAAGCTAAACTAGCAAGTTAGATTTCTAAGAACACTAAATAGAGTACAACGGTCCACTTTGGTACTTTGGAATTCCTCAATTCTATCCATACACGGGCTTTTCAAGTTTTGTGTAATTTCAAACATTACTTGGTCTATTGGCATCTTTACCTAACGAAACGTTGTACGAAAGCTAATATAGCAAGTTAGACTTTCAAGAAAACTAAATAGAGTACAACGGTCCACTTTGATGCTTTGGCAATCCTCAATTCTGCCCGTAGAAAAACTTTTCAAGTTTTGTGTAATTTCAAGCATAACTTGGTCTATTGGCATCTTTACCTAACGAAACGTTATACGAAAGCTAAACTAGCATGTTAGACTTCTAAGAACAGTAAATAGAATACAACGGTCCGCTTTGATGTTTTGGGAATGCTCAATTCTATCCATACACGGGCTTTTCAAGTTTTGTACAATTTCAAACATAACTTGGTCTATTGGCATCTTTACCTAACGAACCTTGTACGAATAGAGTGCAACGGTCCACTTTGATGCTTTGGGAATGCTCTATTCTGTCCAAAGACAAAGTTTTCAAGTTTTGTGCAATTTCAAACATAACTTGGTCTATTGGTATCTTTACCTAACGAAACTTTGTACGAAAGCTAAACTAGCAAGTTAGACTTCTAGGAACACTAAATAGAGTACAACGGTCCACTTTGATGCTTTGGGAATCCTCAATTCTGCCCACAGAAAAACTTTTCAAGTTTTGTTTAATTTCAAACATAACTTGGCATGTTGGCATCTTTACCTAACGAAGCATTGTACGAAAGCTAAAATAGCTTGTTAGACTTCTACGAATCCTGAATTGAGTGCAATGGTCCACTTTGATGCTTTGGGAATGCTCTATTCTGTCCATAGACAAACTTGTCAACTTTTGTGCAATTTGAAACATAACTTGGTCTATTGGCATCTTTACCTAACAAACCTTGTACGAAAGCTAAACTAGCAAGTTAGATTTCTAAGAACACTAAATAGAGTACAACGGTCCACTATGGTGCTTTGGGATTGCTCAATTCTATCCATACACGGGCTTTTCAAGTTTTGTGTAATTTCAAACATTACTTGGTCTATTGGCATCTTTACCTAATGAAACGTTGTACGAAAGCTAAACTAGCAAGCTAGACTTCTTAGAACGCTAAATAGAGTACAACGGCCCACTTTGATGCTTTCAGAATGCTCAACTCTGTCCATATACGAGCTTTTCACGTTTTGTGCATTTTCAAACATAACTTGGTCTATTGACATCTTTATCGAACGAAACGTTGTACGAAAGCTAAACTAGAAAGTTAGACTTCTAAGACGACTAAATAGGGTACAAAGGTCCACTTTGATGCTTTGGGAATCCTCGATTCTGCCCATAGAAAAACTTTTCGAGTTTTGTGCAATTTCAAACATAACTTGATCTATTGGCATCTTTACCTAACAAAACATTGTACCAAACCATAACTAGCAAATTAGACTTCTAGGAATCGTAAATAGAGTACAACGGTCCACTTTGGTGCTTTGGGAATGCTCATTTTTGTCCATAGACAAAGTTTTCAAATTTTGTGCAATTTCAAACATAACTTGGTCTATTGGCATCGTTACCTCACAAAATTTCGTGCGAAAGCTAAACTAGCAAGTTATACTTCTAAGAATACAAAATAGAGTACAACGGTCCAATTTGATGCTTTGACAATGCTCAATTGTATCCA
This sequence comes from Tripterygium wilfordii, assembly GCF_013401445.1. Classification (NCBI taxonomy): domain Eukaryota; kingdom Viridiplantae; phylum Streptophyta; class Magnoliopsida; order Celastrales; family Celastraceae; genus Tripterygium; species Tripterygium wilfordii. The sequence continues at coordinate 11,039,435 of NC_052235.1, read as the reverse complement.
TACACGGGCTTTTCAAGTTTTGTGCAATTTCAAACATAACTTGGTCTTTTGGCATCTTTACCTAACGAAACGTTGTACGAAAGCTAAACTAGCAAGTTAGACTTTCAAGAAAACTAAATAGAGTACAACTGTCCACTTTGATGCTTTGGCAATCGTCAATTCTGCCCGTAGAAAAACTTTTCAAGTTTTGTGTATTTTCAAGCATAACTTGGTCTATTGGCATCTTTACCTAACGAAAAGTTATATGAAAGCTAAACTAGCATGTTAGACTTCTAAGAACAGTAAATAGAATACAACGGTCCGCTTTGATGCTTTGGGAATGCACAATTCTATCCATACATGGGCTTTTCAGGTTTTGTACAATTTCAAACATAACTTGGTCTATTGGTATTTTTACCTAACGAAACGTTGTACGAAAGCTAAAGTAGCAAGTTAGACTTCTAAGAACATTAAATAGAATTTGACGGTCCACTTTGATGCATTCGAATTGCTCAACTCTCTCCATAGATGAGCTTTTCAAGTTTTTGTGCAATTTCAAACATAACTTAGTCTATTGGCATCTTTACCTAACGAAACGTTGTACGAACGCTAAACTAGCAAGTTAGACTTCTAGGAATCCTAAATGGAGTGCAACTGTCTGCTTTAATGTTTTGGGAATGCTCAACTCTGTCCATAGACAAAGTTTTCACGTTTTGTGCAATTTCAAACATAACTTGGTCTACTGGCATCTTTACCTAACGAAACTTTGTACGAAAGCTAAACTAGTAGGTTTAACTTCTAAGAACACGAAAGAGAGTACAACGGTCCACTTTGATGCTTTAGGAATGCTCAATTCTATCCATACACGGGCTTTTCAAGTTTTGTGCAATTTCAAACATAACTTGGTCTATTGGTATCTTTACCTAACGAAATGTTGTACGAAAGCTAAACTAGCAAGTTAGACTTCTACGAACACTAAATAGAGTACAACGGTCCACTAAGATGCTTTCGAATTGCTCAACTCTCTCCATAGCGAGCTTTTCAAGTTTTTGTGCAATTTCAAACATAAGTTGGTCTATTGGCATCTTTACCTAACGAAACGTTGTACGAAAGCTAAACTAGCAGGTTAGACTTCAAAGAAAACAAAATAGAGTACAACGGTCCACTATGATGCTTTGGAAATCCTGAATTCTGTCCGTAGAAAAACTTTTCAAGTTTTGTGTAATTTCAAACATAACTTGGCCTATTGGAATCTTTAGCTAACGAAACGTTGTACGAAAGCTACACTATCAAGTTAGACTTCTAGGAATCATAAATAGAGTACAACGGTCCACTTTGATGCTTTGGGAATGCTCGATTTTGTCCATAGACAAACTTTTGAAGTTTTGTGCAATTTCAAACATAACTTGGTCTTTTGGCATCTTTACCTAACGAAACTTTGCACAAAAGCTGAACTAGCAAGTTATATTTCTAAGAACACTAAATAGAGTGCAACGGTCCACTTTGATGCTTTGGGAATGCTCAATTCTATCCATACACAGGCTTTTCAAGTTTTGTGCAATTTCAAACATAACTTGGTCTATTGGTATCTTTAGCTGAAGAAACATTGTACGAAAGCTAAACTAGCAAGTTAGACTTCTAAGAACACTAAATAGAGTACAACGGTCCAGCTAGATGCTTTTGCAATGCTCATTTCTGTCCATAGACGAGCTTTTCACATTTTGTGCATTTTCAAACATAACTTGGTCTATTGGCATCTTTATCGATCGAAATATTGTACGAAAGCTAAACTAGCAAGTTAGACTTCTAAGGACACTAAATAGAGTACAACGGTCCACTTTGATGCTCCTGGAATCATCAATTCTGCCCATCGACAAACTTTTCAAGTTTGGTGTAATTTCAAACATAACTTGGTCTATTGGTAACTTCACCTAACGAAACATTGTACGAAAGCTAAACTAGCAAGTTAGACTTCTAGGAATCCTAAATAGAGTACAATGGTCTACATTGATGAATTAGGAATGCTCAATTCCGTCCATAGACAAACCTTTCAAGTTTAGTGCAATATCAAACATAACTTGGTCTATTGCCATCTTTACGTAACGAAACGTTGTACGAAAGCTAAACTAGCAAGTTAGACTTCTAAGAAAACTAAACAGAGTACAACGGTCCACTTTGATGCTTTGGGAATCCTCAATTCTGCCCGTAGAAAAACTTTTCAAGTTTTGTGTAATTTCAAACATAACTTGGTCTATTGGCATCATTACCTATGGAAACGTTGTTCGAAAGCTAAACTAGCCAGTTAGACTTCTAGCAATCCTAAATAGAGTGCAACGGTCCACTTTGATGCTTTGGGAATGCTGAATTCTACCCATAGACAAACTTTTCGAGTTTTGTGTAATTTCAAAAAAACTTGGTCTATTGGTATCATTACATAATGAAACTTTGTACGAAAGCTAAACTAGCAAGTTAGACTTCTAGGAATCCTAAATAGAGTGCAACGGTCCACTTTGATGCTTTGGGAATGCTCAATTCTGTCCATAGACAAACATTTCAAGTTTTGTGCAATTCCAAACATAACTTGGTCTATTGGCATCTTTACTTGACGAAACGTTGTACGAAAGCTAAACTAGCAAGTTAGATTTCAAAGAAAACTAAATAGAGTACAACGGTCCACTATAATGCTTTGAAAATCCTCAATTCTGTCCGTAGAAAAACTTTTCAAGTTTTGTGTAATTTCAAACATAACTTGGCCTATTGGAATCTTTAGCTAACGAAACATTGTACGAAAGCTACACTAGCAAGTTAGACTTCTAGGAATCCTAAATGGAGTGCAACGGTCCACTTTGATGCTTTGGGAATGAATGCTCAATTTTGTCCATAGACAAACTTTTCAAGTTTTGTGCAATTTCAAACATAACTTGGTCTTTCGGCATCTTTACTTAACGAAACTTTGTACGAAAGCTGAACTAGCAAGTTTGATTTCTACGAACACTAAATAGAGTACAACGGTCCCCTTTGATGTTTTGGGAATGCTCAATTCTATCCATACACGTGCTTTTCAAGTTTTGTGCAATTTCAAACATAAGTTGCTCTATTGGCATCTTTACCTAAAGAAACATTGTACGAAAGCTAAGCTAGAAAGTTAGACTTCTAAGAACACAAAATAGAGTACAATGGTCCAGCTAGATGCCTTTGGAATGCTCATTTCTGTCGATAGACTAGCTTTTCACATTTTGTGTATTTTCAAACATAACTTGGTCTATTGGCATCTTTATTGATCGAAATGTTGTACGAAAGCTAAACTAGCAAGTTAGACTTCTTAGAACACTGAATAGAGTACAACGGTCCACTTTGATGCTCCGAGAATCCTCAATTCTGCCAATAGACAAACTTTTCAAGTTTTGTGTAATTTCAAACATAACTTGGTCTATTGGCAACTTTACCTACGAAACATTGTACGAAAGCTAAACTAGCAAGTTAGACTTCTAGGAATCCAAAATAGAGTACAGTGGTCTACATTGATGAATTGGGAATGCTCAATTCCGTCCATAGACAAACCTTTCAACTGTAGTGCAATTTCAAACATAACTTGGTCTATTGCCATCTTTACCTAATGAAACGTTCTACGAAAGCTAAACTAGAAAGTTAGACTTCTAAGAAAACTAAACAGAGTACAACGGTCCACTTTGATGCCTTGGGAATCCTCAATTCTGCCCGTAGAAAAACTTTTCAAGTTTTGTGTAATTTCAAACATAACTTGGTATATTGGCATCTTTACCTAACGAAACGTTGTACGAAAGCTAAACTAGCAAGTTAGTCTTCTAGGAATCCTAAATAGAGTGCAACGGTCCACTTTGATGCTTTGGGAATGCTGAATTCTATCCATAGATAAACTTTTCAAGTTTTGTGCAATTTTAAACGTAACTTCGTCAATTGGCATCTTTACCTAATGAAACGTTATACGAAAGCTAAACTAGCAAGTTACACTTCTAAGAACACTAAATAGAGTACAACGGTCCAGCTAGATGCTTTTGGAATGCTCATTTCTATCCATAGACGAGCTTTTCACATTTTGTGTATTTTCAAACATAACTTGGTCTATTGGCATCTTTATTGATCGAAATGTTGTACGAAAGCTAAACTAGCAAGTTAGACTTCTTAGAACACTGAATAGAGTACAACGGTCCACTTTGATGCTTTGGGAATCCTCAATTCTGCCCATAGACAAACTTTTCAAGTTTTGTGTAATTTCAAACATAACTTGGTCAATTGGCATCATTACCTAACGAAACGTTGTACGAAAGCTAAACTAGCAAGTTAGACTTCTAGGAATCCGAAATAGAGTGCAACGGTCCACTTTCATGCATTGGGAATGCTCAATTTTGCCCATAGACAAACTTTTCAAGTTTTGTGTAATTTCAAACATAACGTGGTCAATTGGCATCATTACCTAACGAAACGTTGTACGAAAGCTAAACTAGCAAGTTAGACTACTAGGAATCCTAAATAGAGTGCAACGGTCCACTTTGATCCTTTGGGAATGCTCAATTCTGTCCATAGACAAACTTTTCAAGTTTTGTGCAATTTCAAACGTGACTTGGTCCATTGGTATCTTTACCTAACGAAACGTTGTAGAAAGCTAAACAAGCAACTTAGACTTCTAATAACACTAAATAGAGTTTGACGGTCCACTTTGATGCTTTCGAATTTCTCAACTCTCTCAGTAGACGAGCTTTTCAAGTTTTTGTGCAATTTCAAACATAACTTGGTCTATTGTCATCTTTACCCAACGAAACATTGTAAGAAAGCTAAACTAGAAAGTTAGACTTCTAAGAAAACTAAATAGAGTACAACGGTCTACTTTGATGCTTTGGTAATCCTCAATTCTGCCCATGGAAAAACTTTTTAAGTTTTGTGTAATTTCAAACATAACTTGGTCTATTGGCATCTTTACCTAACGAAACATTGTAGGAAAGCTAAACTAGCAAGTTAGACTTCTAGGAATCCTAAATAGAGTGCAACGGTCCACAATGATGCTTTAAGAATGCTCAATTCTGTCCATAGACAAACTTTTCAAGTTTTGTGCAATTTCAAACATAACTTGGTCTATTGGCATCTTTACCTAATGAAACTTTGTACGAAAGTGAAACTAGTAAGTTAGACTTCTAAAAACACTAAATAGAGTACAACGGTCCACTTCAATGCTTTGGGAATGCTCAATTCTATGCATACACGGGCTTTTCAAGTTTGTGCAATTTCAAACATAACTGGGTTTATTGGCATTTTTACCTAACGAAACGTTCTATGAAAGCTAAACTAGCAAGTTAGACTTCTAAGAAAACTAAATAGAGTACAACGGTCCACTTTGATGCTTTGGGAATCCACAATTCTTCCTCTAGAAAAACTTTTCAAGTTTTGTGTCATTTCAAACATAACTCGGTCTATTGGCATCATTACCTAACGAAACGTTGTACGAAAGCTAAACTAGCAAGTTAGACTTCTAGGAATCCTAAATAGAGTGCAACGGTCCACTTTAATGCTTTGGGAATGCTCAATTCTGTTCATAGACAAACTTTTCAAGTTTTGTGCAATTTCAAACATAACTTGGTCTATTGGCATCTTTTCCTAACGAAACATTGTACGAAACCTAAACTAGCAAGTTAGACTTTTAGGAATCCTAAATAGAGTACAACAGTCCACATTGATGCATTGGGAATGCTCAATTCTGTCCATGGCCAAACGTATCAAGTTTTGTGCAATTTCAAACATAACTTGCTTTATTGGCATCTTTACCTAACGAAACGTTGTACGAAAGCTAAACTTGCATGTTAGACCTCTCAGAACACTAAATAGAGTACAACGGTCCACTTTAATACTTTGGGATGCTCAATTCTATCCATACATGGGCTTTTCAGGTTTTGTCCAATTTCAAACATAACTTGGTCTATTGGTATCTTTTCCTAACGAAACGTTGCATGAAAGCTAAACTAGTAAGTTAGACTTCTAAGAAAACTAAATAGAGTTTGAATGTCCACTTTGATGCTTTCGAATTGCTCAACCCTCTCCGTAGATGAGCTTTTCAAGTTTTTGTGTAATTTCAAACATAACTTGGTCTATTGGTATCTTTACCTAACGAAACTTTGTACGAAAGCTAAACTGGCGTGTTAGACTTGTACGAACACTAAATAGAGTACAACGGTCCACTTTGATGCTTTGGGAATCCTCAATTCTGCCCGTAGAAAAACTTTTCAAGTTTTGTGTAATTTCAAACATAACTTTGCCTATTTGCTTCCTTACCTATCGAAACGTTGTATGAAAGCTAAACTAGCAAGTTAGACTTCTAGGAATCCTAAATAGTGTGCAACGGTCCACTTTGATGCTTTGGGAATGCTCAATTCTGTCCATAGACAAACTTTTCAAGTTTTGTGCAATTTCAAACATAACTTGGTCTATTGGCATCTTTACCAAACGAAACTTTGTACGAAAGCTAAACTAGCTAGTTAGGCTTCTAAGAACAGTAAATAGAGTACAACGGTCCACTTTGATGCTTTGGGAATGCTCAATTCTATCCATACATGGGCTTTTCATGTTTTGTTCAATTTCAAACATAACTTGGTCTATTGGCATCTTTTCCTAACGAAACGTTGTACGAAACCTAAACTAGCAAGTTAGACTTTTAGGAATATTAAATAGAGTACAGCGGGCCGTATTGATGCATTGGGAATGCTCAATTCTGTCCATAGACAAACTTTTGAAGTTTTGTGCAATTTCAAACATAACTTGGTCTATTGGGATCTTTACCTAACAAAACGTTGTACGAAAGCTAAACTTGTAAGTTAGACTTCTAAGAACACTAAATAGAGTTTGACAGTCCACTTTGATGCTTTCGAATTTCTCAACTCTCTCCATAGATGAGTTTTTCAAGTTTCTGTTCAATTTCAAACATAACTCTGTGTATTGGCATCTTTACCTAACGAAACGTTGTACGAAAGCTAAACTAGCAAGTTAGACTTCTAAGAAAACTAAATAGAGTACAACGGTCCACTTTGATGCTTTCGTAATGCTCGATTCTACCCGTAAAAAAACGTTTCAAGTTTTGTGTATTTTCAAACATAACTTGGTCTATTGCCATCTTTACCTAACGAAACATTGTACGAAAGCTAAACTAGCAAGTTAGACTTCTAGGAATCCTAGATAAAGTGCAACGGTCCACTTTGATGCTTTGGGAATGCTCAATTTTGTCCATAGACAAAGTTTTAAAGTTTTGTGCAATTTCAAACATAACTTGGTCTATTGGTATCTTTACCTAACGAAACTTTGTACGAAAGCTAAACTAGCAAGTTAGACTTCTAAGAACAGTAAATAGAGTACAACGGTCCACCTTGATACTTTGGGAATGCTCAATTCTATCCATACACGGGCCTTTCAAGTTTTGTGCAATTTCAAACGTAACTTCGTCTATTGGTATCTTTACCTAACGAAACGTTGTACGAAAGCTAAACAAGCAAGTTAGACTTCTAAGAACACTAAATAGTGTTTGATGGTCCACTTTGATGCTTTTGAATCGCTCAACTCTCTCCATAGACGAGCTTTTCAAGTTTTTGTGCAATTTCAAACATAACTTGGTCTATTGTCATCTTTACCTATCGAAACGTTGTACGAAAGGTAAACTAGCAAGTTAGACTTCTAAGAAAACTAAGTAGAGTACAACGGTACACTTTGATGCTTTGGGAATCCTCAATTCTGCCTGTAGAAAAACTTTTCAAGTTTTGTGTAATTTCAAACATAACTTGGTCTATTGGCATCTTTACCTAACGAAACTTTGTACGAAAGCTAAACTAGCAAGTTAGTCTTCTAAGAACAGTAAATAGAGTACAATGGTCCACTTTGATGCTTTGGGAATGCTCAATTCTGTCCATACACGGGCTTTTCAAGTATTGTGCAATTTCAAACATAACTTGGTCTATTGGCATCTTTTCTTAACGAAACGTTGTACGAAAGCTAAACTAGTAACTTAGACTTCCAAGAACACTAAATAGAGTTTGACGGTCCACTTTGATGCTTTTGAATTGTTCAACTCTCTCCATAGATGAGCTTTTCAAGTTTTTGTGCAATTTCAAACATAACTCGGTCTATTGGCGTCTTTACCTAACGAAACGTTGTACGAAAGCTAAACTAGCAAGTTAGACTTCTAAGAAAACTAAATAGAGTACAACGGTCCACTTTAATGCTTTGGGAATCCTCGATTCTGCCTGTAGAAAATCTTTTCAAATTTTGTGTATTTTCGAACATAACTTGGTCTATTGGCAACTTTACGAAACGAAACGTTGTACGAAAGCTAAACTAGAAATCTAGACTTATAGGAATCCAAAATAGAGGGGAACGGTCCACTTTGATGCTTTGGGAATGCTCAATTCTGTCCATAGACAATGTTTTCAAGTTTTGTGCAATTTCAAACATAACTTGGTCTATTGGTATATTTACCAAACGAAACCTTGCACGAAAGCTAAACTAGGAAGTTAGACTTCTAAGAACACTAAATAGAGTACGACGGTCCACTATGATGCTTTGGGAATCCTCAATTCTGCCTGTAGAAAAACTTTTGAAGTTTTGTGTAATTTCAAACATAACATTGCCTATTGGCATCTTTACCTAACGAAACGTTGTATGAATGCTAAACTAGCAAGTTAGACTTCTAGGAATCCTAAATAGAGTGGAACGGTCCACTTTGATGCTTTGGGAATGCTCAGTTTTGTCCATAGACAAACTTTTCAAGTTTTGTGCAATTTCAAACATAACTTGGTCTATTGGCATCTTTACCAAACAAAACTTTGTACGAAAGCTAAACTAGCAAGTTAGGCTTCTAAGAAAAGTAAATAGAGTACAACGGTCCACTTTTATGCTTTGGGAATGCTCAATTCTATCCATACACGGGCTTTTCAAGTTTTGTGCAATTTCAAAAATACCTTGGTCTATTGGCATCTTTTCCTAATGAAACGTTGTACGAAACCAAAACTAGCAAGTTAGACTTTTAGGAATCCTATATAGAGTACAACGGTCCACATTGATGCATAGGGAATGCTCAATTCTCTCCATAGACAAACTTTTAAAGTTTTGTGCAATTTCAAACATAACTTGGTCTATTGGTATCTTTAGCTAACGAAACTTTGTACGAAAGCTAAACTAGCAAGTTACATTTCTAAGAACACTAAATAGAGTACAACGGTCCACTTTGGTGCTTTGGGAATGCTCAATTCTATCCATACACGGGCTTTTCAAGTTTTGTGCAATTTCAAACATAACTTGGTCTATTGGCATCTTTACCTAACGAAACGTTGTACGAAAGCTAAACTAGCAAGTTAGACTTCTAAGAAAACTAAATAGAGTACAACGGTCCACTTTGATGCTTAGGGAATCCTCACTTCTGCCCGTAGAAAAACTTTTCAAGTTTTGTGTAATTTCAAGCATAACTTGGCCTATTGGCATCTTTACCTAACGACACGTTGTACGAAAGCTAAACTAGCATGTTAGACTTCTAAGAACACTAAATAGAATGCAACGGTCCACTTTGATGCTTTGGGAATCCTCAATTCTGCCCATAGACAAACTTTTCATGTTTTTTGTAATTTCAAACATAACTTGGTCTATTGGCATCTTTACCTAACGAAACGTTGTACGAAACCTAAACTAGCAAGTTTGACTTTTAGTAATCCTAAAAAGAGTACAATGGCCCACATTGATGCAATGGGAATCCTCAATTCTGTCCATAGGGAAACTTTTCAAGTTTTGTGCAATTTCAAACATAACTTGCTTTATTGGCATCTTTACCTATCGAAACGTTTTACGAAAGCTAAACTTGCATGTTAGACTTCTAAGAACACTAAATCGAGTACAACGGTCTATTTTGATTCTTTGGGAATGCTCAATTCTATCCATACACGGGCTTTTCAAGTTTTGTGTAATTTCAAACATAACTTGGTCTATTGGTATCTTTACGTAACGAAACGTTGTATGAAAGCTAAACTAGTAAGTTAGACTTCCAAGAACACTAAATAGAGTTTGACGGTACACTTTGATGCTTTCGAATTGCTGAACTCTCTCCATAGATGAGATTTTCAAGTTTTTGTGTAATTTGAAACATAACTCGGTCTATTGGGGTTTTTACCTAACGAAATGTTGTACGAAAGCTAAACTAGCAAGTTAGACTTCTAAGAAAACTAAATAGAGTACAACGGTCCACTTTGATGCTTTGGGAATCCTCGATTCTGCCCGTAGAAAAACTTTTCAAGTTTTGCGTATTTTCAAATATAACTTGGTCTATTGGCATCTTTAGCAAACGAAACGTTGTACGAAAGCTAAACTAGCAAGTCAAACTTCTAGGAATCCTAAATAGAGTGCAATGGTCCACTTTGATGCTTTGGGAATGCTCAATTCTGTCCATAGACAAAGTTTTCAAGTTTTGTGCAATTTCAAACATAACTTGGTCTATTGGTATCTTTACCAAACGAAACTTTGCGTGAAAGCTAAACTATCAAGTTGGACTTCTAAGAACACTAAATAGAGTAAAGGGGTTCACTTTGATGCTTTGGGAATCCTCATTTCTGCCCGTAGAAAAACTTTTCAAGTTTTGTGTAATTTCAAACATAACTTTGCCTATTGGCATCTTTACCTAACGAAACGTTGTAAGAAAGCTAAACTAGCAAGTTAGACTTCTAAGAAAACTAAATAGAGTACAATGGTCCACTTTGATGCTTAGGGAATCCTCACTTCTGCCCGTAGAAAAACTTTTCAAGTTTTGTGTAATTTCAAGCATAACTTGGCCTATTGGCATCTTTACCTAACGACACGTTGTAAGAAAGCTAAACTAGCAAGTTAGACTTCTAAGAAAACTAAATAGAGTACAATGGTCCACTTTGATGCTTAGGGAATCCTCACTTCTGCCCGTAGAAAAACTTTTCAAGTTTTTTGTAATTTCAAACATAACTTGGTCTATTGGCATCTTTACCTAACGAAACGTTGTACGAAACCTAAACTAGCAAGTTAGACTTTTAGTTATCCTAAAAAGAGTACAATGGTCCACATTGATGCATTGGGAATCCTCAATTCTGTCCATAGAGAAACTTTTCAAGTTTTGTGCAATTTCAAACATAACTTGCTCTATTGGCATCTTTACCTATCGAAACGTTTTACGAAATCTAAACTTGCATGTTAGAATTCTAAGAACACTAAATCGAGTACAACGGTCCACTTTGATTCTTTGGGAATGCTCAATTCTATCCATACACGGGCTTTTCAAGTTTTGTCTAATTTCAAACATAACTTGGTCTATTGGAATCTTTACGTAACGAAACATTGTATGAAAGCTAAACTAGTAAGTTAGACTTCCAAGAACTCTAAATAGAGTTTGACGGTACACTTTGATGCTTTCGAATTGCTCAACTCTCTCCATAGATGAGCTTTTCAAGCTTTTGTTAATTTGAAACATAACTCGGTCTATTGGGGTCTTTACCTAACGAAACGTTGTACGAAAGCTAAACTAGCAAGTTACATTTCTAAGAACACTAAATAGAGTACAACGGTCCACTTTGGTGCTTTGGGAATGCTCAATTCTATCCATACACGGGCTTTTCAAGTTTTGTGCAATTTCAAACATAACTTGGTCTATTGGCATCTTTACCTAACGAAACGTTGTACGAAAGCTAAACTAGCATGTTAGACTTCTAAGAAAACTAAATAGAGTACAACGGTCCACTTTCATGCTTAGGGAATCGTCACTTCTGCCCGTAGAAAAACTTTTCAAGTTTTGTGTAATTTCAAGCATAAATTGGCCTATTGGCATCTTTAGCTAACGAAACGTTGTACGAAAGCTAAAATAGCATGTTAGACTTCTAAGAACACAAAATAGAATACAACGGTCCAATTTGATGCTTTGGGAATGCTCAATTCTATCCATACACGGGCATTTCAAGTTTTGCGCAATTTGAAACATAACTTGGTCTATTCGTATCCTTACCTAACGAAACGTTGTACAAAAGCTAAACTAGCAAGGTAGACTTCTAAGAACACTAAATAGAGTACAACGGTCCACTTTGATGCTTTCGGAATGCTCAACTCTGTCCATAGACGAGCTTTTCACGTTTTGTGTATTTTCAAACATATCTTGGTCTATTGGCATCTTTATCGAACGAAACGTTGTACGAAAGCTAAACTAGCAAGTTAGACTTCTAAGAACACTAAATAGATTACAATGATCCACTTTGATGCATTGGGAATCCTCAATTCTGCCCATAGACAAACTTTTCATGTTTTGTGTAATTTCAAACATAACTTGGTCTATTGGCATCATTACCTAACGAAACGTTGTACGAAAGCTAAACTAGCAAGTTAGACTTTTAGGAATCCGAAATAGAGTACAACGGTCCACATTGATGCTTTGGGAATCCTCAATTCTGTCCATAGACAAACTTTTCAAGTTTTGTACAGTTTTAAACATAACTTGCTCTATTGGCATCTTTACCTAACAAAACATTTTACGAAAGCTAAACTTGCATGTTAGACTTTTAAGAACACTAAATCGAGTACAAAGGTCCACTTTGATTCTTTGGGAATGCTCAATTCTATCCATACAAGGGCTTTTCAAGTTTTGTGCAATTTCAAACATAACTTGGTCTATTGGTATCTTTACCTACGAAACTCTGCGCGAAAGCTAAACTAGCATGTTAGACTTATAGGAACACTAAATAGAGTACAATGGTCCACTTTGATGCTTTGGGAATCCTCAATTCTGCCCGTAGAAAAACTTTTCATGTTTTGTGTAATTTCAAACATAACTTTACCTATTGGCATCTTTACCTAACGAAACGGTGTACAATAGCTAAACTAGCAAGTTAGACTTCTAGGAATCCTAAATAGAGTGCAATTGTCCACTTTGATACTTTGGGAATGCTCAATTCTGTCCATAGACAAACTTTTCAAGTTTTGTGCAATTTCAAACATAACTTGCCCTATTGGTATCTTTACCTAACGAAACGTTTTACGAAAGCTAAACTTGCATGTTGGACTTCTAAGAACACTAAATCGAGTACAACGGTCCACTTTGATTCTTTGGGAATGCTCAATTCTATCCATACACGGGCTTTTCAAGTTTTGTGCAATTTCAAACATAACTTGGTCTATTGGTATCTTTACCTAACGAAACATTGTATGAAAGCTAAACTAGTAAGTTAGACTTCCAATAACACTAAATAGTGTTTGACGGTACACTTTGATGCTTTCGAATTGCTCAACTCTCTCCATAGATGAGCTTTTCAAGTTTTTGTGCAATTTAAAACATAACTCGGTCTATTGGTGTCTTTACCTAACGAAACGTTGTACGAATGCTAAACTAGCAAGTTAGACTTCTAAGAAAACTAAATAGAGTACAACGGTCCACCTTGATGCTTTGGGAATCCTCGATTCTGCCCGTACAAAAACTTTTCAAGTTTTGTATAATTTCAAACATAACTTGGTCTATTGACATCTTTACCAAACGAAACGTTGTACGGAAGCTAAACTAGCAAGTTAGACTTCTAGGAATCCTAAATAGAGTGCAACGGTCCACTTTGATGCTTTGGGAATGCTCAATTCTGTCCATGGACAAAGTTTTCAAGTTTGGTGCAATTTCAAACATAACTTGGTCTATTGGTATCTTTACCTAACGAAACTTTGCGCGAAAGCTAAACTAGCAAGTTAGACTTCTAAGAACACTAAATAGACTACAACGGTCCACTTTGATGCTTTGGGAATCCTCAATTCTGCCCATAGAAAAACTTTTCAAGTTTTGTGTAATTTCAAGCATAACTTGGTCTATTGGTATCTTTACCTAACGAAACTTTGTACGAAAGCTAAACTAGCAAGTTACATTTCTAAGAACACTAAATAGAGTACAACGGTCCACTTTGGTGCTTCGGGAATGCTCAATTCTATCCATAGACAGGCTTTTCAAGTTTTTTGCAATTTCAAACATAACTTGGTCTATTGACATCTTTACCTAACGAAACGTTGTAAGAAAGCTAAACTAGCAAGTTAGACTTCTAAGGAAACTAAATAGAGTACAACGGTCCACTTTGATGCTTAGGGAATCCTCCATTCTGCCCGTAGAAAAACTTTTCAAGTTTTGTGTAATTTCAAGCGTAACTTGGCCTATTGGCATCTTTACCTAACGAAACATTGTAAGAAAGCTAAACTAGCATGTTAGACTTCTAAGAACACTAAATAGAATACAACGGTCCACTTTGATCCTTTGGGAATGCTCAATTCTATCCATACACGGACGGGCACTTCAAGTTTTGTGCAATTCGAAACATAACTTGGTCTATTGGTATCTTTACCTAACGAAACGTTGTACGAAAGCTAAACTAGCAAGGTAGACTCTTAAGAACACTAAATAGAGTACAACGGTCCACTTTGATGCTTTCGGAATGCTCAACTCTGTCCATAGACGAGCTTTTCACGTTTTGTGTATTTTCAAACATAACTTGGTCTATTGGCATCTTTATCGAACGAAACGTTGTACAAAAGCTAAACTAGCAAGTCAGACTTCTAAGACAACTAAATAGAGTACAACGATCCACTTTGATGCTTTGGGAATCCTCAATTCTGCCCATAGACAAACTTTTCATGTTTTGTGTAATTTCAAACATAACTTGGTCTATTGGCATCTTTACCTAACGAAACGTTGTACGAATGCTAAACTAGCAAGTTAGACTTCTAAGAAAACTAAATAGAGTACAACGGTCCACCTTGATGCTTTGGGAATCCTCGATTCTGCCCGTACAAAAACTTTTCAAGTTTTGTATAATTTCAAACATAACTTGGTCTATTGACATCTTTACCTAACGAAACGTTGTACTAAAGCTAAACTAGCAAGTTAGACTTCTAGGAATCCTAAATAGAGTGCAACGGTCCACTTTGATGCTTTGGGAATGCTCAATTCTGTCCATAGACAAATTTTTCAAGCTTTGTGCAATTTCAAACATAACTTGGTCTATTGGCAAGTTTACCCAACGAAACGTTGTACGAAAGCTAAACTAACAAGTTAGACTTCTAAGAAAACTAAATAGAGTACAATGGTCCACTTTCATGCTTTGGGAATCATCAATTTTGCCCATAGAAAAACTTTTCAAGTTTTGTGTAATTTCAAACATAACTTGGTCTATTGGCATCTTTACCTAACGAAACGTTGTACGAAAGCTGAACTAGCAAGTTAGGCTTCTAGGAATCCCAAATAGAGTGCAATGGTCCACTTTGAGGCTTTGGGAATGCTGAATTCTGTCCATAGACAATCTTTTCAAGTTTTATGCAATTTCTAACGTATCTTGGTCAATTGGCATCTTTACCTAATGAAACGTTGTACGAAAGCTAAAATAGCGAGTTGAACTTCTAAGAACACTAAATAGAGTACAACGGTCGACTTTGATGCTTTGGGAATCCTCAATTCTGCCCATAGACAAACTTTTCAAGTTTTGTGTAATTTCAAACATAACTTGGTCTATTGGCATCTTTACGTAATGAAACGTTGTACGAAAGCTAAACTAGCAAGTTAGACTTCTAGGAATCCTAAATAGAGTGCAATGGGGCACTTTGATGCTTTGGGAATGCTCAATTCTGTCCATTGACAAAGTTTTCAAGTTCTGTGCAATTTCAAACATAACTTGGTCTATTGGCATCTTTACCTAACGAAACTTTGTACGAAGGCTAAACTAGCAAGTTAGACTTCTAAGAATACTAAATAGCGTACAACAGTCCACTTTGATGCTTTGGGAATGCTCAATTCTATCCATACACGGGCTTTTGAAGTTTTGTGCAATTTCAAACATAACTTGGTCTATTGGTATCTTTACCTAACGAAACGTTGTACGAAAGCTAAACTAGCAAGTTAGACTACAACGGTCCACTTTGACGGTTTCAAATTGCTCAACTCTCTCCATAGCGATCTTTTCAAGTTTTTGTGCAATTTCAAACATAACTTGGTCTATTGGCATCTTTACCTAACGAAACATTGTACGAATGCTAAACTAGCAAGTTAGACTTCTAAGAAAACTAAATGGAGTACAACGGTCCAGTATGATGCTTTGGGAATCCTCAATTCTGCCCGTAGAAAAAGTTTTCAAGTTTTGTGTAATTTCAAACATAACTTGGCCTATTGGCATCTTTACCTAACGAAACGTTGTACGAAAGCTACACCAGCAAGTTAGACTTCTAGGAATACTAAATAGAGTGCAACGGTCCACTTCGATGCTTTGGGAATGCTCAATTTTGTCCATAGACAAACTTTTCAAGTTTTGTGCAATTTCAAACATAACTTGGTCTTTTGGCATCTTTACCTAACGAAACTTTGTACGAAAGCTGAACTAGCAAGTTAGATTTCTAAGAACACTAAATATAGTACAACTGTCCATTTTGATGCTTTGGGAATGCTCAATTCTATCCATACACGGGCTTTTCAAGTTTTGTGCAATTTCAAGCATAACTTGGTCTATTGGCATCTTTACCTAAAGAAACATTGTACGAAAGCTAAACTAGTAAGTTAGACTTCTAAGAACACTAAATAGAGTACAATGGTCCACCTAGATGCTTTTGGAATGCTCATTTCTGTCCATAGACGAGCTTTTCACGTTTTGTGCATTTTCAAACATAACTTGGTCTATTGGCATCTTTATCGATCGAAACGTTGTACGAAAGCTAAACTAGCAAGTTAGACATCTAAGAACACTGAATAGAGTACAACGGTCCACTTTGATGCTCCGGGAATCCTTAATTTTGCCCATAGACAAACTTTTCAAGTTTTGTGTAATGTCAAACATAACTTGGTCTATTAGCAACTTTACCTAACGAAACGTTGTACGAAAGCTAAACTAGCAAGTTAGACTTCTAGGAATCCTAAATATAGTACAACGGTCTACATTGATGCATTGGGAATGCTCAATTCTGTCCATAGACAAACTTTTCAAGTTTTGTGCAATTTCAAACATAACTAGGTCTACTGGCATCTTTACCTAACGAAACGTTGTACGAAAGCTAAACTAGCAAGTTAGACTTCTAAGAAAACTAAATAGAGTACAACGTGTTGGAAACGTGCAACGCAGCGGAAGCGTATAATGACCTCATAGACATAAACGATAGCTGGACAGTTTTCAAAAAGTTCTTATCAAATACTAATCACCATAGCAGAAACCATATATCAACTAATTACAAGAAGATTATATACTTTGAGATCTCTCTGATTTGATCTCTAATAATCAGGAACGAAGGATGGAGTCAGCGAGTTTGATACTAAGCTCAAACCTGTAGATCTTTCATCGTATGCACCAATTCCCAAACTTGGATTGAGAGGGTGGTCTCTTTGCTCCAAGAACTTGAAGAACACAAACCAAAACTAGTGGAAACGATTAGAGAGTAGAGAGGCCAACTGGTGTCTCAAAACTTGTGTTAACAAAACACACACTATGTGTGTATTTATAGGGTTTGGCCACACCTAGGGTTTTCTCCCTAGGTGGGCCGGCCCCTAAGCCTCTCCCTCTTCTAATTCCGGTCCGTTTTGGTTTTCTTGTATCTTTTAGTACTCGGCTTCTGGGCTACAATGGGGACCAACTAGGAAAAATAAAATATGGACTTCCTATGAATATAATTATCAGCCCAAACCCAAGGACATAATTATAATTCATAAATTATAATATATTCCACTAAAATATTATAATTGCACTCCCCGTTTTATCTCAAATTAAATCTGAGCCTTTCGTTATACTTGTTCATAAATTCCTCACGTTAAGTTACAGTTACCCGTCAATTAAATATGCCACTGACATATAATATTTAATTGACATCTTTAAATATTTCCTTGATCTCACTGCTTAACTTATTTGAATGTATCGGATTAATTAAAATCCACCTGCAGGGTTTTGACAAAATCTCAAATCCTATAAGCATTCTCAAGAGGGTATCATCAATCCATAATTGGATGTGAATTTTATTAACAGATTATTTTCCATCATACAATTAATGCGGTGGCCCAACTCACTTGGTGTTTGTTGGCCTGTACAAAAAGACCTCACCCTTTAGTAAATCAAAGTCCCGTACATTAAATGCACATGTACCAATAATCTTTAATAAATTAAGAATATGAACAATTCTATAACATCTGTGTGAGTGTACAATTTTCCATATAGTCAGACTGGGAAAATTGACTCAACCGTAGTCCTGATCAATACACTCCAAGTGTACTGGTATAGTAAGTTCAAGTTTTGCCGCTCTCCGTAACCAAGATAGGTATACTGAACTACTATACCACAGTCAAGCCGACGGTTTGTCCAATTCCGTCTTAGCTGTGATCGCTTACTTATATTCGATAGGAACTTATGAATTGATCTTCCGTGTGCAAACTTAGACTCTACACACCAATTCATATACCATACAGAATAAAAGACACCGATGCCAATATGTCTTTTCTCATTTCAAATGCTAAATATATTTTATTCAAATAAATAAATCGAGTTTGAATATTACACAAAATAATGGCCTTTAGCATACTATTCCTATCAATCTCCCACTTCTGCTCAAGGCCATGACGACGTCACCTATCTGTATGATCTCTCGTATCAAGTGATACTTGCGTTCAATATGTTTTCCTTTTCAATGAGCCCTTGGTTCTTTTGAATTTGCAACTGCTTCGCTATTATCACAGTAAAGTGTAATAGGCGACAGAGCTGTAGGCACCACATTCAAGTCTATAAGAAAGTTTCGGAGCCACACTGATTCTTTAGCTGCCTCAGAGGCTGCTACATATTCAACTTCCATAGTGGAGTCAGCAATACAAGATTGCTTGACACTTCTCCAACTAATGGCTCCACCTCCCAATGTGAAAACATACCCTAAAGTTGATTTCCTAGAATCTTTGTCTGACTGAAAATCTGAATCTGTATACCCAGTGGGTATAAGCTCATCAGACTTGTAAACTAGCACATAATCTCTCGTTCTCCTTAGGTACTTGAGTATGTGCTTCACAACAATCCAATGTTCCATACCTGGATTAGACTGATATCTGCTAACTAGACCAACCATATAACATATGTCCGGTCTAGTACACATCATGGCATACATGAGGCTTCCCACTACCGAAGCATATGGTACTTGACTCATTTTCTTTATCTCATCAACATCCTTAGGACACTGATCTCGAGATAAAGTGACTCCATATCTGTAAGGAAGAAATCCTTTCTTGGAATCTTTCATGTCGAATCTTGCCAGGATGGTGTCAATGTAGACTCCCTGAGATAAGCCCAACATTCTTTGTTTTCGATTTCTTAGTAATTTGATGCCAAGAATGTGGCCGACTTCTCCCAAATCTTTCATTTCGAATTGACTACTCAACCAGATTTTAACAGTAGATAATATAGCTACATCGTTTCCAATGAGTAATATATCATCTACTTAAAGTACTAAGAATACCACCACACTTCCATTGCTCCTCCGATAGACACAAGGTTCATCAGGACATTGTTCAAATCCATAGGATTTTATGGCCTGGTCGAATCTTATATTCCAAGACCTAGATGTCTGCTTGAGTCCATAAATGGATCTCTTAAGCTTGCACAACAGGTGCTCTTGGTTTCTCGCTACAAATCCATCTGGTTGTACCATATAGATGCTTTCATCAAGACTTCCATTTAGGAAAGCTGTCTTGACATCCATTTGTCATATTTCATAATCATAATATGCTGCAATGGATAAAAGTATCCGGATAGATTAAGCATTGCTACCGGTGAAAAGGTTTCCTCAAAATCGATCCCTTCTTTTTGAGTGTACCCTTTCGTAACAAGCCTAACTTTGAAGGTTTCAACCTTCCCATCCACCGCCTTCTTTCTCTTGTAGATCCACTTGCAACTAATGGGTTTTACACCATTTGGTGGTTCTACAAGTTCCCAGACTTGATTTGAGTACATGGACTCCATCTCAGATTTCATAGCTTCCTTCCAAGATATTGCATCTTTATCTTGGAGAGCTTCTTTATAGTTACTGGGATCAGTATCTTGTTCAATTGGGATCATTTCATACACTTCACCCAATAGAGCATACCGACTAGGTAATCTAGTTACCCTCCCACTACGACGAGGCTCTATTTGTTCGTTTGGAGTATTTTGGTGTGATGATTCTATTCGATTTGTATCAGGATCTTCACGCTGATCTGGTTGATTCCCCAGCATGTCCTGATCATCCCTCTGAACAGAATCAATTTGGGATTCCACAATCCTCCCACTGTTATGTGGTACTGGATCGTTATCCTCAACTGGTGTTTCTTGAGTTGTTTTGTTTTCTTGTGTTTCCCTTCCTAATTCTTCAAGAACAATCTTACTTTTGGGTTTGTGATTCATCATATAGTCTTCTTCTAAGAATCGGGCATTGATGCTGACAATGACCTTCTAATCCTTAGGACTATAAAATAAACCACCTTTGGTACCTCGAGGGTATCCAACGAAAAAACATACTTCTGTTCTTGATTCCAACTTCCCGGTGTTCCCTACCAGCACATGGGCCGGACTACCCCATATCCGTATATGGGCCAAGCTGGGCTTTCGCCCTGTCCATAATTCAGTAGGAGTAGTTGGTACTAACTTAGAAGGAACTAAGTTCAGAATGTAGGCAGCTGTTTCCAGGGCATAGCCCCAGAAAAAATTAGGCAACTCAGAAAAACTCATCATCGATCTTACCATTTCCATAAGAGTCCTATTCCTCCTTTCTGCCACACCATTTTGTTGTGGTGTGCCTGACGCAGTCAACTGGGATGAAATTCCCTCTACATTTAAGTATTCCATAAACTCTCCCGAGAGGTATTCGCCACCACGATCAGATCGTAGTGTTTTGATACTCTTTCCTAAACGCTTCTCCATAACTACCTTATAGCTTTTGAACATCTCAAAAGTTTCAGACTTACTGTGCATTAGAAAAATGTATCCATACCTTGAGTAATCGTCTATGAAAGTGACGAAGTACACATAACCTCCTCTCGCTTGGATAGTCATTGGACCACACACATCAGAATGTACCAACTCCAAACATTCTTTGGCTCTATGCCCCTTGGCCGAAAATGGCCTCTTAGTCATCTTACCTTCCAAACATGATTCACAGACTGGAAGTTCCTCAACTTCTAATGAACTCAAAGGTCCATCTCGTACCAGTCTAGTAATCCTGTTCAGATTTATATGACCTAAGCGTAGATGCCAAAGATAAGTTTGATTTGGTTTCAAAGGTTCCTTTCTCTTAGATGGCAAAATTGTTGAGTTATTCAATTCATTACATATAGCAGAATTTGGACTTATAATGTAAAGATTATCTACCAAAGTACCAGAACAGATAAAAAGTTTATTGTACCCGATAACAATAGAGTTATCAAACTCAAAACAATATCCATTCAAAGCTAAAGATGGAGCTGAAAGTAAATTTCATCTCATAGCTGGTACGTAAAGACAATCGTTCAAAATTAAAGTCCTATCACTACTAAAACTCAAATGAAAAACACCTACTGCTTCTACTCTTAGTTTTGTCGCATCTCCCAAAAGCACGTAACTCTCTTCTTTATTTGGTCGTCTGGTTTCCTGGAACCCCTGCAATGAATTGCAAACATGATTAGTGGCTCCAGTGTCTACACACTGACCGACACCGAAGTGTGTGTGTGTACTTACCCCAAGTGTAGGGTATCGTCAAGTAATAAACCGGTGAGTCCGGTATCGATCCACGAGGAAGCAATGCAAATTTGAAGTGAATGATATGCAAATGAGTAGCTAACACTAATAAGCGCAATGAATATCAAATAAAAGCGAGTAAATGAAATGGGCCGAATGACTCGGTAGCATGAGCGATTTTGTAGTCAAAGTAAGCACGAATTGGATTTAAAACAATTAATTAAAAACCTAGTCTCTAATCCATCCCGGTGGCTACTCGGTTCTCATACTCAATGTATCATTGCAAACACACACAACCATACACAATGCATTGTGTGATACTATCAATCATGCATATGCAAAGAGAATTACGATATAAGACTTCAATTCATACATGTAGGCCATCGGGTCTCTTAATCTACGATGAACACAAAGGGATAAGCACCTAATATTATGGATTAATGTTCCCCCTTGGGGCTCGGCTTGGCTAACACCCTAGTTTCACACTCAAAGATCAATTAACCATAACTCTCCCATGCACATTCCTAAATTAACCCAAAACCCCATCATCAATACACATAATTAATAGCTATGCAATGGAAGACTCAATTAATTAAGGAAATCATGCAATGGGTTTAACAATTCTCAATCAAACACATTAGATGCAATCCCTAGACAAGAAAATCCAAGAATACAATCAAATATTTCATTCTCATGTATCCAATCACACAACTATCACGAAATTAAAAGAGAAAAATCGAAGCTATGATTCTTTGAGCATACATTGAGTAATCGAAACCTTGCACCCACCGTTCGGGACTAGAAACTAGAAAGGGAACTTAGCCACTCATTATAATGAGAATAAACATCAATTTTATAGATGAAAACCAATGTTTACAATCAAGATCACAAGAACTAAGTAAAACCCTAGAGAGAGAGAGAGAGAGAGAAAAACTATAGAGGCTAGATGTTGTGTAATGTATGAGTGAGAAAGAAACCCCAATCTTAGGGTTTTCCCCTCTTTTTAAAATAGAAAATACCTAACTACCCTTATAAAATCGTTCCCCATTGGTTACATACATGATTTACCCCAAATGCCCTTGAAATTTTGGTGCAGAAAATTGCAGATCTGCGGTAGGTGTCTGGACGGCTTCAGAAGGTGTCCGGACACCTGGGCTTCATCAAGTCTTCGTTATAGGCTCTGTCTCATTTTTCAAAGGAAGTGTCTGGACACCTTGGGAGGTGTCCCGACACCTCACAACAAAAAATGCTCCAACTTGCCCTAACAAGGTCTGATTCCTACAAAACCAAGGGGAAACATTTGTAAGTGTAAAACTAAGCTAAAATGCAATCAAATACATTAGCTAAGTGCTAGAACATCCTAATTAAAAGACATTGGAACCTCAAAATAGAGGTCCAATCACACACCAAGTCCCTTCTGGCCACAGTGAAAACACTTGCCTTTCGACTTTTTCACTCCATCTTGAATACCCTTGGAATCGACTGACTTATTCTTCTTTTGAGTCCTTTTCTTCTTCTTACCTTTCGGTATGGTAGAAGATCCTTTCTCATTCAGATTAACCTTAGCTTGCTTAGGTTGAAGTTTTTCTGCTCCTTTAAGCTCATTGAGAAGTTTCGACAAGGTATAAAGCCTTTTGTTCATGTTATAGTTTAGCCAAAAATTCTCATAGCTATCAGGAAGAGATTGAAGTACGATATCAATCTAGCTTTCACCAACAATATCAGCACCAAGTATTTCAAGCTCATTCAAAAGACTCATCATCTTAAGAGTGTGCTCACTTACATTGGCTCCTTCCTTCATCTGGGTGTTTAGGAGTGTTTTCATGGCAGTCTGCATTGCGGCTCTGCCTTGATCACCAAACATCTCCTTTAGGCTATAAATGATGTCATAGGCACTTGTTATATTCTGGTGTTGTGTTTGCAACACGTCTGACATTGATGCTAACATGTAGCATCTAGCCATTTCATCAGCCTTCTTCCACTTCTTGTGAGCATTGATTTGCTCATCAGTGGCACCCTCCTCAGGTAATTCAGGGCATATTTCAGTCAACACAAATTTGTACTCTTCAGAGGTGAGCACAATATCCAAATTTCTTTTCCAATTGACATAGTTTGTTCCATCCAACTTATGGTCTTTCAGTATAACAGATAATGGGTTGAATGAAGGCATTTTGAAAAACTGAAAAAAAAAGGACATATTCAAAAATTAATTTATGGCATACATGATTCGAATTATCTAAGATTGCACCCATAATCAATCATATAATTCGTTAACAATCAAAACACTTTAGCATGAAATTTCCTATCTCGTTGGGAGAATAAATTCCATGCAATTTAGTTCACATTAAATTTCATTATCTAGACCACACGCCGTGTCAAATGTAAATTTAATTAGTTAACTTGCTTTGGTCCTATGAATAATGGTATTGATTTCGATGAGAAATATTTCCATAATTTATAGTTAAGTGTATAACCATCACTTGATCATAATCTCACCATCTTCATAAAATTTATTCCGATGGGGAAATAATTTTATAATAAATGACTACTCATTATGACTATCAAGAAAACTAATAATCTGAGATATCTATAATCAAAAATTTCCGATAGGGAGGAAGGGCTAAGCCAACACATATTTTCAATTACATCTCTATTATATTTTCTTACCAATAATCCAAACTTAAAAAATATTTTCGTAATTCCAAAACTCCTGGAATTGAGATATCTTAAAAAATGCATTGACCGGAATTTACGCATTTTGGTATCACCGCCCAAAATCGAGATTCGTTACGGATTTTCTCCATGAAGTGAAACCGTTATCGTAGCACCATAGGTTTTCAATCTAACGATTAACAAATCTAGTAACCAGGTCGTTCCCAGGTAAGAGGGGGCTTTCCGAAAAACGGCGCGCAATGAAGTAACCTCAATCCTTGATAGAACTTTCTAGACATTGCATTGTTAATCTTAAATTAGAATAGTCAAATGCATGGGTCGGAATTACACACTTTGGTACCGAAAAGAATCTTAAGTTAAAACGGATTTTCCCAAAAATAATACCGTAGTCACATTTAATATCTCAACTTTCCGAATTTTATTATTACATATTTTTCTTTGAACCAATGATGGAGACCGTAGGGTGATGTGTAACCCTTCTCCCACTTAATATTTTATTTTTGGGTGATTAATACTTTATTTTCCATGTTTAGACAACATCCATAAATAAATAGGAATCCTAATCTAGCATGGCATTTAATTACAATCACACATGCAATTAAAATAAGGGACATAGTTAAAATAGGAAACCAAATCAATCAAGAGTCCTAGCTATCATGGTCTTCAATCAAGCCGAATCTCAACTTGATTAGGAATCCCTGTTTGGAAATGACTCGAAATACTACTGCCCAGACTGCACCGCACCCGCTGCCCGATCTGCCCCCTGCAGCCCACATCTGTCCGGCAGCTTCCTTCACCTCTTCGTTTCTTCATCTATTTTTACAAAAAAAAATTCTAGCCTCCTTCAAACCGGAGTTCACAATCTAAAATTTGATTTACAATAATTCCTACTCCTTTATTCGGAGTGAACAATTCTAAAATCAGAATTAAAAAAAAAACTTAGACCATGATAGCCAGAATTTCAGCCTGTAAAAAGAAGTAAGCAATAACACCGAAAAACATAGATTACGCTAACAAATTAAATTTGACAAATTTTTGATTTTGTTTAGCATCGATTACGTATCTATGACCGGCTCCGATACCAATTGTTGGAAACGTGCAACGCAGCAGAAGCGTATAAGGACCTCATAGACATAAACGATAGCTAGACAGGTTTCAAAAATTTATTATCAAATACTAATCACCATAGCACAAACCATATATCAATTAATAACAAGAAGATTATATACCTTGAGATCTCTCTGATTTGATCTCTAATAATCAGGAACGAAGGATGGAGTCAGCGAGTTTGATACTAAGCTTAAACCTGCGGATTTTCCACCGTATGCACCAATTCCCAAACTTGGATTGAGAGGGTGGTCTCTTTTCTCCAAGAACCTGAAGAACAAAAACCAAAACTAGTGGAAACAATTAGAGAGTAGAGAGGCCAACTGGTGTCTCAAAACTTGTGTTAACAAAACACACACTATGTGTGTATTTATAGGGTTTGGCCACACCTAGGGTTTTCTCCCTAGGTGGGCCGGTCCCTAAGCCTCTCCCTCTCCTAATTCCGGTTCGTTTTAGTTTTCCTGTATCTTCTAGTATTGGGCTTCTGGGCTACAGTGGGGACCAACTAGGAAAAATAAAACATGGGCTTCCTATGAATTTAATTATCAGCCCAAACCCATGGACATAATTATAATTCATAAATTATAATATATTCCACTAAAATATTATAATTGCACTCCCATTTTTATCTCAAATTAAATCTGAGCCTTTCGTTATACTTGTTCATAAATTCCTCACGTTAAATTACAGATACCCGTCAATTAAATATGCCACTGACATATAATATTTAATTGACATCTTTAAATATTTTCTTGATCTCACCGCTTAACTTATTTGAATGTGTCGGATTAATTAAAATCCACCTGCAGGGTTTTGACACAATCTCAAATCCTATAAACATTCTCAAGAGGGTATCATCAATCCATAATTGGACGTGAATTTTATTAACAGATTATTTTCCATCGTACAATTAATGCGGTGGCCTAACTTACTTAGTGTTTGTTGGCCTGTACAAAAAGACCTCACCCTTTAGTAAATCAAAGTCCTGTACATTAAATGCACATGTACCAATAATCTTTAATAAATTAAGAATATGAACAATTGTATAACATCTGTGTGAGTGTACAATTTTCCATATAGTCAGACTGGGAAAATCGACTCACCCGTAGTCCTGATCAATACACTCCAAGTGTACTGGTATAGTAAGTTCAAGCTTTGCCGCTCTCCGTAACCAAGATAGGTATACTGAAATACTACACCACAGCCAAGCCGACGGTTTGTCCAATTCCGTCTTAGCTGTGATCGTTTACTTATATTCGATAGGAACTTATGAATTGATCTTTCGTGTGCAAGCTTAGACGCTACACACCAATTCATATACCATACAGAATAAACGACACCGATGTCAATATGTCTTTTCTCATTTCAAATGCTAAATATATTTTATTCAAATAAATAAATCGAGTTTGAATATTACATAAAATAATGGCCTTTAGCATACTATTCCTATCACAACGGTCCACTTTGATGCTTTGGGAATCCTCAATTCTGCCCGTAGAAAAACTTTTCAAGTTTTGTGTAATTTCAAACATAACTTGGACTATTGGCATCTTTACCTAACAAAACGTTGTACGAAAGCAGAACTAGCAAGTTAGGCTTCTAGGAATCCTAAATAGAGTGCAACGGGCCACTTTGATGCTTTGGGAATGCTGAATTCTGTCCATAGACAAACTTTTCAAGTTTTGTGCAATTTCAAACGTAACTTGGTCAATTTGCATCTTTACCTAAGGAAACGTTGTACGAAAGCTAAACTGGAAAGTTAGGCGTCTAAGAACACTAAATAGAGTACAACAGTATGCTTTGATGCTTTCGGAATGCTCAATTCTCTTCATAGACGAGCTTTTCACGTTTGGTGCATTTTCAAACATAACTTCGTCTATTGGCATCTTTATCGAACGAAACATTGTACGAAACCTAAACTAGCAAGTTAGACTTCTAAGAACACTAAATAGAGTACAATGGTCCACTTTGATGCTTTGAGAATCCTCAATTCTGCCTATAGACAAACTTTTCAAGTTTTGTGTAATTTCAAACATAACTTGGTCTATTGGCATCTTTACCTAACGAAACGTTGTACAAAAGCGAAACGAGCAAGTAGACTTCTAGGAATCCTAAATAGAGTACAATGGTCCACTTTGATGCTTTGGGAATCCTTATTCTGCCCGTAGAAAAACTTTTCAAGTTTTGTGTAATTTCAAACATAACTTGGTCTATTGGCATCTTTACCTAACGAAACGTTGTACGAAAGCTAAACTAGCAAGTTCGACTTCTAAGAACACTAAATAGAGTACAACGGACCACTTTGATGCTTTGGGAATCCTCAATTCCGCCCGTAGAAAAACTTTTCAACTTTTGTGTAATTTCAAACATAACTTGGTCTATTGGCATCTTTACCTAGCGAAACTTTGTACGAAAGCTAAACTAGTAAGTTAGACTTCTAAGAACACTAAATAGAGTACAACGGTCCACTTCGATGCTTTGGAAATGCTCAATTCTATTGATACACGGGCTTTTCAAGTTTGTGCAAATTCAAACATAACTTGGTTTATTGGCATCTTTACCTAACGAAACATTGTACGAAAGATAAACTAGCTAGTTAGACTTCTAAGAAAGCTAAATAGAGTACAGTGGTCCACTTTGATGCTTTGGGAATCCTCAATTCTGCCCGTAGAGAAACTTTTCAAGTTTTGTGTAATTTCAAACATAACTTGGTCTATTGGCATCTTTACCTAACGAAACGTTGTTCGAAAGCTAAACTAGGAAGTTACACTTCTAGGAATCCTAAATAGAGTGCAACGGTCCACTTTGATTCTTTGTGAATGCTCATTTCTGTCCATAGACAAACTTTTCAAGTTTTGTGCAATTTCAAACACAACTTGGTCTATTGGCATCTTTACCTAACGTAACTTTGTACGAATGCTAAACTAGCAAGTTAGACTTTTAAGAACACTAAATAGAGTACAATGGTCCACTTTGATGCTTTCGGATTGCTCAACTCTGTCCATAGACGAGCTTTTCACGTTTTGTCCATTTTCAAACATAGCTTGGTCTATTGGCATCTTTATCGAACGAAACGTTGTACGAAAGCTAAACTAGCAAGTTAGACTTCTAAGAACACTAAATAGAGTACAAAGATCCACTTTGATGCTTTGGGAATCCTCATATCTGCCCATAGGCAAACTTTTCAAGTTTTGTGTAATTTCAAACATAACTTGGTCTATTGGCATCTTTACCTAACAAAACGTTGTACGAAAGCTAAACTAGCAAGTTAGACTTCTAGGAATCCTAAATAGTGTACAACGGCCCACATTGATGCGTTGGGAATGCTCAATTCTGTCCATAAACAAGCTTTTCAAGTTTTGTGTAATTTCAAACATAACTTGGTATATTGGCATTTTTACCTAACGAAACATTATACAAAAGTTACACTAGCATGTTACACTTCTAAGAACACTAAATAGAGTACAACGGTCCTCTTTGATGCATTGGGAATGCTCAACTCTATCCATACACGGGCTTTTCAAGTTTTGTACAATTTCAAACATAACTTGGTCTATTGGCATCTTTACCTAACGAAACGTTGTTCGAAAGCTAAACTAGCAAGTTAGACTCCTAAGAAGACTAAATAAAGTACAACAGTCCACTTTGATGCTTTGGGAATCGTCAATTCTGCCCGTAGACAAACTTTTCAAGTTTTGTGCAATTTCAAACATCACTTGGTCTATTGGAAACTTTACCTAACGAAACGTTATACGAAAGCTAAACTAGCAAGTTAGACTTCTAGGAATCCTAAATAGAGTGCAGCGGTCCACTTTCATGCTTTGGGATTGCTCAATTCTGTCCATAGAGAAACTTTTCAAACTTCGTGCAATTTCAAACATAACTTGGTCTATTGGCATCTTTACCTAACGAAACGTTGTACGAAAGCTAGACTAGCAAGTTAGACTTCTATGAAAACTAAATAGAGTACAATGGTCCGCTTTGATGCTTTGGGAATGCTCAATTCTATCCATACACGGGCTTTTCAAGTTTTGTGCAATTTCAAACATAACTTGGTCTATTGGTATCTTTACCTAACGAAACGTTGTACGAAAGCTAAACTAGCAAGTTAGACTTCTAAGAACACTAATTAGAGTTTAACGGTCCACTTTGATGCTTTCGAATTGCTCAACTCTCTCAATCGACGAGCTTTTCAAGTTTTTGTGCAATTTCAAACATAACTTGGTCTATTGGTATCTTTACCTAACGAAACATTGTACGAAAGCTAAACTAGCAAGTTAGACTTCTAAGAAAACTAAATAGAGTACAACGGTCCACTTTGATGCTTTCGGAATCCTCAATTCTGCGCGTAGACAAACTTTTCAAGTTTTGTGTAATTTCTAACAGGACTTGGTCTATTGGTATCTTTACCTAACGAAACGTTGTACGAAAGATAAACTAGCAAGTTAGACTTCTAGGAATCCAAAATAGAGTACAACAGTACACATTTATGCATTAAGAATTCTCAATTCTGTCCATAGACAAACTTTTCAAGTTTTGTGCAATTTCAAACACAACTTGGTCTATTGGCATTTCTACCCGACGAAACATTGTACGACAGCTGAACTATCATTTTAGACTTCTAAGACCACTAAATAGAGTACAACGGTATGCTTTGATGCTTTTGGAATGCTCAATTCTCTTCATAGACGAGCTTTTCACGTTTTGTGCATTTTCAAACATAACTTGTTCTATTGGCATCTTTATCGAACGAAACATTGTACGAAACCTAAACTAGCAAGTTAGACTTCTAAGAACACTAAATAGAGTAAAACGTCCACTTTGATGCTTTGAGAATCCTCAATTCTGCCCATAGACAAACTTTTCAAGTTTTGTGTAATTTCAAACAGAACTTGCTCTATTGGCATCTTTACCTAACGAAACGTTGTACAAAAGCGAAACGAGCAAAGTAGACTTCTAGGAATCCTAAATAGAGTACAACGGTCCACTTTGATGATTTGGGAATCCTCAATTCTGCCCATAGAAAAAAGTTTTAAGTTTTGTGTAATTTCAAACATAACTTGGACTATTGGCATCTTTACCTAACGAAACGTTGTACGAAAGCTGAACTAGCAAGTTAGGCTTCTAGGAATCCTAAATAGAGTGCAACGGTCCACTTTGATGCTTTGGGAATGCTGAATTCTGTCCATGGAGAAACTTTTCAAGTTTTATACAATTTCAAACATAACTTGGTCCATTGGCATCTTTACCTAAGGAAACGTTGTACGAAAGCTAAACTGGCAAGTTAGACGTCTAAGAACACTAAATAGAGTACAATAGTATGCTTTGATGCTTTCAGAATGCTCAATTCTCTTCATAGACGAGCTTTTCACGTTTTGTGCATTTTCAAACATAACTTGGTCTATTGGCATCTTTATCGAACGAAACATTGTACAAAACCTAAACTAGCAAGTTAGACTTCTAAGAACACTAAATAGAGTACAACGGTCCACTTTGATGCTTTGAAAATCCTCAATTCTGCCCATAGACAAACTTTTCAAGTTTTGGATAATTTCAAACATAACTTGGTCTATTGGCATCTTTACCTAACGAAACGTTGTACACAAGCGAAACGAGCAAAGTAGACTTCTAGGAATCCTAAATAGAGTACAATGGTCCACTTTGATGCTTTGGAAATCCTTATTCTGCTCGTAGAAAAACTTTTCAAGTTTTGTGTAATTTCAAACATAACTTGGTCTATTGGCATCTTTACCTAACGAAACGTTGTACGGAAGCTAAAGTAGCAAGTTAGACTTCTAAGAACACTAAATAGAGTACAACGGTCCACTTTGATGCTTTGGGAATCCTCAATTCTGCCCGTAGAAAAACTTTTCAACTTTTGTGTAATTTCAAACATAACTTGGTCTATTGGCATCTTTACCTAACGAAACTTTGTACGAAAGCTAAACTAGTAAGTTAGACTTCTAAGAACACTAAATAGAGTACAACGGTCCACTTCGTTTCTTTGGAAATGCTCAATTCTATTGATACACAGGTTTTCAAGTTTGGGCAAATTCAAACGTACCTTGGTTTATTGGCATCTTTACCTAACGAAACATTGTACGAAAGATAAACTAGCTAGTTAGACTTCTCAGAAAGCTAAATAGAGTACAACGGTCCACTTTGATGCTTTGGGAATCCTCATTTATGCCCGTAGAAAAACTTTTCAAGTTTTGTGTAATTTCAAACATAACTTGGTCTATTGGCATCTTTACCTAACTAAACGTTGTTCGAAAGCTAAACTAGCAAGTTACACTTCTAGGAATCCTAAACAGAGTGCAACGGTCCACTTTGATTCTTTGGGAATGCTCATTTCTGTCCATAGACAAACTTTTCAAGTTTTGTGCAATTTCAAACACAACTTGGTCTATTGGCATCTTTACCTAACGTAACTTTGTACGAATGCTAAACTAGCAAGTTAGACTTCTAAGAACAGTAAATAGAGTACAACGGTCTACTTTGAGGCTTTGGGAATGCTCAATTCTATCCTTACATGGGCGTTTCAAGTTTTGTGCAATTTCAAACATAACTTGGTCTATTTGCATCATTACCTAACGAAACATTGTACGAAAGCTAAACTAGCAAGTTAGACTTCTATGAACACTAAATAGAGTACAAAGGTGCACTTTGATGCTTTCGGATTGCTCAACTCTGTCCATAGACGAGCTTTTCACGTTTTGTCCAATTTCAAACATAGCTTGGTCTATTGGCATCTTTATCGAACGAAACGTTGTACGAAAGCTAAACTAGCAAGTTAGACTTCTAAGAACACTAAATAGAGTACAAAGATCCACTTTGATGCTTTGGGAATCCTCAAATCTGCCCATAGACAAACTTTTCAAGTTTTGTGTAATTTCAAACATAACTTGGTCTACTAGCATCTTTACCTAACGAAACGTTGTACGAAAGCTAAACTAGCAAGTTAGACTTCTAAGAATCCTAAATAGAGTACAACGGTCCACATTGATGCGTTGGGAATGCTCAATTTTGTCCATAGATAAGCTTTTCAAGTTTTGTGTAATTTCAAACATAACTTGGTATATTGGCATTTTTACCTAACGAAACATTGTACGAAAGTTACACTAGCATGTTACACTTCTAAGAACACTCAATAGAGTACAACGGTCCTCTTTGATGCTTTGGGAATGCTCAACTCTATCCATACACGGGCTTTTCAAGTTTTGTACAATTTCAAACATAACTTGGTCTATTGGCATCTTTACCTAATGAAACGTTGTTCGAAAGCTAAACTAGCAAGTTAGAGTTCTAAGAAGACTAAATAAAGTACAACGGTCCACTTTGATGCTTTGGGAATCGTAATTCTGCCCCGTAGACAAACTTTTTAAGTTTTGTGTAATTTCAAACATAACTTGGTCTATTGGAATCTTTACCTAACGAAACGTTGTACGAAAGCTAAACTAGCAAGTTAAACTTCTAGGAATCCTAAATAGAGTGCAACGGTCCAGTTTGATGCTTTGGGAATGCACAATTTTGTCCATAGAGAAACTTTTCTAATTTCGTGCAGTTTCAAACATAACTTGGTCTATTGGTACTTTACCTAACGAAACGTTGTACGAAAGCTAGACTAGCAAGTTAGACTTCTAAGAAAACTAAGTAGAGTACAATGGTCCGCTTTGAGGCTTTGGGAATTCTCAATTCTGCGCGTAGATAAACTTTTCAATTTTTCTGTAATTTCAAACAAAATTGGTCTATTGGCATCTTTACCTAATGAAACATTGTACGAAAGCTAAACTAGCAAGTTAGACTTCTAGGAATCCTAAATAGAGTACAACGGTCCACATTGATGCGTTGGGAATG
This sequence comes from Tripterygium wilfordii, assembly GCF_013401445.1. Taxonomy (NCBI): domain Eukaryota; kingdom Viridiplantae; phylum Streptophyta; class Magnoliopsida; order Celastrales; family Celastraceae; genus Tripterygium; species Tripterygium wilfordii. Next base: position 11,006,100 of record NC_052235.1, on the reverse strand, counting down.
CTCAATTCTGTCCACAGATAAACTTTTCAAGTTTTGTACAATTTCAAACATAACTTGGTCTATTGGCATTTTTACCTAACGAAACATTGTATGAAAGCTCAACAAGCATGTTGTATATCTAAGAGCACTAAATAGAGTACAACGGTCCACTTTGATGCTTTGGGAATGCTCAATTCTGTCCATACACGGGCTTTTCAAGTTTTGTACAATTTCCAACATAACTTGGTCTATTGGTATCTTTACCTAACAAACCGTGTACGAAAGCTAAACTAGCAATTTAGACTTCTAATAACACTAATTAGGGTTTAACGGTCCACTTTGACGCTTTCGAAATTGCTCAACTCTCTCCATAGACGAGCTTTTCAAGTTTTTGTGCAGTTTCAAACATAACTTCGTCTATTGGCATCTTTACCTAACGAAACGTTGTACGAAAACTAAACTAGCAAGTTAGACATCTAAAAAAACTAAATAGAGTACAACGGTCCACTTTGATGCTTTGGAAATCTTCAATTCTGCCCGTAGACAAACTTTTCAGGTTTTGTGTAATTTTGAACATAACTTGGCCTATTGGTATCATTACCTAACAAAACGTTGTACAAAGGCTAAACTAACAAGTTAGACTTCTAGGAATCCTAAATAGAGTGCAACGGTCCACATTGATGCGTTGAGAATGCTCAATTCTGTCCATAGACAAGCTTTTCAAGTTTTGTGCAATTTCAAACATAACTTGGTATATTGTCATTTTTACGTAACGAAACGTTGTACGAAAGTTACACTAGCATGTTAGACTTCTAAGAACACTAAATAGAGTACAACGGTCCACTTTCATGCTTTCGGATTGCTCAACTCTGTCCATAGATGAGCTTTTCACGTTTTGTCCATTTTCGAACATAGCTTGGTCTATTGGCATCTTTATCGAACGAAACGTTGTACGAAAGCTAAACTAGCAACTGAGACTTCTAAGAACACTAAATAGAGTGCAACGGTCCACATTGATGCGCTGGGAATGCTCAATTTTGTCCATAGACAAGCTTTTCAAGTTTTGTGTAATTTCAAACAGAGCTTGGTATATTGGCATTTTTACCTAACGAAACATTGTACGAAAGTTACACTAGCATGTTACACTTCTAAGAACACTCAATAGAGTACAACGGTCCTCTTTGATGCTTTGGGAATGCTCAACTCTATCCATACACGGGCTTTTCAAGTTTTGTACAATTTCAAACATAACTTAGTCTATTGGCATCTTTACCTAATGAAACGTTGTTCGAAAGCTAAACTAGCAAGTTAGAGTTCTAAGAAGACTAAATAAAGTACAACGGTCCACTTTGATGCTTTGGGAATCCTCAATTCTGCCGTAGACAAACTTTTTAAGTTTTGTGTAATTTCAAACATAACTTGGTCTATTGGAATCTTTACCTAACGAAACGTTGTAGGAAAGCTAAACTAGCAAGTTAGACTTCTAGGAATCCTAAATAGAGTGCAACGGTCCAGTTTGATGTTTTGGGAATGCACAATTCTGTCCATAGAGAAACTTTTCTAATTTCGTGCAATTTCAAACATAACTTGGTCTATTGGTACTTTACCTAACGAAACGTTGTACGAAAGCTAGACTAGCAAGTTAGACTTCTAAGAAAACTAAGTAGAGTAAAATGGTCCGCTTTGATGCTTTGGGAATTCTCAATTCTGCGCGTAGATAAACTTTTCAATTTTTCTGTAATTTCAAACAAAATTGGTCTATTGGCATCTTTACCTAATGAAACATTGTACGAAAGCTAAACTAGCAAGTTAGACTTCTAGGAATCCTAAATAGAGTACAACGGTCCACATTGATGCGTTGGGAATGCTCAATTTTGTCCACAGACAAACTTTTCAAGTTTTGTACAATTTCAAACATAACTTGGTCTATTGGCATTTTTACATAACGAAACATTGTATGAAAGCTCAACTAGCATGTTGTATTTCTAGGAGCACTAAATTGAGTACAACGGTCCACTTTGATGCGTTGGGAATGCTCAATTCTGTCCATACACGGGCTTTTCAAGTTTTGTGCAATTTCCAACATAACTTGGTCTATTGGTATCTTTACCTAACAAACCGTGTACGAAAGCTAAACTAGCAATTTAGACTTCTAATAACACTAATTAGGGTTTAACGGTCCACTTTGACGCTTTCGAAATTGCTCAACTCTCTCCATAGACGAGCTTTTCAAGTTTTTGTGCAGTTTCAAACATAACTTCGTCTATTGGCATCTTTACCTAACGAAACGTTGTACGAAAACTAAACTAGCAAGTTAGACATCTAAAAAAACTAAATAGAGTACAACGGTCCACTTTGATGCTTTGGGAATCCTCAATTCTGCCCGTAGACAAACTTTTCAGGTTTTGTATAATTTTGAACATAACTTGGCCTATAGGTATCATTACCTAGCAAAACATTGTACGAAGGCTAAACTAGCAAGTTAGACTTCTAGGAATCCTAAATAGAGTGCAACGGTCCACATTGATGCGTTGAGAATGCTCAATTCTGTCCATAGACAAGCTTTTCAAGTTTTGTACAATTTCAAACTTAACTTGGTATATTGTCATTTTTACCTAACGAAACGTTGTACGAAAGTTACACTAGCATGTTAGACTTCTAAGAACACTAAGTAGAGTACAACGGTCCACTTTGATGCTTTCGGATTGCTCAACTCTGTCCATAGATGAGCTTTTCACGTTTTGTCCATTTTCAAACATAGCTTGGTCTATTGGCATCTTCATCGAACGAAACGTTGTACGAAAGCTAAACTAGCAAGTGAGACTTCTAGGAACACTAAATAGAGTACAAAGATCCACTTTGATGCTTCGGGAATCCTCAAATCTGCCCATAACTTTTCAAGTTTTGTGTAATTTCAAACATAACTTGGTCTATTGGCATCTTTACCTAACGAAACGTTGTGCGAAAGCTAAACTAGCAAGTTAGTCTTCTAGGAATCCTAAATAGAGTACAACGGTCCACATTGATGCTTTCGGATTGCTCAACTCTGTCCATAGACGAGCTTTTCACGTTTTGTCCATTTTCAAACATAGCTTGGTCTATTGCCATCTTTATCGAACGAAACGTTGTACGAAAACTAAACTAGCAAGTGAGACTTCTAAGAACACTAAATAGAGTACAAAGATCAACTTTGACGCTTTGGGAATCCTCAAATCTGCCCATAGACAAACTTTTCAAGTTTTGTGTAATTTCAAACATAACTTGGTCTATTGGCATCTTTACCTAACGAAACATTGTGCGAAAGCTAAACTAGCAAGTTAGACTTCTAGGAATCCTAAATAGAGTACAACGGTCCACATTGATGCGCTGGGAATGCTCAATTCTGTCCATAGACAAGCTTTTCAAGTTTTGTGCAATTTCAAACATAACTTGGTATATTGTCATTTTTACATAACGAAACATTGTACGAAAGTTACACTAGCATGTTACACTTCTAAGAACACTCAATAGAGTACAACGGTCCTCTTTGATGCTTTGGGAATGCTCAACTCTATCCATACACGGGCTTTTCAAGTTTTGTACAATTTCAAACATAACTTGGTCTATTGGCATCTTTACCTAACGAAACGTTGTTCGAAAGCTAAACTAGCAAGTTAGACTTCTAAGAAGACTAAATAAAGTACAACGGTCCACTTTGATGCTTTGGGAATCCTCACTTCTGCCCGTAGGCAAACTTTTCAAGTTTCGTGCAATTTCAAACATAACTTGGTCTATTGGCATCTTTACCTAACGAAACATTGTACGAAAGCTAGACTAGCAAGTTAGACTTCTAAGAAAACTAAATAGAGTACAATGGTCCGCTTTGATGCTTTGGGAATCCTCAATTCTGCCCGTAGATAAACTTTTCAAGTTTTCTGTAATTTCAAGCATAATTGGTCTATTGGCATCTTTACCTAATGAAACGTTGTACGAAAGCTAAACTAGCAAGTTAGACTTGTAGGAATCCCAAATAGAGTGCAACTGTCCACTTTGATGCTTTGGGAATGCTCAATTATGTCCATAGACAAACTTTTCAAGTTTCGTGCAATTCCAAACATAACTTGGTCTATTGGCATCTTTACCTAACGAAACATTGTACGAAAGCGACACTAGCAAGTTAGACTTCTAAGAACACAAAATAGAGTATAACGGTCCACTTTGATGCTTTGGGAATCCTCAATTCTGCCCATTGACAAACTTTTCAAGTTTTGTGTAATTTCAAACATAACTTGGTCTATTGGCATCTTTACAAAAAAAAACGTTTTACGAAAGCTAAACTAGCAAGTTAGACTTCGAGGAATCCTAAATAGAGTACAACGGTCCACATTGATGCGTTAGGAATGCTCAATTCTGTCCATACACGAGCTTTTCAAGTTTTGTGCAATTTCAAACATAACTTGGTCTATTGGTATCTTTACCTAACGAAACGTTGAATGAAAGCTAAACTAGCAAGTTAGACTCCTAAGAACACTAATTAGAGTTTAACGGTCCACTTTGATGCTTTCGAATTGCTCAACTCTCTCAATAGTTGAGCTTTTCAAGTTTTTGTGCAATTTCAAACGTAGCTTGGTCTATTGGCATCTTTACCTAACGAAACATTGTACGAAAGCTAAACTAGCAAGTTAGACTTCTAAGAAAACTAAATAGAGTACAACGGTCCACTTTGATACTTTGGGAATCCTCAATTCTACGCGTAGACAAACTTTTCAAGTTTTGTGTAATTTCGAACATGACTTGGTCTATTGGTATCTTTACCAAACGAAACGTTGTACGAAAGCTAAACTAGCAAGTTAGACTTCTAGGAATCCAAAATAGAGTACAACGGTACACATTGATGCATTGGGAATGCTCAATTCTGTCCATAGACAAACTTTTCAAGTTTTGTGCAATTTCAAACACAACTTGGTCTATTGGCATTTCTACCTAACGAAACATTGTACGACAGCTGAACTATCATGTTAGACTTCTAAGACCACTAAATAGAGTACAACGGTTCACTTTGATGTTTTGGGAATACTCAATTCTATCCATGCACGGGCTTTTCAAGTTTTGTGCAATTTCTAACATAACTTGGTCCATTGGTATCTTTACCCAACGAAACGTTGTGCGAAAGCTAAACTAGCAATTTACACTTCTATGAACAATAATTAGAGTTCAACGGTCCACTTTGACGCTTTCGAAATTGCTCAACTCTCCCCATAGCCGAGCTTTTCAAGTTTTTGTGCAGTTTCAAACATAACTTGGTCTATTGGCATCTTTACCTAACGAAACGTTGGATGAAAACTAAACTAGAAAGTTAGACTTCTAAAAAAACTTAATAGAGTACAACGGTCCACTTTGATGCTTTGGGAATTCTCAATTCTGTCCGTAGACAAACTTTTCAGGTTTTGTGAAATTTCAAACATAACTTGGTCTATTGGTATCTTTACCTAACAAAACGTTGTACGAAGGCTAAACTAGCAAGTTAGACTTCTAGGAATCCTAAATAGAGTGCAACGGTCCACTTTGATGCTTTGGGAATGCTCAATTCTGTCCATAGACATACTTTTCAAGTTTTGTGCAATTTCAAACATAACTTGGTCTATTGGCATCTTTACCTAACGAAACATTGTACGAAAGCTAAACTAGCAAGTTAGACTTTTGAGAAGACGAAATAGAGTACAACGGTCCACTTTAATGAGTTGGGAATCCTCAATTCTGCCCGTAGACAAACTTTTCAAGTTTTGTGTAATTTCAAACATAACTTGGTCTATTGGCATCTTTACCTAACGAAACGTTGTACGAAAGCTAAACTAGCAAGTTAGACTTCTAGGAATCCTAAATAGAGTGCAACGGTCCACTTTGATGCTTTGCGAATGCTCAATTCTGTCCATAGAGAAACCTTTCAAACTTTGTGCAATTTCAAACATAACTTGGTCTATTGGCATCTTTGCCTAACGAAACGTTGTACGAAAGCTAAACTAGCAAGTTAGACTTCTAAGAAAACTAAAGAGAGTACAACGGTCCACTTTGATGCATTGGGAATCCTCAATTCTGCCCGTAGACAAACTTTTCAAGTTTTGTGTACTTTCCAAGTTTTGTGTACCTTTCAAGTTTTGTGCGATTTCAAGCATAACTTGGTGTATTGGCATCTTTACCTAACGAAACATTGTACGAAAGCTAAACTAGCAAGTTAGACTTCTAAGAACACTAAATAGAGTACAACGGTCCACATTGATGCATTCGGAATGCTCAATTCTGTCCACAGACGAGCTTTTAATGTTTTGTGCATCTTCAAACATAACATGGTCCATTGGCATCTTTATCGAACGAAACATTTCACGAAAGCTAAACTAGCAAGTTAGACTTCTAAGAACACTAAATAGATTATAACGGTCCACTTTGATGCTTTGGGAATCCTCAATTCTGCCCATAGACAAACTTTTCAAGTTTTGTGTAATTTCAAACATAACTTGGTCTATTGGCATCTTTACCTAACAAAACGTTTTACGAAAGCTAAACTAGCAAGTTAGACTTCTAGGAATCCTAAATAGAGTACAACGATCCACATTGATGCGTCGGGAATGCTCAATTCTGTCCATACACGAGCTTTTCAAGTTTTGTCCAATTTCAAACATAACTTGGTCTATTGGTATCTTTACCTAACGAAACGTTGAATGAAAGCTAAACCAGCAAGTTAGACTTCTAAGAACACTAATTAGAGTTTAACGGTCCACTTTGATGCTTTCGAATTGCTCAACTCTCTCAATAGACGAGCTTTTCAAGTTTTTGTGCAATTTCAAACGTAGCTTGGTCTATTGGCATCTTTACCTAAGAAAACATTGTACGAAAGCTAAACTAGCAAGTTAGACTTCTAAGAAAACTAAATAGAGTACAACGGTCCACTTTGATGCTTTGGGAATCCTCAATTCTGCGCGTAGACAAACTTTTCAAGTTTTGTGTAATTTCTAACATGACTTGGTCTATTGGCATCTTTACCTAACAAAACGTTTTACGAAAGCTAAACTAGCAAGTTAGACTTCTAGGAATCCTAAATAGAGTACAACGGTCCACATTGATGCGTCGGGAATGCTCAATTCTGTCCATACACGAGCTTTTCAAGTTTTGTGCAATTTCAAACATAAGTTGGTCTATTGGTATCTTTACCTAACGAAACGTTGAATGAAAGCTAAACCAGCAAGTTAGACTTCTAAGAAAACTAATTAGAGTTTAACGGTCCACTTTGATGCTTTCGAATTGCTCAACTCTCTCAATAGACGAGCTTTTCAAGTTTTTGTGCAATTTCAAACGTAACTTGGTCTATTGGCATCTTTACCTAACGAAACGTTGTACGAAAGCTAAACTAGCAAGTTAGACTTCTAGGAATCCAAAATAGAGTACAACGTACACATTGATGCATTGGGAATGCTCAATTCTGTCCATAGACAAACTTTTCATGTTTTGTGCAATTTCAAACACAACTTGGTCTATTGGCATTTCTACCTAACGAAACATTGTACGACAGCTGAACTATCATGTTAGACTTCTAAGACCACTAAATAGAGTACAACGGTTCACTTTGATGTGTTGGGAATGCTCAATTCTCTCCACGCACGGGCTTTTCAAGTTTTGTGCAATTTCCAACATAACTTGGTCTATAGGTATCTTTACCCAACGAAACGTTGTACGAAAGCTAAACAAGAAATTTACACTTCTAAGAACACTAATTAGAGTTCAACGGTCCACTTTGACGCTTTCGAAATTGCTCAACTCTCCCCATAGACGAGCTTTTCAAGTTTTTGTGCAGTTTCAAACATAACTTGGTCTATTGGCATCTTTACCTAACGAAACGTTGTACGAAAACTAAACTAGCAAGTTAGACTTCTAAAAAAACTTAATAGAGTACAACGGTCCACTTTGATGCTTTGGGAATCCTCAATTCTGCCGGTAGACAAACTTTTCAGGTTTTGTGTAATTTCAAACATAACTTGGTCTATTGGTATCTTTACCTAACAAAACATTGTACGAAGGCTAAACTAGCAAGTTAGACTTCTAGGAATCCTAAATAGAGTGCAGCGGTCCACTTTGATGCTTTGGGAATGCTCAATTCTGTCCATAGACATACTTTTCAAGTTTTGTGCAATTTCAAACATAACTTGGTCTATTGGCATCTTTACCTAACGAAACATTGTACGAAAGCTAAACTAGCAAGTTAGACTTCTAAGAAGACTAAATAGAGTACAACGGTCCACTTTGATGAGTTGGGAATCCTCAATTCTGCCCGTAGACAAACTTTTCAAGTTTTGTGTACTTTTCAAGTTTTGTGTACCTTTCAAGTTTTGTGCGATTTCAAGCATAACTTGGTGTATTGGCATCTTTACCTAACGAAACATTGTATGAAAGCTAAACTAGCAAGTTAGACTTCTAAGAACACTAAATAGAGTACAACGGTCCACTTTGATGCTTTCGGAATGCTCAATTCTGTCCATAGACGAGCTTTTAATGTTTTATGCATTTTCAAACATAACTTGGTCTATTGGCATCTTTATCGAATGAAACATTGTACGAAAGCTAAACTAGCAAGTTAGACTTCTAAGAACACTAAATAGATTATAACGGTCCACTTTGATGCTTTGGGAATCCTCAGTTCTGCCCATAGACAAACTTTTCAAGTTTTATGTAATTTCAAACATAACTTGGTCTATTGGCGTCTTTACCTAACGAAACATTATATGAAAGCTACACTAGCAGGTTAGACTTCTAAGAACACTAAATAGAGTACAACGGTCCACTTTGATGCCTTGGGAATGCTCAATTCTATCCACACACGGGCTTTCAGGTTTTGTGTAATTTGGAGCATAACTTGGTCTATTGGTGTCTTTACCTAACGAAATCTTGTACGAAAGCTAAACTAGAAAGTTAGACTTCTAAGAACACTAAATAGAGTTTAACGATCCACTTTGATTCTGTCGAATTGCTCAACTCTCTGCATAGACGAGCCTTTCAAGTTTTTGTGCAATTTCAAACATAACTTGGTCTATTGGCATCTTTACCTAACGAAACGTTGTACGAAAGCTAAACTAGCAAGTTAGACTTGTAGGAATCCTAAATAGAGTGCAACGGTCCACTTTGATGCTTTGGGAATGCTCAATTCTGTCCATAGACAAACTTTTCAAGTTTTGTGCAATTTCAAACATAACTTGGTCTATTGGCATGCAACGGTCCACATTGATGTGTTGGGAATGCTCAATTCTGTCCATAGACAAGCTTTTCAAGTTTTGTGCAATTTCAAACATAACTTGGTATATTGTCATTTTTACATAACGAAACATTGTACGAAAGTTACACTAGCATGTTACACTTCTAAGAACACTCAATAGAGTACAACGGTCCTCTTTGATGCTTTGGGAATGCTCAACTCTATCCATACACAGGCTTTTCAAGTTTTGTACAATTTCAAACATAACTTGGTCTATTGGCATCTTTACCTAACGAAACGTTGTTCGAAAGCTAAACTAGCAAGTTAGACTTCTAAGAAGACTAAATAAAGTACAACGGTCCACTTTGATGCTTTGGGAATCCTCAATTCTGCCCGTAGACAAACTTTTCAAGTTTCGTGCAATTTCAAACATAACTTGGTCTATTGGCATCTTTACCTAATGAAACATTGTACGAAAGCTAGACTAGCACGTTAGACTTCTAAGAAAACTAAATAGAGTACAATGGTCCGCTTTGATGCTTTGGGAATCCTCAATTCTGCGCGTGGATAAACTTTTCAAGTTTTCTGTAATTTTAAACATAATTGGTCTATTGGCATCTTTACCTAATGAAACGTTCTACGAAAGCTAAACTAGCAAGTTAGACTTCTAGGAATCCTAAAAAGAGTACAACGGTCCACATTGATGCGTTGGGAATGCTCAATTCTGTCCACAGACAAACTTTTCAAGTTTTGCATAATTTCAAACATAACTTGGTCTATAGGCATTTTTACCTAACGAAACATTGTATGAAAGCTAAACTAGCAGGTTGTACTTCTAAGAGCACTAAATAGAGTACAACGGTCCACTTTGATGCTTTGGGAATGCTCAATTCTGTCCATACATGAGCTTTTCAAGTTTTGTGCAATTTCAAACATAACTTGGTCTATTGGTATCTTTACCTAACAAAACGTTGTATGAAAGCTAAACTAGAAAGTTAGACTTCTAAGAACACTAATTAGAGTTTAACGGTCCACTTTGATGCTTTCGAATTGCTCAACTCTCCCAATAGACGAGCTTTTCAAGTTTTGTGCAATTTCAAACATAACTTGGTATATTGTCATTTTTACATAACGAAACATTGTACGAAAATTACACTAGCATGTTACACTTTTAAGAACACTCAATAGAGTACAACGGTCCTCTTTGATGCTTTGGGAATGCTCAACTCTATCCATACATGGGCTTTTCAAGTTTTGTACAATTTCAAACATAACTTGGTCTATTGGCATCTTTACCTAACGAAACGTTGTTCGAAAGCTAAACTAGCAAGTTAGACTTCTAAGAAGACTAAATAAAGTACAACGGTCCACTTTGATGCTTTGGGAATCCTCAATTCTGCCCGTAGAAAAACTTTTCAAGTTTCGTGCAATTTCAAACATAACTTGGTCTAGTAGCATCTTTACCTAACGAAACATTGTACGAAAGCTAGAGTAGCAAGTTAGACTTCTAAGGAAACTAAATGGAGTACAATGGTCCGCTTTGATGCTTTGGGAATCCTCAATTCTGCGCATAGATAAACTTTTCAAGTTTTCTGTAATTTCAAACATAATTGGTCTATCGGCATCTTTACCTAAAAAAACGTTGTACGAAAGCTAAACTAGTAAGTTAGACTTCCAGGAATCCTAAATAGAGTACAACGATCCACATTGATGCGTTGGGAATGCTCAATTCTGTCCACAGACAAACTTTTCAAGTTTTGTACAATTTCAAACATAACTTGGTCTATTGGCATTTTTACCTAACGAAACATTGTATGAAAGCTAAACTAGCATGTTGTACTTCTCAGAGCACTAAATAGAGTACAACGGTCCACTTTGATGCTTTGGGAATGCTCAATTCTGTCCATACACGGGCTTTTCAAGTTTTGTGCAATTTCAAACATAACTTGGTCTATTGGCATCTTTACCAAACGAAATGTTGTACGAAAGCTAAACTAGCAAGTTAGACTTGTAGGAATCCTAAATAGAGTGCAACGGTCCACTTTGATGCTTTGGGAATGCTCAATTTTGTCCATAGACAAACTTTTCAAGTTTTGTACAATTTCAAACATAACTTGGTCTATTGGCATCTTTACCTAACGAAACAATGTACGAAAGCGACACTAGCAAGTTAGACTTCTAAGAACACTAAATAGAGTATAACGGTCCACTTTGATGCTTTGGGAATCCTCAATTCTGCCCATAGACAAACTTTTCAAGTTTTGTGTAATTTCAAACATAACTTGGTCTATTGGCATCTTTACATAACAAAATATTGTACGAAAGCTAAACTAGCAAGTTAGACTTCTAGGAATCCTAAATAGAGTGCAACGGTCCACATTGATGCGTTGGGAATGCTCAATTCTGTCCATAGACAAGCTTTTCATGTTTTGTGGAATTTCAAACATAACTTGGTATATTGTCAATTTTACATAACGAAACATTGTATGCAAGTTACACTAGCATGTTACACTTCTAAGAACACTCAATAGAGTACAACGGTCCTCTTTGATGCTTTGGGAATGCTCAACTCTATCCATACACGGGCTTTTCAAGTTTTGTACAATTTCAAACGTAACTTGGTCTATTGGCATCTTTACCTAACGAAACGTTGTTCGAAAGCTAAACTAGCAAGTTAGACTTCTAAGAAGACTAAATAAAGTACAACGGTCCACTTTGATGCTTTGGGAATCCTCAATTCTGCCCGTAGAAAAACTTTTCAAGTTTCGTGCAATTTCAAACATAACTTGGTCTATTGGCATCTTTACCTAACGAAACATTGTACGAAAGCTAGAGTAGCAAGTTAGACTTCTAAGGAAACTAAATGGAGTACAATGGTCCGCTTTGATGCTTTGGGAATCCTCAATTCTGCGCGTAGATAAACTTTTCAAGTTTTCTGTAATTTCAAACATAATTGGTCTATCGGCATCTTTACCTAAAAAAAGGTTGTACGAAAGCTAAACTAGTAAGTTAGACTTCTAGGAATCCTAAATAGAGTAGAACGATCCACATTGATGCGTTGGGAATGCTCAATTCTGTCCACAGACAAACTTTTCAAGTTTTGTACAATTTCAAACATAACTTGGTCTATTGCCATTTTTACCTAACGAAACATTGTATGAAAGCTAAACTAGCATGTTGTACTTCTCAGAGCACTAAATAGAGTACAACGGTCCACTTTGATGCTTTGGGAATGCTCAATTCTGTCCATACACGGGCTTTTCAAGTTTTGTGCAATTTCAAACATAACTTGGTCTATTGGCATCTTTACCAAACGAAATGTTGTACGAAAGCTAAACTAGCAAGTTAGACTTGTAGGAATCCTAAATAGAGTGCAACGGTCCACTTTGATGCTTTGGGAATGCTCAATTTTGTCCATAGACAAACTTTTCAAGTTTTGTACAATTTCAAACATAACTTGGTCTATTGGCATCTTTACCTAACGAAACAATGTACGAAAGCGACACTAGCAAGTTAGACTTCTAAGAACACTAAATAGAGTATAACGGTCCACTTTGATGCTTTGGGAATCCTCAATTCTGCCCATAGACAAACTTTTCAAGTTTTGTGTAATTTCAAACATAACTTGGTCTATTGGCATCTTTACATAACAAAATATTGTACGAAAGCTAAACTAGCAAGTTAGACTTCTAGGAATCCTAAATAGAGTGCAACGGTCCACATTGATGCGTTGGGAATGCTCAATTCTGTTCATAGACAAGCTTTTCATGTTTTGTGGAATTTCAAACATAACTTGGTATATTGTCAATTTTACATAACGAAACATTGTATGAAAGTTACACTAGCATGTTACACTTCTAAGAACACTCAATAGAGTACAACGGTCCTCTTTGATGCTTTGGGAATGCTCAACTCTATCCATACACGGGCTTTTCAAGTTTTGTACAATTTCAAACATAACTTGGTCTATTGGCATCTTTACCTAACGAAACGTTGTTCGAAAGCTAAACTAGCAAGTTAGACTTCTAAGAAGACTAAATAAAGTACAACGGTCCACTTTGATGCTTTGGGAATCCTCAATTCTGCCCGTAGAAAAACTTTTCAAGTTTCGTGCAATTTCAAACATAACTTGGTCTATTGGCATCTTTACCTAACGAAACATTGTACGAAAGCTAGAGTAGCAAGTTAGACTTCTAAGGAAACTAAATGGAGTACAATGGTCCGCTTTGATGCTTTGGGAATCCTCAATTCTGCGCGTAGATAAACTTTACAAGTTTTCTGTAATTTCAAACATAATTGGTCTATCGGCATCTTTACCTAAAAAAAGGTTGTACGAAAGCTAAACTAGTAAGTTAGACTTCTAGGAATCCTAAATAGAGTACAACGATCCACATTGATGCGTTGGGAATGCTCAATTCTGTCCACAGACAAACTTTTCAAGTTTTGTACAATTTCAAACATAACTTGGTCTATTGCCATTTTTACCTAACGAAACATTGTATGAAAGCTAAACTAGCATGTTGTACTTCTCAGAGCACTAAATAGAGTACAACGGTCCACTTTGATGCTTTGGGAATGCTCAATTCTGTCCATACACGGGCTTTTCAAGTTTTGTGCAATTTCAAACATAACTTGGTCTATTGGAATCTTTACCAAACGAAATGTTGTACGAAAGCTAAACTAGCAAGTTAGACTTGTAGGAATCCTAAATAGAGTGCAACGGTCCACTTTGATGCTTTGGGAATGCTCAATTTTGTCCATAGACAAACTTTTCAAGTTTTGTACAATTTCAAACATAACTTGGTCTATTGGCATCTTTACCTAACGAAACAATGTACGAAAGCGACACTAGCAAGTTAGACTTCTAGGAATACTAAATAGAGTATAACGGTCCACTTTGATGCTTTGGGAATCCTCAATTCTGCCCATAGACAAACTTTTCAAGTTTTGTGTAATTTCAAACATAACTTGGTCTATTGGCATCTTTACATAACAAAACATTGTACGAAAGCTAAACTAGCAAGTTAGACTTCTAGGAATCGTAAATAGAGTGCAACGGTCCACATTGATGCGTTGGGAATGCTCAATTCTGTCCATAGACAAGCTTTTCATGTTTTGTGGAATTTCAAACATAACTTGGTATATTGTCATTTTTACATAACGAAACATTGTATGAAAGTTACACTAGCATGTTACACTTCTAAGAACACTCAATAGAGTACAACGGTCCTCTTTGATGCTTTGGGAATGCTCAACTCTATCCATACACGGGCTTTTCAAGTTTTGTACAATTTCAAACATAACTTGGTCTGTTGGCATCTTTACCTAACGAAACGTTGTTCGAAAGCTAAACTAGCAAGTTAGACTTCTAAGAAGACTAAATAAAGTACAACGGTCCACTTTGATGCTTTGGGAATCCTCAATTCTGCCCGTAGACAAACTTTTCAAGTTTCGTGCAATTTCAAACATAACTTGGTCTATTGGCATCTTTACCTAACGAAACATTGTACGAAAGTTAGACTAGCAAGTTAGACTTCTAAGAAAACTAAATAGAGTACAATGGTTTGCTTTCATGCTTTGGGAATCCTCAATTCTGAGCGTAGATAAACTTTTCAAGTTTTCTGTAATTTCAAACATAATTGGTCTATTGGCATCTTTACCCAATGAAACGTTGTACGAAAGCTAAACTAGCAAGTTAGACTTCTAGGAATCCTAAAAAGAGTACAACGGTCCACATTGATGCGTTGGGAATGCTCAATTCTGTCCACAGACAAACTTTTCAAGTTTTGTACAATTTCAAACATAACTTGGTCTATAGGCATTTTTACCTAACGAAACATTGTATGAAAGCTAAACTAGCAGGTTGTACTTCTAAGAGCAATAAATAGAGTACAACGGTCCACTTTGATGCTTTGGGAATGCTCAATTCTGTCCATACACGAGCTTTTCAAGTTTTGTGCAATTTCAAACATAACTTCGTCTATTGGTATCTTTACCTAACGAAACGTTGTATGAAAGCTAAACTAGAAAGTTAGACTTCTAAGAACACTAATTAGAGTTTAACGGTCCACTTTGATGCTTTCGAATTGCTCAACTCTCCCAATAGACGAGCTTTTCAAGTTTTTGTGCAATTCCAAATATAACTTGGTCTATTGGCATCTTTACCCAACGAAACATCGTACGAAAGCTATACTAGCAAGTTAGACTTCTAATAAAACTAAATAGAGTACAACGGTCCACTTTGATGCTTTGGGAATCCTCAATTCTGCACGTAGACAAACTTTTCAAGTTTTGTGTAATTTCTAACATGACTTGGTCTATTGCCATCTTTACCTAACGAAACGTTGTACGAAAGCTAAACTAGCAAGTTAGACTTCTAGGAATCCTAAATAGAGTGCAACGGTCCACTTTGATGCTTCGGGAATGCTCAAATTTGTCCATAGAAAAACTTTTAAAATTTCGTGCAATTTCAAACATAACTTGGTCTATTGGCATCTTTACCTAACGAAACGTTGTACGAAAGCTAGAGTAGCAAGTTAGACTTCTAAGAAAACTAAATAGAGTACAATAGTCCGCTTTGATGCTTTGGGAATCCTCAATTCTGCGCGTAGATAAACTTTTCAAGTTTTCTGTAATTTCAAACATAATTGGTCCATTGGCATCTTTACCTAATGAAACGTTGTACGAAAGCTAAACTAGCAAGTTAGACTTCTAGGAATCCTAATTAGAGTACAACGGTCCACATTGATGTGTTGGGAATGCTCAATTCTGTCCACAGACAAACTTTTCAAGTTTTGTACAATTTCAAACATAACTTGGTCTATTGGCATTTTTACCTAACGAAACATTGTATGAAAGCTAAACTAGCATGTTGTACTTCTCAGAGCACTAAATAGAGTACAACGGTCCACTTTGATGCTTTGGGAATGCTCAATTCTGTCCATACACGGGCTTTTCAAGTTTTGTGCAATTTCAAACATAACTTGGTCTATTGGCATCTTTACCAAACGAAACGTTGTACGAAAGCTAAACTAGCAAGTTAGACTTGTAGGAATCCTAAATAGAGTGCAACGGTCCACTTTGATGCTTTGGGAATGCTCAATTCTGTCCATAGACAAACTTTTCAAGTTTTGTGCACTTTCAAACATAACTTGGTCTATTGGCATCTTTACCTAACGAAACATTGTACGAAAGCGACACTAGCAAGTTAGACTTCCAAGAACACAAGATAGAGTATAACGGTCCACTTTGATGCTTTGGGAATCCTTAATTCTGCCCGTAGACAAACTTTTCAGGTTTTGTGTAATTTCAAACATAACTTGGTCTATTGGTATCTTTACCTAACAAAACGTTGTACGAATGCTAAACTAGCAAGTTAGACTTCTAGGAATCCTAAATAGAGTGCAACGGTCCACTTTGATGCTTTGGGAATGCTCAATTCTGTCCATAGACATACTTTTCAAGTTTTGTGCAATTTCAAACATAACTTGGTCTATTGGCATCTTTACCTAACGAAACAATGTACGAAAGCTAAACTAGCAAGTTAGACTTCTAAGAATACTAAATAGAGTACAACGGTCCACTATGATGAGTTGGGAATCCTCAATTCTGCCCGTAGACAAACTTTTCAAGTTTTGTGTAATTTCAAACATAACTTGGTCTATTGGCATCTTCACCTAACGAAACGTTGTACGAAAGCTAAACTAGCAAGTTAGACTTCTAGGAATCGTAAATAGAGTGCAACGGTCCACTTTGATTCTTTGGGAATGCTCAATTCTGTCCATAGACAAACTTTTCAAATTTTGTGCAATTTCAAACATAACTTGGTCTATTGGCATCTTTACCTAACAAAACGTTGTACGAAAGCTAAACTAGCAAGTTAGACTTCTAAGAAAACTAAATAGTATACAACGGTCCACTTTGATGCTTTGGGAATCCTCAATTCTGCCCGTAGACAAACTTTTCAGGTTTTGTGTTCTGTTCAAGTTTTGTGTACCTTTCAAGTTTTGTGCGATTTCAAGCATAACTTGGTGTATTGGCATCTTTACCTAACGAAACATTGTACGAAAGCTAAACTAGCAAGTTAGACTTCTAGGAATCCTAATTAGAGTACAACGGTCCACATTGATGCGTTGGGAATGCTCAATTCTGTCCACAGGCAAACTTTTCAAGTTTTGTACAATTTCAAACATAACTTGGTCTGTTGGCATTTTTACCTAACGAAACATTGTATGAAAGCTAAACTAGCATGTTGTACTTCTCAGAGCACTAAATAGAGTACAACGGTCCACTTTGATGCTTTGGGAATGCTCAATTCTGTCCATACACGGGCTTTTCAAGTTTTGTGCAATTTCAAACATAACTTGGTCTATTGGCATCTTTACCAAACGAAACGTTGTACGAAAGCTAAACTAGCAAGTTAGACTTGTAGGAATCCTAAATAGAGTGCAACGGTCCACTTTGATGCTTTGGGAATGCTCAATTCTGTCCATAGACAAACTTTTCAAGTTTTGTGCAATTTCAAACATAACTTGGTCTATTGGCATCTTTACCTAACGAAACATTGTACGAAAGCGACACTAGCAAGTTAGACTTCTAAGAACACAAGATAGAGTATAACGGTCCACTTTGATGCTTTGGGAATCCTTAATTCTGCCCGTAGACAAACTTTTCAGGTTTTGTGTAATTTCAAGCATAACTTGGTCTATTGGTATCTTTACCTAACAAAACGTTGTACGAATGCTAAACTAGCAAGTTAGACTTCTAGGAATCCTAAATAGAGTGCAACGGTCCACTTTGATGCTTTGGGAATGCTCAATTCTGTCCATAGACATACTTTTCAAGTTTTGTGCAATTTCAAACATAACTTGGTCTATTGGCATCTTTACCTAACGAAACAATGTACGAAAGCTAAACTAGCAAGTTAGACTTCTAAGAATACTAAATAGAGTACAACGGTCCACTATGATGAGTTGGGAATCCTCAATTCTGCCCGTAGACAAACTTTTCAAGTTTTGTGTAATTTCAAACATAACTTGGTCTATTGGCATCTTCACCTAACGAAACGTTGTACGAAAGCTAAACTAGCAAGTTAGACTTCTAGGAATCGTAAATAGAGTGCAACGGTCCACTTTGATTCTTTGGGAATGCTCAATTCTGTCCATAGACAAACTTTTCAAATTTTGTGCAATTTCAAACATAACTTGGTCTATTGGCATCTTTACCTAACAAAACGTTGTACGAAAGCTAAACTAGCAAGTTAGACTTCTAAGAAAACTAAATAGTATACAACGGTCCACTTTGATGCTTTGGGAATCCTCAATTCTGCCCGTAGACAAACTTTTCAGGTTTTGTGTTCTTTTCAAGTTTTGTGTACCTTTCAAGTTTTGTGCGATTTCAAGCATAACTTGGTGTATTGGCATCTTTACCTAACGAAACATTGTACGAAAGCTAAACTAGCAAGTTAGACTTCTAGGAATCCTAATTAGAGTACAACGGTCCACATTGATGCGTTGGGAATGCTCAATTCTGTCCACAGGCAAACTTTTCAAGTTTTGTACAATTTCAAACATAACTTGGTCTGTTGGCATTTTTACCTAACGAAACATTGTATGAAAGCTAAACTAGCATGTTGTACTTCTCAGAGCACTAAATAGAGTACAACGGTCCACTTTGATGCTTTGGGAATGCTCAATTCTGTCCATACACGGGCTTTTCAAGTTTTGTGCAATTTCAAACATAACTTGGTCTATTGGCATCTTTACCAAACGAAACGTTGTACGAAAGCTAAACTAGCAAGTTAGACTTGTAGGAATCCTAAATAGAGTGCAACGGTCCACTTTGATGCTTTGGGAATGCTCAATTCTGTCCATAGACAAACTTTTCAAGTTTTGTGCAATTTCAAACATAACTTGGTCTATTGGCATCTTTACCTAACGAAACATTGTACGAAAGCGACACTAGCAAGTTAGACTTCTAAGAACACAAGATAGAGTATAACGGTCCACTTTGATGCTTTGGGAATCCTTAATTCTGCCCGTAGACAAACTTTTCAGGTTTTGTGTAATTTCAAGCATAACTTGGTCTATTGGTATCTTTACCTAACAAAACGTTGTACGAATGCTAAACTAGCAAGTTAGACTTCTAGGAATCCTAAATAGAGTGCAACGGTCCACTTTGATGCTTTGGGAATGCTCAATTCTGTCCATAGACATACTTTTCAAGTTTTGTGCAATTTCAAACATAACTTGGTCTATTGGCATCTTTACCTAACGAAACAATGTACGAAAGCTAAACTAGCAAGTTAGACTTCTAAGAATACTAAATAGAGTACAACGGTCCACTATGATGAGTTGGGAATCCTCAATTCTGCCCGTAGACAAACTTTTCAAGTTTTGTGTAATTTCAAACATAACTTGGTCTATTGGCATCTTCACCTAACGAAACGTTGTACGAAAGCTAAACTAGCAAGTTAGACTTCTAGGAATCCTAAATAGAGTGCAACGGTCCACTTTGATTCTTTGGGAATGCTCAATTCTGTCCATAGACAAACTTTTCAAATTTTGTGCAATTTCAAACATAACTTGGTCTATTGGCATATTTACCTAACAAAACGTTGTATGAAAGCTAAACTAGCAAGTTAGACTTCTAAGAAAACTAAATAGTATACAACGGTCCACTTTGATGCTTTGGGAATCCTCAATTCTGCCCGTAGACAAACTTTTCAGGTTTTGTGTACTTTTCAAGTTTTGTGTACCTTTCAAGTTTTCTGCGATTTCAAGCATAACTTGGTGTATTGGCATCTTTACCTAACGAAACATTGTACGAAAGCTAAACTAGCAAGTTAAACTTCTAAGAACACTAAATAGAGTACAACGGTCCACTTTGATGCTTTCAGAATGCTCAATTCTGTCCATAGACGAGCTTTTAATGTTATGTGCATTTTCAAACATAACTTGGTCTATTGGTATCTTTACCTAACAAAACGTTGTACGAATGCTAAACTAGCAAGTTAGACTTCTAGGAATCCTAAATAGAGTGCAACGGTCCACTTTGATGCTTTGGGAATGCTCAATTCTGTCCATAGACAAACTTTTCGAGTTTTGTGCAATTTCAAACATAACTTGGTCTATTGGCATCTTTACCTAACGAAACATTGTACGAAAGCGACACTAGCAAGTTAGACTTCTAAGAACACAAGATAGAGTATAACGGTCCACTTTGATGCCTTGGGAATCCTTAATTCTGCCCGTAGACAAACTTTTCAGGTTTTGTGTAATTTCAAGCATAACTTGGTCTATTGGTATCTTTACCTAACAAAACGTTGTACGAATGCTAAACTAGCAAGTTAGACTTCTAGGAATCCTAAATAGAGTGCAACGGTCCACTTTGATGCTTTGGGAATGCTCAATTCTGTCCATAGACATACTTTTCAAGTTTTGTGCAATTTCAAACATAACTTGGTCTATTGGCATCTTTACTTAACGAAACAATGTACGAAAGCTAAACTAGCAAGTTAGACTTCTAAGAATACTAAATAGAGTACAACGGTCCACTATGATGAGTTGGGAATCCTCAATTCTGCCCGTAGACAAACTTTTCAAGTTTTGTGTAATTTCAAACATAACTTGGTCTATTGGCATCTTCACCTAACGAAACGTTGTACGAAAGCTAAACTAGCAAGTTAGACTTCTAGGAATCCTAAATAGAGTGCAACGGTCCACTTTGATTCTTTGGGAATGCTCAATTCTGTCCATAGACAAACTTTTCAAATTTTGTGCAATTTCAAACATAACTTGGTCTATTGGCATATTTACCTAACAAAACGTTGTATGAAAGCTAAACTAGCAAGTTAGACTTCTAAGAAAACTAAATAGTATACAACGGTCCACTTTGATGCTTTGGGAATCCTCAATTCTGCCCGTAGACAAACTTTTCAGGTTTTGTGTACTTTTCAAGTTTTGTGTACCTTTCAAGTTTTGTGCGATTTCAAGCATAACTTGGTGTATTGGCATCTTTACCTAACGAAACATTGTACGAAAGCTAAACTAGCAAGTTAAACTTCTAAGAACACTAAATAGAGTACAACGGTCCACTTTGATGCTTTCAGAATGCTCAATTCTGTCCATAGACGAGCTTTTAATGTTATGTGCATTTTCAAACATAACTTGGTCTATTGGCATCTTTATCGAACGAAACATTGTACGAAAGCTAAACTAGCAAGTTAGACTTCTAAGAACACTAAATAGATTATAACGGTCCACTTTGATGCTTTGAGAATCCTCAATTCTGCCCATAGACAAACTTTTCAAGTTTTGTGTAATTTCAAATATAACTTGGTCTATTGGCATCTTTACCTAACGAAACATTATACGAAAGCTAAACTAGCAGGTTAGACTTCTAAGAACACTAAATATAGTACAATGGTCCACTTTGTTGCCTTGGGAATGCTCAATTCTATCCATACACGGGCTTTTCAAGTTTTGTGTAATTTGGAGCATAACTTGGACTATTGGTATCTTTACCTAAAGAAATGTTGTACAAAAGCTAAACTAGAAAGTTATACATCTAAGAACACTAAATAGAGTTTAACGATCCACTTTGATTCTTTCGAATTGCTCAACTCTCTGCATAGACGAGCCTTGCAAGTTTTTGTGCAATTTCAAACATAACTTGGTCTATTGGCATCTTTACTTAACGAAACGTTGTACGAAAACTAAACTAGCAAGTTAGACTTGTAGGAATCCTAAATAGAATGCAACGGTCCACTTTGATGCTTTGGGAATGCTCAATTCTGTCCATAGACAAACTTTTCAGTTTTGTGCACTTTCAAACATAACTTGGTCTATTGGCATCTTTACCTAACGAAACATTGTACGAAAGCGACACTAGCAAGTTAGACTTCTAAGAACACAAGATAGAGTATAACGGTCCACTTTGATGCTTTGGGAATCCTTAATTCTGCCCGTAGACAAACTTTTCAGGTTTTGTGTAATTTCAAAAATAACTTGGTCTATTGGTATCTTTACCTAACAAAACGTTGTACGAATGCTAAACTAGCAAGTTAGACTTCTAGGAATCCTAAATAGAGTGCAACGGTCCACTTTGATGCTTTGGGAATGCTCAATTCTGTCCATAGACAAACTTTTCAAATTTTGTGCAATTTCAAACATAACTTGGTCTATTGGCATCTTTACCTAACAAAACGTTGTACGAAAGCTAAACTAGCAAGTTAGACTTCTAAGAAAACTAAATAGTATACAACGGTCCACTTTGATGCTTTGGGAATCCTCAATTCTGCCCGTAGACAAACTTTTCAGGTTTTGTGTACTTTTCAAGTTTTGTGTACCTTTCAAGTTTTGTGCGATTTCAAGCATAACTTGGTGTATTGGCATCTTTACCTAACGAAACATTGTACGAAAGCTAAACTAGCAAGTTAGACTTCTAGGAATCCTAAGTAGAGTACAACGGTCCACATTGATGCGTTGGGAATGCTCAATTCTGTCCACAGACAAACTTTTCAAGTTTTGTACAATTTCAAACATAACTTGGTCTGTTGGCATTTTTACCTAACGAAACATTGTATGAAAGCTAAACTAGCATGTTGTACTTCTCAGAGCACTAAATAGAGTACAACGGTCCACTTTGATGCTTTGGGAATGCTCAATTCTGTCCATACACGGGCTTTTCAAGTTTTGTGCAATTTCAAACATAACTTGGTCTATTGGCATCTTTACCAAATGAAACGTTGTACGAAAGCTAAACTAGCAAGTTAGACTTGTAGGAATCCTAAATAGAGTGCAACGGTCCACTTTAATGCTTTGGGAATGCTCAATTCTGTCCATAGACAAACTTTTCAAGTTTTGTGCAATTTCAAACATAACTTGGTCTATTGGCATCTTTACCTAACGAAACATTGTACGAAAGCGACACTAGCAAGTTAGACTTCTAAGAACACAAGATAGAGTATAACGGTCCACTTTGATGCTTTGGGAATCCTTAATTCTGCCCGTAGACAAACTTTTCAGGTTTTGTGTAACTTCAAACATAACTTGGTCTATTGGTATCTTTACCTAACAAAACGTTGTACGAATGCTAAACTAGCAAGTTAGACTTCTAGGAATCCTAAATAGAGTGCAACGGTCCACTTTGATGCTTTGGGAATGCTCAATTCTGTCCATAGACATACTTTTCAAGTTTTGTGCAATTTCAAACATAACTTGGTCTATTGGCATCTTTACCTAACGAAACAATGTACGAAAGCTAAACTAGCAAGTTGGACTTCTAAGAATACTAAATAGAGTACAACGGTCCACTATGATGAGTTGGGAATCCTCAATTCTGCCCGTAGACAAACTTTTCAAGTTTTGTGTAATTTCAAACATAACTTGGTCTATTGGCATCTTCACCTAACGAAACGTTGTACGAAAGCTAAACTAGCAAGTTAGACTTCTAGGAATCCTAAATAGAGTGCAACGGTCCACTTTGATTCTTTGGGAATGCTCAATTCTGTCCATAGACAAACTTTTCAAATTTTGTGCAATTTCAAACATAACTTGGTCTATTGGCATATTTACCTAACAAAACGTTGTATGAAAGCTAAACTAGCAAGTTAGACTTCTAAGAAAACTAAATAGTATACAACGGTCCACTTTGATGCTTTGGGAATCCTCAATTCTGCCCGTAGACAAACTTTTCAGGTTTTGTGTACTTTTCAAGTTTTGTGTACCTTTCAAGTTTTGTGCGATTTCAAGCATAACTTGGTGTATTGGCATCTTTACCTAACGAAACATTGTACGAAAGCTAAACTAGTAAGTTAGACTTCTAAGAACACTAAATAGAGTACAACGGTCCACTTTGACGCTTTCAGAATGCTCAATTCTGTCCATAGACGAGCTTTTAATGTTATGTGCATTTTCAAACATAACTTGGTCTATTGGCATCTTTATCGAACGAAACATTGTACGAAAGCTAAACTAGCAAGTTAGACTTCTAAGAACACTAAATAGATTATAACGGTCCACTTTGATGCTTTGGGAATCCTCAATTCTGCCCATAGACAAACTTTTCAAGTTTTGTGTAATTTCAAATATAACTTGGTCTATTGGCATCTTTACCTAACGAAACATTATACGAAAGCTAAACTAGCAGGTTAGACTTCTAAGAACACTAAATAGAGTACAATGGTCCACTTTGTTGCCTTGGGAATGCTCAATTCTATCCATACACGGGCTTTTCAAGTTTTGTGTAATTTGGAGCATAACTTGGACTATTGGTATCTTTACCTAAAGAAATGTTGTACAAAAGCTAAACTAGAAAGTTATACATCTAAGAACACTAAATAGAGTTTAACGATCCACTTTGATTCTTTCGAATTGCTCAACTCTCTGCATAGACGAGCCTTGCAAGTTTTTGTGCAATTTCAAACATAACTTGGTCTATTGGCATCTTTACTTAACGAAACGTTGTACGAAAACTAAACTAGCAAGTTAGACTTGTAGGAATCCTAAATAGAATGCAACGGTCCACTTGATGCTTTGGGAATGCTCAATTCTGTCCATAGACAAACTTTTCAAGTTTTGTGCAATTTCAAACATAACTTGGTCTATTGGCATCTTTACCTAACGAAACATTGTACGAAAGCGACACTAGCAAGTTAGACTTCTAAGAACACAAAATAGAGTATAACGGTCCACTTTGATGCTTTGAGAATCCTCAATTCTGCCCATAGACAAACTTTTCAAGTTTTGTGTAATTTCAAACATAACTTGGTCTATTCGCATCTTTACCTAACAAAGCGTTTTACGAAAGCTAAACTGGCAAGTTAGACTTCTAGGAATCCTAAATAGAGTACAACGGTCCACATTGATGCGTTGGGAATGCTCAATTCTGTCCATACACGAGCTTTTCAAGTTTTGTGCAATTTCAAACATAACTTGGTCTATTGGTATCTTTACCTAACGAAACGTTGAATGAAAGCTAAACTAGCAAGTTAGACTTCTAAGAACACTAATTAGAGTTTAACGGTCCACTTTGATGCTTTCGAATTGCTCAACTCTCTCAATAGACGAGCTTTTCAAGTTTTTGTGTAATTTCAAACATAGCTTGGTCTATTGGCATCTTTACCTAACGAAACATTATACGAAAGCTAAACTAGCAAGTTAGACTTCTAAGAAAACTAAATAGAGTACAACGGTCCACTTTGATGCTTTGGGAATCCTCAATTCTGCCCGTAGACAAACTTTTCAGATTTTGTGTAATTTCAAACATAACTTGGTCTATTGGTATCTTTACCTAACAAAAAGTTGTACGAAGGCTAAACTAGCAAGTTAGACTTCTTGGAATCCTAAATAGAGTGCAACGGTCCACTTTGATGCTTTGGGAATGCTCAATTCTGTCCATAGACATACTTTTCAAGTTTTGTGCATTTTCAAACATAACTTGGTCTATTGGCATTTCTACCTAACGAAACATTGTACGACAGCTAAGCTATCATGTTAGACTTCTACGACCACTAAATAGAGTACAACGGTCCACTTTGACGTTTTGCGAATGCTCAATTCTATCCATACACGGGCTTTTCAAGTTTTGCGCAATTTCCAACATAACTTGCTCTATTGGTATCTTTACCTAACGAAACGTTGTACGAAAGCTAAACGAGCAATTTACACTAATAAGAACACTAATTAGAGTTTAACGGTCCACTTTGACACTTTCGAAATTGCTCAACTTTCCCCATAGACGAGCTTTTAAAGTTTTTATGCAGTTTCAAACATAACTTGGTCTATTGGCATCTTTACCTAACGAAACGTTGTACGAAAACTAAACTAGCAAGTTAGACTTCTAAAAAAACTTAATAGAGTACAACAGTCCACTTTGATGCTTTGGGAATCCTCAATTCTGCCCATAGACAAACATTTCAGGTTTTGTATAATTTCAAACATAACTTGGTCTATTGGTATCTTTACCTAACGAAATGTTGTACGAAAGCTAAACTAGAAAGTTAGACTTCTAAGAACACTAAAAAGAGTTTAACGATCCACTTTGATTCTTTCGAATTGCTCAACTCTCTGCATAGACGAGCCTTTCAAGTTTTTGTGCAATTTCAAACATAACTTGGTCTATTGGCATCTTTACCTAACGAAACGTTGTACGAAAGCTAAACTAGCAAGTTAGACTCGTAGGAAACCTAAATAGAGTGCAACGGTCCACTTTGACGCTTTCGAAATTGCTCAACTCTCCCCATTGACGAGCTTTTCAAATTTTTGTGCAGTTTCAAACATAACTTGGTCTATTGGCATCTTTACCTAACGAAACGTTGTACAAAAACTAAACTAGCAAGTTAGACTTCTAAAAAAACTTAATAGAGTACAACGGTCCACTTTGATGCTTTGGGAATCCTCAATTCTGCCCATAGACAAACATTTCAGGTTTTGTATAATTTCAAACATAACTTGGTCTATTGGTATCTTTACCTAACAGAACGTTGTACGAAGGCTAAACTAGCAAGTTAGACTTCTAGGAATCCTAAATAGAGTGCAACGGTCCACTTTGATGCTTTAGGAATCCTCAATTCTGTCGATAGACATACTTTTCAAGTTTTGTGCAATTTCAAACATAACTTGGTCTATTGGCATCTTTACCTAATGAAACATTGTCCGAAAGCTAAACTAGCAAGTTAGACTTCTAAGAAGACTAAATAGATTACAACGGTCCACTTTGATGCTTTGGGAATCCTTAATTCTGCCCGTAGAGAAACTTTTCAAGTCTTGTGTAATTTCAAACACAACTTGGTCTATTGGTATCTTTACCTAACGAAACGTTGAATGAAAGCTAAACTAGCAAGTTAGAATTCTAAGAACACTAATTAGAGTTTAACGCTCGACTTTGATGCTTTCGAATTGCTCAACTCTCTCAATAGACGAGCTTTTCAAGTTTTGTGCAATTTCAAACATAACATCGTCTATTGGCATCTTTACCTAACGAAACATTGTACGAAAGCTAAACTAGCAAGTTAGACTTCTAAGAAAACTAAATAGAGTACAACGGTCCACATTGATGCTTTGGGAATCCTCAATTCTGCGCGTAGACAAACTTTTCAAGTTTTGTGTAATTTCGAACATGACTTGGTCTATTGGTATCTTTACCGAACGAAACGTTGTACGAAAGCTAAACTAGCAAGTTAGACTTCTAGGAATCCAAAATAGAGTACAA
Source organism: Tripterygium wilfordii (assembly GCF_013401445.1). Taxonomy (NCBI): domain Eukaryota; kingdom Viridiplantae; phylum Streptophyta; class Magnoliopsida; order Celastrales; family Celastraceae; genus Tripterygium; species Tripterygium wilfordii. The sequence goes on along the minus strand of NC_052235.1, from coordinate 10,978,691 downwards.
CAGTACACATTGATGCGTTGGGAATGCTCAATTCTGTCCATAGACAAACGTTTCAAGTTTTGTGCAATTTCAAACACAACTTGGTCTATTGGCACTTCTACCTAACGAAACATTGTACGACAGCTGAACTATCATGTTAGACTTCTAAGACCACTAAATAGAGTACGACGGTCCACTTTGATGTTTTGGGAATGCTCAATTCTATCCATACACGGGCTTTTCAAGTTTTGTGCAATTTCCAACATAACTTGATCTATTGGTATCTTTACCTAACGAAACGTTGTACGAAAGCTAAACTAGCAATTTACGCTTCTAAGAACACTAATTAGAGTTTAACGGTCCACTTTGACCCTTTCGAAATTGCTCAACTCTCCCCATACACGAGCTTTTCAAGTTTTTGTGCAGTTTCAAACATAACTTGGTCTATTGGCATCTTTACCTAACGAAACGTTGTACGAAAACTAAACTAGCAAGTTAGACTTCTAAAAAAACTTAATAGAGTACAATGGTCCACTTTGATGCTTTGGGAATCCTCAATTCTTCCCATAGACAAACTTTTCAGGTTTTGTATAATTTCAAACATAACTTGCTCTATTGGTATCTTTACCTAACAGAACGTTGTACGAAGGCTAAACTAGCAAGTTAGACATCTAGGAATCCTAAATTGAGTGCAACGGTTCACTTTGATGCTTTAGGAATGCTCAATTCTGTCCATAGACATACTTTTCAAGTTTTGTGCAATTTCAAACATAACTTGGTCTATTGGCATCTTTACCTAACGAAACATTGTACGAAAGCTAAACTAGCAAGTTAGACTTCTAAGAAGACTAAATAGAGTACAATGGTCCACTCTGATGCTTTGGGAATCCTTAATTCTGCCCGTAGACAAACTTTTCAAGTTTTGTGTAATTTCAAACATAACTTGGTCTGTTGGCATCTTTACCAAACTAAACGATGTACGAAAGCTAAACTAGCGAGTTAGACTTCTATGAATCCTAAATAGAGTGCAACGGTCCACTTTGATGCTTTGGGAATGCTCAATTCTGTCCATAGACAAACTTTTCAAGTTTTATGCAATTTCAAACATAACTTGGTCTATTGGCATCTTTACCTAACGAAACATTGTACGAATGCTAAACTAGCAAGTTAGACTTCTAAGAAGACTAAATAGAGTACAACGGTCCACTTTAACGCTTTGGGAATCCTCAATTCTGCCCGTAGACAAACTTTTCAAGTTTTGTGTACTTTTCAAGTTTTGTGCGATTTCAAGCATAACTTGGTGTATTGGCATCTTTACCTAACGAAACATTGTACGAAAGCTAAATTAGCAAGTTAGACTTCTAAGAACACTAAATAGAGTACAACGGTCCACTTTGATGCCTTCGGAATGCTCAATTCTGTCCATAGACGAGCTTTTGATGTTTTGTGCATTTTCAAACATAACTTGGTCTATTGGCATCTTTATCGAACGAAACATTGTACGAAAGCTAAACTAGCAAGTTAGACTTCTAAGAACACTAAATAGATTATAACTGTCCACTTTGATGCTTTGGGAATCCTCAATTCTGCCCATAGACAAACTTTTCAAGTTTTGTGTAATTTCAAACATAACTTGGTCTATTGGCATCTTTACCTAACAAAACATTATACGAAAGCTAAACTAGCAGGTTAGACTTCTAAGAACACTAAATAGAGTACAACGGTCCACTTTGTTGCTTTGGGAATGCTCAATTCTATCCATACATAGGCTTTTCAAGTTTTGTGCAATTTGGAGCATAACTTGGTCTATTGGTATCTTTACCTAACGAAATGTTGTACGAAAGCTAAACTAGAAAGTTAGACTTCTAAGCACACTAAATAGAGTTTAACGATCCACTTTGATTCTTTGGAATTGCTCAACTCTCTGCATAGACGAGCCTTTCAAGTTTTTGTGTAATTTCAAACATAACTCGGTCTATTGGCATCTTTACCTAACGAAACGTTGTACGAAAGCTAAACTAGCAAGTTAGACTTGTAGGAATCCTAAATAGAGTGCAACGGTCCACTTTGATGCTTTGGGAATGCTCAATTCTATCCATAGACAAACTTTTCAAGTTTTGTGCAATTTCAAACATAACTTGGTCTATTGGCATCTTTACCTGACGAAACATTGTACGAAAGCTAAACTAGCATGTTAGACTTCTAAGAACACTAAATAGAGTACAACGGTCCACTTTGATGCTTTGGGAATGCTCAATTCTATCTGTACACGGGCTTTTCCTGTTTGGTACAATTTCAAGCATAACTTGGTGTATTGGCATCTTTACCTAACGAAACGTTGTACGAAAGCTAAACTCGCATGTTAGACTTCTAAGAACACTAAATAGAGTACAACGACCCACTTTGATGCTTTGGGAATGCTCAATTCTATCCATACACGGGCTTTTCAAGTTTTGTATAATTTCAAACATAACTTTGTCTATTGGTATCTGCACCTAACGAAATGTTGTTCGAAAGCTAAACTAGCAAGTTAGACTTCTAAGAACACTAAATAGAGTTTAACGGTCCACTTTGATTCTTTCAAATTGCAATTTCAAACGTAACTTGGTCTATTGGCATCTTTACCTAATGAAATGTTCTACGAAAGCTAAACTAGCAAGGTAGACTTCTAAGAAAACTAAATAGAGTACAACGGTCCACTTTGATGCTTTGGGATTCCTCAATTCTGCCAGTAGAAAAACTTGTCAACTTTTGTGTAACTTCAAACATAACTTGGCCTATTGGTATCTTTACCTAATGAAACATTGTACGAAAGCTAAACTAGCAAGTTAGACTTGTAGGAATCCTAAATAGAGTGCAACGGTCTGCTTTGATGCTTTGGGAATGCTCAATTCTGTCCATAGAAAAACTTTTCAAGTTTTGTGCAATTTCAAACGTAACTTGGTCTATTGGCATCTTTACCTAACAAAACGTTGTATGAAAGCTAAACTAGCAAGTTAGACTTGTAAGGACACTAAATAGAGTATAACGGTCCACTTTGATGCTTTCGGAATGCTCAATTCTGTCCATAGGCGAGCATTTCATGTTTTGTGCATTTTCAAACATAGCTTTGGTCTCTTGGCATCTTTATCGAACGAAACGTTGTACGAAAGCTAAAATAGCATGTTAGACTTCTAAGAACACTAAATAGAGTACAACGGTACACTTTGATGCTTTCGGAATGCTCAATTCTACGCATAGATGAGCTTTTCATGTTTTGTGCACTTTCAAACATAACTTGGTCTATTGGCATATTTACCTAACAAAACATTGTACGAAAGCTAAACTAAAAAGTTAGACTGCTAAGAACACTAAATAGTGTACAAAGGTCCACCTTGATGCTTTGGGAAAGCTCAATTCTATCTGTACACGGGCTTTTCAAGTTTTGTGCAATTTCAAGCACAACTTGGTGTATTGGCATCTTTACCTAACGAAACGTTGTATGAAAGCAAAACTAGCACGTTGGACTTCAAAGAACACTAAATAGAGTACAACGGCCCACTTTGATGCTTTGGGAATGCTCAATTCTATCCATACACGGGCTTTTCAAGTTTTGTACAATTTCAAACATAAATTTGTCTATTGGTATCTGTACCTAACGAAATGTTGTACGAAAGCTAAACTAGCAAGTTAGACTTCTAAGAGCACTAAATAGAGTTTAACGGTCCGCTTTGATTCTTTCGAATTGCTCAACTCTCTGCATAGACGAGCTTTTCAAGTTTTTCTGTAATTTCAAACATAACTTGGTCTATTGGCATCTTTACCTAACGAAATGTTCTACGAAAGCTAAACTAGCAAGTTAGACTTCTAGGCATCCTAAATAGAGTACAACGGTCCACATTGATACATTGGGAATGCTCAATTCTGTCCATAGACAAAATTCTCAAGTTTTTATCAATTTCAAATATAACTTGGTCTATTGGCATCTTTACCTAACGAAACATTGTACGAAAGCTAAACTAGCATGTTAGACTTCTAAGAACACTAAATAGAGTACAACGGTCCACTTTGATGCTTTGGGAATGCTCAATTCTATCTGTACACGGGCTTTTCAAGTTTGGTGCAATTTCAAGCATAACTTGGTGTATTGGCATCTTTACCTAACGAAACGTTGTACGAAAGCTAAACTAGCATGTTAGACTTCTAAGAACACTAAATAGAGTACAACGGTCCACTTTGATGCTTTCGGAATGCTCAATTCTGTCCATAGACGAGCTTTTGATGTTTTGTGCATTTTCAAACATAACTTGGTCTATTGGCATCTTTATCGAACGAAACATTGTACGAAAGCTAAACTAGCAAGTTAGACTTCTAAAAACACTAAATAGATTATAACGGTCCACTTTGACGCTTTGGGATTCCTCAATTCTGCCCATAGACAAACTTTTCAAGTTTTGTGTAATTTCAAACATAACTTGGTCTATTGGCATCTTTACCTAACGAAACCTTATACGAAAGCTAAACTAGCAGGTTAGACTTCTAAGAACACTAAATAGAGTACAACGGTCCACTTTAATGCTTAGGGAATGCTTAATTCTATCCATGCACGGGCTTTTCAAGTTTTGAGCAATTTGGAGCATAACTTGGTCTATTGGTATCTTTACCTAACGAAACGTTGTACGAAAGCTAAACTAGAAAGTTAGACATCTAAGAACACTAAATAGAGTTTAACGATCCACTTTGATTCTTTCGAATTGCTCAACTCTCTGCATAGACGAACCTTTCAAGTTTTTGTGTAATTTCAAACATAACTTGGTCTATTGGCATCTTTACCTAACAAAACGTTGTACGAAAGCTAAACTAGCAAGTTAGACTTGTAGGAATCCTAAATAGAGTGCAACGGTCCACTTTGATGCTTTGGGAATGCTCAATTCCATCCATAGACAAACTTTTCAAGTTTTGCGCAATTGCAAACATAACTTGGTCTATTGGCATCTTTACCTGACGAACCAATGTACAAAAGCGACACTAGCAAGTTAGACTTCTAAGAACACTAAATAGAGTATAACGGTCCACTTTGATGCTTTGGGAATCCTCAATTCTGCCCATAGACAAACTTTTCAAGTTTTGTCTAATTTCAAACATAACTTGGTCTATTGGCATCTTTTCCTAACAAAACGTTGTACGAAAGCTAAACTAGCAAGTTAGACTTTTAGGCATCCTAAATAGAGTACAACGGTCCAGATTGATGCGTTGGGAATGCTCAATTCTGTCCATAGACAAAATTTTCAAGTTTTTATCAATTTCAAATATAACTTGGTCTATTGGCATCTTTACCTAACGAAAAATTGTACGAAAGCTAAACTAGCATGTTAGACTTCTAAGAACACTAAATAGAGTACAACAGTCCACTTTGATGCTTTGGGAATGCTCAATTCTATCTGTACACGGGCTTTTCAAGTTTTGTGCAATTTCGAGCATAACTTGGTGTATTGGCATCTTTACCTAACGAAACGTTGTACGAAAGCTAAACTAGCATGTTAGACTTCTAAGAACACTAAATAGAGTACAACGACCCACTTTGATGCTTTGGGAATGCTCAATTTTATCCATACACGGCCTTTTCAAGTTTTGTATAATTTCAAACATAACTTTGTCTCTTGGTATCTGTACCAAACGAAATGTTGTACGAAAGCTAAACTAGCATGTTAGACTTATAAGAACACTAAATAGAATTTAACGGTCCACTTTGATTCTTTCGAATTGCTCAACTCCCTGCATAGACGAGCTTTTTAAGTTTTTCTGCAATTTCAAACGTAACTTGGTCTATTGGCATCTTTACCTAACGAAATGTTCTACGAAAGCTAAACTAGCAAGGTAGACTTCTAAGAAAACTAAATAGAGTACAACGGTCCACTTTGATGCTTTGGGATTCCTCAATTCTGCCAGTAGAAAAACTTTTCAACTTTTGTGTAACTTCAAACATAACTTGGCCTATTGGCATCTTTACCTAATGAAACATTGTACGAAAGCTAAACTAGCAAGTTAGACTTGTAGGAATCCTAAATAGAGTGCAACGGTCTGCTTTGATGCTTTGGGAATGCTCAATTCTGTCCATAGAAAAACTTTTCAAGTTTTGTGCAATTTCAAACGTAAGTTGGTCTATTGGCATCTTTACCTAACAAAACGTTGTATGAAAGCTAAACTAGCAAGTTAGACTTGTAAGGACACTAAATAGAGTATAACGGTCCACTTTGATGCTTTCGGAATGCTCAATTCTGTCCATAGGCGAGCATTTCATGTTTTGTGCATTTTCAAACATAGCTTGGTTTCTTGGCATCTTTATCGAACGAAACGTTGTACGAAAGCTAAAATAGCATGTTAGACTTCTAAGAACACTAAATAGAGTACAACGGTCCACTTTGATGCTTTCGGAATGCTCAATTCTGCACATAGATGAGCTTTTCATGTTTTGTGCAATTTCAAGCACAACTTGGTGTATTGGCATCTTTACCTAACGAAACGTTGTACGAAAGCAAAACTAGCATGTTGGACTTCAAAACGCTAAATAGAGTACAACGGCCCACATTGATGCTTTGGGAATGCTCAATTCTATCCATACACGGGCTTTTCAAGTTTTGTACAATTTCAAACATAAATTTGTCTATTGGTATCTGTACCTAACGAAATGTTGTACGAAAGCTAAACTAGCAAGTTAGACTTCTAAGAGCACTAAATAGAGTTTAACGGTCCGCTTTGATTCTTTTGAATTGCTCAACTCTCTGCATAGACGAGCTTTTCAAGTTTTTTTTTAATTTCAAACATAACTTGGTCTATTGGCATCTTTACCTAACGAAATGTTCTACGAAAGCTAAACTAGAAAGGTAGACTTCTAAGAAAACTAAATAGAGTACAACGGTCCACTTTGATGCTTTGGGAATCCTCAATTCTGCCCATAGACAAACTTTTCAAGTTTTGTCTAATTTCAAACATAACATGGTCTATTGGCATCTTTTCCTAACAAAACGTTGTACGAAAGCTAAACTAGCAAGTTAGACTTCTAGGCATCCTAAATAGAGTACAACGGTCCACATTGATGCGTTGGGAATGCTCAATTCTGTCCATAGACAAAATTTTCAAGTTTTTATCAATTTCAAATATAACTTGGTCTATTGGCATCTTTACCTAACGAAACATTGTATGAAAGCTAAACTAGCATGTTAGACTTCTAAGAACACTAAATAGAGTACAACGGTCCACTTTGATACTTTGGGAATGCTCAATTCTATCTGTACAAGGGCTTTTCAAGTTTGGTGCAATTTCAAGCATAACTTGGTGTATTGGCATCTTTACCTAATGAAACGTTGTACGAAAGCTAAACTAGCATGATAGACTTCTAAGAACACTAAATAGAGTACAACGGTCCACTTTGATGCTTTCGGAATGCTCAATTCTATCCATAGACGAGCTTTTGATGTTTTGTGCATTTTCAAACATAACTTGGTCTATTGGCATCTTTATCGAACGAAACATTGTACGAAAGCTAAACTAGCAAGTTAGACTTCTAAGAACACTAAATAGATTATAACGGTCCACTTTGACGCTTTGGGATTCCTCAATTCTGCCCATAGACAAACTTTTCAAGTTTTGTGTAATTTCAAACATAACTTGGTCTATTGGCATCTTTACCTAACGAAACATTATACGAAAGCTAAACTAGCAGGTTAGACTTCTAAGAACACTAAATAGAGTACAACGGTCCACTTTAATGTTTTGGGAATGCTCAATTCTATCCATACACGGGTTTTCAAGTTTTGTGCAATTTGGAGCATAACTTGGTCTATTGGTATCTTTACCTAACGAAATGTTGTACGAAAGCTAAACTAGAAAGTTAGACATCTAAGAACACTAAATAGAGTTTAACGATCCACTTTGATTCTTTCGAATTGCTCAACTCTCTGCATGGACGAGCCTTTCAAGTTTTTGTGTAATTTCAAATATAACTTGGTCTATTGGCATCTTTACCTAACGAAACGTTGTACGAAAGCTAAACTAGCAAGTTAGACTTCTAGGCATCCTAAATAGAGTACAACGGTCCACATTGATGCGTTGGGAATGCTCAATTCTGTCCATAGACAAAATTTTCAAGTTTTTATCAATTTCAAATATAACTTGGTCTATTGGCATCTTTACCTAATGAAACATTGTACGAAAGCTAAACTAGCATGTTAGACTTCTAAGAACACTAAATAGAGTACAACGGTCCACTTTGATGCTTTGGGAATGCTCAATTCTATATGTACACGGGCTTTTCAAGTTTGGTGCAATTTCAAGCATAACTTGGTGTATTGGCGTCTTTACCTAACGAAACGTTGTACGAAAGCTAAACTAGCATGTTAGACTTCTAAGAACACTAAATAGAGTACAACGACCCACTTTGATGCTTTGGGAATGCTCAATTCTATCCATACACGGGATTTTCAAGTTTTGTATAATTTCAAACATAACTTTGTCTATCGGTATCTGTACCTAACGAAATGTTGTTCGAAAGCTAAACTAGCTTGTTAGCCTTCTAAGAACACTAAATAGAGTTTAACGGTCCACTTTGATTCTTTCAAATTGCTCAACTCCCTGCATAGACGAGCTTTTCAAGTTTTTCTGCAATTTCAAACATAACTTCGTCTATTGGCATCTTTACCTAACGAAACGTTGTACGAAAGCTAAACTAGCAAGTTAGACTTCTAAGAAAATTAAATAGTGTACAATGGTCCACTTTGATGCTTTGGGAATCCTCAATTCTGCCCGTAGACAAAATTTTCAAGTTTTGTGTACTTTTCAAGTTTTGTGCGATTTCAAGCATAACTTGGTGTATTGGCATCTTTACCTGACGAAACATTGTACGAAAGCTAAATTAGCAAGTTAGACTTCTAAGAATACTAAATAGAGTACAACGGTCCACTTTGATGCTTTCGGAATGCTCAATTCTGTCCATAGACGAGCTTTTGATGTTTTGTGCATTTTCAAACATAACTTGGTCTATTGGCATCTTTATCGAACGAAACATTGTACGAAAGCTAAACTAGCAAGTTAGACTTCTAAGAACACTAAATAGATTATAACGGTCCACTTTGACGCTTTGGGAATCCTCAATTCTGCCCATAGACAAACTTTTCAAGTTTTGTGTAATTTCAAACATAACTTGGTCTATTGGCATCTTTACCTAACGAAACATTATACGAAAGCTAAACTAGCAGGTTAGACTTCTAAGAACACTAAATAGAGTACAACGGTCCACTTTAATGCTTTGGGAATGCTCAATTCTATCCATACACGGGTTTTCAAGTTTTGTGCAATTTGGAGCATAACTTGGTCTATTGGTATCTTTACCTAACGAAATGTTGTACGAAAGCTAAACTAGAAAGTTAGACATCTAAGAACACTAAATAGAGTTTAACGATCCACTTTGATTCTTTCGAATTGCTCAACTTTCTGCATGGACGAGCCTTTCAAGTTTTTGTGTAATTTCAAACATAACTTGGTCTATTGGCATCTTTACCTAACGAAACGTTGTATGAAAGCTAAACTAGCAAGTTAGACTTCTAGGCATCCTAAATAGAGTACAACGGTCCACATTGATGCGTTGGGAATGCTCAATTCTGTCCATAGACAAAATTTTCTAGTTTTTATCAATTTCAAATATAACTTGGTCTATTGGCATCTTTACCTAACGAAACATTGTACGAAAGCTAAACTAGCATGTTAGACTTCTAAGAACACTAAATAGAGTACAACGGTCCACTTTGATGCTTTGGGAATGCTCAATTCTATCTGTACACGGGCTTTTCAAGTTGGTGCAATTTCAAGCATAACTTGGTGTATTGGCGTCTTTACCTAACGAAACGTTGTACGAAAGCTAAACTAGCATGTTAGACTTCTAAGAACACTAAATAGAGTACAACGACCCACTTTGATGCTTTGGGAATGCTCAATTCTATCCATACACGGGCTTTTCAAGTTTTGTATAATTTCAAACATAACTTTGTCTATTGGTATCTGTACCTAACGAAATGTTGTTCGAAAGCTAAACTAGCATGTTAGACTTCTAAGAACACTAAATAGAGTTTAACGGTCCACTTTGATTCTTTCAAATTGCTCAACTCCCTGCATAGACGAGCTTTTCAAGTTTTTCTACAATTTCAAACATAACTTCGTCTATTGGCATCTTTACCTAACGAAACGTTGTACGAAAGCTAAACTAGCAAGTTAGACTTCTAAGAAAACTAAATAGTGTACAACGGTCCACTTTGATGCTTTGGGAATCCTCAATTCTGCCCGTAGACAAAATTTTCAAGTTTTGTGTACTTTTCAAGTTTTGTGCGATTTCAAGCATAACTTGGTGTATTGGCATCTTTACCTGACGAAACATTGTACGAAAGCTAAATTAGCAAGTTAGACTTCTAAGAACACTAAATAGAGTACAACGGTCCACTTTGATGCTTTCGGAATGCTCAATTCTGTCCATAGACGAGCTTTTGATGTTTTGTGCATTTTCAAACATAACTTGGTCTATTGGCATCTTTATTGAACAAAACATTGTACGAAAGCTAAACTAGCAAGTTAGACTTCTAAGAACACTAAATAGATTATAACGGTCCACTTTGACGCTTTGGGAATCCTCAATTCTGCCCATAGACAAACATTTCAAGTTTTGAGTAATTTCAAACATAACTTGGTCTATTGGCATCTTTACCTAACGAAACATTATACGAAAGCTAAACTAGCAGGTTAGACTTCTAAGAACACTAAATAGAGTACAACGGTCCACTTTAATGCTTTGGGAATGCTCAATTCTATCCATACACGGGATTTTCAAGTTTTGTATAATTTCAAACATAACTTTGTCTATCGGTATCTGTACCTAACGAAATGTTGTTCGAAAGCTAAACTAGCTTGTTAGCCTTCTAAGAACACTAAATAGAGTTTAACGGTCCACTTTGATTCTTTCAAATTGCTCAACTCCCTGCATAGACGAGCTTTTCAAGTTTTTCTGCAATTTCAAACATAACTTCGTCTATTGGCATCTTTACCTAACGAAACGTTGTACGAAAGCTAAACTAGCAAGTTAGACTTCTAAGAAAATTAAATAGTGTACAATGGTCCACTTTGATGCTTTGGGAATCCTCAATTCTGCCCGTAGACAAAATTTTCAAGTTTTGTGTACTTTTCAAGTTTTGTGCGATTTCAAGCATAACTTGGTGTATTGGCATCTTTACCTGACGAAACATTGTACGAAAGCTAAATTAGCAAGTTAGACTTCTAAGAATACTAAATAGAGTACAACGGTCCACTTTGATGCTTTCGGAATGCTCAATTCTGTCCATAGACGAGCTTTTGATGTTTTGTGCATTTTCAAACATAACTTGGTCTATTGGCATCTTTATCGAACGAAACATTGTACGAAAGCTAAACTAGCAAGTTAGACTTCTAAGAACACTAAATAGATTATAACGGTCCACTTTGACGCTTTGGGAATCCTCAATTCTGCCCATAGACAAACTTTTCAAGTTTTGTGTAATTTCAAACATAACTTGGTCTATTGGCATCTTTACCTAACGAAACATTATACGAAAGCTAAACTAGCAGGTTAGACTTCTAAGAACACTAAATAGAGTACAACGGTCCACTTTAATGCTTTGGGAATGCTCAATTCTATCCATACACGGGTTTTCAAGTTTTGTGCAATTTGGAGCATAACTTGGTCTATTGGTATCTTTACCTAACGAAATGTTGTACGAAAGCTAAACTAGAAAGTTAGACATCTAAGAACACTAAATAGAGTTTAACGATCCACTTTGATTCTTTCGAATTGCTCAACTTTCTGCATGGACGAGCCTTTCAAGTTTTTGTGTAATTTCAAACATAACTTGGTCTATTGGCATCTTTACCTAACGAAACGTTGTACGAAAGCTAAACTAGCAAGTTAGACTTCTAGGCATCCTAAATAGAGTACAACGGTCCACATTGATGCGTTGGGAATGCTCAATTCTGTCCATAGACAAAATTTTCTAGTTTTTATCAATTTCAAATATAACTTGGTCTATTGGCATCTTTACCTAACGAAACATTGTACGAAAGCTAAACTAGCATGTTAGACTTCTAAGAACACTAAATAGAGTACAACGGTCCACTTTGATGCTTTGGGAATGCTCAATTCTATCTGTACACGGGCTTTTCAAGTTGGTGCAATTTCAAGCATAACTTGGTGTATTGGCGTCTTTACCTAACGAAACGTTGTACGAAAGCTAAACTAGCATGTTAGACTTCTAAGAACACTAAATAGAGTACAACGACCCACTTTGATGCTTTGGGAATGCTCAATTCTATCCATACACGGGCTTTTCAAGTTTTGTATAATTTCAAACATAACTTTGTCTATTGGTATCTGTACCTAACGAAATGTTGTTCGAAAGCTAAACTAGCATGTTAGACTTCTAAGAACACTAAATAGAGTTTAACGGTCCACTTTGATTCTTTCAAATTGCTCAACTCCCTGCATAGACGAGCTTTTCAAGTTTTTCTACAATTTCAAACATAACTTCGTCTATTGGCATCTTTACCTAACGAAACGTTGTACGAAAGCTAAACTAGCAAGTTAGACTTCTAAGAAAACTAAATAGTGTACAACGGTCCACTTTGATGCTTTGGGAATCCTCAATTCTGCCCGTAGACAAAATTTTCAAGTTTTGTGTACTTTTCAAGTTTTGTGCGATTTCAAGCATAACTTGGTGTATTGGCATCTTTACCTGACGAAACATTGTACGAAAGCTAAATTAGCAAGTTAGACTTCTAAGAACACTAAATAGAGTACAACGGTCCACTTTGATGCTTTCGGAATGCTCAATTCTGTCCATAGACGAGCTTTTGATGTTTTGTGCATTTTCAAACATAACTTGGTCTATTGGCATCTTTATTGAACAAAACATTGTACGAAAGCTAAACTAGCAAGTTAGACTTCTAAGAACACTAAATAGATTATAACGGTCCACTTTGACGCTTTGGGAATCCTCAATTCTGCCCATAGACAAACATTTCAAGTTTTGAGTAATTTCAAACATAACTTGGTCTATTGGCATCTTTACCTAACGAAACATTATACGAAAGCTAAACTAGCAGGTTAGACTTCTAAGAACACTAAATAGAGTACAACGGTCCACTTTAATGCTTTGGGAATGCTCAATTCTATCCATACACGGGTTTTCAAGTTTTGTGCAATTTGGAGCATAACTTGGTCTATTGGAATCTTTACCTAACGAAATGTTGTACGAAAGCTAAACTAGAAAGTTAGACATCTAAGAACACTAAATAGAGTTTAACGATCCACTTTGATTCTTTCGAATTGCTCAACTCTCTGCATGGACGAGCCTTTCAAGTTTTTGTGTAATTTCAAACATAACTTGGTCTATTGGCATCTTTACCTAACGAAACGTTGTACGAAAGCTAAACTAGCAAGTTAGACTTCTAGGCATCCTAAATAGAGTACAACGGTCCACATTGATGCGTTGGGAATGCTCAATTCTGTCCATAGACAAAATTTTCAAGTTTTTATCAATTTCAAATATAACTTGGTCTATTGGCATCTTTACCTAACGAAACATTGTACGAAAGCTAAACTAGCATGTTAGACTTCTAAGAACACTAAATAGAGTACAACGGTCCACTTTGATGCTTTGGGAATGCTCAATTCTATCTGTACACGGGCTTTTCAAGTTTGGTGCAATTTCAAGCATAACTTGGTGTATTGGCGTCTTTACCTAACGAAACGTTGTACGAAAGCTAAACTAGCATGTTAGACTTCTAAGAACACTAAATAGAGTACAACGACCCACTTTGATGCTTTGGGAATGCTCAATTCTATCCATACACGGGCTTTTCAAGTTTTGTATAATTTCAAACATAACTTTGTCTATTGGTATCTGTACCTAACGAAATGTTGTTCGAAAGCTAAACTAGCATGTTAGACTTCTAAGAACACTAAATAGAGTTTAACGGTCCACTTTGATTCTTTCAAATTGCTCAACTCCCTGCATAGACGAGCTTTTCAAGTTTTTCTGCAATTTCAAACATAACTTCGTCTATTGGCATCTTTACCTAACGAAACGTTGTACGAAAGCTAAACTAGCAAGTTAGACTTCTAAGAAAACTAAATAGTGTACAACGGTCCACTTTGATGCTTTGGGAATCCTCAATTCTGCCCGTAGACAAAATTTTCAAGTTTTGTGTACTTTTCAAGTTTTGTGCGATTTCAAGCATAACTTGGTGTATTGGCATCTTTACCTGACGAAACATTGTACGAAAGCTAAATTAGCAAGTTAGACTTCTAAGAACACTAAATAGAGTACAACGGTCCACTTTGATGCTTTCGGAATGCTCAATTCTGTCCATAGACGAGCTTTTGATGTTTTGTGCATTTTCAAACATAACTTGGTCTATTGGCATCTTTATCAAACAAAACATTGTACGAAAGCTAAACTAGCAAGTTAGAATTCTAAGAACACTAAATAGATTATAACGGTCCACTTTGACGCTTTGGGAATCCTCAATTCTGCCCATAGACAAACTTTTCAAGTTTTGTGTAATTTCAAACATAACTTGGTCTATTGGCATCTTTACCTAACGAAACATTATACGAAAGCTAAACTAGCAGGTTAGACTTCTAAGAACACTAAATAGAGTACAACGGTCCACTTTAATGCTTTGGGAATGCTCAATTCTATCCATACACGGGCTTTTCAAGTTTTGTGCAATTTGGAGCATAACTTGGTCTATTGGTATCTTTACCTAACGAAACGTTGTACGAAAGCTAAACTAGAAAGTTAGACATCTAAGAACACTAAATAGAGTTTAACGATCCACTTTGATTCTTTCGAATTGCTCAACTCTCTGCATAGACGAGCCTTTCAAGTTTTTGTGTAATTTCAAACATAACTTGGTCTATTGGCATCTTTACCTAACGAAACGTTGTACGAAAGCTAAACTAGCAAGTTAGACTTGTAGGAATCCTAAATAGAGTGCAACGGTCCACTTTGATGCTTTGGGAATGCTCAATTCCATCCATAGACGAACTTTTCAAGTTTTGCGCAATTTCAAACATAACTTGGTCTATTGGCATCTTTACCTGACGAAACATTGTACAAAAGCGACACTAGCAAGTTAGACTTCTAAGAACACTAAATAGAGTATAACGGTCCACTTTGATGCTTTGGGAATCCTCAATTCTGCCCATAGACAAACTTTTCAAGTTTTGTGTAATTTCAAACATAACTTGGTCTAATGGCATCTTTTCCTAACAAAACGTTGTACGAAAGCTAAACTAGCAAGTTAGACTTCTAGGCATCCTAAATAGAGTACAACGGTCCACATTGATGCGTTGGGAATGCTCAATTCTATCCATGGACAAAATTTTCAAGTTTTTATCAATTTCAAATATAACTTGGTCTATTGGCATCTTTACCAAACGAAACATTGTACGAAAGCTAAACTAGCATGTTAGACTTCTAAGAACACTAAATAGAGTACAACAGTCCACTTTGATGCTTTGGGAATGCTCAATTCTATCTGTACACGGGCTTTTCAAGTTTTGTGCAATTTCGAGCATAACTTGGTGTATTGGCATCTTTACCTAACGAAACGTTGTACGAAAGCTAAACTAGCATGTTAGACTTCTAAGAACACTAAATAGAGTACAATGACCCACTTTGATGCTTTGGGAATGCTCAATTCTATCCATACACGGGCTTTTCAAGTTTTGTATAATTTCAAACATAACTTTGTCTATTGGTATCTGTACCTAACGACATGTTGTACGAAAGCTAAACTAGCATGTTAGACTTATAAGAACACTAAATAGAGTTTAACGGTCCACTTTGATTCTTTCGAATTGCTCAACTCCCTGCATAGACGAGCTTTTCAAGTTTTTCTGCAATTTCAAACGTAACTTGGTCTATTGGCATCTTTGCCTAACGAAATGTTCTACGAAAGCTAAACTAGCAAGGTAGACTTCTAAGAAAACTAAATAGAGTACAACGGTCCACTTTGATGGTTTGGGATTCCTCAATTCTGCTAGTAGAAAAACTTTTCAACTTTTGTGTAACTTCAAACATAACTCGGCTTATTGGCATCTTTACCTAATGAAACATTGTACGAAAGCTAAACTAGCAAGTTAGACTTGTAGGAATCCTAAATAGAGTGCAACGGTCTGCTTTGATGCTTTGGGAATGCTCAATTCTGTCCATAGAAAAACTTTTCAAGTTTTGTGCAATTTCAAATGTAACTTGGTCTATTGGCATCTTTACCTAACAAAACGTTGTATGAAAGCTAAACTAGCAAGTTAGACTTGTAAGGACACTAAATAGAGTATAACGGTCCACTTTGATCGTTTCGGAATGCTCAATTCTGTCCATAGGCGAGCATTTCATGTTTTGTGCATTTTCAAACATAGCTTGGTCTCCTGGCATCTTTATCGAACGAAACGTTGTACGAAAGCTAAAATAGCATGTTAGACTTCTAAGAACACTAAATAGAGTACAACGGTCCACTTTGATGCTTTCGGAATGCTCAATTCTGCGCATAGATGAGCTTTTCATGTTTTGTGCAATTTCAAACATAACTTGGTCTATTGGCATATTTACCTAACAAAACATTGTACGAAAGCTAAACTAAAAAGGTAGACTGCTAAGAACACTAAATAGTGTACAAAGGTCCACCTTGATGCTTTGGGAAAGCTCAATTCTATCCGTACACGGGCTTTTCAAGTTTTGTGCAATTTCAAGCACAACTTGGTGTATTGGCATCTTTACCTAACGAAACGTTGTATGAAAGCAAAACTAGCATGTTGGACTTCAAAGGACACTAAATAGAGTACAATGGCCCACTTTGATGCTTTGGGAATGCTCAATTCTATCCATACACGGGCTTTTCAAGTTTTGTACAATTTCAAACATAAATTTGTCTATTGGTATCTGTACCTAATGAAATGTTGTACGAAAGCTAAACTAGCAAGTTAGACTTCTAAGAACACTAAATAGAGTTTAACGGTCCACTTTGATTCTTTCGACTTGCTCAACTCTCTGCATAGACGAGCTTTTCAAGTTTTTGTACAATTTCAAACATAACTTGGTCTATTGGCATCTTTAGCTAATGAAATGTTCTATGAAAGCTAAACTAGCAAGGTAGACTTCCAAGAAAACTAAATAGAGTACAACGGTCCACTTTGATGCTTTGGGATTCCTCAATTCTACCCATAGACAAGCTTTTCAACTTTTGTGTAATTTCAAACATAACTTGGTCTATTGGCATCTTTACGTAACGAAACGTTGTACGAAAGCTAAACTAGCAAGTTAGACTTGTAGGAATCCTAAATAGAGAGCAACGGTCCACTTTGATGCTTTGGGAATGCTCAATTCTATCCATACACGGGTTTTTCAAGTTTTGTGCAATTTCAAACATAACTTGGTCTATTGGTATATGTACCTAACGAAATGTTGTACGAAAGCTAAACTAGCAAGTTAGACTTCTAAGAACACTAAATAGAGTTTAACGGTCCACTTTGATTCTTTCGACTTGCTCAACTCTCTGCATAGACGAGCTTTTCAAGTTTTTGTACAATTTCAAACATAACTTGGTCTATTGGCATCTTTAGCTAATGAAATGTTCTATGAAAGCTAAACTAGCAAGGTAGACTTCCAAGAAAACTAAATAGAGTACAACGGTCCACTTTGATGCTTTGGGATTCCTCAATTCTACCCATAGACAAGCTTTTCAACTTTTGTGTAATTTCAAACATAACTTGGTCTATTGGCATCTTTACGTAACGAAACGTTGTACGAAAGCTAAACTAGCAAGTTAGACTTGTAGGAATCCTAAATAGAGAGCAACGGTCCACTTTGATGCTTTGGGAATGCTCAATTCTGTCAATAGACAAACTTTTCAAGTTTTGTACAATTTCAAACATAACTGGGTCTATTGGTATGTTTACCTAATGAAACGTTGTATGAAAGCTAAACTAGCAAGTTAGACTTCTAAGAACAATAAGTAGAGTACAACGGTCCACTTTGATGCTTTAGGAATGATCAATTCTGTCGATAAACAAACTTTTCAAGTTTTGTGCAATTTCAAACATAACTTGGTCTATCGGCATCTTTACCTAACGAAACTTTGTACGAAAGCTAAACTAGCATGTTAGACTTCTACGAACACTAAATAGAGTACAACGGTCCACGTTGATGCTTTGGGAATGCTCAATCTTGTGCATAGACGAGCTTCTCATGTTTTGTGCAATTTCAAACATAACTTGGTCTATTGGAATATTTACCTGACAAAACATTGTACGAATGCTAATCTAAAAAGTTAGACTGCTAAGAACACTAAATAGTGTACAAAGGTCCACTTTGATGCTTAGGGATTGCTCAATTCCTTTCATACACGAGATTTTCACGTTTTGTGCAACTTCAAAGATAACTTGGTCTAATGGTATCTTTGCCTAACAAAACGTCATTCGAAAGCTAAACTAGCAAGTTAGGCATAAAAGAACACCAAACAGAGTTTGACAGTCCACTTTGACGCTTAGAAACAGCTCAACTCTCTCCATAAATGAGCTTTTCAAGTTTTTGTGCAATTCCAAACATAACTTGGTCTATTGGCATCTTTATCAAACGAAACGTTGTACGAAAGCTAAACTAGCAAGTTAGACTTCTAAGAACAATAAATAGAGTACAACGGTCCACTTTGATGCTTTGGGAATGCTCAATTCTGTCCATAGACGAGCTTTTCAAGTTTTGTGCATTTTCAAACATAACTTGGTCTATTGGCATCTTTATCGAATGAAACGTTGTACGAAAGAAAAACCAGAAAGTTTGACTTCTAAGAACACTAAATAGAGTACAACGATCCACTTTGATGCTTTGGGAATGCTCAATTCTATCCATGCACGAGCTTTTAATGTTTTGTGCAATTTCAAAGATAACTTGGTCTATTGGTATCTTTACCTAACGAAACGTTGTACAAAAGCTAAATTAGCAAGTTAGACTTCTAAGAACACTAAATAGAGTACAGCAGTCCACTTTGATGCTTTGAGAATGCTCAATTCTACTCGTAGACAAACTTTTCAAATTTTGTGTAATTTCAAACATAACTTCGTCTATAGGCATCTTTACCTAACGAAACATTGTACGAAAGCTAAACTAACAAGTTACATTTCTAGGAACCCTAAATAGAGAACAGCGGTCCACTTTGACGCTTCGGGAATGCTCAATCCTGTCCATAGACAAACTTTTCAGGTTTTGTGCAATTTCAAACACTACTTGGTCTATTGCCATCTTTACCTAACGAACCGTTGTACGAAAGCTAAACTAGGAAGTTAGATTTCTAAGAACACTAAATAGAGTACAACGATCCACTTTGATGCTTTGGGAATGCTCAATACTGTCCGTGGATGAGCTTTTCAATTTCTGTGCATTTTCAAACATAACTTGGTCTATTGGCATCTTTATCGAAGGAAACGTTGTTCGAAAGCTAAACTTGCAAGTTAGACTTCTAATTACACTAAATAGAGTACAACGGTCCACTTTGATGCTTTGGGAATGCTCAATTCCATCCATACCCGAGCATTTCAAGTTTTGTGCAATTTCAAACATAACTTGATCTATTGGCATCTTTACCTAACGAAACATTGTACGAAAGCTAAACTAGCATGTTAGACTTCTACGAACACTAAATAGAGTACAACGGTCCACTTTGATAATTTGGGAATGTTCAATCTTCTCCATAGACGAGCTTTTCATGTTTTGTGTAATTTCAAACATAACTTGGTCTATTGGAATATTTACCTGACAAAACATTGTACGAATGCTAATCTAAAAAGTTAGACTGCTAAGAACACTAAATAGTGTACAAAGGTCCACTTTGATGCTTAGGGATTGCTCAATTCCTTTCATACACGAGATTTTCACGTTTTGTGCAACTTCAAAGATAACTTGGTCTAATGGTATCTTTGCCTAACAAAACGTCATTCGAAAGCTAAACTAGCAAGTTAGGCATAAAAGAACACCAAACAGAGTTTGACAGTCCACTTTGACGCTTAGAAACAGCTCAACTCTCTCCATAAACGAGCTTTTCAAGTTTTTGTGCAATTCCAAACATAACTTGGTCTATTGGCATCTTTATCAAACGAAACGTTGTACGAAAGCTAAACTAGCAAGTTAGACTTCTAATAACAACAAATAGAGTACAATGGTCCACTTTGATGCTTTAGGAATGCTCAATTCTGCCCATAGACAAACTTTTCAAGTTTTGTGCAATTTCAAACATAACTTGGTCTATTGGCATCTTTATCAAATGAAACGTTGTACGAAATATAAACTAGCAAATTAAACTGCTAAGAACACTAAATAGAGTACAAGGGTCCACTTTGATGCTTTGGGAATGCTCAATTCCGTCCATAGACGTCCTTTTCAAGTTTTGTGCAATTTCAAACATAACTTGGTCTATTGGCATCTTTGCCTAACGAAACGTTGTACGAAAGCTAAACTAGCAAGTTAGACTTCTAAGAACACTAAATAGAGTACAATGGTCCACTCTGATGCTTTGGTAATGCTCAATTCTATCTGTAGACGAGCTTTTCAAGTTTTGTGCAATCTCAAACATAACCTGGTCTATTGGCATCTTTACCTAACGAAACGTTGTATGAAAGCTAAACTAGGAAATTAGATTTTCAAGAACACTAAATAGTGTATAACAGTCCACTTTGATGCTTTGGGAATGCTCAATTTTTTCCATAGACGAGCTTTTCAAGTTTTGTGCATTTTCAAACATAACTTGGTCTATTGGCATCTTTATCGAACAAAACATTGTACGAAAGCAAAACCAGCAAGTTAGACTTCTAAGAACACTAAATAAAGTACAATGATCCACTTTGATGCTTTGGGAATGCTCAATTCAATCCATGCACAAGCTTTTCAAGTTTTGTGCAATTTCAAACATAACTTGGTCTATTGGTATCTTTACCTAACGAAACGTTGTACAAAAGCTAAATTAGCAAGTTAGACTTCTAAGAACGCTAAATAGAGTACAACAGTCCGCTTTGATGCTTTGGGAATGCTCAATTCTACCCGTAGACAAACTTTTCAAGTTTTGTGTAATTTCAAACATAACTTCGTCTATAGGCATCTTTAGCTAACGAAACATTGTACGAAAGTAAACTAACAAGTTAGATTTCTAGGAACCCTAAATAGAGAACAACGGTCCACTTCGATGCTTTGGGAATGCTCAATCCTGTCCATAGACAAACTTTTCAGGTTTTCTGCAATTTCAAACACTACTTGGTCTATTGACATCTTTACCTAACGAAACATTGTACGAAAGCTAAACTAGGAAGTTAGACTTCTAAGAACACTAAATAGAGTACAACGGTCCACTTTGATGCTTTGGGAATGCTCAATACTGTCCGTAGACGAGCTTTTCAAATTTTGTGCATTTTCAAACATAACTTGGTCATTGGCATCTTTATCGAACGAAACGTTGTACGAAAGCTAAACTTGCAAGTTAGACTACTAATTACACTAAATAGAGTACAACGATCCACTTTGATGCTTTGGGAATGCTCAATTCCATCCATGCCCGAGCATTTCAAGTTTTTTGCAATTTCAAACATAACTTGGTCTATTGGCATCTTTACCTAACGAAACATTGTACGAAAGCTAAACTAGCATGTTAGACTTCTACGAACACTAAATAGAGTACAACGGTCCACTTTGATAATTTGGGAATGCTCAATCTTCTCCATAGACGAGCTTTTCATGTTTTGTGTAATTTCAAACATAACTTGGTCTATTGGCATATTTACCTGACAAAACATTGTACGAAAGCTAATCTAAAAAGTTAGACTGCTAAGAACACTAAATAGTGTACAAAGGTCCACTTTGATGCTAAGGGAATGCTCAATTCCTTTCATACACGAGATTTTCACGTTTTGTGCAACTTCAAAGATAACTTGGTCTAATGGTATCTTTGCCTAACAAAACGTCGTTCGAAAGCTAAACTAGCAAGTTAGGCAAAAAAGAACACCAAACAGAGTTTGACAGTCCACTTTGATGCTTTGAAATAGCTCAACTCTCTCCATAAACGAGCTTTTCAAGTTTTTGTGCAATTCCAAACATAACTTGGTTTGTTGGCATCTTTATCAAACGAAACGTTGTACGAAAGCTAAACTAGCAAGTTAGACTTCTAAGAACAACAAATAGAGTACAACGGTCCACTTTGATGCTTTAGGAATGCTCAATTCTGCCCATAGACAAACTTTTCAAGTTTTGTGCAATTTCAAACATAACTTGGTCTATTGGCATCTTTATCAAATTAAACGTTGTACGAAATATAAACTAGCAAGTTAAACTGCTAAGAACACTAAATAGAGTACAGCGGTCCACTTTGATGCTTTGGGAATGCTCAATTCTGTCCATAGACGTCATTTTCAAGTTTTGTGCAATTTCAAACATAACTTGGTCTATTGGCATCTTTGCCTAACGAAACGTTGTACGAAAGCTAAACTAGCAAGTTAGACTTCTAAGAACACTAAATAGAGTACAATGGTCCACTCTGATGCTTTGGTAATGCTCAATTCTATCTGTAGACGAGCTTTTCAAGTTTTGTGCAATCTCAAACATAACCTGGTCTATTGGCATCTTTACCTAACGAAATGTTGTACGAAAGCTAAACTAGGAAATTAGATTTTCAAGAACACTAAATAGTGTATAACATTCCACTTTGATGCTTTGGGAAAGCTCAATTCTGTCCATAGACGAGCTTTTCAAGTTTTGTGCATTTTCAAACATAGCTTGGTCTCTTGGCATCTTTATCGAACGAAACGTTGTACGAAAGCTAAAATAGCATGTTAGACTTCTAAGAACACTAAATAGAGTACAACGGTCCACTTTGATGCTTTCGGAATGCTCAATTCTGCGCATAGATGAGCTTTTCATGTTTTGTGCAATTTCAAACATAACTTGGTCTATTGGCATATTTACCTAACAAAACATTGTACGAAAACTAAACTAAAAAGTTAGACTGCTAAGAACACTAAATAGTGTACAAAGGTCCACCTTGATGCTTTGGGAAAGCTCAATTCTATCCGTACACGGGCTTTTCAAGTTTTGTGCAATTTCAAGCACAACTTGGTGTATTGGCATCTTTACCTAACGAAACGTTGTATGAAAGCAAAACTAGCATGTTGGACTTCAAAGGACACTAAATAGAGTACAATGGCCCACTTTGATGCTTTGGGAATGCTCAATTCTATCCATACACGGGCATTTCAAGTTTTGTACAATTTCAAACATAAATTTGTCTATTGGTATCTGTACCTAACGAAATGTTGTACGAAAGCTAAACTAGCAAGTTAGACTTCTAAGAGCACTAAATAGAGTTTAACGGTCCGCTTTGATTCTTTCGAATTGCTCAACTCTCTGCATAGACGAGCTTTTCAAGTTTTTCTGTAATTTCAAACATAACTTGGTCTATTGGCATCTTTACCTAACGAAATGTTTTACGAAAGCTAAACTAGAAAGGTAGACTTCTAAGAAAACTAAATAGAGTACAACGGTCCACTTTGATGCTTTGGGATTCCTCAATTCTGCCCGTAGAAAAACTTTTCAACTTTTGTGTAACTTCAAACATAACTTGGCCTATTAGAATCTTTACCTAATGAAACATTGTACGAAAGCTAAACTAGCAAGTTAGACTTGTAGGAATCCTAAATAGAGTGCAACGGTCCGCTTTGATGCTTTGGGAATGCTCAATTCTGTCCATAGAAAAACTTTTCAAGTTTTGTGCAATTTCAAACGTAACTTGGTCTATTGGCATCTTTACCTAACAAAACGTTGTAGGAAAGCTAAACTAGCAAGTTAGACTTGTAAGGACACTAAATAGAGTACAACGGTCCACTTTGATGCTTTCGGAATGCTCAATTCTGTCCATAGACGAGCATTTCACGTTTTATGCATTTTCAAACATAGCTTGGTCTCTTGGCATCTTTATCGAGCGAAACGTTGTATGAAAGCTAAACAAGCATGTTAGACTTGTAAGAACACTAAATAGAGTACAACGGTCCACTTTGATGCTTTGGGAATGCTCAATTCTGCGCATAGATGAGCTTTTAATGTTTTGTACAATTTCAAACCTAACTTGGTCTATTGGCATATTTACCTAAAAAACATTGTACGAAAGCTAAACTAAAAAGTTAGACTGCTAAGAACACTAAATAGTATACAAAGGTCCACTTTGATGCTTTGGGAGTGCTCAATTCTATCCATACACGGGCTTTTCAAGTTTTGTGCAATTTCAAGCATAACTTGGTGTATTGGCATCTTTACCTACGAAACGTTGTACGAAAGCTAAACTAGCATGTTAGAATTCTAAGAACACTAAATAGAGTACAACGGTTCACTTTGATGCTTTGGGAATGCTCAATTCTATCCATACACGGGTTTTTCAAGTTTTGTGCAATTTCAAACATAACTTGGTCTATTGGTATATGTACCTAACGAAATGTTGTACGAAAGCTAAACTAGCAAGTTAGACTTCTAAGAACACTAAATAGAGTTTAACGGTCCACTTTCATTCTTTCGACTTGCTCAACTCTCTGCATAGACGAGCTTTTCAAGTTTTTGTACAATTTCAAACATAACTTGGTCTATTGGCATCTTTAGCTAATGAAATGTTCTATGAAAGCTAAACTAGCAAGGTAGACTTCCAAGAAAACTAAATAGAGTACAACGGTCCACTTTGATGCTTTGGGATTCCTCAATTCTACCCATAGACAAGCTTTTCAACTTTTGTGTAATTTCAAACATAACTTGGTCTATTGGCATCTTTACGTAACGAAACGTTGTACGAAAGCTAAACTAGCAAGTTAGACTTGTAGGAATCCTAAATAGAGAGCAACGGTCCACTTTGATGCTTTGGGAATGCTCAATTCTGTCAATAGACAAACTTTTCAAGTTTTGTACAATTTCAAACATAACTGGGTCTATTGGTATGTTTACCTAATGAAACGTTGTATGAAAGCTAAACTAGCAAGTTAGACTTCTAAGAACAATAAGTAGAGTACAACGGTCCACTTTGATGCTTTAGGAATGATCAATTCTGTCGATAAACAAACTTTTCAAGTTTTGTGCAATTTCAAACATAACTTGGTCTATCGGCATCTTTACCTAACGAAACTTTGTACGAAAGCTAAACTAGCATGTTAGACTTCTACGAACACTAAATAGAGTACAACGGTCCACGTTGATGCTTTGGGAATGCTCAATCTTGTGCATAGACGAGCTTCTCATGTTTTGTGCAATTTCAAACATAACTTGGTCTATTGGCATATTTACTTGACAAAACATTATACGAAAGCTAATCTAAAAAGTTAGACTGCTACGAACACTAAATAGTGTACAAAGATAACTTGGTCTAATGGTATCTTTGCCTAACAAAACGTTGTTTGAAAGCTAAACTATCAAGTTAGGCTTATAAGAACACCAAATAGAGTTTGACAGTCCACTTTGATGCTTTGAAATAGCTCAACTCTCCCCATAAACGAGCTTTTCAAGTTTTTGTGCAATTTCAAACATAACTTGGTCTATTGGCATCTTTATCAAACGAAACGTTGTACGAAAGCTAAACTAGCAAGTTAGACTTCTGAGAACAATAAATAGAGTACAACGGTCCACTTTGATGCTTTGGGAATGCTCAATTCTATCCATAGACGAGCTTTTCAAGTTTTGTGCATTTTCAAACATAACTTGGTCTATTGGCATCTTTATCGAACGAAACGTTGTACGAAAGAAAAACCAAAAAGTTTGACTTTTAAGAACACTAAATAGAGTACAACGATCCACTTTGATGCTTTGGGAATGCTCAATTCTATCCATGCACGAGCTTTTAATGTTTTGTGCAATTTCAAAGATAACTTGGTCTATTGGTATCTTTACCTAACAAAACGTTGTACAAAAGCTAAATTAGCAAGTTAGACTTCTAAGAACACTAAATAGAGTACAGCAGTCCACTTTGATGCTTTGAGAATGCTCAATTCTACTCGTAGACAAACTTTTCAAATTTTGTGTAATTTCAAACATAACTTCGTCTATAGGCATCTTTACCTAACGAAACATTGTACGAAAGCTAAACTAACAAGTTACATTTCTAGGAACCCTAAATAGAGAACAGCGGTCCACTTTGACGCTTCGGGAATGCTCAATCCTGTCCATAGACAAACTTTTCAGGTTTTGTGCAATTTCAAACACTACTTGGTCTATTGCCATCTTTACCTAACGAACCGTTGTACGAAAGCTAAACTAGGAAGTTAGATTTCTAAGAACACTAAATAGAGTACAACGATCCACTTTGATGCTTTGGGAATGCTCAATACTGTCCGTGGATGAGCTTTTCAATTTCTGTGCATTTTCAAACATAACTTGGTCTATTGGCATCTTTATCGAACGAAACGTTGTACGAAAGCTAAACTTGCAAGTTAGACTTCTAATTACACTAAATAGAGTACAACGGTCCACTTTGATGCTTTGGGAATGCTCAATTCCATCCATACCCGAGCATTTCAAGTTTTGTGCAATTTCAAACATAACTTGGTCTATTGGCATCTTTACCTAACGAAACATTGTACGAAAGCTAAACTAGCATGTTAGACTTCTACGAACACTAAATAGAGTACAACGGTCCACTTTGATAATTGGGGAATGTTCAATCTTCTCCATAGACGAGCTTTTCATGTTTTGTGTAATTTCAAACATAACTTGGTCTATTGGCATATTTACCTGACAAAACATTGTACGAATGCTAATCTAAAAAGTTAGACTGCTAAGAACACTAAATAGTGTACAAAGGTCCACTTTGATGCTTAGGGATTGCTCAATTCCTTTCATACACGAGATTTTCACGTTTTGTGCAACTTCAAAGATAACTTGGTCTAATGGTATCTTTGCCTAACAAAACGTCGTTCGAAAGCTAAACTAGCAAGTTAGGCATAAAAGAACACCAAACAGAGTTTGACAGTCCACTTTGATGCTTTGAAATAGCTCAACTCTCTCCATAAACGAGCTTTTCAAGTTTTTGTGCAATTCCAAACATAACTTGGTCTATTGGCATCTTTATCAAACGAAACGTTGTACGAAAGCTAAACTAGCAAGTTAGACTTCTAATAACAACAAATAGAGTACAACGGTCCACTTTGATGCTTTAGGAATGCTCAATTCTGCCCATAGACAAACTTTTCAAGTGTTGTGCAATTTCAAACATAACTTGGTCTATTGGCATCTTTATCAAATGAAACGTTGTACGAAATATAAACTAGCAAGTTAAACTGCTAAGAACACTAAATAGAGTACAAGGGTCCACTTTGATGCTTTGGGAATGCTCAATTCCGTCCATAGACGTCCTTTTCAAGTTTTGTGCAATTTCAAACATAACTTGGTCTATTGGCATCTTTGCCTAACGAAACGTTGTACGAAAGCTAAACTAGCAAGTTAGACTTCTAAGAACACTAAATAGAGTACAATGGTCCACTCTGATGCTTTGGTAATGCTCAATTCTATCTGTAGACGAGCTTTTCAAGTTTTGTGCAATCTCAAACATAACCTGGTCTATTGGCATCTTTACCTAACGAAACGTTGTATGAAAGCTAAATTAGGAAATTAGATTTTCAAGAACACTAAATAGTGTATAACAGTCCACTTTGATGCTTTGGAAATGCTCAATTTTTTCCATAGACGAGCTTTTCAAGTTTTGTGCATTTTCAAACATAACTTGGTCTATTGGCATCTTTATCGAACAAAACATTGTACGAAAGCAAAACCAGCAAGTTAGACTTCTAAGAACACTAAATAAAGTACAATGATCCACTTTGATGCTTTGGGAATGCTCAATTCTATCCATGCACAATCTTTTCAAGTTTTGTGCAATTTCAAACATAACTTGGTCTATTGGTATCTTTACCTAACGAAACGTTGTACAAAAGCTAAATTAGCAAGTTAGACTTCTAAGAACGCTAAATAGAGTACAACAGTCCGCTTTGATGCTTTGGGAATGCTCAATTCTACCCGTAGACAAACTTTTCAAGTTTTGTGTAATTTCAAACATAACTTCGTCTATAGGCATCTTTAGCTAACGAAACATTGTACGAAAGTAAACTAACAAGTTAGATTTCTAGGAACCCTAAATAGAGAACAACGGTCCACTTCGATGCTTTGGGAATGCTCAATCCTGTCCATAGACAAACTGTTCAGGTTTTCTGCAATTTCAAACACTACTTGGTCTATTGACATCTTTACCTAACGAAACATTGTACGAAAGCTAAACTAGGAAGTTAGACTTCTAAGAACACTAAATAGACTACAACGGTCCACTTTGATGCTTTGGGAATGCTCAATACTGTCCGTAGACGAGCTTTTCAAATTTTGTGCATTTTCAAACATAACTTGGTCATTGGCATCTTTATCGAACGAAACGTTGTACGAAAGCTAAACTTGCAAGTTAGACTGCTAATTACACTAAATAGAGTACAACGATCCACTTTGATGCTTTGGGAATGCTCAATTCCATCCATACCCGAGCATTTCAAGTTTTTTGCAATTTCAAACATAACTTGGTCTATTGGCATCTTTACCTAACGAAACATTGTACGAAAGCTAAACTAGCATGTTAGACTTCTACGAACACTAAATAGAGTACAACGGTCCACTTTGATAATTTGGGAATGCTCAATCTTCTCCATAGACGAGCTTTTCATGTTTTGTGTAATTTCAAACATAACTTGGTCTATTGGCATATTTACCTGACAAAACATTGTACGAAAGCTAATCTAAAAAGTTAGACTGCTCAGAACACTAAATAGTGTACAAAGGTCCACTTTGATGCTAAGGGAATGCTCAATTCCTTTCATACACGAGATTTTCACGTTTTGTGCAACTTCAAAGATAACTTGGTCTAATGGTATCTTTGCCTAACAAAACGTCGTTCGAAAGCTAAACTAGCAAGTTAGGCAAAAAAGAACACCAAACAGAGTTTGACAGTCCACTTTGATGCTTTGAAATAGCTCAACTCTCTCCATAAACGAGCTTTTCAAGTTTTTGTGCAATTCCAAACATAACTTGGTTTATTGGCATCTTTATCAAACGAAACGTTGTACGAAAGCTAAACTAGCAAGTTAGACTTCTAAGAACAACAAATAGAGTACAACGGTCCACTTTGATGCTTTAGGAATGCTCAATTCTGCCCATAGACAAACTTTTCAAGTTTTGTGCAATTTCAAACATAACTTGGTCTATTGGCATCTTTATCAAATTAAACGTTGTACGAAATATAAACTAGCAAGTTAAACTGCTAAGAACACTAAATAGAGTACAGCGGTCCACTTTGATGCTTTGGGAATGCTCAATTCTGTCCATAGACGTCATTTTCAAGTTTTGTGCAATTTCAAACATAACTTGGTCTATTGGCATCTTTGCCTAACGAAACGTTGTACGAAAGCTAAACTAGCAAGTTAGACTTCTAAGAACACTAAATAGAGTACAATGGTCCACTCTGATGCTTTGGTAATGCTCAATTCTATCTGTAGACGAGCTTTTCAAGTTTTGTGCAATCTCAAACATAACCTGGTCTATTGGCATCTTTACCTAACGAAATGTTGTATGAAAGCTAAACTAGGAAATTAGATTTTCAAGAACACTAAATAGTGTATAACAGTCCACTTTCATGCTTTGGGAATGCTCAATTCTGTCCATAGACGAGCTTTTCAAGTTTTGTGCATTTTCAAACATAACTTGGTCTATTGGCATCTTTATCGAACAAAACATTGTACGAAAGCAAAACCAGCAAGTTAGACTTCTAAGAACACTAAATAAAGTACAACTATCCACTTTGATGCTTTGAGAATGCTCAATTCTATCCATGCACAAGCTTTTCAAGTTTTGTGCAATTTCAAACATAACTTGGTCTATTGGTATCTTTACCTAACGAAACGTTGTACAAAAGCTAAATTAGCAAGTTAGACTTCTAAGAACGCTAAATAGAGTACAACAGTCCACTTTGATGCTTTGGGAATGCTCAATTCTACCCGTAGACAAACTTTTCAAGTTTTGTGTAATTTCAAACATAACTTCGTCTATAGGCATCTTTAGCTAACGAAACATTGTACGAAAGTAAACTAACAAGTTAGATTTCTAGGAACCCTAAATAGAGAACAACGGTCCACTTCGATGCTTTGGGAATGCTCAATCCTGTCCATAGACAAACTTTTCAGGTTTTACGCAATTTCAAACACTACTTGGTTTATTGACATCTTTACCTAACGAAACATTGTACGAAAGCTAAACTAGGAAGTTAGACTTCTAAGAGCACTAAATAGAGTACAACGGTCCACTTTGATGCTTTGGGAATGCTCAATACTGTCCGTAGACGAGCTTTTCAAATTTTGTGCATTTTCAAACATAACTTGGTCATTGGCATCTTTATCGAACGAAACATTGTACGAAAGCTAAACTTGCAAGCTAGACTGCTAATTACACTAAATAGAGTTCAACAATCCACTTTGATGCTTTGGGAATGCTCAATTCCATCCATACCCGAGCATTTCAAGTTTTTTGCAATTTCAAACATAACTTGGTCTATTGGCATATTTACCTGACAAAACATTGTACGAAAGCTAATCTAAAAAGTTAGACTGCTAAGAACACTAAATAGTGTACAAAAGGCCACTTTGATGCTTTGGGAATGCTCAATTCTTTTCATACACGAGATTTTCACGTTTTGTGCAACTTCAAAGATAACTTGGTCTAATGGTATCATTGCCTAACGAAACGTTGTTCGAAGCTAAACTAGCAAGTTAGGCTTAAAAGAACACCAAATAGATTTTGACAGTCCCCTTTGATGCTTTGAAATAGCTCAACTCTCTCCATAAACGAGCGTTTCAAGTTTTTGTGCAATTTCAAACATAACTTGGTCTATTGGCATCTTTATCAAACGAAACGTTGTACAAAAGCTAAACTAGCAAGTTAGACTTCTAAGAACAATAAATAGAGTACAACGGTCCACTTTGATGCTTTAGGAATGCTCAATTTTGCCCATTGACAAACTTTTCAAGTTTTGTGCAATTTCAAACATAACTTGGTCTATTGGCATCTTTATCAAACGAAACGTTGTACGAAATTTAAACTAGCAAGTTAAACTGCTAAGAACACTAAATAGAGTACAGCGGTCCACTTTGATGCTTTAGGAACGCTCAATTCCGTCCATAGATGACCTTTTCAAGTTTTGTGCAATTTCAAACATAACTTGGTCTATTGGCATCTTTGCCTAACGAAACGTTGTACGAAAGCTAAACTAGCAAGTTAGACTTCTAAGAACACTAAATAGTGTACAAAGGTCCACCTTGATGCTTTGGGAAAGCTCAATTCTATCCGTACACGTGCTTTTCAAGTTTTGTGCAATCTCAAACATAACTTGGTCTATTGGCATCTTTACCTAACGAAACGTTGTATGAAAGCTAAACTAGGAAATTAGATTTTTAAGAACACTAAATAGTGTACAACAGTCCACTTTGATGCTTTGGGAATGCTCAATTCTGTCCATAGATGAGCTTTTCAAGTTTTGTGCATTTTCAAACATAACTTGGTCTATTGGCATCTTTATCGAACGAAACGTTGTACGAAAGCAAAACCAGCAAGTTAGACTTCTAGGAACACTAAATAAAGTACAACGATCCACTTTGATCCTTTGGGAATGCTCAATTCTATCCATGCACGAGCTTTTCAAGTTTTGTGCAATTTTAAACATAACTTGGTCTATTGGTATCTTTACCTAACGAAACGTTGTACAAAAGCTAAATTAGCAAGTTAGACTTCTAAGAACACTAGATAGAGTACAATAGTCCACTTTGATGCTTTGGGAATGCTCAATTCTACCCGTAGACAAACTTTTCAAGTTTTGTGTAATTTCAAACGTAACTTCATCTATAGGCATCTTTACCTAGCGAAACATTGTACGAAAGCTAAACTAACAAGTCAGATTTCTAGGAACCCTAAATAGAGAACAACGGTCCACTTCGATGCTTTGGGAATGCTTAATCCTATCCATAGACAAACTTTTCAGGTTTTGTGCAATTTCAAACACTACTTGGTCTATTGACATCTTTACCAAATGAAACGTTGTACGAAAGCTAAACCAGGAAGTTAGACTTCTAAGAACACTAAATAGAGTACAACGGTCCACTTTGATGCTTTGGGAATGCTCAATACTGTCCGTAGACGAGCTTTTCAAATTTTGTGCATTTTCAAACATAACTTGGTCTATTGGCATCTTTATCGAACGAAACGTTGTACGAAAGCTAAACTTGCAAGTTAGACTTCTAATTACCCTAAATAGAGTACAACGATCCACTTTGATGCTCTGGGACTGCTCAATTCCCTCCATTCCCGAGCATTTCAAGTTTTGTGCAATTTTAAACATAACTTGGTCTATTGGTATCTTTACTTAACGAAACGTTGTTCGAAAGCTAAATTAGCACGTTATACTTCTAAGAACACTAAATAGAGTGCAACAGTCCACTTTGATGCTTTGGGAATGCTCAATTCTATCCATACACAAGCTTTGCACGTTTTGTCCAACTTCAAACATAACTTGGTCTAATGGTATCTTTACCTAGCGAAACGTTGTCCGAAATCTAAACTAGCGAGCTAGACTTCTAAGAACACTAAATAGAGTAGATCGGTCCACTTTGATGCTTTGAGAATTCTCAATTCTGTCCATATACAAACTTTTCAAGTTTGATGCAATTTCAAACATAACTTGGTCTATTGGCATCTTCACCTAATGATACGTTGTACGAAAGCTAAAGCAAGAAGTTAGACTTCTAAGAACACTAAATAGAATACAACGGTCCACTTTGATGCTTTGGGAATGCTCAATTCTGTCCATACACGGGCTTTTCAAGTTTTGTGCAATTTCAAACATAACTTGGTCTATTGATATCTGTACCTAACGAAATGTTGTACGAAAGCTAAACTAGAAAGTCAGACTTCTGAGAACACTAAATAGAGTTTAACGGTCCACTTTGATTCTTTCGAATTGCTCAACTCTCTGAATAGATGAGCTTTTCAAGTTTTTGTGCAATTTCAAACATAACTTGGTCTATTGGCATCTTTACCTAACGAAATGTTCTACAAAAGCTAAACTAGCAAGTTAGACTTGTAGGAATCCTAAATAGAGTGCAATGGTCCACTTTGATGCTTTGGGAATGCTCAATTCTGTCCATAGACAAACTTTTCAAGTTTTGTGCAATTTCAAAAATAACTTGGTCTATTGGCATCTTTACCTAACAAAACGTTGTACGAAAGCTAAACTAGCAAGTTAGACTTCTAAGGACACAAAATAGGGTACAACGATCCAATTTGATGCTTTGGGAATGCTCAATTCTATCCATACACGAGCATGTCAAGTTTTGTGCAATTTCAAACATAACTGGATCTATTGGTATCTTTACCTAACGAAACGTTGTATGAAAGCTAAACTAGCAAGTTAGACTTCTAAGAACACTAAATAGAGTACAACGGTCCACTTTGATGCTTTGGGAATGCTCAATTCTGCGCATAGATGAGCTTTTCATGTTTTGTGCAATTTCAAACATAACTTGGTCTATTGGCATATTTACCTAAAAAAACATTTTACGAAAGCTAAACTAAAAAGTTAGACTGCTAAGAACACTAAATAGTGTAGAAAGGTCCACTTTGATGCTTTGGGAATGCTCAATTCTATCCATACACGGGCTTTTCAAGTATAACTTGGTGTATTGGCATCTTTACCTACGAAACGTTGTACGAAAGCTAAACTAGCATGTTAGACTTCTAAGAACACTAAATAGAGTACAACGGTTCACTTTGATGCTTTGGGAATGCTCAATTCTATCCATACACGGGCTTTTCAAGTTTTGTGCAATTTCAAACATAACTTGGTCTATTGTATATGTACCTAACGAAATGTTGTACGAAAGCTAAACTAGCAAGTTAGACTTCTAAGAACACTAAATAGAGTTTAACGGTCCACTTTGATTCTTTCGAATTGCTCAACTCTCAGAATAGACGAGCTTTTCAAGTTTTTGTGCAATTTCAAACATAATTTGGTCTATTGGCATCTTTACCTAACTAAATGTTCTACAAAAGCTAAACTAGCAAAGTAGACTTCTATGAAAACTAAATTGAGTACAACAGTCCACTTTGATGCTTTGGGAATCCTCAATTCTGCCCGTAGACAAACTTTTCAACTTTTGTGTAATTTCAAACATAACTTGGTCTATTGGCATCTTTACCTAACGAAACGTTGTACGAAAGCTAAACCAGCAAGTTAGACTTGTAGGAATCCTAAATAGAGTGCAACGGTCCACTTTGATGCTTTGGGAATGCTCAATTCTGTCCATAGACAAACTTTTCAATTTTTGTGCAATTTCAAAAATAACTTGGTCTATTGGCATCTTTACCTAACAAAACGTTGTATGAAAGATAAACTAGCAAGTTGGACTTCTAAGGACACTACATAGGGTACAACGATCCACTTTGATGCTTTGGGAATGCTCAATTCTATCCATACACGAGCATGTCTAGTTTTGTGCAATTTCAAACATAACTGGGTCTATTGGTATCTTTACCTAACGAAACGTTGTATGAAAGCTAAACTAGCAAGTTAGACTTCTAAGAAAACTAAATCGAGTACAACGGTCCACTTTGATGCTTTGGGAATGCTCAATTCTGCGCATAGATGAGCTTTCCATGTTTTGTGCAATTTCAAACATAACTTGGTCTATTGGCATATTTACCTCTCAAAACATTGTACGAAAGCTAAACTAAAAAGTTAGACTGCTAAGAACACTAAATAGTGTACAAAGGTCCACTTTGATGCTTTGGGAATGCTCAATTCTATCAATACACGGGCTTTTCAAGTTTTGTGCAATTTCAAGCATAACTTGGTGTATTGGCATCTTTACCTACGAAACGTTGTACGAAAGATAAACTAGCATGTTAGACTTCTAACAACACTAAATAGAGTACAACGGTTCACTACGGTTCACTTTGATGCTATGGGAATGCTCAATTCTATCCATACACGGGCTTTTCAAGTTTTGTACAATTTCAAACATAACTTGATCTATTGGTATATGTACCTAACGAAAACGAAAGCTAAACTATCAAGTTAGGCTTCTAAGAACACTAAATAGAGTTTAATGGTCCACTTTGATTCTTTCGAATTGCTCAACTCTCTGCATAGACGAGCTTTTTAAGTTTTTGTACAATTTCAAACATAACTTGGTCTATTGGCATCTTTACCTAATGAAATGTTCTACGAAAGCTAAACTAGCAAGGTAGACTTCCAAGTAAACTAAATAGAGTACAACGGTCCACTGTGATGCTTTGGGAATCCTCAATTTCTGCCCATAGACAAACTTTTCAACTTTTGTTTAATTTCAAACATAACTTTGTCTATTGGCATCTTTACCTAACGAAACGTTGTGCGAAAGCTAATCTAGCAAGTTAGACTTGTAGGAATCCTAAATAGAGTGCAACGGTCCACTTTGATGCTTTTGGAATGCTCAATTCTGTCCATAGACAAAGTTTTCAAGTTTTGTGCACTTTCAAACATAACTTGGTCTGTTGGCATCTTTACCTAACGAAACGTTGTACGAAAGCTAAACTAGCAAGTTAGACTTCTAAGGACACTAAATAGGGTACAACGATCCACTTTGATGCTTTGGGAATGGTCAATTCTATCAATACATGAGCATGTCAAGTTTTGTGCAATTTCAAACATAACTGTGTCTATTGGTATCTTTACCTAACGAAATGTTGTATGAAAGCTAAACAAGCAAGTCTTCTAAGAACAATAATTAGAGTACAATGGTCCACTTTGATGCTTTAGGAATGCTCAATTCTGTCCATAAACAAACATTTCAAGTTTTGGGCAATTTCAAACATAACTTGGTCTATTGACATCTTTACCTAACGAAACATTGTATGAAAGCTAAACTAGCATGTTAGACTTCTACGAACACTAAATAGAGTACAACGGTCCACTTTGATGCTTTGGGAATGCTCAATCTTGTGCATAGACGAGCTTTTCATGTTTTGTGCAATTTCAAACATAACTTGGTATGTTGGCATCTTTACCTAACGAAACGTTGTACGAAAGCTAAACTAGCAAGTTAGACTTCTAAGGACACTAAATAGGGTACAACGAT
Source organism: Tripterygium wilfordii (assembly GCF_013401445.1). Taxonomy (NCBI): domain Eukaryota; kingdom Viridiplantae; phylum Streptophyta; class Magnoliopsida; order Celastrales; family Celastraceae; genus Tripterygium; species Tripterygium wilfordii. The sequence continues at coordinate 10,942,405 of NC_052235.1, read as the reverse complement.
CCACTTTGATGCTTTGGGAATGGTCAATTCTATCCATGCACGAGCTTTTCAAGTTTTGTCCAATTTCAAAGATAACTTGGTCTATTGGTATCTTTACCTAACGAAACGTTGTACAAAAGCTAAATTAGCAAGTTAGACTTCTAAGAACACTAAATAGAGTACAACAATCCACTTTGATGTTTTGGGAATGCTCAATTGTACCCGTAGACAAACTTTTCAACTTTTGTGTAATTTCAAACATAACTTCGTCTATAGGCATCTTTACCTAACGAAACATTGTACAAAAGCTAAACAAACAAGTTAGATTTCTAGGAACCCTAAATAGAGAACAACGGACCATTTTGATGCTTTGGGAATGGTCAATCCTGTCCATAGACAAACTTTTCAGGTTTTGTGCAATTTCAAACACTGCTTGGTCTATTGACATCTTTACCTAACGAAACATTGTACGAAAGCTAAACTAGGAAGTTAGACTTCTAAGAACACTAAATAGAGTGCAACGGTCCACTTTGATGCTTTGGGAATGCTCAATACTGTCCGTAGATGAGCTTTTCAAATTTTGTGCATTTTCAAACATAACTTGGTCTATTGGCATCTTTATCGAACGAAACATTGTACGAAAGCTAAACTTCCAAGTTAGAATTCTAATTACACTAAATAGGGTACAACTATCCACTTTGATGCTTTGGGAATGCTCAATTCCATCCATACCCGAGCATTTCAAGTTTTGTGCAATTTCAAACATAACTTGGTCTATTGGCATCTTTACCTAACGAAACATTGTACGAAAGCTAAACTAGCAAGTTAGACTTCTAAGAACAATAAATAGAGTACAACGGTCCACTTTGATGCTTTAGGAATGCTCAATTCTACCCATAGACAAACTTTTCAAATTTTGTGCAATTTCAAACATAACTTGGTCTATTGGCATCTTTATCAAACGAAACGTTGTACGAAAGATAAACTAGCAAGTTAGACTGCTAAGAACACTAAATAGAATACGGCGGTCCACTTTGATGTTTTGGGAATGCTCATTTCCGTCCATAGACGAGCTTTTCAAGTTTTGCGCAATCTCAAACATAACCTGGTCTATTGGCATCTTTACCTAACGAAACGTTGTATGAAAGCTAAACTAGGAAATTAGATTTTTAAGAACACTAAATAGTGTACAACAGTCCACTTTTATGCTTTGGGAATGCTCAATTCTGTCCATGGACGAGCTTTTCAAATTTTGTGCATTTTCAAACATAACTTGGTCTATTGCCATCTTTATCGAACGAAACGTTGTACGAAAGCAAAACCAGCAAGTTAGACTTCTAAGAACACTAAATAAAGTACAATGATCCACTTTGATGCTTTGGGAATGCTCAATGCTATCCATGCACGAGCTTTTTAAGTTTTGTGCAATTTCAAACATAACTTGGTCTATAAGCATCTTTACCTAACGAAACATTGTACGAAAGCTAAACTAACAAGTTAGATTTCCAGGAACCCTAAATAGAGAACAATGGTTCACTTCGATGCTTTGGGAATGCTCAATCCTGTCCATAGACGAGTTTTTCAAGTTTTGCGCAATCTCAAACATAACCTGGTCTATTGGCATCTTTACCTAACGAAACGTTGTATGAAAGCTAAACTAGGAAATTAGATTTTTAATAACACTAAATAGTGTACAACAGTCCACTTCTATGCTTTGGGAATGCTCAATTCTGTCCATGGACGAGCTTTTCAAGTTTTGTGCATTTTCAAACGTAACTTGGTCTATTGCCATCTTTATCGAACGAAACGTTGTACGAAAGCAAAACCAGCAAGTTATACTTCTAAGAACACTAAATAGAGTACAACAGTCCACTTTGATGCTTTGGGAATGCTAAATTCTACCCGTAGACAAACTTTTCAAGTTTTGGGTAATTTCAAACATAACTTCGTCTATAAGCATCTTTACCTAACGAAATATTGTACGAAAGCTAAACTAACAAGTTAGATTTCTAGGAACCCTAAATAGAGAACAATGGTTCACTTCGATGCTTTGGGAATGCTCAATCCTATCCATCGACAAACTTTTCAGGTTTTGTGCAATTTCAAACACTACTTGATCTATTGACATATTTACCTAACGAAACGTTGTACGAAAGCTAAACTAGGAAGTTAGACTTCTAAGAACACTAAATAGAATACAACGGTCCACTTTGATGCTTTGGGAATGCTCAATACTGTCCGTAGACGAGCTTTTCAAATTTTGTGCATTTTCAAACATAACTTGGTCTATTGGCATCTTTATCGAACGAAACGTTGTACGAAAGCTAAACTTGCAAGTTAGACTTCTAATTACAGTAAATAGAGTACAACGATCCACTTTGATGCTTTGGGAATGCTCAATTCCATCCATAGGCGACCTTTTCAAGTTTTGTGCAATTTCAAACATAACTTGGTCTATTGACATCTTTGCCTAACAAAACGTTGTACGAAAGCTAAACTAGCAAGTTAGACTTCTAAGAACACTAAAAAGAGTACAACGGTCCACTTTGATGCTTTGGTAATGCTCAACTCTGTCCATAGACGAGCTTTTCAAGTTTTGTGCATTTTCAAACATAACTTGGTCTATTGGCATCTTTATCGAACGAAACGTTGTACGAAAGCAAAACCAGCAAGTTAGACTTCTAAGAACACTAAATAGAGTACAACGATCCACTTTGATGCTTTGGGAATGCTCATTCTATCCATGCACGAGCTTTTCATGTTTTATGCAATTTCAAAGATAACTTGGTCTACTGGTATCTTTACCTAACGAAACGTTGTACAAAAGCTAAATTAGCAAGTTAGACTTCTAAGAACACTAAATAGAGTACAACAATCCAATTTGATGCTTTGGGAATGCTCAATTCTACCCGTAGACAAACTTTTCAAGTTTTGTGTAATTTCAAACATAACTTCGTCTATAGGCATCTTTACCTAACGGAACATTGGACGAAAGCTAAACTAACAAGTTAGATTTCTAGGAACCCTAAATAGAGAACAACGGTCCACTTTGATGCTTTGGGAATGCTCAATCCTGTCCATAGACAAACTTCTCAGGTTATGTGCAATTTCAAACACTGCTTTGTCTATTGACATCTTTACCTAACGAAACATTGTACGAAAGCTAAACTAGGAAGTTAGACTTCTAAGAACACTAAATAGAGTGCAACGGTCCACTTTGATGCTTTGGGAATGCTCAATACTGTCCGAAGATGAGCTTTTCAAATTTTGTGCATTTTCAAACATAACTTGGTCTATTGGCATCTTTATCGAACGAAACGTTGTACGAAAGCTAAACTTGCAAGTTAGACTTCTAATTACACTAAATAAAGTACAACTATCCACTTTGATGCTTTGGGAAAGCTCAATTCCATCCATACCCGAGCATTTCAAGTTTTGTGCAATTTCAAACATAACTTGGTCTATTGGCATCTTTACCTAACAAAACATTGTACGAAAGCTAAACTAGCATGTTAGACTTCTACGAACACTAAATAGAGTACAACGGTCCACTTTGATGCTTTGGGAATGCTCAATCTTGTGCATAGACGAGATTTTCATGTTTTGTGCAATTTCAAACGTAACTTGGTCTATTCGCATATTTACCTGACAAAACATTGTACGAAAGCTAATCTAAAAAGTTAGACTGCTAAGAACACTACATAGTGTACAAAGGTCCACTTTGATGCTTTGGGAATGCTCAATTCTTTTCATACACGAGCTTTTCACGTTTTGTGCAACTTTAAAGATAACTTGGTCTAATGGTATCTTTGCCTAACGAAACGTTGTTCGAAAGCTAAACTAGCAAGTTAGGCTTATAAGAACACCAAATAGAGTTTGACAGTCCACTTTGATGCTTTGAAATAGCTCAACTCTCTCCATAAACGAGCTTTTCAAGTTTTTGTGCAATTTCAAACATAACTTGGTCTATTCCCATCTTTATCAAACGAAACATTGTACGAAAGCTAAACTAGCAAGTTAGACTTCTAAGAACAATAAATAGAGTACAACGGTCCACTTTGATGCTTTAGGAACGCTCAATTCTGCCCATAGAAAAACTTTCAAGTTTTGTGCAATTTCAAACATAACTTGGTCTATTGGCATCTTTATCATACGAAACGTTGTACGAAAGATAAACTAGCAAGTTAGACTACTAAGAACACTAAATAGAGTACAGCGGTCCACTTTGATGCTTTGGGAATGCTCAATTTCGTCCATAGACGAGCTTTTGAAGTTTTGTGCAATCTCAAACATAACCTGGTCTATTGGCATCTTTACCTAACGAAACGTTGTATGAAAGCTAAACTAGGAAATTAGATTTTTAAGAACACTAAATAGTGTACAACAGTCCACTTCGATGCTTTGGGAATGCTCAATTCTGTACATGGACGAGCTTTTCAAGTTTTGTACATTTTCAAACATAACTTGGTCTATAGGCATCTTTATCGAACGAAACGTTGTACGAAAGCAAAACCAGCAAGTTAGACTTCTAAGAACACTAAATAAAGTACAACGATCCACTTTGATGCTTTGGGAATGCTCTATTCTATCCATGCACGAGCTTTTCAAGTTTTGTGCAATTTCAAACATAACATGGTCTATTGGTATCATTACCTAACGAAACGTTGTACAAAAGCTAAATTAGCAAGTTAGATTTCTAAGAACACTAAATAGAGTACAACAGTCCACTTTGATGCTTTGGGAATGCTCAATTCTACCCGTAGACAAACTTTTCAGGTTTTGTGTAATTTCAAACATAACTTCGTCTATAGGCATATTTGCCTAACGAAACATTGTACGAAAGCTAAACTAACAAGTTAGATTTCTAGGTACCCTAAATAGAGAACAATGGTCCACTTCGATACTTTGGGAATGCTCAATCCTGTCCATAGACAAACTTTTCAGGTTTTGTGCAATTTCAAACACTACTTGGTCTATTGACATCTTTACCTAACGAAACGTTGTACGAAAGCTAAACTAGGAAGTTAGACTTCTAAGAACACTAAATAGAGTACAACGGTCCACTTTGATGCTTTGGGAATGCTCAATACTGTCCAGGTTTTGTGTAATTTCAAACATAACTTCGTCTATAGGCATATTTGCCTAACGAAACATTGTACGAAAGCTAAACTAACAAGTTAGATTTCTAGGTACCCTAAATAGAGAACAATGGTCCACTTCGATGCTTTGGGAATGCTCAATCCTGTCCATAGACAAACTTTTCAGGTTTTGTGCAATTTCAAACACTACTTGGTCTATTGACATCTTTACCTAACGAAACGTTGTACGAAAGCTAAACTAGGAAGTTAGACTTCTAAGAACACTAAATAGAGTACAACGGTCCACTTTGATGCTTTGGGAATGCTCAATACTGTCCGTAGACGAGCTTTTCAAATTTTGTGCATTTTCAAACATAACTTGGTCTATTGGCATCTTTATCGAATGAAACGTTGTACGAAAGCTAAACTTGCAAGTTAGACTTCTAATTACAGTAAATAGAGTACAACGATCCACTTTGATGCTTTGGGAATGCTCAATTCCATCCATAGGCGACCTTTTCAAGTTTTGTGCAATTTCAAACATAACTTGGTCTATTGACATCTTTGCCTAACGAAACGTTGTACGAAAGCTAAACTAGCAAGTTAGACTTCTAAGAACACTAAAAAGAGTACAACGGTCCACTTTGATGCTTTGGTAATGCTCAACTCTGTCCATAGACGAGCTTTTCAAGTTTTGTGCATTTTCAAACATAACTTGGTCTATTGGCATCTTTATCGAACGAAACGTTGTACGAAAGCAAAACCAGCAAGTTAGACTTCTAAGAACACTAAATAGAGTACAACGATCCACTTTGATGCTTTGGGAATGCTCAATTCTATCCATGCACGAGCTTTTCATGTTTTGTGCAATTTCAAAGATAACTTGGTCTATTGGTATCTTTACCTAACGAAACGTTGTACAAAAGCTAAATTAGCAAGTTAGACTTCTAAGAACACTAAATAGAGTACAACAATCCAATTTGATGCTTTGGGAATGCTCAATTCTACCCGTAGACAAACTTTTCAAGTTTTGTGTAATTTCAAACATAACTTCGTCTATAGGCATCTTTACCTAACGGAACATTGTACGAAAGCTAAACTAACAAGTTAGATTTCTAGGAACCCTAAATAGAGAACAACGGTCCACTTTGATGCTTTGGGAATGCTCAATCCTGTCCATTGACAAACTTCTCAGGTTATGTGCAATTTCAAACACTGCTTTGTCTATTGACATCTTTACCTAACGAAACATTGTACGAAAGTTAAACTAGGAAGTTAGACTTCTAAGAACACTAAATAGAGTGCAACGGTCCACTTTGATGCTTTGGGAATGCTCAATACTGTCCGAAGATGAGCTTTTCAAATTTTGTGCATTTTCAAACATAACTTGGTCTATTGGCATCTTTATCGAACGAAACGTTGTACGAAAGCTAAACTTGCAAGTTAGACTTCTAATTACACTAAATAAAATACAAATATCCACTTTGATGCTTTGGGAAAGCTCAATTCCATCCATACCCGAGCATTTCAAGTTTTGTGCAATTTCAAACATAACTTGGTCTATTGGCATCTTTACCTAACAAAACATTGTACAAAAGCTAAACTAGCATGTTAGACTTCTACGAACACTAAATAGAGTACAACGGTCCACTTTGATGCTTTGGGAATGCTCAATCTTGTGCATAGACGAGCTTTTCATGTTTTGTGCAATTTCAAACGTAACTTGGCCTATTCGCATATTTACCTGACAAAACATTGTACGAAAGCTAATCTAAAAAGTTAGACTGCTAAGAACACTACATAGTGTTCAAAGGTCCACTTTGATGCTTTGGGAATGCTCAATTCTTTTCATACACGAGCTTTTCACGTTTTGTGCAACTTCAAAGATAACTTGGTCTAATGGTATCTTTGCCTAACGAAACGTTATTCGAAAGCTAAACTAGCAAGTTAGGCTTATAAGAACACCAAATAGAGTTTGACAGTCCACTTTGATGCTTTGAAATAGCTCAACTCTCTCCATAAACGAGCTTTTCAAGTTTTTGTGCAATTTCAAACATAACTTGGTCTATTGCCATCTTTATCAAACGAAACGTTGTACGAAAGCTAAACTAGCAAGTTAGACTTCTAAGAACAATAAATAGAGTACAACGGTCTACTTTGATGCTTTAGGAATGCTCAATTCTGCCCATAGACAAACTTTCAAGTTTTGTGCAATTTCAAACATAACTTGGTCTATTGGCATCTTTATCAAACGAAACGTTGTACGAAAGATAAACTAGCAAGTTAGACTACTAAGAACACTAAATAGAGTACAGCGGTCCACTTTGATGCTTTGGGAATGCTCAATTTCGTCCATAGATGAGCTTTTGAAGTTTTGTGCAATCTCAAACATAACCTGGTCTATTGGCATCTTTACCTAACGAAACGTTGTATGAAAGCTAAACTAGGAAATTAGATTTTTAAGAACACTAAATAGTGTACAACAGTCCACTTCGATGCTTTGGGAATGCTCAATTCTGTACATGGACGAGCTTTTCAAGTTTTGTGCATTTTCAAACATAACTTGGTCTATTGGCATCTTTATCGAACGAAACGTTGTACGAAAGCAAAACCAGCAAGTTAGACTTCTAAGAACACTAAATAGAGTACAACGATCCACTTTGATGCTTTGGGAATGCTCAATTCTATCCATGCACGAGCTTTTCATGTTTTGTGCAATTTCAAAGATAACTTGGTCTATTGGTATCTTTACCTAACGAAACGTTGTACAAAAGCTAAATTAGCAAGTTAGACTTCTAAGAACACTAAATAGAGTACAACAATCCAATTTGATGCTTTGGGAATGCTCAATTCTACCCGTAGACAAACTTTTCAAGTTTTGTGTAATTTCAAACGTAACTTCGTCTATAGGCATCTTTACCTAACGGAACATTGTACGAAAGCTAAACTAACAAGTTAGATTTCTAGGAACCCTAAATAGAGAACAACGGTCCACTTTGATGCTTTGGGAATGCTCAATCCTGTCCATTGACAAACTTCTCAGGTTATGTGCAATTTCAAACACTGCTTTGTCTATTGACATCTTTACCTAACGAAACGTTGTACAAAAGTTAAACTAGGAAGTTAGACTTCTAAGAACACTAAATAGAGTGCAACGGTCCACTTTGATGCTTTGGGAATGCTCAATACTGTCCGAAGATGAGCTTTTCAAATTTTGTGCATTTTCAAACATAACTTGGTCTATTGGCATCTTTATCGAACGAAACGTTGTACGAAAGCTAAACTTGCAAGTTAGACTTCTAATTACACTAAATAAAATACAAATATCCACTTTGATGCTTTGGGAAAGCTCAATTCCATCCATACCCGAGCATTTCAAGTTTTGTGCAATTTCAAACATAACTTGGTCTATTGGCATCTTTACCTAACAAAACATTGTACAAAAGCTAAACTAGCATGTTAGACTTCTACGAACACTAAATAGAGTACAACGGTCCACTTTGATGCTTTGGGAATGCTCAATCTTGTGCATAGACGAGCTTTTCATGTTTTGTGCAATTTCAAACGTAACTTGGCCTATTCGCATATTTACCTGACAAAACATTGTACGAAAGCTAATCTAAAAAGTTAGACTGCTAAGAACACTACATAGTGTTCAAAGGTCCACTTTGATGCTTTGGGAATGCTCAATTCTTTTCATACACGAGCTTTTCACGTTTTGTGCAACTTCAAAGATAACTTGGTCTAATGGTATCTTTGCCTAACGAAACGTTATTCGAAAGCTAAACTAGCAAGTTAGGCTTATAAGAACACCAAATAGAGTTTGACAGTCCACTTTGATGCTTTGAAATAGCTCAACTCTCTCCATAAACGAGCTTTTCAAGTTTTTGTGCAATTTCAAACATAACTTGGTCTATTGCCATCTTTATCAAACGAAACGTTGTACGAAAGCTAAACTAGCAAGTTAGACTTCTAAGAACAATAAATAGAGTACAACGGTCTACTTTGATGCTTTAGGAATGCTCAATTCTGCCCATAGACAAACTTTCAAGTTTTGTGCAATTTCAAACATAACTTGGTCTATTGGCATCTTTATCAAACGAAACGTTGTACGAAAGATAAACTAGCAAGTTAGACTACTAAGAACACTAAATAGAGTACAGCGGTCCACTTTGATGCTTTGGGAATGCTCAATTTCGTCCATAGATGAGCTTTTGAAGTTTTGTGCAATCTCAAACATAACCTGGTCTATTGGCATCTTTACCTAACGAAACGTTGTATGAAAGCTAAACTAGGAAATTAGATTTTTAAGAACACTAAATAGTGTACAACAGTCCACTTCGATGCTTTGGGAATGCTCAATTCTGTACATGGACGAGCTTTTCAAGTTTTGTGCATTTTCAAACATAACTTGGTCTATTGGCATCTTTATCGAACGAAACGTTGTACGAAAGCAAAACCAGCAAGTTAGACTTCTAAGAACACTAAATAGAGTACAACGATCCACTTTGATGCTTTGGGAATGCTCAATTCTATCCATGCACGAGCTTTTCATGTTTTGTGCAATTTCAAAGATAACTTGGTCTATTGGTATCTTTACCTAACGAAACGTTGTACAAAAGCTAAATTAGCAAGTTAGACTTCTAAGAACACTAAATAGAGTACAACAATCCAATTTGATGCTTTGGGAATGCTCAATTCTACCCGTAGACAAACTTTTCAAGTTTTGTGTAATTTCAAACGTAACTTCGTCTATAGGCATCTTTACCTAACGGAACATTGTACGAAAGCTAAACTAACAAGTTAGATTTCTAGGAACCCTAAATAGAGAACAACGGTCCACTTTGATGCTTTGGGAATGCTCAATCCTGTCCATTGACAAACTTCTCAGGTTATGTGCAATTTCAAACACTGCTTTGTCTATTGACATCTTTACCTAACGAAACGTTGTACAAAAGTTAAACTAGGAAGTTAGACTTCTAAGAACACTAAATAGAGTGCAACGGTCCACTTTGATGCTTTGGGAATGCTCAATACTGTCCGAAGATGAGCTTTTCAAATTTTGTGCATTTTCAAACATAACTTGGTCTATTGGCATCTTTATCGAACGAAACGTTGTACGAAAGCTAAACTTGCAAGTTAGACTTCTAATTACACTAAATAAAATACAAATATCCACTTTGATGCTTTGGGAAAGCTCAATTCCATCCATACCCGAGCATTTCAAGTTTTGTGCAATTTCAAACATAACTTGGTCTATTGGCATCTTTACCTAACAAAACATTGTACAAAAGCTAAACTAGCATGTTAGACTTCTACGAACACTAAATAGAGTACAACGGTCCACTTTGATGCTTTGGGAATGCTCAATCTTGTGCATAGACGAGCTTTTCATGTTTTGTGCAATTTCAAACGTAACTTGGCCTATTCGTATATTTACCTGACAAAACATTGTACGAAAGCTAATCTAAAAAGTTAGACTGCTAAGAACACTACATAGTGTTCAAAGGTCCACTTTGATGCTTTGGGAATGCTCAATTCTTTTCATACACGAGCTTTTCACGTTTTGTGCAACTTCAAAGATAACTTGGTCTAATGGTATCTTTGCCTAACGAAACGTTGTTCGAAAGCTAAACTAGCAAGTTAGGCTTATAAGAACACCAAATAGAGTTTGACAGTCCACTTTGATGCTTTGAAATAGCTCAACTCTCTCCATAAACGAGCTTTTCAAGTTTTTGTGCAATTTCAAACATAACTTGGTCTATTGCCATCTTTATCAAACGAAACGTTGTACGAAAGCTAAACTAGCAAGTTAGACTTCTAAGAACAATAAATAGAGTACAACGGTCCACTTTGATGCTTTAGGAATGCTCAATTCTGCCCATAGACAAACTTTCAAGTTTTGTGCAATTTCAAACATAACTTGGTCTATTGGCATCTTTATCAAACGAAACGTTGTACGAAAGATAAACTAGCAAGTTAGACTACTAAGAACACTAAATAGAGTACAGCGGTCCACTTTGATGCTTTGGGAATGCTCAATTTCGTCCATAGATGAGCTTTTGAAGTTTTGTGCAATCTCAAACATAACCTGGTCTATTGGCATCTTTACCTAACGAAACGTTGTATGAAAGCTAAACTAGGAAATTAGATTTTTAAGAACACTAAATAGTGTACAACAGTCCACTTCGATGCTTTGGGAATGCTCAATTCTGTACATGGACGAGCTTTTCAAGTTTTGTACATTTTCAAACATAACTTGGTCTGTAGGCATCTTTATCGAACGAAACGTTGTACGAAAGCAAAACCAGCAAGTTAGACTTCTAAGAACACTAAATAAAGTACAACGATCCACTTTGATGCTTTGGGAATGCTCTATTCTATCCATGCACGAGCTTTTCAAGTTTTGTGCAATTTCAAACATAACATGGTCTATTGGTATCATTACCTAACGAAACGTTGTACAAAAGCTAAATTAGCAAGTTAGACTTCTAAGAACACTAAATAGAGTACAACAGTCCACTTTGATGCTTTGGGAATGCTCAATTCTACCCGTAGACAAACTTTTCAGGTTTTGTGTAATTTCAAACATAACTTCGTCTATAGGCATATTTGCCTAACGAAACATTGTACGAAAGCTAAACTAACAAGTTAGATTTCTAGGTACCCTAAATAGAGAACAATGGTCCACTTCGATGCTTTGGGAATGCTCAATCCTGTCCATAGACAAACTTTTCAGGTTTTGTGCAATTTCAAACACTACTTGGTCTATTGACATCTTTACCTAACGAAACGTTGTACGAAAGCTAAACTAGGAAGTTAGACTTCTAAGAACACTAAATAGAGTACAACGGTCCACTTTGATGCTTTGGGAATGCTCAATACTGTCCGTAGACGAGCTTTTCAAATTTTGTGCATTTTCAAACATAACTTGGTCTATTGGCATCTTTATCGAACGAAACGTTGTACGAAAGCTAAACTTACATGTTAGACTTCTCATTACACTAAATAGAGTACAAAGATCCACTTTGATGCTTTGGGAATGCTCAATTCAATCCATAGATGACCGTTTCAAGTTTTGTGCAATTTCAAACATAACTTGGTCTATTGACATCTTTGCCTAACGAAACGTTGTACGAAAGCTAAACTAGCTAGTTAGACTTCTGAGAACACTAAATAGAGTACAACGGTCCACTTTGATGCTTTGGTAATGCTCAACTCTATCCATAGACGAGCTTTTCAAGTGTTGTGCAATCTCAAACATAACCTGGTCTATTGGCATCTTTGCCTAACGAAACGTTGTATGAAAGCTAAACTAGGAAATTAGATTTTCAAGAACACTAAATAGTGTACAACCGTCCACTTTGATGCTTTTGGAATGCTCAATTCTGTCCATAGACGAGCTTTTCAAGTTTTGTGCATTTTCAAACATAACTTGGTCTATCGGCATCTTTATCGAACGAAAAGTTGTACGAAAACAAAACCAGCATGTTAGACTTCTAAGAACACTAAATAGAGTACAACGATCCACTTTGATGCTTTGGGAATGCTCAATTCTATCCATGCACGAGCTTTTCAAGTTTTCTGCAATTTCAAATATAACCTGGTCTATAGGCATCTTTACCTAACGAAACATTGTACGAAAGCGAAACTAACACGTTAGATTTCTAGGAACCCTAAATAGAGAACAACGGTCCACTTTGATGCTTTGGGAATGCTCAATCCTGTCCATAGACAAACTTTTCAGGTTTTGTGCAATTTCAAACACTGCCTGGTCTATTGACATCTTTACCTAACGAAACATTGTACGAAAGCTAAACTAGGAAGTTAGACTTCTAAGAACACTAAATAGAGTGCAAAGGTCCACTTTGATGCTTTAGGAATGCTCAATACTGTCCGAAGATGAGCTTTTCAAGTTTTGTGCAATTTCAAACATAACTTGGTCTATTGGCATCTTTATCGAACGAAACATTTTACGAAAGCTAAACTTGCAAGTTACACTTCTAATTACACTAAATAAAGTACAACTATCCACTTTGATGCTTTGGGAATGCTCAATTCCATCCATACCCGAGCATTTCAAGTTTTGTGCAATTTCAAACATAACTTGGTCTATTGGCATCTTTACCTAACGAAACATTGTCCGAAAGCTAAACTAGGATGTTAGACTTCTACGAACACTAAATAGAGTACAACGGTCCACTTTGATGCTTTGGGAATGCTCAATCTTGTGCATAGACGAGCTTTTCATGTTTTGTGCAATTTCAAACATAACTTGGTCTCTTCGCATATTTACCTGACAAAACATTGTACGAAAGCTAATCTAAAAAGTTAGACTGCTAAGAACACTAAATAGTGTACAAAGATCCAGTTTGATGCTTTGGGAATGCTCAATTCTTTTCATACACGAGCTTTTCACGTTTTGTGCAACTTCAAAGATAACTTGGTCTAATGGTATCTTTGCCTAACGAAACGTTGTTCGAAAGCTAAACTAGCAAGTTAGGCTTATAAGAACACCAAATAGAGTTTGACAGTCCACTTTGATGCTTTGAAATAGCTCAACTTAAACGAGCTTTTCAAGTTTTTGTGCAATTTCAAATATAACTTGGCCTATTGGCATCTTTATCAAACGAAACGTTGTACGAAAGCTAAACAAGCAAGTTAGACTTCTAAGAACAATAAATAGAGTACAACGGTCCACTTTGATGCATTAGGAATGCTCAATTCTGCCCATAGACAAACTTTTCACGTTTTGTGCAATTTCAAACATAACTTGGTCTATTGGCATCTTTATCAAACGAAACGTTGTACGAAAGATAAACTAGCAAGTTAGACTGCTAAGAACACTAAATAGAGTACAGTGGTCCACTTTGATGCTTTGGGAATGCTCAATTCCGTCCATAGACGAGCTTTTCAAGTTTTGTGCAATCTCAAACATAACCTGGTCTATTGGCATCTTTACCTAACGAAACGTTGTATGAAAGCTAAACTAGGAAATTAGATTTTTAAGAACACTAAATAGTGTACAACAGTCCACTTTGATGCTTTGGGAATGCTCAATTCTGTCCATAGACGAGCTTTTCAAGTTTTGTGCATTTTCAAACATAACTTGGCCTATTGGCATCTTTCTCGAACGAAACGTTGTACGAAAGCAAAACCAGCAAGTTAGACTTCTAAGAACACTAAATAAAGTACAACGATCCACTTTGATGCTTTGGGAATGCTCAATTCTATCCATGCACGAGCTTTTCAAGTTTTGTGCAATTTCAAACCTAACTTGGTCTATTGGTATCTTTACCTAACGAAACGTTGTACAAAAGCTAAATTAGCAAGTTAGACTTCTAAGAACACTAAATAGAGTACAACAGTCCACATTGATGCTTTGGGAATGCTCAATTCTACTCGTAGACAAACCTTTCAAGTTTTGTGTAATTTCAAACGTAACTTCGTCTATAGGCATCTTTACTTAACGAAACATTGTACGAAAGCTAAAATAACAAGTTGGATTTCAAGGAACCCTAAATAGGGAACAATGGTCCACTTCGATGCTTTGGGAATGCTCAATCCTGTCCATAGACAAACTTTTCAGGTTTTGTGCAATTTCAAACACTACTTGGTCTATTGACATCTTTACCTAACGAAACGTTGTACGAAAGCTAAACTAGGAAGTTAGACTTCTAAGAACACTAAATAGAGTACAACGGTCCACTTTGATGCTTTAGGAATGCTCAATACTGTCCGTAGACGACCTTTTCAAATTTTGTGCATTTTCAATCATAACTTGGTCTGTTGGCATCTTTATCGAACGAAACGTTGTACGAAAGCTAAACTTGCAAGTTAGACTTCTAATTACACTAAATAGAGTACAACGATCCACTTTGATGCTTTGGGAATGCTCAATTCAATCCATACCCGAGCATTTCAAGTTTTGTGCAATTTCAACATAACTTGGTCTATTCACATCTTTACCTTACGAAAAGTTGCACGAAGGCTAAACTAGTAAGTTAGACTTCTAAGAACACTAAATAGAGTGCAACAGTCCATTTTGATGCTTTGGGAATGCTCAATTCTATCCATACACAAGCTTTGCACGTTTTGTGCAACTTCAAACATAACTTGGTCTAATGGTATCTTACCTAACGAAATGTTGTCCGAAAGCTAAACTAGCGAGCTAGACTTCTAAGAACACTAAATAGAGTAGATCGGTCCACTTTGATGCTTTGAGAATACTCAATTCTGTCCATAGACAAACTTTTCAAGTTTTGTGCAATTTCAAACATAACTTGGTCTATTGGCATCTTCACCTAATGATACGTTGTACGAAAGCTAAAGTAAGAAGTTAGACTTCTAAGAACACTAAATAGAGTACAATGGTCCACTTTGATGCTTTGGGAATGCTCAATTCTATCCATACACGGGCTTTTCAAGTTTTGTACAATTTCAAACATAACATGGTCTATTGGTATCTGTACCTAACGAAATGTTGTACGAAAGCGAAACTAGCAAGTCAGACTTCTGAGAACACTAAATAGAGTTTAACGGTGCACTTTCATTCTTTCGAATTGCTCAACTCTCTGAATAGACGAGCTTTTCAAGTTTTTGTGTAATTTCAAACATAACTTGGTCTATTGGCAACTTTACCTAACGAAACGTTGTACGAAAGCTAAACTAGCAAGTTAGACTTGTCGGAATCCTAAATAGAGTGCAACGGTCCACTTTGATGCTTTGGGAATGCTCAATTCTGTCCATAGACAAACTTTTCAAGTTTTGTGCAATTTTAAACATAACTTGGTCTATTGGCATCTTTACCGAACGAAACGTTGTACGAAAACTAAACTAGCAAGTTAAACTTCTAAGGACACTAAACAGGGTACAACGATCCACTTTGATGCTTTGGGAATGCTCAATTCTATCCATACACAAGCGTTTCAAGTTTTGTGCCATTTCAAACATAACTGGGTCTATTGGTATCTTTACCTAACGAAACATTGTATGAAAGCTAAACTAGCAAGTTAGACTTCTAAGAACAATAAGTAGAGTACAACGGTCCACTTTGATGCTTTAGGAATGCTCAATTCTGTCCATAGACAAACTTTTCAAGTTTTGTGCAATTTCAAACATAACTTGGTCTATTGGCATCTTTACCTAACTAAACATTGTACAAAAGCTAATCTAAAAAGCTAGACTGCTAAGAACACTAAATAGTGTACAAAGGTCCACTTTGATGCTTTGGGAATGCTCAATTCTCTCCATACACGAGCTTTTCACGTTTTGTGCAACTTCAAAGATAACTTGGCCTAATGGTATCTTTACCTAACGAAACGTTGTTCGAAAGCTAAACTAGCAAGTTAGGCTTATAAGAACACCAAATAGACTTTGACAGTCCACTTTGACGCTTTGAAATAGCTCAACTCTCTCCGTAAACGAGCTTTTCAAGTTTTGTGTAATTTCAAACATAACTTGGTCTATAGGCATCTTTACGTAACGAAACATTGTACGAAAGCTAAACTAGAAAGTTAGATTTCTAGGAACCCTAAATAGAGAACAACGGTCCACTTTGATGCTTTGGGAATGCTCAATCCTGTCCGTAGACAAAAGTTTCAAGTTTTGTGCAATTTCAAACATAACTTGGTCTATTGACCTCTTTACCTAACGAAACGTTGTACGAAAGCTAAACTAGGAAGTTAGACTTCTAAGAACACTAAATAGAGTACAACTATCCACTTGGATGCTTTGGGAATGCTCAATGCTATCCGTAGATGAGCTTTTCAAATTTTGTGCATTTTCAAACATAACTTGGTCTATTGGCATCTTTATCGAACGAAACGTTGTACGAAAGCTAAACTTGCAAGTTAGACTACTAAGAACACTAAATAGAGTACAACGATCCACTTTGATGCTTTGGTAATGCTCAATTCCATCCACACCGGAGCATCTCAAGTTTTGTGCAATTTCAAACATAACTTGGTCTATTGGTATCTTTACCTAACGAAACGTTGTACGAAAGCTAAATTGGCAAGTTAGACCTCTAAGAACACTAAATAGAGCGTAACAGTCCACTTTGATGCTTTGGGAATGCTCAATACTGTCCGTAGACGAGCTTTTCCAATTTTGTGCATTTTCAAACATAACTTGGTCTATTGGTATCTTTATCGAACGAAACGTTGTACGAAATCTGTCCATAGACGAGCTTCTCAAGTTTTGTGAAATCTCGAACATAACCTGGTCTATTGGCATCTTTACCTAACGAAACGTTGTATGAAAGCTGAACTAGGAAATTAGATTTTTAAGAACACTAAATACTGTACAACAGTCCACTTTGATGCTTTGGGAATGCTCAATTCTGTCTATAGACAAGCTTTTCAAGTTTTGTGCTTTACAAACATAACTTGGTCTAGTGACATCTTTATCGAACGAAACGTGGTACGAAAGCAAAACTAGCAAGTTAGACTTCTAAGAACACTAAATAGAGTACAACGATCCATTTTGATGCTTTGGGAATGCTGAATTCTATCCATGCACGAGCTTTTCAAGTTTTGTGCAATTTCAAACATAACTTGATCTATTGGTATCTTGACCTACCGAAACGTCGTACAGAAGCTAAATTAGCAAGTTAGACTTCTAAGAACACTAAATAGTGTACAACAGTCCACTTTGATGCTTTGCGAATGCTCAATTCTACCCGTAGACAAACTTTTCAAGTGTTGTGTAATTTCAAACATAACTTGGTCTATAGGCATCTTTACCAAACGAAACATTGTACGAAAGCTAAACTAGCAAGTTAGATTTCTAGGAACCCTAAATAGAAAACAACGGTCCACTTTGATGCTTTGGAAATGCTCAATCTTGTCCATAGACAAACTTTTCAAGTTTTGTGCAATTTCAAACATAACTTGGTGTATTGATATCTTTACCTAACGAGACGTTGTACGAAAGCTAAACTAGGGAGTTAGACTTCCAAGAACACTAAATAGAGTACAACGGTCCACTTTGATGCTTTGGGAATGCTCAATACTGTCCGTAGACGAGCTTTTCCAATTTTGTGCATTTTCAAACATAACTTGGTCTATTGGCATCTTTATCGAACGAAATGTTGTACGAAATCTAAACTTGCAAGTTAGACTTCTAAGAACAATAAATAGAGTACAACGATCCACCTTGATGCTTTGGGAATGCTCAATTCCATCCATACCCGAGGATTTCAAGTTTTGTGCAATTTCACACATAACTTGGTCTATTGGTATCTTTACCTAACGAAACGCTGTACGAAAGCTAAATTAGCAAGTTAGACCTCTAAGAACACTAAATAGAGTGCAACAGTCCACTTTGATGCTTTGGGAATGTTCAATTCTATCCATACACAAGCTTTTCACGTTTTGTGCAACTTCAAACATAACTTGCTCTAATGGTTTCTTTACCTAACGAAACGTTGTCCGAAAGATAAACTAGCGAGGTAGACTTCTAAGAACACTAAATAGAGTAGATAGGTCCAATTTGATACTTTGAGAATTCTCAATTCTGTGCATAGACAAACTTTTCAAGTTTTGTGCAATTTCAAACATAACTTGGTCTATTGGCATCTTCACCTTATGATACGTTGTATGAAAGCTAAAGTAACAAGTTAGACTTCTAAGAACACTAAACAGAGTACAACGGCCCACTTTGATGCTTTGGGAATGCTCAATTCTTTCCATACACGGGCTTTTAAAGTTTTGTGCAATTTCAAACATAACTTGGTCTATTGGTATCTGTACCTAACGAAATGCTGTACGAAAGCTAAACTAGCAAGTTAGACTTCTAGGAACACTAAAGAGAGTTTAACGGTCCACTTTGATTCTTTCGAAATGCTCAACTCTCTGCATAGACGAGATTTTCAAGTTTTTGTGCAATTTCAAACATAACTTGGTCCATTGGCATCTTTACCTAACGAAATGTTCTACGAAAGCTCAACTAGCAAGGTAGACTTCTAAGAAAACTAAATAGAGTACAACGGTCCACTTTGAAGCTTTGGGAATCCTCAATTCAGCCCGTGGACAAACGTTT
Organism: Tripterygium wilfordii; assembly: GCF_013401445.1. NCBI lineage: Eukaryota > Viridiplantae > Streptophyta > Magnoliopsida > Celastrales > Celastraceae > Tripterygium > Tripterygium wilfordii. Next base: position 10,923,305 of record NC_052235.1, on the reverse strand, counting down.
CAATTTTTGTATAATTTCAAACATAACTTGGTCTATTGGCATCTTTACCTAACGTAAGGTTGTACGAAAGCTAAACTAGCAAGTTAGACTTGTAGGAATCCTAAATAGAGTGAAACTGTCCACTTTGATGCTTTGGCAAATGCTCAATTCTGTCCATAGACAAATTTTTCAAGTTTTGTGCAATTTTAAACATAACATGGTCTATTGGCATCTTTACCTAATGAAACATTGTACGAAAGCTAAACTAGCAAGTTAGACTTCTACGGACACTAAATAGGGTACAACGATCCACTTTGATGCTTTGGGAATGCTCAATTCTATCCATACACGAGTATTTCAAGTTTTCTGCAATTTCAAACATAACTGGGTCTATTGGTATCTTTACCTAACGAAACGTTGTATGAAAGCTAAACTAGCAAGTTAGACTTCTAAGAACAATAAGTAGAGTACAACGGTCCACTTTGATGCTTTAGGAATGCTCAATTCTATCCATGGACAACCTTTTCAAGTTTTGTGCAATTTCAAACATAACTTGGTCTATTGGCATCTTTACCTAACGAAACATTGTACGAAAGCTAAACTAGCATGTTAGACTTCTAAGAACACTAAATAGAGTACAATGGTCCACTTTGATGCTTTGGGAATGCTCAATTTTATGCATAGACGAGCTTTTCATGTTTTTTGCAATTTCAAACATAACTTGGTCTATTGGCATCTTTACCTAACAAAACATTGTACGAAAGCTAATCTAAAACTTTAGACTGCTAAGAACACTAAATAGTGTACAAAGGTCCACTTTGATGCTTTGAGAATGCTCAATTCTATCTATACATGAGCTTTGAACGTTTTGTGCAACTTCAAAGATAACTTGGTCTAATGGTATCTTTACCTAACGAAACATTGTTCGAAAGCTAAACTAGCAAGTTAGGCTTATAAGAACACCAAATCAAGTTTGACAGTCCACTTTGATGCTTTGAAATAGCTCAACTTTGTCCATAAATAAGCTTTTCAAGTTTTTGCGCAATTTCAAACATAACTTGGTCTATTCGCATCTTTATCAAACGAAACGTTGTACGAAAGCTAAACTAGCAAGTTAGACTTCTAAGAACAATAAATAGAGTACAACGGTCCACTTTGATGCTTTAGAAATGCTCAATTCTGCCCATAGACAAACTTTTCAAGTTTTGTGCAATTTCAAACATAACTTGGTCTATTGATATCTTTATCAAAAGAAACGTTGTACGAAAGCTAAACTAGACAGTTAGACTGCTAAGAACACTAAATAGAGTACAACGGTCCACTTTGATGCTTTGGGAATGCTCAATTCCGTCCATAGACGACCTTTTCAAGTTTTGTGCAATTTCAAAAATAACTTGGTCTATGGCATCTTTACCTAACGAAACGTTGTACGAAAGCTAAACTAGCAAGTTAGACCTCTAAGAACACTAAATAGAGTACAACGGTCCACTTTGATGCTTTGGTAATGCTCAATTTTGTCCATAGACGAGCTTTTCAAGTTTTGTGCAATCTCAAACATAACCTGGTCTATTGGCATCTTTACCTAACGAAACGTTGTATGAAAGCTAAACTAGGAAATTATATTTTTAAGAACACTAAATAGTGTACAACAGTCCACTTTGATGCTTTGGGAATGCTCAATTCTGTCCATAGACGAGCTTTTCAAGTTTTGCGCATTTTCAAACATAACTTGGTCTAGTGGCATCTTTATCGAACGAAACGTTGTACGAAAGCAAAACCAGCAAGTTAAGCTTATAAGAACACCAAATCGAGTTTGACAGTCCACTTTGATGCTTTGAAATAGCTCAACTCTCTCCATAAACGAGCTTTTCAGGTTTTTGTGCAATTTCAAACATAACTTGGTCTATTGGCATCTTTATCAAACGAAATGTTGTACGAAAGCTAAACTAGCAAGTTAGACTTCTAAGAACAATAAATAGAGTACAACGGTCCGCTTTGATGCTTTAGGAATGCTCAATTCTGCCCATAGACAAACTTTTCAAGTTTTGTGCAATTTTAAACATAACTTGGTATATTGGCATCTTTACCTAACGAAACATTGTACGAAAGCTAAACTAGCAAGTTAGACATCAAAGGACACTAAATAGGGTACAACGATCCACTTTGATGCTTTGGGAATGCTCAATTCTATCCATACACAAGCATTTCAAGTTTTGTGCAATTTCAAACATAACTGGATCTATTGGCATATTTACCTAACAAAACATTGTACGAAAGCTAATCTAAAAAGTTAGACTGCTAAGAACACTAAATAGTGTACAAAGGTCCACTTTGATGCTTTGGAACTGCTCAATTCTATCCATACACAAGCTTTTGACATTTTGTGCAACTTCAAAGATAATTTGGTCTAATGGTATCTTTACCTAACGAAACGTTGTTCGAAAGTTAAACTAGCAAGTTAGGCTTATAAGAACACCAAATCGAGTTTTTCAAGTTTTTGTGCAATTTCAAACATAACTTGGTCTATAGGCATCTTTATCAAACGAAACGTTGTACAAAAGCTAAACTAGCAAGTTAGACTTCTAAGAACAATAAATAGAGTACAACGGTCCACTTTGATGCTTTAGGAATGCTCAATTCTGCCTATAGACAAACTTTTCATGTTTTGTGCAATTTCAAACATAACTTGGTCTATTGATATCTTTATCAAACGAAACGTTGTACGAAAGCTAAACTAGACAGTTAGACTGCTAAGAACACTAAATAGAGTACAACGGTCCACTTTGATGCTTTGGGAATGCTCAATTCCGTCCATAGACGACCTTTTCAAGTTTTGTGCAATTTCAAACATAACTTGGTCTATGGCATCTTTACCTAACGAAAGGTTGTACGAAAGCTAAACTAGCAAGTTAGACCTCTAAGAACACTAAATAGAGTACAACGGCCCACTTTGATGCTTTGGTAATGCTCAATTCTATCCATAGACGAGCTTCTCAAGTTTTGTGCAATCTCGAACATAACCTGGTCTATTGGCATCTTTACCTAACGAAACGTTGTATGAAAGCTGAACTAGGAAATTAGATTTTTAAGAACACTAAATAGTGTACAACAGTCCACTTTGATGCTTTGCGAATGCTCAATTCTACCCGTGGACAAACTTTTCAAGTGTTGTGTAATTTCAAACATAACTTGTTCTAGTGACATCTTCATCGAACGAAACGTTGTACGAAAGCAAAACTAGCAAGTTAGACTTCTAAGAACACTAAATAGAGTACAACGATTCACTTTGATGCTTTGGGAATGCTGAATTCTATCCATGCACGAGCTTTTCAAGTTTTGTGCAATTTCAAACATAACTTGATCTATTGGTATCTTGACCTACCGAAACGTCCTACAGAAGCTAAATTAGCAAGTTAGACTTCTAAGAACACTAAATAGTGTACAACAGTCCACTTTGATGCTTTGCGAATGCTCAATTATACCCATGGACAAACTTTTCAAGTGTTGTGTAATTTCAAACATAACTTGGTCTATAGGCATCTTTACCAAACGAAACATTGTACGAAAGCTAAACTAGCAAGTTAGATTTCTAGGAACCCTAAATAGAAAACAACGGTCCACTTTGATGCTTTGGAAATGCTCAATCTTGTCCATAGACAATCTTTTCAAGTTTTGTGCAATTTAAAACATAACTTGGTCTATTGATATCTTTACCTAACGAGACGTTGTATGAAAGCTAAACTAGGGAGTTAGACTTCCGAGAACACTAAATAGAGTACAACGGTCCACTTTGATGCTTTGGGAATGCTCAATACTGTCCGTAGACGAGCTTTTCCAATTTTGTGCATTTTCAAACATAACTTGGTCTATTGGCATCTTTATCGAACGAAACGTTGTACGAAATCTAAACTTGCAAGTTAGACTTCTAAGAACAATAAATAGAGTACAACGATCCACCTTGATGCTTTGGGAATGCTCAATTCCATCCATACCCGAGGATTTCAAGTTTTGTGCAATTTCACACATAACTTGGTCTATTGGTATCTTTACCTAACGAAACGCTGTACGAAAGCTAAATTAGCAAGTTAGACCTCTAAGAACACTAAATAGAGTGCAACAGTCCACTTTGATGCTTTGGGAATGTTCAATTCTATCCATACACAAGCTTTTCACGTTTTGTGCAACTTCAAACATAACTTGCTCTAATGGTTTCTTTACCTAACGAAACGTTGTCCGAAAGATAAACTAGCGAGATAGACTTCTAAGAACACTAAATAGAGTAGATCGGTCCAATTTGATACTTTGAGAATTCTCAATTCTGTCCATAGACAAACTTTTCAAGTTTTGTGCAATTTCAAACATAACTTGGTCTATTGGCATCTTCACCTTATGATACGTTGTACGAAAGCTAAAGTAACAAGTTAGACTTCTAAGAACACTAAACAGAGTACAACGGTCCACTTTGATGCTTTGGGAATGCTCAATTCTATCCATACACGGGCTTTTCAAGTTTTGTGCAATTTCAAACATAACTTGGTCTATTGGTATCTGTACCTAACGAAATGCTGTACGAAAGCTAAACTAGCAAGTTACACTTCTAGGAACACTAAAGAGAGTTTAACGGTCCACTTTGATTCTTTCGAATTGCTCAACTCTCTGCATAGACGAGATTTTCAAGTTTTTGTGCAATTTCAAACATAACTTGGTCCATTGGCATCTTTACCTAACGAAATGTTCTACGAAAGCTCAACTAGCAAGGTAGACTTCTAAGAAAACTAAATAGAGTACAACGGTCCACTTTGAAGCTTTGGGAATCCTCAATTCAGCCCGTGGACAAACTTTTCAACTTTTGTGTAATTTCAAACATAACTTGGTCTATTGGCATCATTACCTAACGAAAGGTTGTATGAAAGCTAAACTAGCAAGTTAGACTTGTAGGAATCCTAAATAGAGTGAAATGGTCCACTTTGATGCTTTGGCAAATGCTCAATTCTGTCCATAGACAAACTTTTCAAGTTTTGTGCAATTTTAAACATAACATGGTCTATTGGCATCTTTACCTAATGAAACATTGTACGAAAGCTAAACTAGCAAGTTAGACTTCTACGGACACTAAATAGGGTACAACGATCCACTTTGATGCTTTGGGAATGCTCAATTCTATCCATACACGAGTATTTCAAGTAATTTCAAACATAACTGGGTCTATTGGTATCTTTACCTAACGAAACGTTGTATGAAAGCTAAACTAGCAAGTTAGACTTCTAAGAACAATAAGTAGAGTACAACGGTCCACTTTGATGCTTTAGGAATACTCAATTCTATCCGTGGACAACCTTTTCAAGTTTTGTGCAATTTCAAACATAACTTGGTCTATTGGCATCTTTACCTAACAAAACATTGTACGAAAGCTAATCTAAAACGTTAGACTGCTAAGACCACTAAATAGTGTACAAAGGTCCACTTTGATGCTTTGAGAATGCTCAATTCTATCTATACATGAGCTTTGAACGTTTTGTGCAACTTCAAAGATAACTTGGTCTAATGGTATCTTTACCTAACGAAACATTGTTCAAAAGCTAAACTAGCAAGTTAGGCTTATAAGAACACCAAATCAAGTTTGACAGTCCACTTTGATGCTTTGAAATAGCTCAAGTTTGTCACCAAATCGAGTTTTTCAAGTTTTTGTGCAATTTCAAACATAACTTGGTCTATTGGCATCTTTATCAAACGAAACGTTGTACGAAAGCTAAACTAGCAAGTTAGACTTCTAAGAACAATAAATAGAGTACAACGGTCCACTTTGATGCTTTAGGAATGCTCAATTCTGCCCATAGACAAACTTTTCAAGTTTTGTGCAATTTCAAACATAACTTGGTCTATTGATATCTTTATCAAATGAAACGTTGTACGAAAGCTAAACTAGACAGTTAGACAGCTAAGAACACTAAATAGAGTACAACGGTCCACTTTGATGCTTTGGGAATGCTCAATTCCGTCCATAGACGACCTTTTCAAGTTTTGTGCAATTTCAAACATAACTTGGTCTATGGCATCTTTACCTAACGAAACGTTGTACGAAAGCTAAACTAGCAAGTTAGACCTCTAAGAACACTAAATAGAGTACAACGGTCCACTTTGATGCTTTGGTAATGCTCAATTTTGTCCATAGACGAGCTTTTCAAGTTTTGTGCAATCTCAAACATAACCTGGTCTATTGGCATCTTTACCTAACGAAACGTTGTATGAAAGCTAAACTAGGAAATTATATTTTTAAGAACACTAAATAGTGTACAACAGTCCACTTTGATGCATTGGGAATGCTCAATTCTGTCCATAGACGAGCTTTTCAAGTTTTGTGCATTTTCAAACATAACTTGGTCTAGTGGCATCTTTATGGAACGAAACGTTGTATGAAAGCAAAACCAGCAAGTTAAGCTTATAAGAACACCAAATCGAGTTTGACAGTCCACTTTGATGCTTTGAAATAGCTCAACTCTCTCCATAAACGAGCTTTTTCAGGTTTTTGTGCAATTTCAAACATAACTTGGTCTATTGGCATCTTTATCAAACGAAACGTTGTACGAAAGCTAAACTAGCAAGTTAGACTTCTAAGAACAATAAATAGAGTACAACGGTCCGCTTTGATGCTTTAGGAATGCTCAATTCTTCCCATAGACAAACTTTTCAAGTTTTGTGCAATTTTAAACATAACTTGGTCTATTGGCAACTTTACCTAACGAAACATTGTACGAAAGCTAAACTAGCAAGTTAGACATCAAAGGACACTAAATAGGGTACAACGATCCACTTTGATGCTTTGGGAATGCTCAATTCTATCCATACACAAGCATTTCAAGTTTTGTGCAATTTCAAACATAACTGGGTCTATTGGTATCTCTGCCTAACGAAACGTTGTATGAAAGCTAAACTAGCAAGTTAGGCTTCTAAGAACAATAAGTACAGTACAACGATCCACTTTCATGCCTTAGGAATGCTCAATTCTGTCCATAGACAACCTTTTCAAGTTTTGTGCAATTTCAAACATAACTTGGTCCATTGGCATCTTTACCTAACGAAACATTGTACGAAAGCTAAACTAGCATGTTAGACTTCTAAGAACACTAAATAGAGTACAACGGTCCATTTTGATGCTTTGGGAATGCTCAATTTTGTGCATAGACGAGCTTTTCATGTCTTGTGCAATTTCAAACAAAACATTGTACGAAAGCTAATCTAAAAAGTTAGACTGCTAAGAACACTAAATAGTGTACAAAGGTCCACTTTGATGCTTTGGGACTGCTCAATTCTATCCATACACGAGCTTTTGACATTTTGTGCAACTTCAAAGATAATTTGGTCTAATGGTATCTTTACCTAACAAAACGTTGTTCGAAAGTTAAACTAGCAAGTTAGGCTTTTAAGAACACCAAATCGAGTTTTTCAAGTTTTTGTGCAATTTCAAACATAACTTGGTCTATTGGCATCTTTATCAAACGAAACGTTGTACAAAAGCTAAACTAGCAAGTTAGACTTCTAAGAACAATAAATAGAGTACAACGGTCCACTTTGATGCTTTAGGAATGCTCAATTCTGCCTATCGACAAACTTTTCATGTTTTGTGCAATTTCAAACATAACTTGGTCTATTGATATCTTTATCAAACGAAACGTTGTACGAAAGCTAAACTAGACAGTTAGACTGCTAAGAACACTAAATAGAGTACAACGGTCCACTTTGATGCTTTGGGAATGCACAATTCCGTCCATAGACGACCTTTTCAAGTTTTGTGCAATTTCAAACATAACTTGGTCTATGGCATCTTTACCTAACGCAAGGTTGTACGAAAGCTAAACTAGCAAGTTAGACCTCTAAGAACACTAAATAGAGTACAACGGCCCACTTTGATGCTTTGGTAATGCTCAATTCTGTCCATAGACGAGCTTCTCAAGTTTTGTGCAATCTCGAACATAACCTGGTCTATTGGCATCTTTACCTAACGAAACGTTGTATGAAAGCTGAACTAGGAAATTAGATTTTTAAGAACACTAAATAGTGTACAACAATCCACTTTGATGCTTTGGGAATGCTCAATTCTGTCTATAGACGAGCTTTTCAAGTTTTGTGCTTTACAAACATAACTTGGTCTAGTGACATCTTTATCGAACGAAACGTTGTACGAAAGCAAAACTAGCAAGTTAGACTTCTAAGAACACTAAATAGAGTACAACGATCCACTTTGATGCTTTGGAAATGTTGAATTCTATCCATGCACGAGCTTTTCAAGTTTTGTGCAATTTCAAACATAACTTGATCTATTGGTATCCTGACCTACCGAAACGTCGTACAGAAGCTAAATTAGCAAGTTAGACTTCTAAGAACACTAAATAGTGTACAACAGTCCACTTTGATGCTTTGCGAATGCTCAATTCTACCCGTAGACAAACTTTTCAAGTGTTGTGTAATTTCAAACATAACTTGGTCTATAGGCATCTTTACCAAACGAAACATTGTACGAAAGCTAAACTAGCAAGTTAGATTTCTAGGAACCCTAAATAGAAAACAACGGTCCACTTTGATGCTTCGGAAATGCTCAATCTTGTCGATAGACAAACTTTTCAAGTTTTGTGCAATTTCAAACATAACTTGGTCTATTGATATCTTTACCTAACGAGACGTTGTACGAAAGCTAAACTAGGGAGTTAGATTTCCAAGAAAACTAAATAGAGTACAACGGTCCACTTTGATGCTTTGGGAATGCTCAATACTGTCCGTAGACGAGCTTTTCCAATTTTGTACATTTTCAAACATAACTTGGTCTATTGGCATCTTTATCGAACGAAACGTTGTACGAAATCTAAACTTGCAAGTTAGACTTCTAAGAACAATAAATAGAGTACAACGATCCACCTTGATGCTTTGGGAATGCTCAATTCCATCCATACCCGAGGATTTCAAGTTTTGTGCAATTTCACACATAATTTGGTCTATTGGTATCTTTACCTAACGAAACGCTGTACGAAAGCTAAATTAGCAAGTTAGACTTCTAAGAACACTAAATAGAGTGCAACAGTCCACTTTGATGCTTTGGGAATGCTCAATTCTATCCATACACATGCTTTTCACGTTTTGTGCAACTTCAAACATAACTTGGTCTAATGGTATCTTTACCTAACGAAACGTTGCCCGAAAGTTAAACTAGCGAACTAGACTTCTAAGAACACTAAATAGAGTAGATCGGTCCACTTTGATGCTTTGAGAATTCTCAATTCTGTCCATAGACAAACTTTTCAAGTTTTGTGCAATTTCAAACATAACATGGTCTATTGGCATCTTCACCTAATGATACGTTGTACAAAAGCTAAAGTAACATGTTAGACTTCTAAGAACACTAAATAGAGTATAATGATCCACTTGGATGCTTTGGGAATGCTCAATTCTATCCTTACACGAGCATTTCAAGTTTTGTGCAATTTCAAACATAACTTGGTCTATTGGTATCTTTACCTAACGAAACGTTGCATGAAAGCTAAATTAGCGAGTTATACTTCTCAGAACACTAAATAGAGTACAATAGTCCACTTTGATGCTTTGGAAATGCTTAATTTTATCCATAGACATGCTTTTCAAGTTTTGTACGATTTCCAACATAACTTGTTCTATTGACATCTTTACCTAACGAAACGTTCTACGAAAGCTAAACTAGCGAGCTAGACTTCTAAGACTTCTAAGAACACTTAATAGTGTACAACGGTCCACTTTGATGCATTGGGAATGCTTAATTCTGTCCATAGATGAGATTTTCACGTTCTGTGCATTTTAAAACATAACTTGGTCTATTGGCATTTTTACCAAACGAAACGTTGTTCAAAACCTAAACTAGCTAGTTAGACTGATAAGAACACTAGATAGAGTTTGACGGTCCACTGTGATGCTTTGAAATTGCTAAACCCTATTTATAAACAAGCTTTTCAAGTTTTTGTGCAATTTCAAACATGACTTGGTCTATTGGCCTATTTACCTAACGAAACGTTGTACGAAAGCTAAACTAGCAAGTTAGACTTCTAAGAACACTAAATAGAGACCAACGGTCCACTTTGATCCTTTGGGAATACTCAATTCTATCCATATACGAGCTTTTCAAGTTTTGTGCAATTTCAAACATAACTGGGTCTATTGGTATCTTTACCTAGCAAAACGTTGTATGAAAGCTAAACTAGCAAGTTAGACTTCTAAGAACACTAAATAGAGTACAATGGTCCACTTTGATGCTTTGGGAATGCTCAATTCTGTCCATAGACAAACTTTTCAGCTTTTGTGCAATTTCAAACATAACTTGGTCTATTGACATATTTACCTAACGAAACGTTGTACGAAAGCTAAACTAGCAAGTTAGACTTCTAAGAACACTAAATAGAGTACAACAGTCCACTTTGATGCCTTGGGAATGCTCAACTCTGTCCATAGACAAACTTTTCAAGTTTTGTGCAATTTCAAACATAACTTGGTCTATTGACAAATTTACCAAACGAAACGTTGTACGAAAGCTAAACTAGCAAGCTAGACTTCTAGGAACCCTAAATATAGTACAATGGTCCACTTTGATGCTTTGGGAATGCTCAATTCTGTCCATAGACAAACTTTTCAAGTTTTGTGCAATTTCAAATATAACTTGGTCTATTGGCATCTTTACCTAACGAAACATTGTACAAAAGCTAAACTAGAAAGTTAGACTTCTAAGAACACTAAATAGAGTACAACGGTCCACTTTGATGCTTTGTGAATGCTCAATTCTACCCATAGACAAACTTTTCAAGTATTGTGTTATTTCGAATGTAACTTGGTCTATAGGCATCTTTACCTAATGAAACATTGTACGAAAGCAACTAGCAAGTTAGACTTCTAGGAACCCTAAATAGAGAACAATGGTCCACTTTGATGCTTTGGGAATGCTCAATTCTGTCCATAGACAAACTTTTCAAGTTTTGTACAATTTCAAACATAACTTGGTCTATTGACATCTTTACCTAACGGAACGTTGTACGAAAGCTAAACTAGCAAGTTAGACTTCTAAGAACACTAAATAGAGTACAACGGTCCACTTTGATGCTTTGGGAATGCTCAATACTGTCCATAGACGAGCTTTTAAAGTTTTGTGCATTTTCAAACATAACTTGGTCTATTGGTATTGAAGCAACCGGCATGAAAAACAATGAAGTCGCCACCAATTGATTTTTAGGATGCAATTGGACATTCGTTCTGGTCTACGAGAAAAATGGGCAAGGGGGTCTATTGAGCATGGGGAAGGTGTTAGGCACCCCGCAACTCCCTAAAATGGTTACCTTTGAATGTTTTTCTATTTGGCTCAAATTTGTTTTTGAAAATCTCATTGTGAATGTGATGAAAAATCCACTTAGAATGGTTTAAAGAAAAAAGGTGCAGGGGATCACTGCGGCCATTCCCGGCTTGGCCAAAGATTAATAAAAAAATTCCACTTGGAGTGGGTTTTGATGATTTGAAAAGAGAGTGCAAGATCACTGCTGCCATTTCCGGCTTGGCCAAAAATGTAAAAATTCCACTTGGAGTGGATTTGGATGATTCGAAAAGAGGGTGCACGGGATCACTGCGGCCATTCCGGGCTTGGCCAAAGATTGGATAAAAATCCCACTTGGAGTGGGTTTTGGTAATTGAAAAAGGGTGTGCACGGGATCATTGGGGCCATTCCCGGCTTGGCCAAAGATGAATAAAAATTCCACTTGGAGTGGATATGGATGATTTGAAAAAAAAAAAAAAAAAGGTGTGCACGGGATCATTGGGGCCATTCCCAGCTTGGCCAAAGACGAATAAAAATTCCACTTGGAGTGGATTTGGATGTTTTTGGAGAAAGGTATGCACGGGATCCTTGGGGCCATTCCCGGCATGGCCAAAGATTGGATAAAAATTCCACTTGGAGTGGATTTGGATATTTTTGAGGAAGGGACTTTTTTGGGGACTTGGTTGATGTACCAAAAGGGTCCACAATCAAGGAGAAATGTTCAATTTAAGCCTTACTCACAATTATGTTCTTCATGAGAGAAGAAAGAATCCATTTAAGGCCCATCGGATGGGCCAAATATCTTTAAACCTCCTTTTGGGTCCTTAAATAAATTCTCCTAATCCCTGAAAACATATTTGCTTTCCGGGTCCACGAAATCCAAATGTTTTGTATGAATGCCAATGGAACCCCAATATCTTGAAGGCTCCTTGGTATTTAACGAAACATAAGGGTTCCATAATTTAGTCTTGGTGTATTTATTAAAGTGAGACGGCTTGGATTAATTCTAATGACTAACGCGTTGCATTCATTTTCATTGCATTCAAACAATCCTAGCATATATCTAAGGGCACAAAGATACTTTTCGTCCGTCAACTATGGGGCGAGTTTCATTTTTGTCCTTAAGCTTTTTTTTTCTCTCATTTTCGTCCCTCAACTATTGAAAAGTATTATTTTCGTCCTTTCAAGTGAGATTGAAGTTGGAAAAAACTTGATCTGACGAACAATATGATGCCACGTAGGATTTTTCAATGGCCGGATTTATTCAAGGGATAAAAATAGTACTTTCCCATAGTTGGGGGACGAAAAAGGGAAAAAAAAGAGTTAAGGGACGAAAATGAAACTCGATCAATAGTTGAGGGATAAAAAGTATTCTTTTGCCTATATCTAAGCATCATGGCATAGTGTGAGAAATCAAAGTCCTAAGCCTGCATTCTAATGCAATCATCATGCACAAAATCATTTCTTAATTTCTATATGCTTCTAGCATCCTAGAATATCATGTATGCATTTTCTATTTTACATCCAGTATTTTTATTACACTATTACAAGGCTTACACTTTACAATTATGTATGACAAATAATAAAATGTACAAAAATCCAATATCACCCGCGAGGCCCATCGCTTCAATCCAACCCAAATCCTCTAAGTATGTTTTTCGACCCAAGTCCTCTAAGTTGCCCTCGGCCCAAGTAGGGTCAAGGGCAAAACACAATCAAGAGATCAAAAACTTGTATCCACAAACTACATACGACTAGTATAACTTCAATCATGACCATATACTACGAACTTGAACAAAACACAATCAAGAGATCAATAACTTGGAGAAGTAAGAACAGAGGAGACGAACAACTCCATAGAAACAGAACTAAAGAAATACGGATATTGAACCAAGAAGGATGTAATCTAAGAACAAACCCAGACAGAAACCAAAATAAAGAAATGGAACATGGACGACGTCGGAATCGAATCAAGGAAATAGAACCCAAATCAAAACGAGTTTGCCAGAGACATTACCCTTGAAGAATTGAAACCCGTTTTCTCCTATTTCTTCTCTGATTTCAGCTGCTCTCCCTTCTCCTTCTCGTCTTTTCTCCTTTTTTCTTCTGTGTTTGTTGTTCTCTTTTCTTTTTCTCTCCCGGCTGCTCCCTTTTTCCTTTTGTTGTGCGGCTCCTTTTTTCCCCTGTGTGTGTTGTGCGGCCCCCCTTCTCAAAGAATGCTGCCTTTCTTTTATATTAAGAGAATGAGACCACCTCTCTCCTAAAACCCTAGTTCTTTCAATTTGTCTCTTTTGCCCTTATTTTTTCTTTCCTTTTAACCAAGGTGGCTATTCTTTTTGGTCTTTTCCACTTTTAATTTCCCATTTAATTTATTTATTTTTATTCTCTAGATATTTTCTAGGGTTTTGTTGTATTGGGCTTGAGTTTGAATTTTATGAGCTTATGGTCCAAGAAATGGGTCTTAGGATTTTTGTATTTTTGTGGGTCCATGAAATAGGCTTCGAATTTTTGTGTCAGCATATGGGCCTTTGACACGGGCTCTTGAATTTTGAATTTTTGCTTTTATTAACTATTCTTCGACCGGACAAAAATCGGTTACTACATCTACCCCCCTTTGTATGTTTTTTATGAAATAAAAGACAGACAAAGGTGTAGTTACCGAGTTTAGTACGGGAAGGATGAGGAAAGGTGCTCGGGATCATTGTAGCCACTCCCGGCTTGCCTATGAAAAGTGCTCGGGATCACTGTAGCCATTCCCGGCTTGGCTGAAAAAAGTGCTTGGGATCACTGTAGCCATTCACAGCTTGGCTGAAATCTGTGCTCAGGATCACTGTAGCCATTCCCGGCTTGGTTGAGAAAAGTGGTTGGGATTACTGTAGCCATTCCCAGCTTGGCTGAAATCTGTGCTCGGGATCACTGTAGCCATTCTCGGCTTGGCTGAAATTTGTGCTCGGGATCACTATAGTCATTCCCGGCTTGGCTATGGTCTGTGCTTGGGATCATTTGAAGCCATTCCCGGCTTGGCTATGGTGCTCAGGATCATTTGAAGCCATTCCCGGCTTGGCTATGGTGCTCGGGATCATTTGGAGTCGTTCCCAGCTTGGCTAAAAAGATTTTTTGTTTTGAGAAAAGGTGCTCGGGATCACTGTAGCCATTCCCGGCTTGGCTGAAAATGATTTTTGTGTTTTGAGAAAAAGTGCTCGGGATCACTGTAGCCATTCCCGGCTTGGCTGAAAATGAGTTTTTGTTTTGAGAAAAGGTGCTCGGGATCACTGTAGCCATTCCCGGCTTGGTTGAAAATGATTTTTTTGTTTTGAGAAAAGGTGCTCGGGATCACTGTAGCCATTCCTGGCTTGGCTGAAAATGATTTTTTTGTTTTGAGAAAAGGTGCTCGGGATCACTGTAGCCATTCCCGGCTTGGCTGAAAATGATTTTTTGTTTTGCAGATGATATTCAAGAGTTTTTGTATTCTCGTCTTAACAGAAAGATGTTTCGAGCAAGTGATATGTTTTGATTTGAGGAAAATGACTATGTCCAAGTTGTACCTTCTCCATAAACCTGCCATAATACAAAAAATACAAACCATATGCAATAATGATGCATGTAATGACCGATTTTGTTCAAATATGAATGTCTCATTAATGAGTGAATGCATGTTCTCTCAAGGCTTTGCCATCCTCAATCACGCGTACAGTTGCGAATTGCTAGAACAAATCTGCTTCTTTGTAGGGTTTGACTTTCTGACTCTGGATTGTCAATGCATCTTCTCTATGCTGATTAGTAAAGGCCGTCACTCATTCCAAACCCAACTCTTCAACTATCTCTCTTCCTTTTCTTTGCCTATTTGCATGTGTGCCCACTTTTGAGTTCAAGGCAACCAGTTCATTTGGATTTTCTTTATTCATTTTATTGTGCGGATCTTATGAATGCAATCCTCTCTTTCCTGCTAATGCTTACCTCGGCTACAAGTTTTTCATTCAAATCCTTTCCAGCTTAGGATGCCAAAATCTAATCAAATTCCTGTCAAAAGTAATGTCCCAATGCACTCCTCATATTTTCTGTCAAAACTTTGTCAGTGATAAATTCAATAGAATAGCCATGCACGTCAATTGCTGAATGCAAATGATAAACTTTTTGGAATATGGAACGAGAATTGAATTGGGATATGGAAAAAGATGTCACAAGTGACAAAACTGCAGAAATGAATTTCTTCACCATTTTTATTGAAAATGATGGGTGACAATCGAAAAACCTTTAGACAAAGATATGTGCAAGAATGTCGAGAAGTCAAAGGAAGAAAGGACAAACCAAGCTCCTCCAAGATGAAATATGTGATAATTCAAAGATTCCACCAAAACTGCCCCAGTTTTGGTGTGCACCCAATTAACAATGATCAAATCTGACTCGTATGAGGCTGTCTTTGAGTCGTCCATTTCTTGCCAACAAACTTCTCATTCTGTTTTGTGAACTAACAAATGATAGCATAAAGAGCACCCCAAAAACTGCCCCAGTTTTGGGTGCATGTCCAATTGACTGTCCTCCAACCCAACAATTAGGAAGTCGATTCTGTACTCCGCACCAATGTCAATGCAAGACAAGTTAACAACCAACAGACTCATGTCTCAACCTCCTTTCTTCAAACAATCTGTAACCGGAACTTGCAGCCATAATTAAAGTGCTCGTGAGGGTTTTCACTCCAATAAAATTTCTTTTTGTCCCTAATTTTTGCCTAGAGCGCCCTTTCGGGTTTTCACTCTAGCGGGATTTTTCTTATCCCTAATTTTTGCCTAGAGTGCCTTTTCAGGTTTTCACTCTAGCGGGATTTTTTTTGTCCCTAATTTTTGCCTAGGGCGCCCTTTCGGGTTTTCACTCTAGCGGGATTTTTTCTTATCCCTAATTTTTGCCTAGAGCGACCTTTCAGGTTTTCACTCTAGCGGGATTTTTTTTTGGTTACGCATAATACCGCCTGAGAACATCGGCATTTACTGGGTGAGGCAAATCATCTCCATCCATCTTTGTCAAAATTACTGCTCCACCATAGAATGCTTTCTTCACAACATATGGTCCCTTATAGGTAGGAGTCCATTTTCCACGGTGATCTTTTTGAGGTGGTTGAATCATCTTTAACACTAAATCCCCCACTCTGAAACAACGAGGACGCACTTTCTTGTGATGTGCTCTTATCATTCGTCTTTGGTACAGCTGTCCTCTACAAAGTGCCCCCAATCTCCTCTCCTCAATAAAATTCAGATGTTCGTTTCGGGTTCGGACCCGCTCAGTTTCCTTCAAATTGGCCTCCACCACTACTCTTAACGAGGGAATTTCCACTTCAATGGGAAGAACCGCCTTAGTCCTATATACTAAAGCAAAAGGACTTTCACCCGTAGATGTACGCACAGAAGTCTGGTACCCATATAAAGCAAAAGGAAGCTTTTCATGCCAATCTTTGTAATTCTCCGTCATCTTCTGAATAATCTTCTTGATATTTTTGTTAGTCGCCTCAACAGCCCCGTTCATCTTGGGACGGTAAGGAGATGAATTATGATGCTTGATCTTGAACTGCTCACATAAATCATTCACTATCTTGCTGTTGAAATTCGTGCCATTGTCTGTAATGATCCTTTCAGGAACCCCATAACGACATACAATATCTTCTCTCAAAAATCGAGCAATAACGTTACTTGTCACTTTGGCATAAGAATTTGCTTCCACCCACTTTGTAAAATAATCAATTGCAACCAGAATAAAGCGGTGTCCGTTGGAAGCTTTTGGCTCTATAGGGCCAATAACATCTATACCCCACATCGAAAATGGCCAAGGTGCTGCTAATACCCATAGAGGGTTTACTGGAACATGAGTCTTATCAGCATAAATCTGGCACTTATGGCATCTGATTGCATAGTTGATACAATCTCTTTCCATTGTAAGCCAATAGTAGCCTGCCCGCAATATCTTTCTTGCCATTGAATATCCACTCGAATGAGTACCACATATTCCTTCATGAATCTCTTCCATAATCTGTTTGGCTCCATCTGTATCCACGCATCGAAGGAGTACAAATCCCGAGCTTCTCTTATACAACACATTTTTAGCCAAGAAAAAGGAGCTTGAGAGCCTTCGGATGGTGCGTTTATCATTATCTGAGGCCTCTAGAGGGTATTCACCTTTCTTCAAATACTGCTTCACATCATAATACCAGGTTTTGCCATCAGGTTCTGCTACTACATTCAAACAATGTGCTTGAATTTCACGCTTCTCAATCTTGATGACCTCTACTTCTCCTCGAGGGTCTAGATCAAACATAGCTGCCAGAGTGGCCAATGCATCTGCCATTTGGTTTTCTTCTCTTGGAATATGATCAAATTCCACACAGTCGAAAAACTTAATCAACTCTTTGATATGCTGATAATACGGGACTAACTTGGCATCCCTGGTTTCCCATTCACCACACAACTGCCTGATCACCAGCTGAGAGTCACCATAAACCTAAAGCTTCTTAATCCTAACATCAATAGCAGCTTCAATTCCCATGGCACAGGCCTCATACTCAGACATATTGTTGGTACATTCGAAATAAAGCTTAGCAGTAAACGGGGTAACTTTACCTTCTGGAGAAATAAGCACAGCCCCAATCCCATTACCGACAACATTAGAAGCGCCATCAAACAACATAACCCATTTACCCGGATCCTTCTGACTCTCCATCTCTAAGGACAATATTTCTTCGTCTGGGAACCCCGGATTCACAGGCTGAGATTCATTAATTGCCTGCTCTACTAAGCAATCCGCTATTGCACTTCCTTTCACTGCCTTTTGGGTAACATACAAAATGTCATATTCTGACAACAACATCTGCCATTTTGCAATCCTTCCCGAAAGAGATGGTTTTTCAAAAATGTACTTGATCGGGTCCATCCTCGAGATCAACCAAGTAGTGTGATACAACATATACTATCGGAGCCTATGCGCAGCCCATGCTAATGAACAACAAGTTTTCTCCAATATGGAGTAGTTTGTCTCACAACTTGTGAATTTCTTGCTCAAGTAGTAGATCGCATGCTTTATCCTCCCAGATGAATCATGTTGCCCTAACATACACCCCATCGAATTGTCCGATACAGTCAAGTAGAGGATAAGCGGTTTCCCAGCAGCCAGAGGCATCAAGACTGGCGGATTTTGTAAATACTGTTTGATTCTCTCAAAAGCACTTTGACACTCATCATTCCATTCTGACGGGTTATTCTTCTGAAGTAACTTAAAAATTGGCTCACACGTGGTTGTCAACTGTGAAATGAACCTTGCAATATAATTGAGTCTCCCCAAGAAACCTCTGACTTCTTTCTCGGTGCGAGGAGGAGGCATCTCCATGATCGCCTTTACCTTGTCCTGATCTACTTCAATACCTCTTCTGCTGACAATGAAACCCAACAACTTCCCTGAGGTTGCCCCAAATGTGCATTTTGGGGGTTCAACTTCAGTTGGTGCCTTCTCAACCTTTTGAACAACTTCTCCAGGTTAATCACGTGATCTTCATCCTCCTTTGACTTAGCAATCATGTCATCCACATACACCTCAATCTCTTTATGCATTATATCATGAAACAGAGTGACCATGGCTCGCTGATAAGTAGCGTCTGCATTTTTTAGACCAAATGGCATGACTTTGTAACAAAAGGTACCCCATAAAGTGATGAAAGTAGTTTTCTCTTGATCTTCCGGTGCCATCTTGATTTGATTATATTCTGAGAATCCATCCATGAAGGAGAACGCAAAATGTTTAGCCGTGTTGTCTACCAGTATGTCAATTTGGGGTAAAGGAAAGTCTTCCTTCGGGCTCGCCCGATTAAGATCCCTGTAATCCACGTACATTCGAACCTTACCATCCTTCTTTGGGACTGGTACGATATTTACAACCTATTCGGGGTCTTTTGCCACAGCAACGAATCCTGCATCAAACTGCTTTTTTACTTCATCTCTAATCTTTAAAAGCATCTCCGGCTTCAATCTCCTCAACTTTTGCTTCACTGGCAGACAATCTGGTTTTAATGGCAGTCTATGGACCACTACATTCGTATCAAGTCCTGGCATATCCTGATATGACCATGCAAAAACATCCTGGTATTCATGCAGCAAATCTATCAATCTTTCTCTATCTCCTCCTTCAAAAGCTGCACCAATCCTAACCTCCTTTTTCTGATCTTCAGTTCCCAAGTTAACAACCTCAGTAATTTCTTTGTGCGGCTGAATTATCTTTTCTTCTTGATTAACTTGTCTCAACATTTCTGGCGATATCTCAAATTCATCCTCAGTGTCAAAGTCAGATTCAACATTGTTAATGGGTGCCCCAAAATCTAGTTCATTAGGTTCATCTTCTTCATTATCATCAATTTCAGTCCTGTTAAAATGGAATGTGTGAAATTTGGAATTTTGGAAGTGATAGATGAAATGAAGTGAATAGATGTGAGAATTTTGAACAAAGATTTTTATTTATGATAAGCATAGTAGAATCATCAGAAACATGAGAACATGCAAAGGCCATACTATGTGAATTCATCAAAAGATAAAGTAAAGACATGCTCATTACAAAAACCCAATCAGTAGCCGTGAGCTGGACCACAGATTATAGTGCATATGGAGATTACTCTTGAAGGCTGTTGATAAAGACTGGCAATTCAAAACTGGTCCAGTTGTTGAGCTCAAAACCTGGAGGCTGAGTGACAACATAATAAGACTTAGCAGCAAAGTTCTGATCCTCCTCTATAACGGCGACATGAAAATCTTCAAACTGCTCACAGAGCTCTCCAAAATTTGCCCCAGTTCGACTCTTTTCAACTTGATCAACATGAAGATTAAGGATCAATCTCCCTGGAATTGCCTCTACATTGAGCGGATTGACCTTTTCCAAGAAATCTCCAAACACGAAACTGTCATAAAGCCAGGGGATTGACTTTTTTGGGACATCCAGCTCTCGACCCTTAAAACTAGCGATTTGCTTTGCCTGTTTCTCAACCTGGACCTGTATCCTATCAGCTCTACTTGGCTTATACCCAAGCCCCCAGCGTTCAGCTTGTTTCAATACAGCTATCCGCTTCTTTATCCCCTGGTTGGAATCCCATCTTCAACATAATTCTTCCAATAAACTTAGCCACTTTTGACAAACGGGGCTGCACCAAAAGCTGCTCTTCCTTCACAAAATTAGCAGTAGCAATCTCAAAGGATTGGAATGAGCTTTCAATCCCCTGCAGGGGCGCGTCAATATGGAGTGAGTTTGAGACACTAGCCACCATCCATTCCGGCTGGCCCTTAACAATGTAAACTCTTCCTCCGTGAGCAAATTTGAGATTCTGATGTAAAGATGATGGTACCGCACCAGCAGTACGGATCCACAGCCTCCCTAACAAGCAACTGTAAGTAGGCGATATATCCATCACCATAAAAGACATATTGAAGGTCACATTTGCAATCTCCAGTGGGACCTCGATCTCTCCCATTATCTCCTTCCTGGTTCCATCAAAGGCTTTAGCTACTACTAGTACTTGCTTCAAATATGATCTATCAATTGGCAATCTATCAAAAGTTTCCTTTGGCAGCGACGATCCATTGTCAATCAAAATACTCGCCACCTCAAAACCCCTACACATGGCAGAAATATGCAACGCCTTGTTATGACCCATCCCTTCATCTGGAATCTCTTCTTCAGTGAATGATAACAAGTGAGTTGCGAGCATATTTTCGACGATCCCATCAAAAGATTCTGTCGGTATCTTTTCTGGCACATAGGCTGGATTCAGCATTCTCAACAACACTTTACGGTGTGGCTCCGAACTCATGATTAATTCTAGGATGGAAATCTTTGCTGGGGTCTTTTTCAGTTGGTCTACAATCATATATTCACTTTGACGGACAATCTTTAGAAACTCCTGAATTTCTCCATCAGTCACTGTTTTCTTAATTTCTTCACATACAATCTGATCTTTTTTCAAATTTTTCAAATTCTCTTTTGCTCCTACGACATCTTTTCCCTTCCTTTTCCTTTCGGCTTCTGTTCCTGACACTGGGTCACTTGACTCCACTCGAGAGTAAACTCATCCAGTTCGGGTTATCCTGCTCACTCCTGAGATGTTACCCACAGCAACCCCAGGATCACTTTTCTCGTATACCCACGGAACAGCCTTATCACTCACGTAAGCAGGCTTTGAAGGAAGTGGACTTTTTACAATCAGTTGATCCTCTAAAAAGTACTGCAAGACAATTGGCTTTGCCCACCTACCAGGCCTTGGTCCCTTATAGAATTCATCCCCGATAACATTGACTGCACTTGAGCACCCTGACTTTACCCCAAATATTAATTTCTTGCTATCAATCAAATCTTGCACCCTTGCTTGAAATTGAAAACAACTCTCCATAGAATGTCCTCGAATGCCCTTGTGAAATTCACAAGTCTTCAATTCATCATAGCCATCATATTTCAATGTCAAGTCCAGCTCCTTTGTTTTAATAAGTCCCTCCTTTTCCAATGCATCCAGCACCAAACTCAAAGGCATAATTACCTCTACAATTGTCCTCCTAAATTCACCAGAACCCTCAACGGCATTAGTATCTCCATTGCCATGATCCGACAGAGGATTAGTGGTCACATCGGGCTTCCTGATCCCATCAAAATTCAACCATGCAGAATTGACCATATTTTGCACAATCCTCTTGAAGGTCAGACAATTTTCAATTGAATGTCCAGGCGCATCCCCGTGATAAGCACATGTCACCTCAGGGTTATACCAAAGGAGGGTAAGGTAGATTCTGGGGTCCTCTTCCCGGGATAGGTGCAATAGCTGAATTAGGCAATAACTTCTCATAACATTGGGCATAGGTCATGGGTATTGGAGTAAATTGTTCAAGCTGCCTTCGGGGTTTGGGGTTATTTTCAAAGTTTTGGTAATTTTGGTGAGGTGGTTGGTAAGCTTGTTGAGGTAATTGGTAATTTTGCTGAGGTGGTTGATAAACTTGATGAGGTGGTTGGTAAGTTGGCTGAGATAGTCGATAAGAAGGCTGAGGTGGCAGGTATGAATTTGAGTTTGGGTAGTGGTTATATGGACTGGACAGCCTGGGAGCATTGCTTCGCGGCCTGTAATCAGAAGTGGGAGACCCATAAGTGGGATTGCCGCTATAATTAACGGTATGCACCTCATTTTCCTTTTTCTTCATCTTCCCTCCCTTCTGATATTCTGGTTTCTCAAATATCGGGACGCTAATGCTGATATTTCCTCTCTGCATACATCTCTCAATACGTTCCCCTGCTCGGATCATTTCTCCTAAACCTGCGTGCCCCCCTCCAGCAATTTTTGAAGTATAAGGCTCTCGAAGTGCGTCAATGAATGCGTTAACTAGATCTTGTTCCGCCAGCGGAGGGTGTATCTGGGATGTTAAGTCTCTCCATCTATGGGCCCAATCCCGAAAACTTTCTCCTTCCTTCATGACAGTACACTGAAGGTCATAGATGGTAGGGACCTTCTCCATGTTATACTCATACTTCTTCAGAAACAAATTAGCCAGATCCTCCCAGGTATCAACAGAAGACGGATCTAAGCTTGTAAACCACTGAGTTGCACTCCCTGTCAAACTTTCTTGGAAAAAGTGAATCAATATCTTCTCATCGTGAACATATGGCTGCATCCTCCGACAATACATGGTCAGATGATCTAGAGGAATTCCAGTACCATCGAAGAGAGTAAAAGCAGGAAGCTTGAAATCAGGAGGAATAATCAGATCTTTCACCAAACATAGCTTATGTGGGCTTAAAGCACCAACAGGCCCAAATCCTTCAATTGAACTTATCCATTTTTCCATCTTTTTGTACTGCTCAACAGTAAGACCTTTTCCTTCTTCCTCTTTAACCTCTACGGGCATGACATATGTTTTCTGTTGGGAATCCAATGATGGAAATCCACCATCCCGAGCTGCCCCGACTATCGATGCACATCCTGAGAAATCCATTATCGTGTTGTCATACAACTGATGCATGGGATCTCCTCTCTGTGCTGAACTTTCTACAACTGCTTTTCCTTTCATGAATTACGACATCTGAGTAACCAGCATAGCCATTTGTTCTTTTAGATCTGTAATTTTCTGGCTTTGCTTTTGGATCAGTTCCTTCTGCTGTTCGTTCTCCATTGTTCTAGCAATTCACAATTGTAATCTGGTGCGATAAGGATGACGGTGATATAAATGAACTTGTGCTTTTCCTTTTTTAAGTGCCACCTAAATGATGAAAGAAATTTTTTATTAATTAATCAGTTTTATTACTTATGCTCATGCATGACTGTGAATTTTTGGTGAATTTCTTAATCTATCAAATGACAAAGAATGTGACTAGTGAATGCATGGGAGTATGAAAAGAATAAGTATAATGATTAGAAAAAGGACAACAAATATAGTATATAAACAATTGATTTATTGTATATGCAAAGGTAATGAATAATGTACATGATAGGTATATATGAACAAGTATATATGAACATGTGTGGATAATTAACAAGTGCACAAGTATATATGGACATGTATGGATAATTAACAAATGTACAAGTATATATGGACATGTTGGGTCATTATACTTGTGCATGATCATAACCTAGGCTAACATATATGACAAATGTATAAAAGATGTACATGTGTGTTTTGATGAATGAATACATACAAGTATGCATCAAGTACATATAAACATGTAAATGAGGAATAAAGGTACAGGGTATTTAAATGTATAGGAAATAAATAGAGTTAAGGATAGGAGAATCCCTCATTGTTCCTAAACAAAATCAGGTTCCTACAAACTTCTACAGGTCTCAAACCAGATCTAAGGGTTATCTAATGTGCATATGGGTGGCATATCTAACTATAACGCGGCTACGCGAGAGGCCACTGGATCAGGTTAGCTCACACCCCATATCTGGAAGTGGAGCCCATCCCCCAATATCTTGAAGGGATGTCAATCCAGGAGGATATCTTTCCTTGCTTACGTGAGGACAAAATCCATCAAAAGCAAAGATCAACCCTCACTAATCACTAGTAGGACCCGGTTTTTATGGGCCATTTGTATGCATGTGAATGGTGATGTGTGTGTGGGGAAATCATACCATATCCTCAACAAACACTCAAACACTCAAATTTTATGAAACCAAAAACTTGTTATTTTATCTACAATCATGAACAAACACATTAGATTCCTCAAAATGTTGAAAGAAACATGTACAACAAAATAAACAAATCAACCAAATAGGAAAACACCAAAACAACAAGGCCCGACCCCTTTGGTACAACAACCATATTTCCCCAGTGAAGTGCTAGCTGAAGCAACCGGCATGAAAAACAATGAAGTCGCCACCAATTATTTTTTAGGATGCAATTGGACATCCGTTCTGGTCTACGAGAAAAATGGGCAAGGGGGTCTATTGAGCATGGGGAAGGTGTTAGGCACCCGACAACTCCCGAAAACGGTAACCTTTGAATGTTTTGAAAATCTCATTGTGAATGTGATGAAAAATCCACTTAGAGTGGTTTAAAGAAAAAAGGTGCACAGGATCACTGCGGTCATTCATGGCTTGGCCAAAGATTAATAAAAAAATTCCACTTGAAGTGGGTTTTGATGATTTTAAAAGAGAGTGCAAGGGACCACTACGGCCATTCCCGGCTTGGCCAAAAATGTAAAAATTCCACTTGGAGTGGATTTGGATGATTTGAAAAGAGGGTGCACGGGATCACTGTGGCCATTCCCAGCTTGGCCAAAGATTGGATAAAAATCCCACTTGGAGTGGGTTTGGTAATTTGAAAAAGGGTGTGCACGGGATCATTGGGGTCATTCCCGGCTTGGCAAAAGATGAATAAAAATTCCACTTGGAGTGGATTTGGATGATTTGAAAAAAAAAAAGAAAAAAAAAAGGTGTGCACGGGATCATTGGGGCCATTCCCGGCTTGGCCAAAGATGAATAAAAATTCCACTTGGAGTGGATTGGATATTTTTGAAGAAGGGGTTTTTTTGGGGACTTGGTTGATGTACCAAAATGGCCCACAATCAAGGAGAAATGTTCAATTTAAGCCTTACTCACAATTATGTTCTTCATGAGAAAAGAAAGAATTCATTTAAGGCCCATCGGACAGGCCAAATATCTTTAAACCCCCTTTTGGGTCCTTAAATAAATTCTCCTAATCCCTAAAAACATATTTGCTTTCAGGGTCCACGAAATCCAAATGTTTTGTATGAATGCCAGTGGAAGCCCAATATCTTGAAGGCTCCCTGGTATTTAAACGAGACATAAGGGTTCCATAATTTAGTCTTGGTGTATTTATTAAAGTGAGACGGCTTGGATTAATTCTAATGACTAACGCGTTGCATTCATTTTCATTGCATTCAAACAATCCTAGCATATATCTAAGCATCATGGCATAGTGTGAGAAATTAAAGTCCTAAGCATGCATTCTAATGCAATCATCATTCACAAAATCATTTCTTAATTTCTATATGCTTCTAGCATCCAAGAATATCATGTATGCATTTTCTATTTTACATCCACTATTTTTATTACACTATTACAAGGCTTACACTTTACAATTATGTATGACAAATAATAAAATGTACAAAAATCCAATATCACCCGCGAGGCCCATTGCTTCAATCCAGCCCAAATTCTCTAAGTATGTTTTTCGACCCAAGTCCTCTAAGTTGCCCTCGGCCCAAGTAGGGTCAAGCCCGATCCGAACCCAACAAATCAAATATAAGAATGGGTCAAATGGGTATTCAATCAAACAATATCAAGTCAAGTCCATATTTAAAGATTCATATACACATATAAACATATACAATATCATACACATGCATCTCCAAACCATGTACATACATATACATATATATAAACACATATAAAATGTACGCACACACACCCATGGTATATACACCCACATACACACACTGTACATATACACACACACTGTACTGCACACACATATACACACACCCTGCACACATATACACACACCATATATATATATATATACACATATACTATATATATATATACACACCATATATACATATATACCGGCCATCAAAGAAAGACAAACTTATCATAATCGGATATCAAAACCAGACATCACATTAAACATCAATACCGTGAGCAGGCAAGATTCAAACCAGAAAAGTCAAAATCAAATATTAAAGCCACATGCTAGCATAATGAGAAAACTGATATAGCAAGGTCAGTTATCAACACTAGCAAGCAAACGCACACGGACCAAATTTCATTCAAATCATACATGTATCCACAAACTACATAAGACTAGTATAACTTCAATCATGACCATATACTACGAACTTGAACAAAACACAATCAAGAGATCAATAACTTGGAGAAGCAAGAACAGAGGAGACAACTCCATAGAAACAGAACTAAAGAAATACGGATATTGAACCAAGAAGGATGTAATCTAAGAACAAACCCAGACAGAAACCAAAATAAAGAAATGGAACATGGACGACGTCGGAATCGAATCAAGGAAATAGAACCCAAATCAAAACGAGTTTGCCAGACGTTACCCTTGAAGAATTTAAACCCATTTTCTCCTATTTCTTCTCTAATTTCAGCTGCTCTCCCTTCTCCTTCTCGTCTTTTCTCCTTTTTTCTTCTGTGTTTGTTGTTCTCTTTTCTTTTTCTCTCCTGGCTGCTCCCTTTTTCCTTTTGTTGTGCAGCCCCCCTTCTCAAAGAATGTTGTCTTTCTTTTATATTAAGAGAATGAGACCACCTCTCTCCTAAAACCCTAGTTCTTTCAATTTGTCTCTTTTGCCCTTATTTTTTCTTTCCTTTTAACCAAGGTGGCTATTCTTTTTGGTCTTTTCCACTTTTAATTTTTCATTTAATTTATTTATTTTTATTCTCTAGATATTTTCTACGGTTTTGTTGTATTGGGCTTGAGTTTGAATTTTATGGGCTTATGGTCCAAGAAATGGGTCTTCGGATTTTTGTATGTTTGTGGGTCCATGAAATACGCCTTGAATTTTTGTGTAAGCATGTGGGCCTCTTACACGGGCTCATGAATTTTGAATTTTTGCTTTTATTAATTATTCTTCGACCGGACAAAAATCGGTTACTACAGGTATCTTTATCGAACGAAACGTTGTACGAAAGCTAAACAAGCAAGTTAGACTTCTAAGAACACTAAATAGGGTACAACGATCATTTCAAGTTTTGTGCAATTTCAAACATAACTGGGTCTATTGGTATCTTTACCTAACGAAACCTTGTACGAAAGCTAAACTAGCAAGTTAGACTTCTAAGAACAACAAATAGAGTACAACGGTCCACTTTGATGCTTTAGGAATGCTCAATTCTATCCATAGACAAACTTTTCAAGTTTTGTGCAATTTCAAACATAACTTGGTCCATCGGCATCTTTACCTAACGAAACATTGTACGAAATCTAAACTAGAATGTTAGACTTCTAAGAACACTAAATAGAGTACAACGGTCCACTTTGATGCTTTGGGAATGCTCAATTCTATCCATACACGGGCTTTTCAAGTTTTGTGCAATTTAAAGCATAACTTGGTGTATTGGCATCTTTACCTAACGAAACATTGTACGAAAGCTAAACTAGCATGTTAGACTTCTAAGAACACTAAATAGAGTACAACGGTCCACTTTGATGCTTTGGGAATGCTCAATTCTATCCATACACGGGCTTTTCAAGTTTTGTGCAATTTCGAACATAACTTGGTCTATTGGTATCTGTACCTAACAAAACGTTGTACGAAAGCTAAACTAGCAAGTTAGATTTCTAAGAACACTAAATGAAGTTTAACGGTCCACTTTGATTCTTTCGAATTGCTCAACTCTCTGCATAGACGAGCTTTTCAAGTTTTTGTGCAATTTCAAACATAACTTGGTCTATTGGCATCTTTACCTAACGAAATGTTCTACGAAAGCTAAACTAGCAAGTTAGACTTCTGAGAAAACTAAATAGAGTACAACGGTCCACTTTGATGCTTTAAGAATCCTCAATTCTGCCCGTAGACAAACATTTCAACTTTTGTGTAATTTCAAACATAACTTGGTCTATTGGCATCTTTACCTAACTATTGAGTGCTCTTGAAAGTCTAACTTGCTAATTGAGCCTTCGTGCCACGTTTCGTAACGTAAAGACGCGAATAGAGCAAGTTATGTCTCAAATTGCACAAAAACGTTTAAAGCTACTTTATGGAGAGAGTTGAGCACTTCCAAAGCATCAATGTGGACCGTTGTACTCTATTGAGGGCTATTAAACGTCTAACTTGCTAGTTGAGCCTTCGTGCCACGTTTCGTAAGGTAAAGACGCGAATAGACCAAGTTACGTCTCAAATTGCACAAAAACGTGAAAAGCTCCTCTATGGAGAGAGTTGACCACTTCCGAAGCATCAATGTGGACCGTTGTAATCTATTTAGTGCTCTTAAAAGTCTAACTATCTAGTTGAGCCTTCGTGCCACGTTTGTTAAGGTAAAGATGCGAATAGACCAAGTTATGTTTGAAATTGCACAAAAACATGAAATGCTCCACTATGGAGAGAGTTGAGCAATTCCAAAGCATGAATGTGGACCGTTGTACTCTATTTAGTTCTCTGAAAAGTCTAACTTGCTAGTTGAGCCTTCGTGCCACGTTTCGTAAGGTAAAGACGCGAATAGACCAAGTTATGTCTCCAATTGCACTAAAACGTGAAAAGCTCCTCTACGGAGAGAGTTGAGCACTTCCAAAGCATCAATGTGGACCGTTGCACTCTATTTAGTGCTCTTAAAAGTCTAACTATCTAGTTGAGCCTTCGTGCCACGTTTGTTAAGGTAAAGATGCGAATAGACCAAGTTATGTTTGAAATTGCACAAAAACATGAAATGCTCCACTATGGAGAGAGTTGAGCAATTCCAAAGCATTAATGTGGACTGTTGTACTCTATTTAGTTCTCTGAAAAGTCTAACTTGCTAGTTGAGCCTTCGTGCCACGTTTTGTAAGGTAAAGACGCGAATAGACCAAGTTATGTCTCCAATTGCACTAAAACGTGAAAAGCTCCTCTATGGAGAGAGTTGAGCACTTCCAAAGCATCAATGTGGACCGTTGCACTCTATTTAGTGCTCTTAAAAGTCTAACTTGCTATTTGAGCCTTCGTGCCACGTTTCGTAACGTAAAGACGTGAATGGACCGAGTTATGTCTCAAATTGCACAAAAACGTGAAAAGCTCCACTATGGAGAGAGTTGAGCAATTCCAAAGCATGAATGTGGACCGTTGTACTCTATTTAGCGCTCTTAAAAGTCTACCTTGCTAGTTGGGCCTTCGTGCCACGTTTCGTAAGGTAAATATGTGAATAGACCCAGTTATGTTTGAAATTGCACAAAAACGTGAAATGCTCCTCTATAGAGAGATTTGAGCAATTCCAAAGCATGAATGTGGACCATTGTACTCTATTTAGCACTCTTAAAAGTCTAACTTTCTAGTTGGGCCTTCGTGCCATGTTTCGTAAGGTAAAGATGTGAATAGACCCAGTTATGTTTGAAATTGCACAAAAACGTGAAATGCTCCTCTATGGAGAGAGTTGAGCAATTCCAAAGCATGAATGTGGACCTTTGTACTCTATTTGGTGCTCTTAAAAGTCTAACTTGCTAGTTGAGCCTTCGTGCCACGTTTCGTAAGGTAAAGACGCGAATAGACCAAGTTATGTCTCCAATTGCACAAAAACGTGAAATGCTCCTCTATGGAGAGAGTTGAGCAATTCCAAAGCATGAATGTGGACCTTTGTACTCTATTTGGTGCTCTTAAAAGTCTAACTTGCTAGTTGAGCCTTCGTGCCACGTTTCGTAAGGTAAAGACGCGAATAGACCAAGTTATGTCTCCAATTGCACAAAAACGTGAAAAGCTCCTCTATGGAGAGAGTTGAGCACTTCTGAAGCATCAATGTGGACCGTTGTACTCTATTTAGTACTCTTAAAAGTCTAACTTGCTAGTTGAGCCTTCGTGCACGTTTCGTAAGGTAAAGACGCGAATAGACCAAGTTATGTCTCAAAATGCACAAAAACGTGAAAAGCTCCTCTATGGAGAGAGTTGAGCACTTCCGAAGCATCAATGTCGACCGTTGTACTCTATTTAGTGCTCTTAAAAATCTAACTATCTAGTTGAGCCTTCGTGCCTCGTTTCTTAAGGTAAAGATGCGAATAGACCAAGTTATGTTTGAAATTGCACAAAAACGTGAAATGCTCCACTATGGAGAGAGTTGAGCAATTCCAAAGCATGAATGTGGACCGTTGTACTCTATTTAGTGCTCTTAAAAGTCTAACTTGCTAGTTGAGCCTTCGTCTCACGTTTCGTAAGGTAAAGACGTGAATAGACCAAGTTATGTCTCCAATTACAGAAAAACGTGAAAAGCTCCTCTATGGAGAGAGTTGAGCACTTGCAAAGCATCAATGTGGACCGTTGTACTCTATTTAGTGCTCTTAAAAGTCTAACTTGCTATTTGAGCCATCGTGCCACGTTTCGTAACGTAAAGACGCGAATGGACCGAGTTATGTCTCAAATTGCACAAAAACGTGAAAAGCTCCACTATGGAGAGAGTTCAGCAATTCCAAAGCATGAATGTGGACCGTTGTACTCTATTTAGCGCTCTTAAAAGTCAAACTTGCTAGTTGGGCCTTCGTGCCACGTTTCGTAAGGTAAAGATGTGAATAGACCCAGTTATGTTTGAAATTGCACAAAAACGTGAAATGCTCATCTATGGAGAGAGTTGAGCAATTCCAAAGCATGAATGTGGACCATTGTACTCTATTTAGCGCTCTTAAAAGTCTAACTTGCTAGTTGAGCCTTCGTGCCACGTTTCGTAAGGTAAAGATGTGAATAGACCCAGTTATGCCTCGAATCGCACAAAAAGGTGAAAAGCTCCTCTATGGAGAGAGTTGAGCACTTCCAAAGCATCAATGTGGACCGTTGTACTCTATTTAGTACTCTTAGAAGTCTAACTTGCTGGTTGTGCCTTCGTGTCATGTTTCGTAAGGTAAAGACGTGAATAGACCAAGTTATGTCTCCAATTGCACAAAAACGTCAAAAGCTCCTCTATGGAGAGAGTTGAGCACTTCCAAAGCATCAATGTGGACCGTTGCACTCTATTTAGTGCTCTTAAAAGTCTAACTTGCTATTCGAGTCATCGTGCCACGTTTCGTAACGTAAAGACGCGAATGGACCGAGTTATGTCTCAAATTGCACAAAAACGTGAAAAGCTCCACTATGGAGAGAGTTGAGCAATTCCAAAGCATGAATGTGGACCGTTGTACTCTATTTAGCGCTCTTAAAAGTCTAACTTGCTAGTTGGGCCCTCGTGCCACGTATCGTAAGGTAAAGATGCGAATAGACCCAGTTATGTTTGAAATTGCACAAAAACATGAAAAGCTCCTCTATGGAGAGAGTTGAGCAATTCCAAAGCATGAATGTGGACCGTTGTACTCTATTTGGTGCTCTTAAAAGTCTAACTTGCTAGTTGAGCCTTCGTGCCACGTTTCGTAAGGTAAAGACGCGAATAGACCAAGTTATGTTTCCAATTGCACAAAAACGTGAAAAGCTCCTCTATGGAGAGAGTTGTGCACTTCCGAAGCATCAATGTGGACCGTTGTACTCTATTTAGTGCTCTTGAAAGTCTAACTTGCTAGTTGAGCCTTCGTGCCACGTTTCGTAACGTAAAGAAGCGAATAGAGGAAGTTATGCCTCAAATTGCACAAAAACGTGAAAAGCTCCTCTATGGAAATAGTTGAGCAATTCCAAAGCATGAATGTGGACCGTTGTACTCTATTTAGTGCTCTTAAAAGTCTAACTTGCTAGTTGGGCCTTCGTGCCACGTTTCGTAAGGTAAAGACGCGAATAGACCAAGTTATGTCTCGAATTGCACAAAAACGTGAAAAGCTCCTCTATGGAGAGAGTTGAGCACTTCCAAAGCATCAATGTGGACCGTTGTACTCTATTTAGTACTCTTCAAAGTATAACTTGCTACTTGAGCCTTCGTGCCACGTTTCGTAAGGTAAAGATGCGAATAAACCCAGTTATGTTTGAAATTGCACAAAAACGTGAAATGCTCCTCAATGGAGAGAGTTGAGCAATTCCAAAGCATGAATGTGGACCGTTGTACTCTATTTAGTGCTCTTAAAAGTCTAACTTGCTAGTTGAGCCTTCGTGCCACGTTTCGTAAGGTAAAGACGCGAATAGACCAAGTTATGTCTCAAAATACACAAAAACGTGAAAAGCTCCTCTATGGAGAGAGTTGAGCACTTCCGAAGCATGAATGTGGACCGTTGTACTCTATTTAGTGCTCTTAAAAGTCTAACTTGCTGGTTGAGCCTTCGTGCCATGTTTCGTAAGGTAAAGATGCGAATAGACCCAGTTATGTTTGAAATTGCACAAAAACGTGAAATGCTCCTCTATGGAGAGAGTTGAGCAATTCCAAAGCATCAATGTGGACCGTTTTACTCTATTTAGTGCCCTTAAAAGTCTAACTTGCTAGCTGAGCCTTCGTGCCACGTTTCGTAAGGTAAAGACACGAATAGACGAAGTTATGTCTCAAATTGCATAAAAACGTGAAAAGCACCTCTATGGAGAGAGTTGAGCACTTCTGAAGCATCAATGTGGACTGTTGTACTCTATTTAGTGCTCCTAAAAGTCTAACTTACTGGTTGAGCCTTCGTGCCACGTTTCGTAAGGTAAAGACTCGAATAGAGCAAGTTATGTCTCAAATTACACAAAAACGTGAAAAGCTCCTCTATGGAGAGAGTTGAGCACTTCCAAAGCATCAATGTGGACCGTTGTACTCTATTTAGTGCTCTTAAAAGTCTAACTTGCTAGTTGAGCCTTCGTGCCACGTTTCGTAACGTAAAGAGGCGAATAGAGCAAGTTATGTCTCAAATTCCACAAAAACGTGAAAAGCTCCTCTATGGAGAGAGTTGAGCACTTCCAAAGCATCAATGTGGACCGTTTCACTCTATTTAGTGCTCTTAAAAGTCTAACATGCTATTTGAGCCTTCGTGCCACGTTTCGTAACGTAAAGACGTGAATGGACCGAGTTATATCTCAAATTGCACAAAAACGTGAAAAGCTCCACTATGGAGAGAGTTGAGCAATTCCAAAGCATGAATGTGGACCGTTGTACTCTATTTAGCGCTCTTAAAAGTATAACTTGCTAGTTGGGCCTTCGTGCCACGTTCCGTAAGGTAAAGATGCGAATAGACCCAGTTATGTTTGAAATTGCACAAAAACGTGAAATGCTCCTCTATGGAGAGGGTTGAGCAATTCCAAAGCATGAATGTGGACCGTTGTACTCTATTTAGAGCTCTGAAAAGTCTAACTATCTAGTTGAGCCTTCGTGCCACGTTTCTTAAGGTAAAGATGCGAATAGACCAAGTTATGTTTGAAATTGCACAAAAACGTGAAATGCTCCACTATGGAGAGAGTTGAGCAATTCCAAAGCATGAATGTGGACCGTTGTACTCTATTTAGTGCTCTTAAAAGTCTAACTTGCTAGTTGAGCCTTCGTGCCACGTTTCGTAACGTAAAGAGGCGAATAGAGCAAGTTCTGTCTCAAATTGCACAAAAACAAGAAAAGATCCTCTGTGGAGAGAGTTGAGCACTTCCAAAGCATCAATGTGGACCGGTGCACTCTATTTAGTGCTCTTAAAAGTCTAACTTGCTATTTAAGCCTTCGTGCCACGTTTCGTAACGTAAAGAGGCGAATAGAGCAAGTTATGTCTCAAATTGCACAAAAACGTGAAAAGCTCCTTTATGGAGAGAGTTGAGCAATTCCAAAGCATGAATGTGGACAGTTGTACTCTATTTAGTGCTCTTAAAAGTCTAACTCGCTATTTGAGCCTTAGTGCCACGTTTCGTAAAGTAAAGACGCGAATGGACCGAGTTATATCTTAAATTGCACAAAAACGTGAAAAGCTCCACTATGGAGAGAATTGAGCAATTCCAAAGCATGAATGTGGACCGTTGTACTCTATTTGGTGCTCTTAAAAGTCTAACTTGCTAGTTGAGCCTTCGTGCCATGTTTCGTAAGGTAAAGACGCGAATAGACCAAGTTATGTCTCAAAATGCACAAAAACGTGAAAAGCTCCTCTATGGAGAGAGTTGAGCACTTCCGAAGGATCAATGTGGACCGTTGTACTCTATTTAGTGCTCTTAAAAGTCTAACTTGCTAGTTGAGCCTTCGTGCCACGTTTCGTAACGTAAAGAAGCGAATAGAGCAAGTTATTTCTCAAATTGCACAAATACGTGAAAAGCTCCTGTATGGAAAGAGTTGAGCAATTCCAAAGCATGAATGTGGACCGTTGTACTCTATTTAGTGCTCTTAAAAGTCTAACTTGCTGGTTGAGCCTTCGTGCCACGTTTCGTAAGGTAAAGATGCGAATAGACCCAGTTATGTTTGAAATTGCACAAAAACGTGAAATGCTCCTCGATGGAATGAGTTGAGCAATTCCAAATCATGAATGTGGACAGTTGTACTCTATTTAGTGCCCTTAAAAGTCTAACTTGCTAGTTGAGCCTTCGTGCCACGTTTCGTAAGGTAAAGACGCGAATAGACGAAGTTTTGTCTCAAATTGCACAAAAACGTGAAAAGCACCTCTATGGAGAGAGTTGAGCACTTCCGAAGCATCAATGTGGACCGTTGTACTCTATTTAGTGCTCTTAAAAGTCTAACCTGCTGGTTGAACCTTCGTGCCACGTTTCGTAAGGTAAAGACGCGAATAGAGGAAGTTATGTCTCAAATTGCACAAAAACGTGAAAAGCTCCTCTATGGAGAGAGTTGAGCACTTCCGAAGGATCAATGTGGACCGTTGTACTCTATTTAGTGCTCTTAAAAGTCTAACTTGCTAGTTGAGCCTTCGTGCCACGTTTCGTAACGTAAAGAAGCGAATAGAGCAAGTTATGTCTCAAATTGCACAAATACGTGAAAAGCTCCTGTATGGAAAGAGTTGAGCAATTCCAAAGCATGAATGTGGACCGTTGTACTCTATTTAGTGCTCTTAAAAGTCTAACTTGCTGGTTGAGCCTTCGTGCCACGTTTCGTAAGGTAAAGATGCGAATAGACCCAGTTATGTTTGAAATTGCAAAAAAACGTGAAATGCTCCTCGATGGAATGAGTTGAGCAATTCCAAATCATGAATGTGGACAGTTGTACTCTATTTAGTGCCCTTAAAAGTCTAACTTGCTAGTTGAGCCTTCGTGCCACGTTTCGTAAGGTAAAGACGCGAATAGACGAAGTTATGTCTCAAATTGCACAAAAACGTGAAAAGCACCTCTATGGAGAGAGTTGAGCACTTCCGAAGCATCAATGTGGACCGTTGTACTCTATTTAGTGCTCTTAAAAGTCTAACCTGCTGGTTGAACCTTCGTGCCACGTTTCGTAAGGTAAAGACGCGAATAGAGGAAGTTATGTCTCAAATTGCACAAAAACGTGAAATGCTCCTCTATGGAGAGAGTTGAGCAATTCCAAATCATGAATGTGGACCGTTGTACTCTATTTAGTGCCCTTAAAAGTCTAACTTGCTAGTTGAGCCTTCGTGCCACGTTTCGTAACGTAAAGAGGTGAATAGAGCAAGTTATGTCTCAAATTGCACAAAAACGTGAAAAGCTCCTCTGTGGAGAGAATTGAGCACTTCCAAAGCATCAATGTGGACCGTTGCACTCTATTTAGTGCTCTTAAAAGTCTAACTTGCTAGTTGAGCCTTCGTGCCACGTTTCGTAACGTAAAGACGCGAATGGACCGAGTTATGTCTCAAATTGCACAAAAACGTGAAAAGCTCCACTATGGAAAGAGTTGAGCAATTCCAAAGCATGAATGTGGACCGTTGTACTCTATTTAGCGCTCTTAAAAGTCTAACTTGCTAGTTGGGCCTTCGTGCCACGTTTCGTAAGGTAAAGATGCGAATAGACCCAGTTATGTTTGAAATTGCACAAAAACGTGAAATGCTCCCCTATGGAGAGGGTTGAGCAATTCCAAAGCATGAATATGGACCGTTGTACTCTATTTGGTGCTCTTAAAAGTCTAACTTGCTAGTTGAGCCTTCGTCCCACGTTTCGTAAGGTAAAGACGCGAATAGACCAAGTTATGTCTCCAATTGCACAAAAACGTGAAAAGCTCCTCTATGGAGAGAGTTGAGCACTTCCGAAGCATCAATGTGGACCGTTGTTCTCTATTTAGTGCTCTGAAAAGTCTAACTTGCTAGTTGAGCCATCGTGCCACGTTTCGTAACGTAAAGAAGCGAATGGAGCAAGTTATGTCTCAAATTGCATAAAAACGTGAAACGCTCCTCTATGGAGAGAGTTGAGCAATTCCAAAGCATGAATGTGCACCTTTGTACTCTATTTAGTGCTCTTAAAAGTCTAACTTGCTAGTTGGGCCTTCGTGCCACGTTTCGTAAGGTAAAGACGTGAATAGACGAAGTTATGTCTCAAATTGCACAAAAACGTGAAAAGCACCTCTATGGAGAGAGTTGAGCACTTCCGAAGCATCAATGTGGACCGTTGTACTCTATTTAGTGCTCTTAAAAGTCTAACCTGCTGGTTGAATCTTCGTGCCACGTTTCGTAAGGTAAAGACGCGAATAGAGGAAGTTATGTCTCAAATTGCACAAAAACGTGAAATGCTCCTCTATGGAGAGAGTTGAGCACTTCCGAAGGATCAATGTGGACCGTTGTACTCTATTTAGTGCTCTTAGAAGTCTAACTTTCTAGTTGAGCCTTCGTGCCACGTTTCGTAACGTAAAGAAGCGAATAGAGCAAGTTATGTCTCAAATTGCACAAATACGTGAAAAGCTCCTCTATGGAAAGAGTTGAGCAATTCCAAAGCATGAATGTGGACCGTTGTACTCTATTTAGTGCTCTTAAAAGTCTAACTTGCTAGTTGAGCCTTCGTGCCACGTTTCGTAAGGTAAAGACGCGAATAGACGAAGTTATGTCTGAAATTGCACAAAAACGTGAAAAGCACCTCTATGGAGAGAGTTGAGCACTTCCGAAGCATCAATGTGGACCGTTGTACTCTATTTAGTGCTCTTAAAAGTCTAACCTGCTGGTTGAACCTTCGTGCCACGTTTCGTAAGGTAAAGACGCGAATAGACGAAGTTTTGTCTCAAATTGCACAAAAACGTGAAAAGCACCTCTATGGAGAGAGTTGAGCACTTCCGAAGCATCAATGTGGACCGTTGTACTCTATTTAGTGCTCTTAAAAGTCTAACCTGCTGGTTGAACCTTCGTGCCACGTTTCGTAAGGTAAAGACGCGAATAGAGGAAGTTATGTCTCAAATTGCACAAAAACGTGAAAAGCACCTCTATGGAGAGAGTTGAGCACTTCCGAAGCATCAATGTGGACCGTTGTACTCTATTTAGTGCCCTTAAAAGTCTAACTTGCTAGTTGAGCCTTCGTGCCACGTTTCGTAAGGTAAAGACGCGAATAGACGAAGTTTTGTCTCAAATTGCACAAAAACGTGAAAAGCACCTCTATGGAGAGAGTTGAGCACTTCCGAAGCATCAATGTGGACCGTTGTACTCTATTTAGTGCTCTTAAAAGTCTAACCTGCTGGTTGAACCTTCGTGCCACGTTTCGTAAGGTAAAGACGCGAATAGAGGAAGTTATGTCTCAAATTGCACAAAAACGTGAAATGCTCCTCTATGGAGAGAGTTGAGCACTTCCGAAGCATCAATGTGGACCGTTGTACTCTATTTAGTGCCCTTAAAAGTCTAACTTGCTAGTTGAGCCTTCGTGCCACGTTTCGTAAGGTAAAGACGCGAATAGACGAAGTTTTGTCTCAAATTGCACAAAAACGTGAAAAGCACCTCTATGGAGAGAGTTGAGCACTTCCGAAGCATCAATGTGGACCGTTGTACTCTATTTAGTGCTCTTAAAAGTCTAACCTGCTGGTTGAACCTTCGTGCCACGTTTCGTAAGGTAAAGACGCGAATAGAGGAAGTTATGTCTCAAATTGCACAAAAACGTGAAATGCTCCTCTATGGAGAGAGTTGAGCAATTCCAAATCATGAATGTGGACCGTTGTACTCTATTTAGTGCCCTTAAAAGTCTAACTTGCTAGTTGAGCCTTCGTGCCACGTTTCGTAACGTAAAGAGGTGAATAGAGCAAGTTATGTCTCAAATTGCACAAAAACGTGAAAAGCTCCTCTGTGGAGAGAATTGAGCACTTCCAAAGCATCAATGTGGACCGTTGCACTCTATTTAGTGCTCTTAAAAGTCTAACTTGCTAGTTGAGCCTTCGTGCCACGTTTCGTAACGTAAAGACGCGAATGGACCGAGTTATGTCTCAAATTGCACAAAAACGTGAAAAGCTCCACTATGGAAAGAGTTGAGCAATTCCAAAGCATGAATGTGGACCGTTGTACTCTATTTAGCGCTCTTAAAAGTCTAACTTGCTAGTTGGGCCTTCGTGCCACGTTTCGTAAGGTAAAGATGCGAATAGACCCAGTTATGTTTGAAATTACACAAAAACGTGAAATGCTCCCCTATGGAGAGGGTTGAGCAATTCCAAAGCATGAATATGGACCGTTGTACTCTATTTGGTGCTCTTAAAAGTCTAACTTGCTAGTTGAGCCTTCGTGCCACGTTTCGTAAGGTAAAGACGCGAATAGACCAAGTTATGTCTCCAATTGCACAAAAACGTGAAAAGCTCCTCTATGGAGAGAGTTGAGCACTTCCGAAGCATCAATGTGGACCGTTGTACTCTATTTAGTGCTCTGAAAAGTCTAACTTGCTAGTTGAGCCATCGTGCCACGTTTCGTAACGTAAAGAAGCGAATGGAGCAAGTTATGTCTCAAATTGCATAAAAACGTGAAACGCTCCTCTATGGAGAGAGTTGAGCAATTCCAAAGCATGAATGTGCACCTTTGTACTCTATTTAGTGCTCTTAAAAGTCTAAATTGCTAGTTGGGCCTTCGTGCCACGTTTCGTAAGGTAAAGACGCGAATAGACGAAGTTATGTCTCAAATTGCACAAAAACGTGAAAAGCACCTCTATGGAGAGAGTTGAGCACTTCCGAAGCATCAATGTGGACCGTTGTACTCTATTTAGTGCTCTTAAAAGTCTAACCTGCTGGTTGAATCTTCGTGCCACGTTTCGTAAGGTAAAGACGCGAATAGAGGAAGTTATGTCTCAAATTGCACAAAAACGTGAAATGCTCCTCTATGGAGAGAGTTGAGCACTTCCGAAGGATCAATGTGGACCGTTGTACTCTATTTAGTGCTCTTAGAAGTCTAACTTTCTAGTTGAGCCTTCGTGCCACGTTTCGTAACGTAAAGAAGCGAATAGAGCAAGTTATGTCTCAAATTGCACAAATACGTGAAAAGCTCCTCTATGGAAAGAGTTGAGCAATTCCAAAGCATGAATGTGGACCGTTGTACTCTATTTAGTGCTCTTAAAAGTCTAACTTGCTAGTTGAGCCTTCGTGCCACGTTTCGTAAGGTAAAGACGCGAATAGACGAAGTTATGTCTCAAATTGCACAAAAACGTGAAAAGCACCTCTATGGAGAGAGTTGAGCACTTCCGAAGCATCAATGTGGACCGTTGTACTCTATTTAGTGCTCTTAAAAGTCTAACCTGCTGGTTGAACCTTCGTGCCACGTTTCGTAAGGTAAAGACGCGAATAGAGGAAGTTATGTCTCAAATTGCACAAAAACGTGAAATGCTCCTCTATGGAGAGAGTTGAGCAATTCCAAATCATGAATGTGGCCCGTTGTACTCTATTTAGTGCCCTAAAAAGTCTAACTTGCTAGTTGAGCCTTCGTGCCACGTTTCGTAACGTAAAGAGGTGAATAGAGCAAGTTATGTCTCAAATTGCACAAAAACGTGAAAAGCTCCTCTGTGGAGAGAGTTGAGCACTTCCAAAGCATCAATGTGGACCGTTGCACTCTATTTAGTGCTCTTAAAAGTCTAACTTGCTAGTTGAGCCTTCGTGCCACGTTTCATAACGTAAAGACACGAATGGACCGAGTTATGTCTCAAATTGCACAAAAACGTGAAAAGCTCCACTATGGAAAGAGTTGAGCAATTCCAAAGCATGAATGTGGACCGTTGTACTCTATTTAGCGCTCTTAAAAGTCTAACTTGCTAGTTGGGCCTTCGTGCCACGTTTCGTAAGGTAAAGATGCGAATAGACCCAGTTATGTTTGAAATTGCACAAAAACGTGAAAAGCTCCTCTATGGAGAGAGTTGAGCACTTTCGAAGCATCAATGTGGACCGTTGTACTCTATTTAGTGCTCTTAAAAGTCTAACTTGCTAGTTGAGCCATCGTGCCACGTTTCGTAACGTAAAGAAGCGAATAGAGCAAGTTATGTCTCAAATTGCATAAAAACGTGAAACGCTCCTCTATGGAGAGAGTTGAGCAATTCCAAAGCATGAATGTGGACCGTTGTACTCTATTTAGTGCTCTTAAAAGTCTAACTTGCTAGTTGGGCCTTCGTGCCACGTTTCGTAAGGTAAAGACGCGAATAGACCAAGTTATGTCTCGAATTACACAAAAACGTGAAAAGCTCCTCTATGCAGAGAGTTGAGCACTTCCAAGGCATCAATGTGGACCGTTGTACTCTATTTAGTACTCTTAAAAGTCTAACTTGCTAGTGAGGCTCCGTGCCACGTTTCGCAAGGTAAAGATGCGAATAAACCCAGTTATGTTTGAAATTGGACAAAAACGTGAAAAGCTCCTCTATGGAGAGAGTTGAGCACTTCCGAAGCATCAATGTGGACCGTTGTACTCTATTTAGTGCTCTTAAAAGTCTAACTTGCTGGTTGAGCGTTCGTGCCACGTTTCGTAAGGTAAAGATGCGAATAGACCCAGTTATGTTTGAAATTGCACAAAAACGTGAAATGCTCCTCTGTGGAGAGAGTTGAGCAATTCCAAATCATGAATGTGGACCGTTGTACTCTATTTAGTGCCCTTAAAAGTCTAACTTGCTAGTTGAGCCTTCGTGCCACGTTTCGTAAGGTAAAGACGCGAATAGACGAAGTTACGTCTCAAATTGCACAAAAACGTGAAAAGCACCTCTATGGAGAGAGTTGAGCACTTCCGAAGCATCAATGTGGACCGTTGTACTCTATTTAGTGCTCTTAAACGTCTAACTTGCTGGTTGAGCGTTCGTGCCACGTTTCGTAAGGTAAAGATGCGAATAGACCCAGTTATGTTTGAAATTGCACAAAAACGTGAAATGCTCCTCTATGGGGAGAGTTGAGCACTTCCAAAGCATCAATGTGCACCGTTGTACTCTATTTAGTGCTCTTAAAAGTCTAACTTGCTGGTTGAACCTTCGTGCCACGTTTCGTAAGGTAAAGACGCGAATAGGGCAAGTTATGTCTCAAATTGCAAAAAAACGTGAAATGCTCCTCGATGGAAAGAGTTGAGCAATTCCTAATCATGAATGTGGACCGTTGTACTCTATTTAGTGCCCTTAAAAGTCTAACTTGCTAGTTGAGCCTTCGTGCCACGTTTCGTAAGGTAAAGACGCGAATAGAGGAAGTTATGTCTCAAATTGCACAAAAACGTGAAATGCTCCTCTATGGAGAGAGTTGAGCAATTCCAAATCATGAATGTGGCCCGTTGTACTCTATTTAGTGCCCTAAAAAGTCTAACTTGCTAGTTGAGCCTTCGTGCCACGTTTCGTAACGTAAAGAGGTGAATAGAGCAAGTTATGTCTCAAATTGCACAAAAACGTGAAAAGCTCCTCTGTGGAGAGAGTTGAGCACTTCCAAAGCATCAATGTGGACCGTTGCACTCTATTTAGTGCTCTTAAAAGTCTAACTTGCTAGTTGAGCCTTCGTGCCACGTTTCATAACGTAAAGACACGAATGGACCGAGTTATGTCTCAAATTGCACAAAAACGTGAAAAGCTCCACTATGGAAAGAGTTGAGCAATTCCAAAGCATGAATGTGGACCGTTGTACTCTATTTAGCGCTCTTAAAAGTCTAACTTGCTAGTTGGGCATTCGTGCCACGTTTCGTAAGGTAAAGATGCGAATAGACCCAGTTATGTTTGAAATTGCACAAAAACGTGAAAAGCTCCTCTATGGAGAGAGTTGAGCACTTTCGAAGCATCAATGTGGACCGTTGTACTCTATTTAGTGCTCTTAAAAGTCTAACTTGCTAGTTGAGCCATCGTGCCACGTTTCGTAACGTAAAGAAGCGAATAGAGCAAGTTATGTCTCAAATTGCATAAAAACGTGAAACGCTCCTCTATGGAGAGAGTTGAGCAATTCCAAAGCATGAATGTGGACCGTTGTACTCTATTTAGTGCTCTTAAAAGTCTAACTTGCTAGTTGGGCCTTCGTGCCACGTTTCGTAAGGTAAAGACGCGAATAGACCAAGTTATGTCTCGAATTACACAAAAACGTGAAAAGCTCCTCTATGCAGAGAGTTGAGCACTTCCAAGG
Source organism: Tripterygium wilfordii (assembly GCF_013401445.1). NCBI lineage: Eukaryota > Viridiplantae > Streptophyta > Magnoliopsida > Celastrales > Celastraceae > Tripterygium > Tripterygium wilfordii. The sequence goes on along the minus strand of NC_052235.1, from coordinate 10,880,556 downwards.
CATCAATGTGGACCGTTGTACTCTATTTAGTACTCTTAAAAGTCTAACTTGCTAGTGAGGCTCCGTGCCACGTTTCGCAAGGTAAAGATGCGAATAAACCCAGTTATGTTTGAAATTGGACAAAAACGTGAAAAGCTCCTCTATGGAGAGAGTTGAGCACTTCCGAAGCATCAATGTGGACCGTTGTACTCTATTTAGTGCTCTTAAAAGTCTAACTTGCTGGTTGAGCGTTCGTGCCACGTTTCGTAAGGTAAAGATGCGAATAGACCCAGTTATGTTTGAAATTGCACAAAAACGTGAAATGCTCCTCTGTGGAGAGAGTTGAGCAATTCCAAATCATGAATGTGGACCGTTGTACTCTATTTAGTGCCCTTAAAAGTCTAACTTGCTAGTTGAGCCTTCGTGCCACGTTTCGTAAGGTAAAGACGCGAATAGACGAAGTTACGTCTCAAATTGCACAAAAACGTGAAAAGCACCTCTATGGAGAGAGTTGAGCACTTCCGAAGCATCAATGTGGACCGTTGTACTCTATTTAGTGCTCTTAAACGTCTAACTTGCTGGTTGAGCGTTCGTGCCACGTTTCGTAAGGTAAAGATGCGAATAGACCCAGTTATGTTTGAAATTGCACAAAAACGTGAAATGCTCCTCTATGGGGAGAGTTGAGCACTTCCAAAGCATCAATGTGCACCGTTGTACTCTATTTAGTGCTCTTAAAAGTCTAACTTGCTGGTTGAACCTTCGTGCCACGTTTCGTAAGGTAAAGACGCGAATAGGGCAAGTTATGTCTCAAATTGCAAAAAAACGTGAAATGCTCCTCGATGGAAAGAGTTGAGCAATTCCTAATCATGAATGTGGACCGTTGTACTCTATTTAGTGCCCTTAAAAGTCTAACTTGCTAGTTGAGCCTTCGTGCCACGTTTCGTAAGGTAAAGACGTGAATAGACGAAGTTATGTCTCAAATTGCACAAAAACGTGAAAAGCACCTCTATGGAGAGAGTTGAGCACTTCCGAAGCATCAATATGGACCGTTGTACTCTATTTAGTGCTCTTAAAAGTCTAACCTGCTGGTTGAACCTTCGTGCCACGTTTCGTAAGGTAAAGACGCGAATAGAGCAAGTTATGTCTCAAATTGCACAAAAACGTGAAATGGTCCTCTATGGAGAGAGTTGAGCAATTCCTAATCATGAATGTGGACCGTTGTACTCTATTTAGTGCCCTTAAAAGTCTAACTTGCTAGTTGAGCCTTCGTGCCACGTTTCGTAAGGTAAAGACGTGAATAGACGAAGTTATGTCTCAAATTGCACAAAAACGTGAAAAGCACCTCTATGGAGAGAGTTGAGCACTTCCGAAGCATCAATATGGACCGTTGTACTCTATTTAGTGCTCTTAAAAGTCTAACCTGCTGGTTGAACCTTCGTGCCACGTTTCGTAAGGTAAAGACGCGAATAGAGCAAGTTATGTCTCAAATTGCACAAAAACGTGAAATGGTCCTCTATGGAGAGAGTTGAGCAATTCCAAATCATGAATGTGGACCGTTGTACTCTATTTAGTGCTCTTAAAACTCTAACTTGCTGGTTGAACCTTCGTGCCACGTTTCGTAAGGTAAAGACGCGAATAGAGCAAGTTATGTCTAAAATTGCACAAAAACGTGAAAAGCTCCTCTATGGGGAGAGTTGAGCACTTCCAAAGCATCAATGTGTACCGTTGCACTCTATTTAGTGCTCTTAAAAGTCTAACTTGCTAGTTGAGCCTTCGTGCCACGTTTCGTAACGTAAAGCGGTGAATAGAGCAAGTTATGTCTCAAATTGCACAAAAACGTGAAAAGCTCCTCTATGGAGAGAGTTGAGCACTTCCAAAACATCAATGTGGACCGTTGCACTCTATTTAGTGCTCTTAAAAGTCTAACTTGCTAGTTGAGCCTTCGTGCCACGTTTCGTAACGTAAAGACGCGAATGGACCGAGTTATGTCTCAAATTGCACAAAAACGTGAAAAGCTCCACTATGGAAAGAGTTGAGCAATTCCAAAGCATGAATATGTCCCGTTGTACTCTATTTAGCGCTCTTAAAAGTCTAACTTGCTAGTTGGGCCTTCGTGCCACGTTTCGTAAGGTAAAGATGCGAATAGACCCAGTTATGTTTGAAATTGCACAAAAACGTGAAATGCTCCTCTATGGAGAGGGTTGAGCAATTCCAAAACATGAATGTGGACCGTTGTACTCTATTTAGTGCTCTTAAAAGTCTAACTATCTAGTTGAGCCTTCGTGCCACGTTTCTTAAGGTAAAGATGCGAATAGACCAAGTTATGTTTGAAATTGCACAAAAACGTGAAATGCTCCACTATGGAGAGAGTTGAGCAATTCCAAAGCATGAATGTGGACCGTTGTACTCTATTTAGTGCTCTTAAAAGTCTAACTTGCTAGTTGAGCCTTCGTGCCACGTTTCGTAACGTAAAGAGGCGAATAGAGCAAGTTATGTCTCAAATTGCACAAAAACAAGAAAAGCTCCTCTATGGAGAGAGTTGAGCACTTCCAAAGCATCAATGTGGACCGTTGCACTCTATTTAGTGCTCTTAAAAGTCTAACTTGCTAGTTGAGCCTTCGTGCCACGTTTCGTAACGTAAAGAGGCGAATAGAGCAAGTTATGTCTCAAATTGCACAAAAACGTTAAAAGCTCCTCTATGGAGAGAGTTGAGCACTTCCAAAGCATCAATGTGGACCGTTGCACTCTATTTAGTGCTCTTAAAAGTCTAACTTGCTATTTGAGCCTTCGTGCCACGTTTCGTAACGTAAAGACGCGAAAGGACTGAGTTATGTCTCAAATTGCACAAAAACGTGAAAAGCTCCACTATGGAGAAAGTTGAGCAATTCCAAAGCATGAATGTGGACCGTTGCACTCTATTTAGCGCTCTTAAAAGTCTAACTTGCTAGTTGGGCCTTCGTGCCACGTTTCGTAAGGTAAAGATGTGAATAGAGCCAGTTATGTTTGAAATTGGACAAAAACGTGAAATGCTCCTCTATGGAGAGAGTTGAGCAATTCCAAAGCATGAATGTGGACCGTTGTACTCTATTTGGTGCTCTTAAAAGTCTAACTTGCTTGTTGAGCCTTCGTGCCACGTTTCATAAGCTAAAGACGCGAATAGACCAAGTTATGTCTCCAATTGCATAAAAACGTGAAAAGCTCCTCTATGGAGAGAGTTGAGCACTTTCAAAGCATCAATGTGGACCGTTGTACTCTATTTAGTGCTCTTAAAAGTCTAACTTGCTAGTTGAGCCTTCATGCCACGTTTCATAACGTAAAGAAGCGAATGGAGCAAGTTATGTCTCAAATTGCACAAAAACGTGAAAAGCTCCTCTATGGAGAGAGTTGAGCAATTCCAAAGCATGAATGTGGACAGTTGTACGCTATTTAGTGCTCTTAAAAGTCTAACTTGCTAGTTGGGCCTTCGTGCCATGGTTCGTAAGCTAAAGACGCGAATAGACCAAGTTATGTCTCGAATTGCACAAAAACGTGAAAAGCTCCTCCATGAAGAGAGTTGAGCACTTTCAAAGCATCAATGTGGACCGTTGTACTCTATTTAGTGCTCTTAAAAGTCTAACTATCTAGTTGAGCCTTCGTGCCTCGTTTCTTAAGGTAAAGATGCGAATAGACCAAGTTATGTTTGGAATTGCACAAAAACGTGAGATGCTCCACTATGGAGAGAGTTGAGCAAATTCCAAAGCATGAATGTGGACCGTTGTACTCTATTTAGTGCTCTTAAAAGTCTAACTTGCTAGTTGAGCCTTCGTGCCACGTTTCGTAAGGTAAAGACGTGAATAGACCAAGTTATGTCTCCAATTGCACAAAAACGTGAAAAGCTCCTCCATGAAGAGAGTTGAGCACTTCCGAAGCATCAATGTGGACTGTTGTACTCTATGTAGTGCTCTTAAAAGTCTAACTTGCTAGTTGAGCCTTCGTGCCACGTTTCGTAAGGTAAAGACGTGAATAGACCAAGTTATGTCTCCAATAGCAAAAAAACGTGAAAAGCTCCTCCATGAAGAGAGTTGAGCACTTCCGAAGCATCAATGTGGACCGTTGTACTCTATTTAGTGCTCTTAAAAGTCTAACTTGCTGGTTGTACGTTCGTGCCGCGTTTCGTAAGGTAAAGACGCGAATAGAGCAAGCTACGTCTCAAATTGCACAAAAACGTGAAAAGCTCCTCTACGGAGAGAGTTGAGCACTTCCAAAGCATCAATGTTGACCGTTATACTCTATTTAGTGCTCTTAAAAGTCTTACTATCTAGTTGAGCCTTCGTGCCACGTTTCTTAAGGTAAAGATGCGAATAGACCCAGTTATGTTTGAAATTGCACAAAAACATGAAATGCTCCTCTATGGAGAGAGTTGAGCAATTCCAAAGCATGAATGTGGGCCTTTTTACTCTATTTAGTGCCCTTAAAAGTCTAACTTGCTAGTTGAGCCTTCATGCCACGTTTCGTAAGGTAAAGACGCGAATAGACCAAGTTACGTCTCAAATTGCACAAAAACGTGAAAAGCTCCTCTATAGAGAGAGTTGAGCACTTCCGAAGCATCAATGTGGACCGTTGTACTCTATTTAGTGTTCTTAAAAGTCTAACTATCTAGTTGAGCCTTCGTGCCACGTTTCTTAAGGTAAAGATGCGAATAGACCAAGTTATGTTTGAAATTGCAGAAAAACGTGAAATGCTCCACTATGGAGAGAGTTGAGCAATTCCACAGCATGAATGTGCACTGTTGTACTCTATTTAGTGCTCTTAAAAGTGTAACTTGCTAGTTGAGCCTTCGTGCCACGTTTCATAAGGTAAAGACGCGAATAGACCAAGTTATGTCTCAAATTGCACAAAAACGTGAAAAGCTGCTCTATGAAAGAGTTGAGCACTGCCGAAGCATCAATGTGGACCATTGCACTCTATTTAGTGCCCTTAAAAGTCTAACTTGCTAGTTGAGCCTTCGTGCCACGTTTCGTAATGTAAAGAGGCGAATAGAGCAAGTTATTCTCAAATTGCACAAAAACGTGAAAAGAAACTCTATGGAGAGAGTTGAGCACTTCTGAAGCATCAATGTGGACCGTTGTACTCTATGTAGTGCCCTTAAAACTCTAACTTGCTAGTTGAGCCTTCGTTCCACGTTTCATAACGTAAAGAGGCGAATAGAGCAAGTTATGTCTCAAATTACACAAAAACGTGAAAAGCTCCTCTATATAGAGAGTTGAGCAATTCCAAAGCATGAATATGGACCGTTGTACTCTATTTAGTGCTCTGAAAAGTCTAACTTGCTAGTTGAGCCTTCGTGCCACGTTTCATAAGGTAAAGACCGGAATAGAGCAAGTTATGTCTCAAATTACACAAAAATGTGAAAAGCTCCTCTATGGAGAGAGTTGAGCACTTCCAAAGCATCAATGTGGACCGTTGTACTCTATTTAGTGCTCTTAAAAGTCTAACTTGCTAGTTGAGCCTTCGTGCCACGTTTCGTAACGTAAAGACGCGAATAGACCAAGTTATGTCTCGAATTGCACAAAAACGTGAAAAGCTCCTCTATGGAGAGAGTTGACCACTTCCAAAGCATCAATGTGGACCGTTGTACTCTATTTAGTGCTCTTAAATGTCTAACTTGCTAGTTGAGCCTTCGTGCCACGTTTCGTAAGGTACAGACGCGAATAGACCAAGTTACGTCTCAAATTGCAAAAAAACGTGAAAAGCTCCTCTATGAAGAGAGTTGAGGACTTCCGAAGCATCAATGTGGACCGTTGTACTCTATTTAGTGCTCTTAAAAGTCTAACTATCTAGTTGAGCCTTTGTGCCACGTTTCTTATGGTAAAGATGCGAATAGACCAAGTTATGTTTGAAATTGCACAAAAACGTGAAATGCTCCTCTATGGAGAGAGTTGAGCAATTCCAAAGCATGAATATGGACCGTTGTACTCTATTTAGTGCTCTGAAAAGTCTCACTTGCTAGTTGAGCCTTCGTGCCACGTTTCGTAAGGTAAAGACGCGAATAGACCAAGTTATGTCTCAAATTGCACAAAAACGTGAAAAGGTACTCTATGGAGAGAGTTGAGCACTTCCAAAGCATCAATTTGGACCGTTGTACTCTATTGAGTGCTCTTAAAAGTCTAACTCGCTAGTTGAGCCTTCGTGCCACGTTTCGTAAAGTAAAGACGCGAATAGACCCAGTTATGTTTGAAATTGCACAAAAACGTAAAAAGCTCCTCTATGGAGAGAGTTGAGCACTTCCAAAGCATCAATGTGGACCGTTGTACTCTATTGAGTGCTCTTAAAAGTCTAACTTGCTAGTTGAGCCTTCGTGCCACGTTTCGTAACGAAAAGACGCGAATAGAGCAAGTTATGTCTCAAATTGCACAAAAACGTTAAAAGCTACTCTATGGAGAGAGTTGAGCACTTCCAAAGCATCAATGTGGACCGTTGTACTCTATTGAGGGCTATTAAAAGTCTAACTTGCTAGTTGAGACTTCGTGCCACGTTTCGTAAGGTAAAGACGCGAATAGACCAAGTTACGTCTCAAATTGCACAAAAACGTGAAAAGCTCCTCTATGGAGAGAGTTGACCACTTCCGAAGCATCAATGTGGACCGTTGTAATCTATTTAGTGCTCTTAAAAGTCTAACTATCTAGTTGAGCGTTCGTGCCACGTTTGTTAAGGTAAAGATGCGAATAGACCAAGTTATGTTTGAAATTGCACAAAAACGTGAAATGCTCCACTATGGAGAGAGTTGAGCAATTCCCAAGCATGGATGTGGACCGTTGTACTCTATTTTGTGCTCTGAAAAGTCTAAGTTGCTAGTTGAGCCTTCGTGCCACGTTTCGTAACGTAAAGACGCGAATGGACCGAGTTATGTCTCAAATTGCACAAAAACGTGAAAAGCAATTGCACAAAAACGTGAAAAGCTTCACTATGGAGAGAGTTGAGCAATTCCAAAGCATGAATGTGGACCGTTGTACTCTATTTAGCGCTCTTAAAAGTCTAACTTGCTAGTTGGGCCTTGGTGCCACTTTTCGTAAGGTAAAGATGTGAATAGACCCAGTTATGTTTGAAATTGCACAAAAACGTGAAATGCTCCTCTATGGAGAGAGTTGAGCAATTCCAAAGCATGAATGTGGACCGTTCTACTCTATTTAGCGCTCTTAAAAGTCTAACTTGCTAGTTGGGCCTTCGTGCCACGTTTCGTAAGGTAAAGATGTGAATAGACCCAGTTATGTTTGAAATTGCACAAAAACGTGAAATGCTCCTCTATGGAGAGAGTTGAGCAATTCCAAAGCATGAATATGGACCGTTGTACTCTATTTGGTGCTCTTAAAAGTCTAACTTGCTAGTTCAGCCTTCGTGCCACGTTTCGTAAGGTAAAGACGCGAATAGACCAAGTTATGTCTCGAATTGCACAAAAACGTGAAAAGCTCCTCTATGGAGGGAGTTGAGCACTTCCGAAGCATCAATGTGGACCGTTGTACTCTATTTAGTGCTCTTAAAAGTCTAACTTGCTAGTTGAGCCTTCGTGCCACGTTTTGTAACGTAAAGAAGCGAATAGAGCAAGTTATGTCTCAAATTGCACAAAAACGTGAAAAGCTCCTCTATGGAGAGAGTTGAGCAATTCCAAAGCATGAATGTGGACCGTTGTACTCTATTTAGTGCTATTGAAAGTCTAACTTGCTAGTTGGGCCTTCGTGCCACGTTTCGTAAGGTAAAGACGCGAATAGACCAAGTTATGCCTCGAATTGCAGAAAAACATGAAAAGCTCCTCTATGGAGAGAGTTGAGCACTTCCAAAGCATCAATGTGGACCGTTGTACTCTATTTAGTACTCTTAAAAGTCTAACTTGCTAGTTGGGCCTTGGTGCCACTTTTCGTAACGTAAAGACGCGAATGGACCGAGTTATGTCTCAAATTGCACAAAAACGTGAAAAGCTTCACTATGGAGAGAGTTGAGCAATTCCAAAGCATGAATGTGGACCGTTGTACTCTATTTAGCGCTCTTAAAAGTCTAACTTGCTAGTTGGGCCTTGGTGCCACTTTTCGTAAGGTAAAGATGTGAATAGACCCAGTTATGTTTGAAATTGCACAAAAAGTGAAATGCTCCTCTATGGAGAGAGTTGAGCAATTCCAAAGCATGAATATGGACCGTTGTACTCTATTTAGTGCTCTGAAAAGTCTCACTTGCTAGTTGAGCCTTCGTGCCACGTTTCGTAAGGTAAAGACGCGAATAGACCAAGTTATGTCTCAAATTGCACAAAAATGTGAAAAGGTACTCTATGGAGAGAGTTGAGCACTTCCAAAGCATCAATTTGGACCGTTGTACTCTATTGAGTGCTCTTAAAAGTCTAACTCGCTAGTTGAGCCTTCGTGCCACGTTTCGTAACGTAAAGACGCGAATAGACCCAGTTATGTTTGAAATTGCACAAAAACGTAAAAAGCTCCTCTATGGAGAGAGTTGAGCACTTCCAAAGCATCAATGTGGACCGTTGTACTCTATTGAGTGCTCTTAAAAGTCTAACTTGCTAGTTGAGCCTTCGTGCCACGTTTCTTAACGAAAAGACGCGAATGGACCGAGTTATGTCTCAAATTGCACAAAAACGTGAAAAGCTCCACTATGGAGAGAGTTGAGCAATTCCAAAGCATGAATGTGGACCGTTGTACTCTATTTAGCGCTCTTAAAAGTATAACTTGCTAGTTGGGCCTTCGTGCCACGTTCCGTAAGGTAAAGATGCGAATAGACCCAGTTATGTTTGAAATTGCACAAAAACGTGAAATGCTCCACTATGGAGAGAGTTGAGCAATTCCAAAGCATGAATGTGGACCGTTGTACTCTATTTAGTGCTATTAAAAGTCTAACTTGCTAGTTGGGCCTTCGTGCCACGTTTCGTAAGGTAAAGACGCGAATAGACCAAGTTATGCCTCCAATTGCACTAAAACGTGAAAAGCTCCTCTATGGAGAGAGTTGAGCACTTCCAAAGCATCAATGTGGACCGTTGTACTCTATTTAGTACTCTTAAAAGTCTAACTTGCTATTTGAGCCTTCGTGCCACGTTTCGTAACGTAAAGACGCGAATGGACCGAGTTATGTCTCAAATTGCACAAAAAGTGAAAATCTCCACTATGGAGAGTGTTGAGCAATTCCAAAGCATGAATGTGGACCGTTATACTCTATTTAGCGCTCTTAAAAGTCTAACTTGCTAGTTGGGCCTTGGTGCCACTTTTCGTAAGGTAAAGATGTGAATAGACCCAGTTATGTTTGAAATTGCACAAAAACGTGAAATGCTCCTCTATGGAGAGAGTTGAGCAATTCCAAAGCATGAATGTGGACCGTTCTACTCTATTTAGCGCTCTTAAAAGTCTAACTTGCTAGTTGGGCCTTCGTGCCACGTTTCGTAAGGTAAAGATGTGAATAGACCCAGTTATGTTTGAAATTGCACAAAAACGTGAAATGCTCCTCTATGGAGAGAGTTGAGCAATTCCAAAGCATGAATATGGACCGTTGTACTCTATTTGGTGCTCTTAAAAGTCTAACTTGCTAGTTCAGCCTTCGAGCCACGTTTCGTAAGGTAAAGACGCGAATAGACCAAGTTATGTCTCGAATTGCACAAAAACGTGAAAAGCTCCTCTATGGAGAGAGTTGAGCACTTCCGAAGCATCAATGTGGACCGTTGTACTCTATTTAGTGCTCTTAAAAGTCTAACTTGCTAGTTGAGCCTTCGTGCCACGTTTTGTAACGTAAAGAAGCGAATAGAGCAAGTTATGTCTCAAATTGCACAAAAACGTGAAAAGCTCCTCTATGGAGAGAGTTGAGCAATTCCAAAGCATGAATGTGGACCGTTGTACTCTATTTAGTGCTATTAAAAGTCTAACTTGCTAGTTGGGCCTTCGTGCCACGTTTCGTAAGGTAAAGACGCGAATAGACCAAGTTATGCCTCGAATTGCAGAAAAACATGAAAAGCTCCTCTATGGAGAGAGTTGAGCACTTCCAAAGCATCAATGTGGACCGTTGTACTCTATTTAGTACTCTTAAAAGTCTAACTTGCTAGTTGAGCCTTCGTACACGTTTCGTAAGGTAAAGACGCGAATAGACCAAGTTATGTCTCAAAATGCACAAAAACGTGAAAAGCTCCTCTATGGAGAGAGTTGAGCACTTCCGAAGCATCAATGTGGACCGTTGTACTCTATTTAGTGCTCCTAAAAGTCTAACTATCTAGTTGAGCCTTCGTGCCTCGTTTCTTAAGGTAAAGATGCAAATAGACCAAGTTAAGTTTGAAATTGCACAAAAACGTGAAATGCTCCACTATGGAGAGAGTTGAGCAATTCCAAAGCATGAATGTGGACCGTTGTACTCTATTTAGTGCTCTGAAAAGTCTAACTTGCTAGTTGAGCCTTCGTGCCACGTTTCGTAAGGTAAAGACGCGAATAGACCAAGTTATGTCTCCAATTGCACTAAAACGTGAAAAGCTCCTCCATGGAGAGAGTTGAGCACTTCCAAAGCGTCAATGTGGACCGTTGCACTCTATTTAGTGCTCTTAAAAGTCTAACTTGCTATTTGAGCCTTCGTGCCACGTTTCGTAACGTAAAGACGCGAATGGACCGAGTTATGTCTCAAATTGCACAAAAACGTGAAAAGCTCCACTATGGAGAGTGTTGAGCAATTCCAAAGCATGAATGTGGACCGTTATACTCTATTTAGCGCTCTTAAAAGTCTAACTTGCTAGTTGGGCCTTGGTGCAACTTTTCGTAAGGTAAAGATGTGAATAGACCCAGTTATGTTTGAAATTGCACAAAAACGTGAAATGCTCCTCTATGGAGAGAGTTGAGCAATTCCAAAGCATGAATGTGGACCGTTCTACTCTATTTAACGCTCTTAAAAGTCTAACTTGCTAGTTGGGCCTTCGTGCCACGTTTCGTAAGGTAAAGATGTGAATAGACCCAGTTATGTTTCAAATTACACAAAAACGTGAAATGCTCCTCAATGGAGAGAGTTGAGCAATTCCAAAGCATGAATATGGACCGTTGTACTCTATTTGGTGCTCTTAAAAGTCTAACTTGCTAGTTGAGCCTTCGTGCCACGTTTCGTAAGGTAAAGACGCGAATAGACCAAGTTATGTCTCGAATTGCACAAAAACGTGAAAAGCTCCTCTATGGAGAGAGTTGAGCACTTCCGAAGCATCAATGTGGACCGTTGTACTCTATTTAGTGCTCTTAAAAGTCTAACTTGCTAGTTGAGACTTCGTGCCACGTTTCGTAAGGTAAAGACGCGAATGGACTGAGTTATGTCTCAAATTGCACAAAAACGTGAAAAGCTCCACTATGGAGAGAGTTGAGCAATTCCAAAGCATGAATGTGGACCGTTGTACTCTATTTAGCGCTCTTAAAAGTCTAACTTGCTAGTTGGGCCTTGGTGCCACTTTTCGTAAGGTAAAGATGTGAATAGACCCAGTTATGTTTGAAATTGCACAAAAACGTGAAATGCTCCTCTATGGAGAGAGTTGAGCAATTCCAAAGCATGAATGTGGACCGTTCTACTCTATTTAGCGCTCTTAAAAGTCTAACTTGCTAGTTGGGCCTTCGTGCCACGTTTCGTAAGGTAAAGATGTGAATAGACCCAATTATGTTTGAAATTGCACAAAAACGTGAAATGCTCCTCTATGGAGAGAGTTGAGCAATTCCAAAGCATGAATATGGACCGTTGTACTCTATTTGGTGCTCTTAAAAGTCTAACTTGCTAGTTCAGCCTTCGTGCCACGTTTCGTAAGGTAAAGACGCGAATAGACCAAGTTATGTCTCGAATTGCACAAAAACGTGAAAAGCTCCTCTATGGAGAGAGTTGAGCACTTCCGAAGCATCAATGTGGACCGTTGTACTCTATTTAGTGCTCTTAAAAGTCTAACTTGCTAGTTGAGCCTTCGTGCCACATTTTGTAACGTAAAGAAGCGAATAGAGCAAGTTATGTCTCAAATTGCACAAAAACGTGAAAAGCTCCTCTATGGAGAGAGTTGAGCAATTCCAAAGCATGAATGTGGACCGTTGTACTCTATTTAGTGCTATTAAAATTCTAACTTGCTAGTTGGGCCTTCGTGCCACGTTTCGTAAGGTAAAGACGCGAATAGACCAAGTTATGCCTCGAATTGCAGAAAAACATGAAAAGCTCCTCTATGGAGAGAGTTGAGCACTTCCAAAGCATCAATGTGGACCGTTGTACTCTATTTAGTACTCTTAAAAGTCTAACTTGCTAGTTGAGCCTTAGTACACGTTTCGTAAGGTAAAGACGCGAATAGACCAAGTTATGTCTCAAAATGCACAAAAACGTGAAAAGCTCCTCTATGGAGAGAGTTGAGCACTTCCGAAGCATCAATGTGGACCGTTGTACTCTATTTAGTGCTCCTAAAAGTCTAACTATCTAGTTGACCCTTCGTGCCTCGTTTCTTAAGGTAAAGATGCAAATAGACCAAGTTATGTTTGAAATTGCACAAAAACGTGAAATGCTCCACTATGGAGAGAGTTGAGCAATTCCAAAGCATGAATGTGGACCGTTGTACTCTATTTAGTGCTCTGAAAAGTCTAACTTGCTAGTTGAGCCTTCGTGCCACGTTTCGTAAGGTAAAGACGCGAATAGACCAAGTTATGTCTCCAATTGCACTAAAACGTGAAAAGCTCCTATATGGAGAGAGTTGAGCACTTCCAAAGCATCAATGTGGACTGTTGCACTCTATTTAGTGCACTTAAAAGTCTAACTTGCTATTTGAGCCTTCGTGCCACGTTTCGTAACGTAAGGACGCGAATGGACCGAGTTATGTCTCAAATTGCACAAAAACGTGAAAATCTCCACTATGGAGAGAGTTGAGCAATTCCAACGCATGAATGTGGACCGTTGTACTCTATTTAGCGCTCTTAAAAGTCTAACTTGCTAGTTGGGCCTTCGTGCCACGTTTCGTAAGGTAAAGATGTGAATAGACCCAGTTATGTTTGAAATTGCACAAAAACGTGAAAAGCTCCTCTATGGAGAGAGTTGAGCAATTCCAAAGCATGAATGTGGACCGTTGTACTCTATTTAGCGCTCTTAAAAGTCTAACATGCTAGTCGGGCCTTCGTGCCACGTTTCGTAAGGTAAAGATGCGAATAGACCTAGTTATGTTTGAAATTGCACAAAAACGTGAAATGCTCCTCTATGGAGAGAGTTGAGCAATTCCAAAGCATGAATATGGACCGTTGTACTCTATTTGGTGCTCTTAAAAGTCTAACTTGCTAGTTGAGCCTTCGTGCCACGTTTCGTAACGAAAAGACGCGAATAGAGCAAGTTATGTCTCAAATTGCACAAAAACGTTAAAAGCTCCTCTATGGAGAGAGTTGAGCACTTCCAAAGCATCAATGTGGACCGTTGTACTCTATTGAGTGCTCTCAAAAGTCTAACTTACTAGTTGAGCCTTCGTGCCACGTTTCTTAAGGTAAAGACGCGAATAGACCAAGTTTTGTCCCAACTTGCACAAAAACGTGAAAAGCTCCTCTATGGAGAGAGTTGACCACTTCCGAAGCATCAATGTAGACCGTTGTAATCTATTTAGTGCTCTTAAAAGTCTAACTATCTAGTGGAGCCTTCGTGCCACTTTTGTTAAGGTAAAGATGCGAATAGACCAAGTTATGTTTGAAATTGCACAAAAACGTGAAATGCTCCACTATGGAGAGAGTTGAGCAATTCCAAAGCATGAATGTGGACCGTTGTACTCTATTTTGTGCTCTGAAAAGTCTAACTTGCTAGTTGAGCCTTCGTGCCACGTTTCGTAACGTAAAGACGCGAATGGACCGAGTTATGTCTCAAATTGCACAAAAACGTGAAAAGCTCCACTACGGAGAGAGTTGAGCAATTCCAAAGCATGAATGTGGACCGTTGTACTCTATTTAGTGCTCTTAAAAGTCTAACTTGCTAGTTGGGCCTTGGTGCCACTTTTCGTAAGGTAAAGATGTGAATAGACCCAGTTATGTTTGAAATTGCACAAAAACGTGAAATGCTCCTCTATGGAGAGAGTTGAGCAATTCCAAAGCATGAATGTGGACCGTTCTACTCTATTTAGTGCTCTTAAAAGTCTAACTTGCTAGTTAGGCCTTCGTGCCACGTTTCGTAAGGTAAAGACTGCGAATAGACCAAGTTATGTCTCGAATTGCACAAAAACGTGTAAATGCTCCTCTATGGAGAGAGTTGAGCAATTCCAAAGCATCAATGTGGACCGTTGTACTCTATTTAGTGCTCTTAAAAGTCTAACTTGCTAGTTGAGCCTTCGTGCCACGTTTCGTAAGGTAAAGAAGCGAATAGAGCCAAGTTATGTCTCAAATTGCACAAAAACGTGAAAAGCTCCTCTATGGAGAGAGTTGAGCAATTCCAAAGCATGAATGTGGACCGTTGTACTCTATTTAGTGCTCTTAAAAGTCTAACTTGCTAGTTGAGCCTTCGTGCCACGTTTCGTAACGGTAAAGACGCGAATAGACCAAGTTATGTCCTCGAATTGCAGCAAAAACATGAAAAGCTCCTCTATGGAGAGAGTTGAGCACTTCCAAAGCATCAATGTGGACCGTTGTACTCTATTTAGTACTCTTAAAAGTCTAACTTGCTAGTTGAGCCTTCGTACACGTTTCGTAAGGTAATGACGCGAATAGACCAAGTTATGTCTCAAAATGCACAAAAACGTGAAAAGCTCCTCTATGGAGAGAGTTGAGCACTTCCGAAGCATCAATGTGGACCGTTGTACTCTATTTAGTGCTCCTAAAAGTCTAACTATCTAGTTGAGCCTTCGTGCCTCGTTTCTTAAGGTAAAGATGCAAATAGACCAAGTTATGTTTGAAATTGCACAAAAACGTGAAATGCTCCACTATGGAGAGAGTTGAGCAATTCCAAAGCATGAATGTGGACCGTTGTACTCTATTTAGTGCTCTGAAAAAGTCTAACTTGCTAGTTGAGCCCTCGTGCCACGTTTCGTAAGGTAAAGACGCGAATAGACCAAGTTATGTCTCCAATTGCACTAAAACGTGAAAAGCTCCTCTATGGAGAGAGTTGAGCACTTCCAAAGCATCAATGTGGACCGTTGCACTCTATTTAGTGCTCTTAAAAGTCTAACTTGCTATTTGAGCCTTCGTGCCACGTTTCGTAACGTAAGGACGCGAATGGACCGAGTTATGTCTCAAATTGCACAAAAACGTGAAAATCTCCACCATGGAGAGAGTTGAGCAATTCCAACGCATGAATGTGGACCGTTGTACTCTATTTAGCGCTCTTAAAAGTCTAACTTGCTAGTTGGGCCTTCGTGCCACGTTTCGTAAGGTAAAGATGTGAATAGACCCAGTTATGTTTGAAATTGCACAAAAACGTGAAATGCTCCTCTATGGAGAGAGTTGAGCAATTCCAAAGCATGAATGTGGACCGTTGTACTCTATTTAGCGCTCTTAAAAGTCTAACATGCTAGTCGGGCCTTCGTGCCACGTTTCGTAAGGTAAAGATGTGAATAGACCCAGTTATGTTTGAAATTGCACAAAAACGTGAAATGCTCCTCTATGGAGAGAGTTGAGCAATTCCAAAGCATGAATATGGACCGTTGTACTCTATTTGGTGCTCTTAAAAGTCTAACTTGCTAGTTGAGCCTTCGTGCCACGTTTCGTAACGAAAAGACGCGAATAGAGCAAGTTATGTCTCAAATTGCACAAAAACGTTAAAAGCTACTCTATGGAGAGAGTTGAGCACTTCCAAAGCATCAATGTGGACCGTTGTACTCTATTGAGGGCTATTAAAAGTCTAACTTGCTAGTTGAGACTTCGTGCCACGTTTCGTAAGGTAAAGACGCGAATAGACCAAGTTACGTCTCAAATTGCACAAAAACGTGAAAAGCTCCTCTATGGAGAGAGTTGACCACTTCCGAAGCATCAATGTGGACCGTTGTAATCTATTTAGTGCTCTTAAAAGTCTAACTATCTAGTGGAGACTTCGTGCCACGTTTGTTAAGGTAAAGATGCGAATAGACCAAGTTATGTTTGAAATTGCACAAAAACGTGAAATGCTCCACTATGGAGAGAGTTGAGCAATTCCAAAGCATGAATGTGGACCGCTGTACTCTATTTTGTGCTCTGAAAAGTCTAACTTGCTAGTTGAGCCTTCGTGCCACGTTTCGTAAGCTAAAGACGCGAATAGACCATGTTATGTCTCCAATTGCACTAAAACGTGAAAGGCTCCTCTATGGAGAGAGTTGAGCACTTCCAAAGCATCAATGTGGACCGTTGCACTCTATTTAGTACTCTTAAAAGTCTAACTTGCTATTTGAGCCTTCGTGCCACGTTTCGTAACGTAAAGACGCGAATGGACCGAGTTATGTCTCAAATTGCACAAAAACGTGAAAAGCTCCACTATGGAGAGTGTTGAGCAATTCCAAAGCATGAATGTGGACCGTTATACTCTATTTAGCGCTCTTAAAAGTCTAACTTGCTAGTTGGGCCTTGGTGCCACTTTTCGTAAGGTAAAGATGTGAATAGACCCAGTTATGTTTGAAATTGCACAAAAACGTGAAATGCTCCTCTATGGAGAGAGTTGAGCAATTCCAAAGCATGAATGTGGACCGTTCTACTCTATTTAGCGCTCTTAAAAGTCTAACTTGCTAGTTGGGCTTTCGTGCCACGTTTCGTAAGGTAAAGATGTGAATAGACCCAGTTATGTTTGAAATTGCACAAAAACGTGAAATGCTCCTCTATGGAGAGAGTTGAGCAATTCCAAAGCATGAATATGGACCGTTGTACTCTATTTGGTGCTCTTAAAAGTCTAACTTGCTAGTTCAGCCTTCGTGCCACGTTTTGTAAGGTAAAGACGCGAATAGACCAAATGATGTCTCGAATTGCACAAAAACGTGAAAAGCTCCTCTATGGAGAGAGTTGAGCACTTCCGAAGCATCAATGTGGACCGTTGTACTCTATTTAGTGCTCTTAAAAGTCTAACTTGCTAGTTGAGCCTTCGTGCCACGTTTTGTAACGTAAAGAAGCGAATAGAGCAAGTTATGTCTCAAATTGCACAAAAACGTGAAAAGCTCCTCCATGGAGAGAGTTGAGCAATTCCAAAGCATGAATGTGGACCGTTGTACTCTATTTAGTGCTCTTAAAAGTCTAACTTGCTAGTTGGGCCTTGGTAACACTTTTCGTAAGGTAAAGATGTGAATAGACCCAGTTATGTTTGAAATTGCACAAAAACGTGAAATGCTCCTCTATGGAGAGAGTTGAGCAATTCCAAAGCATGAATGTGGACCGTTCTACTCTATTTAGCGCTCTTAAAAGTCTAACTTGCTAGTTGGGCCTTCGTGCCACGTTTCGTAAGGTAAAGATGTGAATAGACCCAGTTATGTTTGAAATTGCACAAAAACGTGAAATGCTCCTCTATGGAGAGAGTTGAGCAATTCCAAAGCATGAATATGGACCGTTGTACTCTATTTGGTGCTCTTAAAAGTCTAACTTGCTAGTTGAGCCTTCGTGCCACGTTTCGTAAGGTAAAGACGCGAATAGACCAAGTGATGTCTCGAATTGCACAAAAACATGAAAAGCTCCTCTATGGAGAGAGTTGAGCACTTCTGAAGCATCAATGTGGACCGTTGTACTCTATTTAGTGCTCTTAAAAGTCTAACTTGCTAGTTGAGCCTTCGTGCCACGTTTTGTAACGTAAAGAAGTGAATAGAGCAAGTTATGTCTCAAATTGCACAAAAACGTGAAAAGCTCCTCTATGGAGAGAGTTGAGCAATTCCAAAGCATGAATGTGGACCGTTGTACTCTATTTAGTGCTATTAAAAGTCTAACTTGCTAGTTGGGCCTTCGTGCCACGTTTCGTAGGGTAAAGACTCGAATAGACCAAGTTATGCCTCGAATTGCAGAAAAACGTGAAAAGCTCCTCTATGGAGAGAGTTGAGCACTTCCAAAGCATCAATGTGGACCGTTGTACTCTATTTAGTACTCTTAAAAGTCTAACTTGCTAGTGGAGCCTTCGTACACATTTCGTAAGGTAAAGACGCGAA
Organism: Tripterygium wilfordii; assembly: GCF_013401445.1. NCBI lineage: Eukaryota > Viridiplantae > Streptophyta > Magnoliopsida > Celastrales > Celastraceae > Tripterygium > Tripterygium wilfordii. The sequence continues at coordinate 10,862,525 of NC_052235.1, read as the reverse complement.
TAGACCAAGTTATGTCTCAAAATGCACAAAAACGTGAAAAGCTCCTCTATGGAGAGAGTTGAGCACTTCCGAAGCATCAATGTGGACCGTTGTACTCTATTTAGTGCTCCTAAAAGTCTAACTATCTAGTTGACCCTTCGTGCCTCGTTTCTTAAGGTAAAGATGCAAATAGACCAAGTTATGTTTGAAATTGCACAAAAACGTGAAATGCTCCACTATGGAGAGAGTTGAGCAATTCCAAAGCATGAATGTGGACCGTTGTACTCTATTTAGTGCTCTGAAAAGTCTAACTTACTAGTTGAGCCTTCGTGCCACGTTTCGTAAGGTAAAGACGCGAATAGACCAAGTTATGTCTCCAATTGCACTAAAACGTGAAAAGCTCCTCTATGGAGAGAGTTGAGCACTTCCAAAGCATCAATGTGGACCGTTGCACTCTATTTAGTGCTCTTAAAAGTCTAACTTGCTATTTGAGCCTTCGTGCCACGTTTCGTAACGTAAAGACGCGAATGGACCGAGTTTTGTCTCAAATTGCATAAAAACGTGAAAATCTCCACTATGGAGAGAGTTGAGCAATTCCAAAGCATGAATGTGGACCGTTGTACTCTATTTAGCGCTCTTAAAAGTCTAACTTGCTAGTTGGGCCTTCGTGCCACGTTTCGTAAGGTAAAGATGTGAATAGACCCAGTTATGTTTGAAATTGCACAAAAACGTGAAATGCTCCTCTATGGAGAGAGTTGAGCAATTCCAAAGCATGAATATGGACCGTTGTACTCTATTTGGTGCTCTTAAAAGTCTAACTTGCTAGTTGAGCCTTCGTGCCACGTTTCGTAAGGTAAAGACGCGAATAGACCAAGTTATGTCTCGAATTGCACAAAAACGTGAAAAGCTCCTCTATGGAGAGAGTTGAGCACTTCCGAAGCATCAATGTGGACCGTTGTACTCTATTTAGTGCTCTTAAAAGTCTAACTTGCTAGTTGAGCCTTCGTGCCACGTTTTGTAACGTAAAGAAGCGAATAGAGCAAGTTATGTCTCAAATTGCACAAAAAAGTGAAATGCTCCTCTATGGAGAGAGTTGAGCAATTCCAAAGCATGAATGTGGACCGTTGTACTCTATTTAGTGCTCTTAAAAGTCTAACTTGCTAGTTGGGCCTTCGTGCCACGTTTCGTAAGGTGAAGACGCGAATAGACCAAGTTATGCCTTGAATTGCAGAAAAACGTGAAAAGCTCCTCAATGGAGAGAGTTGAGCACTTCCAAAGCATCAATGTGGACCGTTGTACTCTATTTAGTACTCTTAAAAGTCTAACTTGCTAGTTGAGCCTTCGTGCACGTTTCGTAAGGTAAAGACGTGAATAGACCAAGTTATGTCTCAAAATGCACAAAAATGTGAAAAGCTCCTCTATGGAGAGAGTTGAGCACTTCCGAAGCATCAATGTGGACCGTTGTACTCTGTTTAGTGCTCTTAAAAGTCTAACTATCTAGTTGAGCCTTCGTGCCTCGTTTCTTAAGGTAAAGATGCGAATAGACCAAGTTATGTTTGAAATTGCACAAAAACGTGAAATGCTCCACTACGGAGAGAGTTGAGCAATTCCAAAGCATGAATGTGGACCGTTGTACTCTATTTTTTGCTCTGAAAAGTCTAACTTTCTAGTTGAGCCTTCGTGCCACGTTTCGTAAGGTAAAGACGCGAATAGACCAAGTTATGTCTCCAATTGCACTAAAACGTGAAAAGCTCCTCTATGGAGAGAGTTGAGCACTTCCAAAGCTTCAATGTGGACCATTGCACTCTATTTAGTGCTCTTAAAAGTCTAACTTGCTATTTGAGCCTTCGTGCCACGTTTCGTAACCTAAAGACGCGAATGGACCGAGTTATGTCTCAAATTGCACAAAAATGTGAAAAGCTCCACTATGGAGAGAGTTGAGCAATTCCAAAGCATGAATGTGGACCGTTGTACTCTATTTAGCGCTCTTAACAGTCTAACTTGCTAGTTGGGCCTTCGTGCCACGGTTCGTAAGGTAAAGATGTGAATAGACCCAGTTATGTTTGAAATTGCACAAAAACGTGAAATGCTCCTCTATGGAGAGAGTTGAGCAATTCCAAAGCATGAATATGGACCGTTGTACTCTATTTGGTGCTCTTAAAAGTCCAACTTGCTAGTTGAGCCTTCGTGCCACATTTCGCAAGGTAAAAACGCGAATAGGCCAAGTTATGTCTCGAATTGCACAAAAACGTGAAAAGCTCCTCTATGGAGAGAGTTGAGCACTTCCGAAGCATCAATGTGGACCGTTGTACTCTATTTAGTGCTCTTAAAAGTCTAACTTGCTAGTTGAGCCTTCGTGCCACGTTTTGTAACGTAAAGAAGCGAATAGAGCAAGTTATGTCTCAAATTGCACAAAAAAGTTAAATGCTCCTCTATGGAGAGAGTTGAGCAATTCCAAAGCATGAATGTGGACCGTTGTACTCTATTTAGTGCTCTTAAAAGTCTAACTTGCTAGTTGGGCCTTCGTGCCACGTTTCGTAAGGTAAAGACGCGAATAGACCAAGTTATGCCTTGAATTGCAGAAAAACGTGAAAAGCTCCTCAATGGAGAGAGTTGAGCACTTCCAAAGCATCAATGTGGACCGTTGTACTCTATTTAGTACTCTTAAAAGTCTAACTTGCTAGTTGAGCCTTCGTGCACGTTTCGTAAGGTAAAGACGTGAATAGACCAAGTTATGTCTCAAAATGCACAAAAATGTGAAAAGCTCCTCTATGGAGAGAGTTGAGCACTTCCGAAGAATCAATGTGGACCGTTGTACTCTGTTTAGTGCTCTTAAAAGTCTAACTATCTAGTTGAGCCTTCGTGCCTCGTTTCTTAAGGTAAAGATGCGAATAGACCAAGTTATGTTTGAAATTGCACAAAAACGTGAAATGCTCCACTACGGAGAGAGTTGAGCAATTCCAAAGCATGAATGTGGACCGTTGTACTCTATTTTGTGCTCTGAAAAGTCTAACTTTCTAGTTGAGCCTTCGTGCCACGTTTCGTAAGGTAAAGACGCGAATAGACCAAGTTATGTCTCCAATTGCACTAAAACGTGAAAAGCTCCTCTATGGAGAGAGTTGAGCACTTCCAAAGCTTCAATGTGGACCGTTGCACTCTATTTAGTGCTCTTAAAAGTCTAACTTGCTATTTGAGCCTTCGTGCCACGTTTCGTAACGTAAAGACGCGAATGGACCGAGTTATGTCTCAAATTGCACAAAAATGTGAAAAGCTCCACTATGGAGAGAGTTGAGCAATTCCAAAGCATGAATGTGGACCGTTGTACTCTATTTAGCGCTCTTAACAGTCTAACTTGCTAGTTGGGCCTTCGTGCCACGGTTCGTAAGGTAAAGATGTGAATAGACCCAGTTATGTTTGAAATTGCACAAAAACGTGAAATGCTCCTCTATGGAGAGAGTTGAGCAATTCCAAAGCATGAATATGGACCGTTGTACTCTATTTGGTGCTCTTAAAAGTCCAACTTGCTAGTTGAGCCTTCGTGCCACATTTCGTAAGGTAAAAACGCGAATAGGCCAAGTTATGTCTCGAATTGCACAAAAACGTGAAAAGCTCCTCTATGGAGAGAGTTGAGCACTTCCGAAGCATCAATGTGGACCGTTGTACTCTATTTAGTGCTCTTAAAAGTCTAACTTGCTAGTTGAGCCTTCGTGCCACGTTTTGTAACGTAAAGGAGCGAATAGAGCAAGTTATGTCTCAAATTGCACAAAAACATCAAAAGCTCCTCTATGGAGAGAGTTGAGCAATTCCAAAGCATGAATGTGGACCGTTGTACTCTATTTAGTGCTCTTAAAAGTCTAACTTGCTAGTTGGGCCTTCGTGCCACGTTTCGTAAGGTAAAGACGTGAATAGACCAAGTTATGCCTCGAATTGCAGAAAAACGTGAAAAGCTCCTCAATGGAGAGAGTTGAGCACTTCCAAAGCATCAATGTGGACCGTTGTACTCTATTTAGTACTCTTAAAAGTCTAACTTGCTAGTTGAGCCTTCGTGCACGTTTCGTAAGGTAAAGACGTGAATAGACCAAGTTATGTCTCAAAATGCACAAAAATGTGAAAAGCTCCTCTATGGAGAGAGTTGAGCACTTCCGAAGCATCAATGTGGACCGTTGTACTCTATTTAGTGCTCTTAAAAGTCTAACTTGCTAGTTGAGCCTTCGTGCCACGTTTCGTATGGTAAAGACGCGAATAGACCAAGTTATGTCTCCAATTGCACTAAAACGTGAAAAGCTCCTCTATGGAGAGAGTTGAGCACTTCCAAAGCTTCAATGTGGACCGTTGCACTCTATTTAGTGCTCTTAAAAGTCTAACTTGCTATTTGAGCCTTCGTGCCACGTTTCGTAACGTAAAGACGCGAATGGACCGAGTTATGTCTCAAATTGCACAAAAACGTGAAAAGCTCCACTATGGAGAGAGTTGAGCAATTCCAAAGCATGAATGTGGACCGTTGTACTCTATTTAGCGCTCTTAACAGTCTAACTTGCTAGTTGGGCCTTCGTGCCACGGTTCGTAAGGTAAAGATGTGAATAGACCCAGTTATGTTTGAAATTGCACAAAAACGTGAAATGCTCCTCTATGGAGAGAGTTGAGCAATTCCAAAGCATGAATATGGACCGTTGTACTCTATTTGGTGCTCTTAAAAGTCCAACTTGCTAGTTGAGCCTTCGTGCCACATTTCGTAAGGTAAAAACGCGAATAGACCAAGTTATGTCTCGAATTCCACAAAAACGTGAAAAGCTCCTCTATGGAGAGAGTTGAGCACTTCCGAAGCATCAATGTGGACCGTTGTACTCTATTTAGTGCTCTTAAAAGTCTAACTTGCTAGTTGAGCCTTCGTGCCACGTTTTGTAACGTAAAGAAGCGAATAGAGCAAGTTATGTCTCAAATTGCACAAAAACGTCAAAAGCTCCTCTATGGAGAGAGTTGAGCAATTCCAAAGCATGAATGTGGACCGTTGTACTCTATTTAGTGCTCTTAAAAGTCTAACTTGCAAGTTGGGCCTTCGTGCCACGTTTCGTAAGGTAAAGACGTGAATAGACCAAGTTATGCCTCGAATTGCAGAAAAACGTGAAAAGCTCCTCAATGGAGAGAGTTGAGCACTTCCAAAGCACCAATGTGGACCGTTGTACTCTATTTAGTACTCTTAAAAGTCTAACTTGCTAGTTGAGCCTTCGTGCACGTTTCGTAAGGTAAAGACGTGAATAGACCAAGTTATGTCTCAAAATGCACAAAAATGTGAAAAGCTCCTCTATGGAGAGAGTTGAGCACTTCCGAAGCATCAATGTGGACCGTTGTACTCTATTTTGTGCTCTGAAAAGTCTAACTTTCTAGTTGAGCCTTCGTGCCACGTTTCGTATGGTAAAGACGCGAATAGACCAAGTTATGTCTCCAATTGCACTAAAACGTGAAAAGCTCCTCTATGGAGAGAGTTGAGCACTTCCAAAGCTTCAATGTGGACCGTTGCACTCTATTTAGTGCTCTTAAAAGTCTAACTTGCTATTTGAGCCTTCGTGCCACGTTTCGTAACGTAAAGACGCGAATGGACCGAGTTATGTCTCAAATTGCACAAAAACGTGAAAAGCTCCACTATGGAGAGAGTTGAGCAATTCCAAAGCATGAATGTGGACCGTTGTACTCTATTAAGCGCTCTTAACAGTCTAACTTGCTAGTTGGGCCTTCGTGCCACGGTTCGTAAGGTAAAGATGTGAATAGACCTAGTTATGTTTGAAATTGCACAAAAACGTGAAATGCTCCTCTATGGAGAGAGTTGAGCAATTCCAAAGCATGAATATGGACCGTTGTACTCTATTTGGTGCTCTTAAAAGTCTAACTTGCTAGTTGAGCCTTCGTGCAACATTTCGTAAGGTAAAGACGCGAATAGACCAAGTTATGTCTCGAATTGCAAAAAAACGTGAAAAGCTCCTCTATGGAGAGAGTTGAGCACTTCCGAAGCATCAATGTGGACCGTTGTACTCTATTTAGTGCTCTTAAAAGTCTAACTTGCTAGTTGAGCCTTCGTGCCACGTTTTGTAACGTAAAGAAGCGAATAGAGCAAGTTATGTCTCAAATTGCACAAAAACGTGAAAAGCTCCTCTATGGAGAGAGTTGAGCAATTCCAAAGCATGAATGTGGACCGTTGTACTCTATTTAGTGCTCTTAAAAGTCTAACTTGCTAGTTGGGCCTTCGTGCCACGTTTCGTAAGGTAAAGACGCGAATAGACCAAGTTATGCCTCGAATTGCAAAAAAACGTGAAAAGCTCCTCTATGGAGAGAGTTGAGCACTTCCAAAGCATCAATGTGGACCGTTGTACTCTATTTAGTACTCTTAAAAGTCTAACTTGCTAGTTGAGCCTTCGTGCACGTTTCGTAAGGTAAAGACGCGAATAGACCAAGTTATGTCTCAAAATGCACAAAAACGTGAAAAGCTCCTCTATGGAGAGAGTTGAGCACTTCCGAAGCATCAATGTGGACCGTTGTACTCTATTTAGTGCTCTTAAAAGTCTAACTATCTAGTTGAGCCTTCGTGCCTCGTTTCTTAAGGTAAAGATGCGAATAGACCAAGTTATGTTTGAAATTGCACAAAAACGTGAAATGCTCCACCATGGAGAGAGTTGAGCAATTCCAAAGCATGAATGTGGACCGTTGTACTCTATTTTGTGCTCTGAAAAGTCTAACTTGCTAGTTGAGCCTTCGTGCCACGTTTCGTAAGGTAAAGACGCGAATAGACCAAGTTATGTCTCCAATTGCACTAAAACGTGAAAAGCTCCTCTATGGAGAGAGTTGAGCACTTCCAAAGAATCAATGTGGACCGTTGCACTCTATTTAGTGCTCTTAAAAGTCTAACTTGCTATTTGAGCCTTCGTGCCACGTTTCGTAACGTAAAGACGCGAATGGACCGAGTTATGTCTCAAATTGCACAAAAACGTGAAAAGCTCCACTATGGAGAGAGTTGACCAATTCCAAAGCATGAATGTGGACCGTTGTACTCTATTTAGCGCTCTTAAAAGTCTAACTTGCTAGTTGGGCCTTCGTGCCACTTTTCGTAAGGTAAAGATGTGAATAGACCCAGTTATGTTTGAAATTGCAAAAAAACGTGAAATGTTCCTCTATGGAGAGAGTTGAGCAATTCCAAAGCATGAATGTGGACCGTTCTACTCTATTTAGCGCTCTTAAAAGTCTAACTTGCTAGTTGGGCCTTCGTGCCACGTTTCGTAAGGTAAAGATGTGAATAGACCCAGTTATGTTTGAAATTGCACAAAAACGTGAAATGCTCCTCTATGGAGAGAGTTGAGCAATTCCAAAGCATGAATATTGACCGTTGTACTCTATTTGGTGATCTTAAAAGTCTAACTTGCTAGTTGAGCCTTCGTGCCACGTTTCGTAAGGTAAAGACGCGAATAGACCAAATTATGTCTCGAATTGCACAAAAACGTGAAAAGCTCCTCTATGGAGAGAGTTGAGCACTTCCGAAGCATCAATGTGGACCGTTGTACTCTATTTAGTGCTCTTAAAAGTCTAACTTGCTAGTTGAGCCTTCGTGCCACGTTTTGTAACGAAAAGAAGCGAATAGAGCAAGTTATGTCTCAAATTGCACAAAAACGTGAAAAGCTCCTCTATGGAGAGAGTTGAGCAATTCCAAAGCATGAATGTGGACCGTTGTACTCTATTTAGTGCTCTTAAAAGTCTAACTTGCTAGTTGGGCCTTCGTGCCACGTTTCGTAAGGTAAAGACGCGAATAGACCAAGTTATGCCTCGAATTGCAAAAAAACGTGAAAAGCTCCTCTATGGAGAGAGTTGAGCACTTCCAAAGCATCAATGTGGACCGTTGTACTCTATTTAGTACTCTTAAAAGTCTAACTTGCTAGTTGAGCCTTCGTGCACGTTTCGTAAGGTAAAGACGCGAATAGACCAAGTTATGTCTCAAAATGCACAAAAACGTGAAAAGCTCCTCTATGGAGAGAGTTGAGCACTTCCGAAGCATCAATGTGGACCGTTGTACTCTATTTAGTGCTCTTAAAAGTCTAACTATCTAGTTGAGCCTTCGTGCCTCGTTTCTTAAGGTAAAGATGCGAATAGACCAAGTTATGTTTGAAATTGCACAAAAACGTGAAATGCTCCACCATGGAGAGAGTTGAGCAATTCCAAAGCATGAATGTGGACCGTTGTACTCTATTTTGTGCTCTGAAAAGTCTAACTTGCTAGTTGAGCCTTCGTGCCACGTTTCGTAAGGTAAAGACGCGAATAGACCAAGTTATGTCTCCAATTGCACTAAAACGTGAAAAGCTCCTCTATGGAGAGAGTTGAGCACTTCCAAAGAATCAATGTGGACCGTTGCACTCTATTTAGTGCTCTTAAAAGTCTAACTTGCTATTTGAGCCTTCGTGCCACGTTTCGTAACGTAAAGACGCGAATGGACCGAGTTATGTCTCAAATTGCACAAAAACGTGAAAAGCTCCACTATGGAGAGAGTTGACCAATTCCAAAGCATGAATGTGGACCGTTGTACTCTATTTAGCGCTCTTAAAAGTCTAACTTGCTAGTTGGGCCTTCGTGCCACTTTTCGTAAGGTAAAGATGTGAATAGACCCAGTTATGTTTGAAATTGCAAAAAAACGTGAAATGTTCCTCTATGGAGAGAGTTGAGCAATTCCAAAGCATGAATGTGGACCGTTCTACTCTATTTAGCGCTCTTAAAAGTCTAACTTGCTAGTTGGGCCTTCGTGCCACGTTTCGTAAGGTAAAGATGTGAATAGACCCAGTTATGTTTGAAATTGCACAAAAACGTGAAATGCTCCTCTATGGAGAGAGTTGAGCAATTCCAAAGCATGAATATTGACCGTTGTACTCTATTTGGTGCTCTTAAAAGTCTAACTTGCTAGTTGAGCCTTCGTGCCACGTTTCGTAAGGTAAAGACGCGAATAGACCAAATTATGTCTCGAATTGCACAAAAACGTGAAAAGCTCCTCTATGGAGAGAGTTGAGCACTTCCGAAGCATCAATGTGGACCGTTGTACTCTATTTAGTGCTCTTAAAAGTCTAACTTGCTATTTGAGCCTTCGTGCCACGTTTCGTAACGTAAAGACGCGAATGGACCGAGTTATGTCTCAAATTGCACAAAAACGTGAAAAGCTCCACTATGGAGAGAGTTGAGCAATTCCAAAGCATGAATGTGGACCGTTGTACTCTATTAAGCGCTCTTAACAGTCTAACTTGCTAGTTGGGCCTTCGTGCCACGGTTCGTAAGGTAAAGATGTGAATAGACCTAGTTATGTTTGAAATTGCACAAAAACGTGAAATGCTCCTCTATGGAGAGAGTTGAGCAATTCCAAAGCATGAATATGGACCGTTGTACTCTATTTGGTGCTCTTAAAAGTCTAACTTGCTAGTTGAGCCTTCGTGCAACATTTCGTAAGGTAAAGACGCGAATAGACCAAGTTATGTCTCGAATTGCACAAAAACGTGAAAAGCTCCTCTATGGAGAGAGTTGAGCACTTCCGAAGCATCAATGTGGACCATTGTACTCTATTTAGTGCTCTTAAAAGTCTAACTTGCTAGTTGAGCCTTCGTGCCACGTTTTGTAACGTAAAGAAGCGAATAGAGCAAGTTATGTCTCAAATTGCATAAAAACGTGAAAAGCTCCTCTATGGAGAGAGTTGAGCAATTCCAAAGCATGAATGTGGACCGTTGTACTCTATTTAGTGCTCTTAAAAGTCTAACTTGCTAGTTGGGCCTTCCTGCCACGTTTCGTAAGGTAAAGACGCGAATAGACCAAGTTATGCCTCGAATTGCAAAAAAACGTGAAAAGCTCCTCTATGGAGAGAGTTGAGCACTTCCAAAGCATCAATGTGGACCGTTGTACTCTATTTAGTACTCTTAAAAGTCTAACTTGCTAGTTGAGCCTTCGTGCACGTTTCGTAAGGTAAAGACGCGAATAGACCAAGTTATGTCTCAAAATGCACAAAAACGTGAAAAGCTCCTCTATGGAGAGAGTTGAGCACTTCCGAAGCATCAATGTGGACCGTTGTACTCTATTTAGTGCTCTTAAAAGTCTAACTATCTAGTTGAGCCTTCGTGCCTCGTTTCTTAAGGTAAAGATGCGAATAGACCAAGTTATGTTTGAAATTGCACAAAAACGTGAAATGCTCCACCATGGAGAGAGTTGAGCAATTCCAAAGCATGAATGTGGACCGTTGTACTCTATTTTGTGCTCTGAAAAGTCTAACTTGCTAGTTGAGCCTTCGTGCCACGTTTCGTAAGGTAAAGACGCGAATAGACCAAGTTATGTCTCCAATTGCACTAAAACGTGAAAAGCTCCTCTATGGAGAGAGTTGAGCACTTCCAAAGAATCAATGTGGACCGTTGCACTCTATTTAGTGCTCTTAAAAGTCTAACTTGCTATTTGAGCCTTCGTGCCACGTTTCGTAACGTAAAGACGCGAATGGACCGAGTTATGTCTCAAATTGCACAAAAACGTGAAAAGCTCCACTATGGAGAGAGTTGACCAATTCCAAAGCATGAATGTGGACCGTTGTACTCTATTTAGCGCTCTTAAAAGTCTAACTTGCTAGTTGGGCCTTCGTGCCACTTTTCGTAAGGTAAAGATGTGAATAGACCCAGTTATGTTTGAAATTGCAAAAAAACGTGAAATGTTCCTCTATGGAGACAGTTGAGCAATTCCAAAGCATGAATGTGGACCGTTCTACTCTATTTAGCGCTCTTAAAAGTCTAACTTGCTAGTTGGGCCTTCGTGCCACGTTTCGTAAGGTAAAGATGTGAATAGACCCAGTTATGTTTGAAATTGCACAAAAACGTGAAATGCTCCTCTATGGAGAGAGTTGAGCAATTCCAAAGCATGAATATTGACCGTTGTACTCTATTTGGTGCTCTTAAAAGTCTAACTTGCTAGTTGAGCCTTCGTGCCACGTTTCGTAAGGTAAAGACGCGAATAGACCAAGTTATGTCTCGAATTGCACAAAAACGTGAAAAGCTCCTCCATGGAGAGAGTTGAGCACTTCCGAAGCATCAATGTGGACCGTTGTACTCTATTTAGTGCTCTTAAAAGTCTAACTTGCTAGTTGAGCCTTCGTGCCACGTTTTGTAACGTAAAGAAGCGAATAGAGCAAGTTATGTCTCAAATTGCACAAAAACGTGAAAAGCTCCTCTATGGAGAGAGTTGAGCAATTCCAAAGCATGAATGTGGACCGTTGTACTCTATTTAGTGCTATTAAAAGTCTAGCTTGCTAGTTGGGCATTCGTGCCACGTTTCGTACGTTAAAGACGCGAATAGACCAAGTTATGCCTCGAATTGCAGAAAAACGTGAAAAGCTCCTCTACGGAGCGAGTTGAGCACTTCCAAAGCATCAATGTGGACCGTTGTACTCTATTTAGTACTCTTAAAAGTCTAACTTGCTAGTTGAGCCTTCGTACACGTTTCGTAAGGTAAAGATGCGAATAGACCAAGTTATGTCTCAAAATGCACAAAAACGTGAAAAGCTCCTCTATGGAGAGAGTTGAGCACTTCCGAAGCATCAATGTGGACCGTTGTACTCTATTTAGTGCTCCTAAAAGTCTAACTATCTAGTTGAGCCTTCGTGCCTCGTTTCTTAAGGTAAAGATGCAAATAGACCAAGTTATGTTTGAAATTGCACAAAAACGTGAAATGCTCCACTATGGAGAGAGTTGAGCAATTCCAAAGCATGAATGTGGACCGTTGTACTCTATTTAGTGCTCTGAAAAGTCTAACTTTCTAGTTGAGCCTTCGTGCCACGTTTCGTAAGGTAAAGACGCGAATAGACCAAGTTATGTCTCCAATTGCACTAAAACGTGAAAAGCTCCTCTATGGAGAGAGTTGAGCACTTCCAAAGCATCAATGTGGACCGTTGTACTCTATTTAGTACTCTTAAAAGTCTAACTTGCTAGTTGAGCCTTCGTGCACGTTTCGTAAGGTAAAGACGCGAATAGACCAAGTTATGTCTCAAAATGCACAAAAATGTGAAAAGCTCCTCTATGGAGAGAGTTGAGCACTTCCGAAGCATCAATGTGGACCGTTGTACTCTATTTAGTGCTCTTAAAAGTCTAACTATCTAGTTGAGCCTTCGTGCCTCGTTTCTTAAGGTAAAGATGCGAATAGACCAAGTTATGTTTGAAATTGCACAAAAACGTGAAATGCTCCACTATGGAGAGAGTTGAGCAATTCCAAAGCATGAATGTGGACCGTTGTACTCTATTTTGTGCTCTGAAAAGTCTAACTTCCTAGTTGAGCCTTCGTGCCACGTTTCGTAAGGTAAAGACGCGAATAGACCAAGTTATGTCTCCAATTGCACTAAAACGTGAAAAGCTCCTCTATGGAGAGAGTTGAGCACTTCCAAAGCATCAATGTGGACCGTTGCACTCTATTTAGTGCTCTTAAAAGTCTAACTTGCTATTTGAGCCTTCGTGCCACGTTTCGTAACGTAAAGACGCGAATGGACCGAGTTATGTCTCAAATTGCACAAAAACGTGAAAAGCTCCACTATGGAGAGAGTTGAGCAATTCCAAAGCATGAATGTGGATCGTTGTACTCTATTTAGCGCTCTTAAAAGTCTAACTTGCTAGTTGGGCCTTCGTGCCACTTTTCGTAAGGTAAAGATGTGAATAAACCCAGTTATGTTTGAAATTGCACAAAAACGTGAAATGTTCCTCTATGGAGAGAGTTGAGCAATTCCAAAGCATGAATGTGGACCGTTCTACTCTATTTAGCGCTCTTAAAAGTCTAACTTGCTAGTTGGGCCTTCGTGCCACGTTTCGTAAGGTAAAGATGTGAATAGACCCAGTTATGTTTGAAATTGCACAAAAACGTGAAATGCTCCTCTATGGAGAGAGTTGAGCAATTCCAAAGCATGAATATTGACCGTTGTACTCTATTTGGTGCTCTTAAAAGTCTAACTTGCTAGTTGAGCCTTCGTGCCACGTTTCGTAAGGTAAAGACGCGAATAGACCAAGTTATGTCTCGAATTGCACAAAAACGTGAAAAGCTCCTCTATGGAGAGAGTTGAGCACTTCCGAAGCATCAATGTGGACCGTTGTACTCTATTTAGTGCTCTTAAAAGTCTAACTTGCTAGTTGAGCCTTCGTGCCACGTTTTGTAACGTAAAGAAGCGAATAGAGCATGTTATGTCTCAAATTGCACAAAAACGTGAAAAGCTCCTCTATGGAGAGAGTTGAGCAATTCCAAAGCATGAATGTGGACCGTTGTACTCTATTTAGTGCTATAAAAAGTCTAACTTGCTAGTTGGGCATTCGTGCCACGTTTCGTAAGGTAAAGACGCGAATAGAACAAGTTATGCCTCAAATTGCAGAAAAACGTGAAAAGCTCCTCTATGGAGAGAGTTGAGCACTTCCAAAGCATCAATGTGGACCGTTGTACTCTATTTAGTACTCTTAAAAGTCTAACTTGCTAGTTGAGCCTTCGTACACGTTTCGTAAGGTAAAGACGCGAATAGACCAAGTTATGTCTCAAAATGCACAAAAACGTGAAAAGCTCCTCTATGGAGAGAGTTGAGCACTTCCGAAGCATCAATGTGGACCGTTGTACTCTATTTAGCGCTCTTAAAAGTCTAACTTGCTAGTTGGGCCTTCGTGCCACGTTTCGTAAGGTGAAGATGTGAATAGACCCTGTTATGTTTGAAATTGCACAAAAACGTGAAATGCTCCTCTATGGAGAGAGTTGAGCAATTCCAAAGCATGAATGTGGACCGTTGTACCCTATTTAGCACTCTTAAAAGTCTAACATGCTAGTCGGGCCTTCGTGCCACGTTTCGTAAGGTCAAGACGCGAATAGAACAAGTTATGCCTCAAATTGCAGAAAAACGTGAAAAGCTCCTCTATGGAGAGAGTTGAGCACTTCCAAAGCATCAATGTGGACCGTTGTACTCTATTTAGTGCTCTGAAAAGTCTAACTTGCTAGTTGAGCCTTCGTGCCACGTTTCGTAAGGTAAAGACGCGAATAGACCAAGTTATGTCTCCAATTGCACAAAAACGTGAAAAGCTCCACTATGGAGAGAGTTGAGCAATTCCAAAGCATGAATGTGGACCTTTGTACTCTATTTAGCGCTCTTAAAAGTCTAACTTGCTAGTTGGGCCTTCGTGCCACGTTTCGTAAGGTGAAGATGTGAATAGACCCAGTTATGTTTGAAATTGCACAAAAACGTGAAATGCTCCTCTATGGAGAGAGTTGAGCAATTCCAAAGCATGAATGTGGACCGTTGTACCCTATTTAGCACTCTTAAAAGTCTAACATGCTAGTCGGGCCTTCGTGCCACGTTTCGTAAGGTCAAGATGTGAATAGACCCAGTTATGTTTGAAATTGCACAAAAACGTGAAATGCTCCTCTATGGAGAGAGTTGAGCAATTCCAAAGCATGAATATGGACCGTTGTACTCTATTTGGTGCTCTTAAAAGTCTAACTTGCTAGTTGAGCCTTCGTGCCACATTTTGAAAGGTAAAGACGCGAATAGACCAAGTTATGTCTCGAATTGCACAAAAACGTGAAAAGCTCCTCTATGGAGAGGGTTGAGCACTTCCGAAGCATCAATGTGGACCGTTGTACTCTATTTAGTGCTCTTAAAAGTCTAACTTGCTAGTTGAGCCTTCGTGCCACGTTTTGTAACGTAAAGAAGCGAATAGAGCAAGTTATGTCTCAAATTGCACAAAAAAGTGAAAAGCTCCTCTATGGAGAGAGTTGAGCAATTCCAAAGCATGAATGTGGACCGTTGTACTCTATTTAGTGCTCTTAAAAGTCTAACTTGCTAGTTGGGCCTTCGTGCCACGTTTCGTAAGGTAAAGACGCGAATAGACCAAGTTATGCCTCGAATTGCAGAAAAACGTGAAAAGCTCCTCAGTGGAGAGAGTTGAGCACTTCCAAAGCATCAATGTGGACCGTTGTACTCTATTTAGTACTCTTAAAAGTCTAACTTGCTAGTTGAGCCTTCGTGCACGTTTCGTAAGGTAAAGACGTGAATAGACCAAGTTATGTCTCAAAATGCACAAAAATGTGAAAAGCTCCTCTATGGAGAGAGTTGAGCACTTCCGAAGCATCAATGTGGACCGTTGTACTCTGTTTAGTGCTCTTAAAAGTCTAACTATCTAGTTGAGCCTTCGTGCCTCGTTTCTTAAGGTAAAGATGCGAATAGACCAAGTTATGTTTGAAATTGCACAAAAACGTGAAATGCTCCACTATGGAGAGAGTTGAGCAATTCCAAAGCATGAATGTGGACCGTTGTACTCTATTTTGTGCTCTGAAAAGTCTAACTTTCTAGTTGAGCCTTCGTGCCACGTTTCGTAAGGTAAAGACGCGAATAGACCAAGTTATGTCTCCAATTGCACTAAAACGTGAAAAGCTCCTCTATGGAGAGAGTTGAGCCCTTCCAAAGCTTCAATGTGGACCGTTGCACTCTATTTAGTGCTCTTAAAAGTCTAACTTGCTATTTGAGCCTTCGTGCCACGTTTCGTAACGTAAAGACGCGAATGGACCGAGTTATGTCTCAAATTGCACAAAAACGTGAAAAGCTCCACTATGGAGAGAGTTGAGCAATTCCAAAGCATGAATGTGGACCGTTGTACTCTATTTAGCGCTCTTAACAGTCTAACTTGCTAGTTGGGCCTTCGTGCCACGGTTCGTAAGGTAAAGATGTGTATAGACCCAGTTATGTTTGAAATTGCACAAAAACGTGAAATGCTCCTCTACGGAGAGAGTTGAGCAATTCCAAAGCATGAATATGGACCGATGTACTCTATTTGGTGCTCTTAAAAGTCTAACTTGCTAGTTGAGCCTTCGTGCCACATTTCGTAAGGTAAAGACGCGAATAGACCAAGTTATGTCTCGAATTGCACAAAAACGTGAAAAGCTCCTCCATGGAGAGAGTTGAGCACTTCCGAAGCATCAATGTGGACCGTTGGACTCTATTTAGTGCTCTTAAAAGTCTAAATTGCTAGTTGGGCCTTCGTGCCACGTTTCGTAAGGTAAAGACGCGAATAGACCAAGTTATGCCTCGAATTGCAGAAAAACGTGAAAAGCTCCTCTATGGAGAGAGTTGAGCACTTCCAAAGCATCAATGTGGACCGTTGTACTCTATTTAGTACTCTTAAAAGTCTAACTTGCTAGTTGAGCCTTCGTGCACGTTTCGTAAGGTAAAGACGCGAATAGACCAAGTTATGTCTCAAAATGCACAAAAACGTGAAAAGCTCCTCTATGGAGAGAGTTGAGCACTTCCGAAGCATCAATGTGGACCGTTGTACTCTATTTAGTGCTCTTAAAAGTCTAACTATCTAGTTGAGCCTTCGTGCCTCGTTTCTTAAGGTAAAGATGCGAATAGACCAAGTTATGTTTGAAATTGCACAAAAACGTGAAATGCTCCACCATGGAGAGAGTTGAGCAATTCCAAAGCATGAATGTGGACCGTTGTACTCTATTTTGTGCTCTGAAAAGTCTAACTTGCTAGTTGAGCCTTCGTGCCACGTTTCGTAAGGTAAAGACGCGAATAGACCAAGTTATGTCTCCAATTGCACTAAAACGTGAAAAGCTCCTCTATGGAGAGAGTTGAGCACTTCCAAAGCATCAATGTGGACCGTTGCACTCTATTTAGTGCTCTTAAAAGTCTAACTTGCTATTTGAGCCCTCGTGCCACGTTTCGTAACGTAAAGACGCGAATGGACCGAGTTATGTCTCAAATTGCACAAAAACGTGAAAATCTCCACTATGGAGAGAGTTGAGCAATTCCAAAGCATGAATGTGGACCTTTGTACTCTATTTAGCGCTCTTAAAAGTCTAACTTGCTAGTTGGGCCTTCGTGCCACGTTTCGTAAGGTGAAGATGTGAATAGACCCAGTTATGTTTGAAATTGCACAAAAACGTGAAATGCTCCTCTATGGAGAGAGTTGAGCAATTCCAAAGCATGAATGTGGACCGTTGTACTCTATTTAGCGCTCTTAAAAGTCTAACATGCTAGTCGGGCCTTCGTGCCACGTTTCGTAAGGTAAAGATGTGAATAGACCCAGCTATGTTTGAAATTGCACAAAAACGTGAAATGCTCCTCTATGGAGAGAGTTGAGCAATTCCAAAGCATGAATATGGACCGTTGTACTCTGTTTGGTGCTCTTAAAAGTCTAACTTGCTAGTTGAGCCTTCGTGCCACGTTTTGTAAGGTAAAGACGCGAATAGACCAAGTTATGTCTCGAATTGCACAAAAACGTGAAAAGCTCCTCTATGGAGAGGGTTGAGCACTTCCGAAGCATCAATGTGGACCGTTATACTCTATTTAGTACTCTTAAAAGTCTAACTTGCTAGTTGAGCCTTCGTGCCACGTTTTGTAACGTAAAGAAGCGAATAGAGCAAGTTATGTCTCAAATTGCACAAAAAAGTGAAAAGCTCCTCTATGGAGAGAGTTGAGCAATTCCAAAGCATGAATGTGGACCGTTGTACTCTATTTAGTGCTCTTAAAAGTCTAACTTGCTTGTTGGGCCTTCGTGCCACGTTTCGTAAGGCAAAGACGCGAATAGACCAAGTTATGCCTCGAATTGCAGAAAAACGTGAAAAGCTCCTCAGTGGAGAGAGTTGAGCACTTCCAAAGCATCAATGTGGACCGTTGTACTCTATTTAGTACTCTTAAAAGTCTAACTTGCTAGTTGAGCCTTCGTGCACGTTTCGTAAGGTAAAGACGTGAATAGACCAAGTTATGTCTCAAAATGCACAAAAATGTGAAAAGCTCCTCTATGGAGAGAGTTGAGCACTTCCGAAGCATCAATGTGGACCGTTGTACTCTGTTTAGTGCTCTTAAAAGTCTAACTATCTAGTTGAGCCTTCGTGCCTCGTTTCTTAAGGTAAAGATGCGAATAGACCAAGTTATGTTTGAAATTGGACAAAAACGTGAAATGCTCCACTATGGAGAGAGTTGAGCAATTCCAAAGCATGAATGTGGACCGTTGTACTCTATTTTGTGCTCTGAAAAGTCTAACTTTCTAGTTGAGCCTTCGTGCCACGTTTCGTAAGGTAAAGACGCGAATAGACCAAGTTATGTCTCCAATTGCACTAAAACATGAAAAGCTCCTCTATGGAGAGAGTTGAGCACTTCCAAAGCATCAATGTGGACCGTTGCACTCTATTTAGTGCTCTTAAAAGTCTAACTTGCTATTTGAGCCCTCGTGCCACGTTTCGTAACGTAAAGACACGAATGGACCGAGTTATGTCTCAAATTGCACAAAAACGTGAAAAGCTCCACTATGGAGAGAGTTGAGCAATTCCAAAGCATGAATGTGGACCGTTGTACTCTATTTAGCGCTCTTAAAAGTCTAACTTGCTAGTTGGGCCTTCGTGCCACTTTTCGTAAGGTAAAGATGTGAATAGACCCAGTTATGTTTGAAATTGCACAAAAACGTGAAATGCTCCTCTATGGAGAGAGTTGAGCAATTCCAAAGCATGAATATTGACCGTTGTACTCTATTTGGTGCTCTTAAAAGTCTAACTTGTTAGTTGAGCCTTCGTGCCACGTTTCGTAAGGTAAAGACGCCAATATACCAAGTTATGTCTCGAATTGCACAAAAACGTGAAAAGCTCCTCTATGGAGAGAGTTGAGCACTTCCGAAGCATCAATGTGGACCGTTGTACTCTATTTAGTGCTCTTAAAAGTCTAACTTGCTAGTTGAGCCTTCGTGCCACGTTTTGTAACGTAAAGAAGCGAATAGAGCAAGTTATGTCTCAAATTGCACAAAAACGTGAAAAGCTCCTCTATGGAGAGAGTTGAGCAATTCCAAAGCATGAATGTGGACCGTTGTACTCTATTTAGTGCTATTAAAAGTCTAACTTGCTAGTTGGGCATTCGTGCCACGTTTCGTAAGGTAAAGACGCGAATAGACCAAGTTATGCCTCGAATTGCAGTAAAACGTGAAAAGCTCCTCTATTGAGAGAGTTGAGCACTTCCAAAGCATCAATGTGGACCGTTGTACTCTATTTAGTACTCTTAAAAGTCTAACTTGCTAGTTGAGCCTTCGTACACGTTTCGTAAGGTAAAGACGCGAATAGACCAAGTTATGTCTCAAAATGCACAAAAACGTGAAAAGCTCCTCTATGGAGAGAGTTGAGCACTTCCGAAGCATCAATGTGGACCGTTGTACTCTATTTAGTGCTCCTAAAAGTCTAACTATCTAGTTGAGCCTTCGTGCCTCGTTTCTTAAGGTAAAGATGCAAATAGACCAAGTTATGTTTGAAATTGCACAAAAACGTGAAATGCTCCACTATGGAGAGAGTTGAGCAATTCCAAAGCATGAATGTGGACCGTTGTACTCTATTTAGTGCTCTGAAAAGTCTAACTTGCTAGTTGAGCCTTCGTGCCACGTTTCGTAAGGTAAAGACGCGAATAGACCAAGTTATGTCTCCAATTGCACTAAAACGTGAAAAGCTCCTCTATGGAGAGAGTTGAGCACTTCCAAAGCATCAATGTGGACCGTTGCACTCTATTTAGTGCTCTTAAAAGTCTAACTTGCTATTTGAGCCTACGTGCCACGTTTCGTAACGTAAAGACGTGAATGGACCGAGTTATGTCTCAAATTACACAAAAACGTGAAAATCTCCACTATGGAGAGAGTTGAGCAATTCCAAAGCATGAATGTGGACCGTTGTACTCTATTTAGCGCTCTTAAAAGTCTAACTTGCTAGTTGGGCCTTCGTGCCACGTTTCGTAAGGTAAAGATGTGAATAGACCCAGTTATGTTTGAAATTGCACAAAAACGTGAAATGCTCCTCTATGGAGAGAGTTGAGCAATTCCAAAGCATGAATGTGGACCGTTGTACTCTATTTAGCGCTCTTAAAAGTCTAACATGCTAGTTGGGCCTTCGTGCCACGTTTCGTAAGGTAAAGATGTGAATAGACCCAGTTATGTTTGAAATTGCACAAAAACGTGAAATGCTCCTCTATGGAGAGAGTTGAGCAATTCCAAAGCATGAATATGGACCGTTGTACTCTATTTGGTGCTCTTAAAAGTCTAACTTGCTAGTTGAGCCTTCGTGCCACGTTTCGTAAGGTAAAGACGCGAATAGAGCAAGTTATGTCTCGAATTGCACAAAAACGTGAAAAGCTCCTCTATGGAGAGAGTTGAGCACTTCCGAAGCATCAATGTGGACCGTTCTACTCTATTTAGTGCTCTTAAAAGTCTAACTTGCTAGTTGAGCCTTCGTGCCACGTTTTGTAACGTAAAGAAGCGAATAGAGCAAGTTATGTCTCAAATTGCACAAAAACGTGAAAAGCTCCTATATGGAGAGAGTTGAGCAATTCCAAAGCATGAATGTGGACCGTTGTACTCTATTTAGTGCTCTTAAAAGTCTAACTTGCTAGTTGGGCCTTCGTGCCACGTTTCGTAAGGGAAAGACGCGAATAGACCAAGTTATGCCTCGAATTGCAGAAAAACATGAAAAGCTCCTCTATGGAGAGAGTTGAGCACTTCCAAAGCATCAATGTGGACCGTTGTACTCTATTTAGTACTCTTAAAAGTCTAACTTGCTAGTTGAGCCTTCGTGCACGTTTCGTAAGGTAAAGACGCGAATAGACCAAGTTATGTCTCAAAATGCACAAAAAGTGAAAAGCTCCTCTATGGAGAGAGTTGAGCACTTCCGAAGCATCAATGTGGACCGTTGTACTCTATTTAGTACTCTTAAAAGTCTAACTTGCTAGTTGAGCCTTCGTGCACGTTTCGTAAGGTAAAGACGCGAATAGACCAAGTTATGTCTCAAAATGCACAAAAACGTGAAAAGCTCCTCTATGGAGAGAGTTGAGCACTTCCGAAGCATCAATGTGGACCGTTGTACTCTATTTAGTACTCTTAAAAGTCTAACTTGCTAGTTGAGCCTTCGTGCCACATTTCGTAACGTAAAGACGCGAATAGACCGAGTTATGTCTCAAATTGCACAAAAACGTGAAAAGCTCCACTATGGAGAGAGTTGAGCAATTCCAAAGCATGAATGTGGACCGTTGTACTCTATTTAGCGCTCTTAAAAGTCTAACTTGCTAGTTGGACCTTCGTGCCACGTTTCGTAAGGTAAAGATGTGAATAGACCTAGTTATGTTTGAAATTGCACAAAAACGTGAAATGCTCCTCTATGGAGAGAGTTGAGCAATTCCAAAGCATGAATGTGGACCGTTGTACTCTATTTAGTGCTCTTAACAGTCTAACTTGCTAGTTGGGCCTTCGTGCCACGTTTCGTAAGGTAAAGATGTGAATAGACCTAGTTATGTTTGAAATTGCACAAAAACGTGAAATGCTCCTCTATGGAGAGAGTTGAGCAATTCCAAAGCATGAATATGGACCGTTGTACTCTATTTGGTGCTCTTAAAAGTCTAACTTGCTAGTTGAGCCTTCGTGCCACGTTTCGTAAGGTAAAGACGCGAATAGACCAAGTTATGTCTCGAATTGCACAAAAACGTGAAAAGCTCCTCTATGGAGAGAGTTGAGCACTTCCGAAGCATCAATGTGGACCGTTGTACTCTATTTAGTACTCTTAAAAGTCTAACTTGCTAGTTCAGCCTTCGTGCACGTTTCGTAAGGTAAAGACGCGAATAGACCAAGTTATGTCTCAAAATGCACAAAAACGTGAAAAGCTCCTCTATGGAGAGAGTTGAGCACTTCCAAAGCATCAATGTGGACCGTTGTACTCTATTTAGTGCCCTTAAAAGTGTAACTTGCTAGTTGAGCCTTCGTGCCACGTTTCGTAACGTAAAAAGGCGAATAGAGCAAGTTACGTCTCAAATTGCACAAAAACGTGAAAAGCTCCTCTATGGAGAGAGTTGAGCACTTCCAAAGCATCAATGTGGACCGTTGTACTCTATTTAGTGCCCTTAAAAGTCTAACTTGCTAGTTGAGCCTTCGTGCCACTTTTCGTAAGGTAAAGAGGCGAATAGACGAAGTTATGTCTCAAATTGCACAAAAACGTGAAAAGCACCTCTATGGAGAGAGTTGAGCACTTCCGAAGCATCAATGTGGACCGTTGTACTCTATTTAGTGCACTTAAAAGACTAACTTGCTGGTTGAGCCTTCGTGCCACGTTTCGTAAGGTAAGGACGCGGGAAGAGCAAGTTATGTCTACAATTGCACAAAAACGTGAAAAGCTCCTCTACGGAGAGAGTTGAGCACTTCCAAAGCATCAATGTGGACCGTTGCACTCTATTTAGTGCTCTTAAAAGTCTAACTAGCTAGTTGAGCCTTGGTGCCATGTTTCGTAACGTAAAGACGGGAATAGACCAAGTTGTGTCTCGAATTGCACAAAAACGTGAAAAGCTCCTCTATGGAGAGAGTTGAGCACTTCCAAAGCATCAATGTGGACCGTTGTACTCTATTTAGTGCTCTTAAAAGTTTAACTTGCTAGTTGAGCCTTCGTGCCACGTTTCGTAAGGTAAAGACCCGAATAGACCAAGTTACGTCTCAAATTGCACAAAAACGTGAAAAACTCCTCTATAGAGAGAGTTGAGCACTTCCGAAGCATCAATGTGGACCGTTGTACTCTATTTAGTGTTCTTAAAAGTCTAACTATCTAGTTGTGCCTTCGTGCCACGTTTCTTAAGGTAAAGATGCGAATAGACCAAGTTATGTTTGAAATTGCACAAAAACGTGAAATGCTCCACTATGGAGAGAGTTGAGCAATTCCAAAGCATGAATGTGGACCGTTGTAATCTATTTAGTGCTCTTAAAAGTGTAACTTGCTAGTTGAGCCTTCGTGCCACGTTTCGTAAGGTAAAGACGCGAATAGACCAAGTTATGTCTCCAATTGCACAAAAACGTGAAAAGCTACTCTATGAAGAGAGTTGAGCACTTACGAAGCATCAATGTGGACCGTTGTACTCTATTTAGTGCTCTTCAAAGTCTAACTTGCTAGTTGAGCCTTCGTGCCACGTTTCGTAAAGTAAAGAAGCGAATAGAGCAAGTTATGTCTCAAATTGCACAAAAACGTGAAAAGCTCCTCCACGGAGAGAGTTGAGCAATTCCAAAGCGTGAATGTGGACCATTGTACTCTATTTAGTGCTCTTAAAAGTCTAACTTGCTAGTTGGGCCTTCGTGCCACGTTACGTAAGGTAAAGACGCGAATAGACCAAGTTATGCCTCGAATTGCACAAAAACGTGAAAAGCTCCTTTATGGAGAGAGTTCAGCACTTCCAAAGCATCAATGTGGACCATTGTACTCTATTTAGTGCTCTTAAAAGTCTAACTTGCTGGTTGAGCCTTCGTGCCACGTTTCGTAAGGTAAAGATGCGAATAGACCCAGTTATGTTTGAAATTGCACAAAAACGTGAAACGCTCCTCTATGGAGAGAGTTCAGCACTTCCAAAGCATCAATGTCGACCATTGTACTCTATTTAGTGCTCTTAAAAGTCTAACTTGCTAGTTGGGCCTTCGTGCCACGTTTCGTAAGGTAAAGACGCGAATAGACCAAGTTATGCCTCGAATTACACAAAAACGTGAAAAGCTCCTCTATGGAGAGAGTTCAGCACTTCCAAAGCATCAATGTGGACCATTGTACTCTATTTAGTGCTCTGAAAAGTCTAACTTGCTAGTTGAGCCTTCGTGCCACGTTTCGTAAGGTAAAGACGCGAATAGACCAAGTTATGTCTCCAATTGCACAAAAACGTGAAAAGCTGCTCTATGAAGAGAGTTGAGCACTTACGAAGCATCAATGTGGACCGTTGTACTCTATTTAGTGCCCTTAATAGTCTAACTTGCTAGTTGAGCCTTCGTGCCACGTTTCGTAAAGTAAAGAAGCGAATAGAGCAAGTTATGTCTCAAATTGCACAAAAACGTGAAAAGCTCCTCTATGGAGAGAGTTGAGCAATTCCAAAGCATCAATGTGGACCATTGTACTCTATTTGGTGCTCTTAAAAGTCTAACTTGCTAGTTGACCCTTCGTGCCACGTTTCGTAAGGTAAAGACGCGAATAGACCAGGTTATGTCTCCAATTGCACAAAAACGTGAAAAGCTCCTCTATGGAGAGAGTTGAGCACTTCCGAAGCATCAATGTGGACCTTTGTACTCTATTTAGTGCTCTTAAAAGTCTAACTTGCTAGTTGAGCCTTCGTGCCACGTTTCGTAAAGTAAAGAAGCGAATAGAGCAAGTTATGCCTCGAATTGCACAAAAACGTGAAAAGCTCCTCTATGGAAAGAGTTCAGGACTTCCAAAGCATCAATGTGGACCATTGTACTCTATTTAGTGCTCTTAAAAGTCTAACTTGCTGGTTGAGCCTTCGTGCCACGTTTCGTAGGGTAAAGATGCGAATAGACCCAGTTATGTTTGAAATTGCACAAAAACGTGAAATGCTCCTCTATGGAGAGAGTTGAGCAATTCCAAAGCATGAATGTGGACCGTTGTACTCTATTTAGTGCCCTTAAAAGTCTAACATGCTAATTGAGCCTTCGTGCCACGTTTCATAAGGTAAAGACGCGAATAGACGAAGTTATGTCTCGAATTGCACAAAAACGTGAAAGGCACCTCTATGGAGAGAGTTGAGCACTTCTGAAGCATCAATGTGGACCGTTGTACTCTATTTAGTGCACCTAAAAGTCTAACTTGCTGGTTGAGCCTTCGTGCCACGTTTCGTAAGGTAAAGACGCGAGAAGAGCAAGTTATGTCTCAAATTGCACAAAAACATGAAAAGGTACTCTATGGAGAGAGTTGAGCACTTCCAAAGCATCAATTTGGACCGTTATACTCTATTGAGTGCTCTTAAAAGTCTAACTCGCTAGTTGAGCCTTCGTGCCACGTTTCGTAACGTAAAGACGCGAATAGACCCAGTTATGTTTGAAATTGCACAAAAACGTGAAAAGCTCCTCTATGGAGAGAGTTGAGCACTTCCAAAGCATCAATGTGGACCATTGTACTCTATTGAGTGCTCTTAAAAGTCTAACTTGCTAGTTGAGCCTTCTTGCCACGTTTCGTAACGTAAAGACGCGAATAGAGCAAGTTCTGTCTCAAATTGCACAAAAACGTTAAAAGCTAGTCTATGGAGAGAGTTGAGCACTTCCAAAGCATCAATGTGGACCGTTGTACTCTATTGAGGGCTATTAAAAGTCTAACTTGCTAGTTGAGCCTTCGTGCCACGTTTCGTAAGGTAAAGACGCGAATAGACCAAGTTACGTCTCAAATTGCACAAAAACGTGAAAAGCTCCTCTATGGAGAGAGTTGACCACTTCCGAAGCATCAATGTGAACCGTTGTAATCTATTTAGTGCTCCTAAAAGTCTAACTATCTAGTTGAGCCTTCGTGCCACGTTTGTTAAGGTAAAGATGCGAATAGACCAAGTTATGTTTGAAATTACACAAAAACGTGAAATGCTCCACTATGGAGAGAGTTGAGCAATTCCAAAGCATGAATGTGGACCGTTGTACTCTATTTAGTGCTCTTAAAAGTCTAACTTGCTAGTTGAGCCTTCGTGCCACGTTTCGTAAGGTAAAGGCGCGAATAGACCAAGTTATGTCTCCAATTGCACTAAAACGTGAAAAGCTTCTCTATGGAGAGAGTTGAGCAATTCCAAAGCATGAATGTGGACCGTTGTACTCTATTTAGCGCTCTTAAAAGTCTAACTTGCTAGTTGGGCCTTCGTGCCACGTTTCGTAAGGTAAAGATGTGAATAGACCCAGTTATGTTTGAAATTGCACAAAAACGTGAAATGCTCCACTATGGAGAGAGTTGAGCAATTCCAAAGCATCAATGTGGACCGTTGCACTCTATTTAGTGCTCTTAAAAGTCTAACTTTCTATTTGAGCCTTCGTGCCACGTTTCATAACGTAAAGACGTGAATGGACCGAGTTATGTCTCAAATTGCACAAAAACGTGAAAAGCTCCACTCTGGAGAGAGTTGAGCAATTCCAAAGCATGAATGTGGACCGTTGTACTCTATTTAGCGCTCTTAAAAGTCTAACTTGCTAGTTGGGCCTTCGTGCCACGTTTCGTAAGGTAAAGATGTGAATAGACCCAGTTATGTTTGAAATTACACAAAAACGTGAAATGCTCCTCCATGGAGAAAGTTGAGCAATTCCAAAGCATGAATGTGGACCGTTGTACTCTATTTAGTGCTCTTAAAAGTCTAACTTGCTAGTTGGGCCTTCGTGCCACGTTTCGTAAGGTAAAGATGTGAATAAACCCAGTTATGTTTGAAATTGCACAAAAACGTGAAATGCTCCTCTATGGAGAGAGTTGAGCAATTCCAAAGCATGAATATGGACCGTTGTACTCTATTTGGTGCTCTTGAAAGTCTAACTTGCTAGTTGAGCCTTCGTGCCACGTTTCGTAAGGTAAAGACGCGAATAGACCAAGTTATGTCTCGAATTGCACAAAAACGTGAAAAGCTCCTCTATGGAGAGAGTTGAGCACTTCCGAAGCATCGATGTGGACCATTGTACTCTATTTAGTGCTCTTAAAAGTCTAACTTGCTAGTTGAGCCTTCGTGCCACGTTTCGTAAGGTAAAGACGCGAATAGACCAAGTTATGTCTCCAATTGCACTAAAACGTGAAAAGCTCCTCTATGGAGAGAGTTGAGCAATTCCAAAGCATGAATGTGGACCGTTGTACTCTATTTAGCGCTCATAAAAGTCTAACTTGCTAGTTGGGCCTTCGTGCCACGTTTCGTAACGTAAAGACGCGAATAGACCAAGTTATGTTTGAAATTGCACAAAAACGTGAAAAGCTCCTCTATGGAGAGAGTTGAGCACTTCCAAAGCATCAATGTGGACCGTTGTACTCTATTGAGTGCTCTTAAAAGTCTAACTTGCTAGTTGAGCCTTCTTGCCACGTTTCGTAACGTAAAGACGCGAATAGAGCAAGTTCTGTCTCAAATTGCACAAAAACGTTAAAAGCTACTCTATGGAGAGAGTTGAGCACTTCCAAAGCATCAATGTGGACCGTTGTACTCTATTGAGGGCTATTAAAAGTCTAACTTGCTAGTTGAGCCTTCGTGCCACGTTTCGTAAGGTAAAGACGCGAATAGACCAAGTTACGTCTCAAATTGCACAAAAACGTGAAAAGCTCCTCTATGGAGAGAGTTGACCACTTCCGAAGCATCAATGTGAACCGTTGTAATCTATTTAGTGCTCCTAAAAGTCTAACTATCTAGCTGAGCCTTCGTGCCACGTTTGTTAAGGTAAAGATGCGAATAGACCAAGTTATGTTTGAAATTACACAAAAACGTGAAATGCTCCACTATGGAGAGAGTTGAGCAATTCCAAAGCATCAATGTGGACCGTTGCACTCTATTTAGTGCTCTTAAAAGTCTAACTTTCTATTTGAGCCTTCGTGCCACGTTTCATAACGTAAAGACGTGAATGGACCGAGTTATGTCTCAAATTGCACAAAAACGTAAAAAGCTCCACTCTGGAGAGAGTTGAGCAATTCCAAAGCATGAATGTGGACCGTTGTACTCTATTTAGCGCTCTTAAAAGTCTAACTTGCTAGTTGGGCCTTCGTGCCACGTTTCGTAAGGTAAAGATGTGAATAGACCCAGTTATGTTTGAAATTGCACAAAAACGTGAAATGCTCCTCTATGGAGAAAGTTGAGCAATTCCAAAGCATGAATGTGGACCGTTGTACTCTATTTAGTGCTCTTAAAAGTCTAACTTGCTAGTTGGGCCTTCGTGCCACGTTTCGTAAGGTAAAGATGTGAATAGACCCAGTTATGTTTGAAATTGCACAAAAACGTGAAATGCTCCTCTATGGAGAGAGTTGAGCAATTCCAAAGCATGAATATGGACCGTTGTACTCTATTTGGTGCTCTTAAAAGTCTAACTTGCTAGTTGAGCCTTCGTGCCACGTTTCGTAAGGTAAAGACGCGAATAGACCAAGTTATGTCTCGAATTGCACAAAAACGTGAAAAGCTCCTCTATGGAGAGAGTTGAGCACTTCCGAAGCATCGATGTGGACCATTGTACTCTATTTAGTGCTCTTAAAAGTCTAACTTGCTAGTTGAGCCTTCGTGCCACGTTTCTTAAGGTAAAGACGCGAATAGACCAAGTTATGTCTCCAATTGCACTAAAACGTGAAAAGCTCCTCTATGGAGAGAGTTGAGCAATTCCAAAGCATGAATGTGGACCGTTGTACTCTATTTAGCGCTATCAAAAGTCTAACTTGCTAGTTGGGCCTTCGTGCCACGTTTCGTAACGTAAAGACGCGAATAGACCCAGTTATGTTTGAAATTGCACAAAAACGTGAAAAGCTCCTCTATGGAGAGAGTTGAGCACTTCCAAAGCATCAATGTGGACCGTTGTAATCTATTGAGTGCTCTTAAAAGTCTAACTTGCTAGTTGAGCCTTCTTGCCACGTTTCGTAACGTAAAGATGCGAATAGAGCAAGTTCTGTCTCAAATTGCACAAAAACGTTAAAAGCTACTCTATGGAGAGAGTTGAGCACTTCCAAAGCATCAATGTGGACCGTTGTACTCTATTGAGGGCTATTAAAAGTCTATCTTGCTAGTTGAGCCTTCGTGCCACGTTTCGTAAGGTAAAGACGCGAATAGACCAAGTTACGTCTCAAATTGCACAAAAACGTGAAAAGCTCCTCTATGGAGAGAGTTGACCACTTCCGAAGCATGAATGTGAACCGTTGTAATCTATTTAGTGCTCCTAAAAGTCTAACTATCTAGTTGAGCCTTCGTGCCACGTTTGTTAAGGTAAAGATGCGAATAGACCAAGTTATGTTTGAAATTACACAAAAACGTGAAATGCTCCACTATGGAGAGAGTTGAGCAATTCCAAAGCATCAATGTGGACCGTTGCACTCTATTTAGTGCTCTTAAAAGTCTAACTTTCTATTTGAGCCTTCGTGCCACGTTTCATAACGTAAAGACGTGAATGGACCGAGTTATGTCTCAAATTGCACAAAAACGTGAAAAGCTCCACTCTGGAGAGAGTTGAGCAATTCCAAAGCATGAATGTGGACCGTTGTACTCTATTTCGCACTCTTAAAAGTCTAACTTGCTAGTTGGGCCTTCGTGCCACGTTTCGTAAGGTAAAGATGTGAATAGACCCAGTTATGTTTGAAATTGCACAAAAACGTGAAATGCTCCTCTATGGAGAAAGTTGAGCAATTCCAAAGCATGAATGTGGACCGTTGTACTCTATTTAGTGCTCTTAAAAGTCTAACTTGCTAGTTGGGCCTTCGTGCCACGTTTCGTAAGGTAAAGATGTGAATAGACCCAGTTATGTTTGAAATTGCACAAAAACGTGAAATGCTCCTCTATGGAGAGAGTTGAGCAATTCCAAAGCATGAATATGGACCGTTGTACTCTATTTGGTGCTCTTAAAAGTCTAACTTGCTAGTTGAGCCTTCGTGCCACGTTTCGTAAGGTAAAGACGCGAATAGACCAAGTTATGTCTCGAATTGCACAAAAACGTGAAAAGCTCCTCTATGGAGAGAGTTGAGCACTTCCGAAGCATCGATGTGGACCATTGTACTCTATTTAGTGCTCTTAAAAGTCTAACTTGCTAGTTGAGCCTTCGTGCCACGTTTTGTAACGTAAAGAAGCAAATAGAGCAAGTTATGTCTCAAATTGCACAAAAACGTGAAAAGCTCCTCTATGGAGAGAGTTGAGCAATTCCAAAGCATGAATGTGGACCGTTGTTCTCTATTTAGTGCTCTTAAAAGTCTAACTTGCTAGTTGGGCCTTCGTGCCACGTTTCGTAAGGTAAAGACGCGAATAGACCAAGTTTTGCCTCGAATTACAGAAAAACGTGAAAAGCTCCTCTATGGAGAGAGTTGAGCACTTCCAAAGCATCAATGTGGACCATTGTACTCTATTTAGTACTCTTAAAAGTCTAACTTGCTAGTTGAGCCTTCGTGCACGTTTCGTAAGGTAAAGACGCGAATAGACCAAGTTATGTCTCAAAATGCACAAAAACGTGAAAAGCTCCTCTATGGAGAGAGTTGAGCACTTCCGAAGCATCAATGTGGACCGTTGTACTCTATTTAGTGCTCTTAAAAGTCTAACTATCTAGTTGAGCCTTCGTGCCTCGTTTCTTAAGATAAAGATGCGAATAGACCAAGTTATGTTTGAAATTGCACAAAAACGTGAAATGCTCCACTATGGAGAAAGTTGAGCAATTCCAAAGCAGGAATGTGGACCGTTGTACTCTATTTAGTGCTCTTAAAAGTCTAACTTTCTAGTTGAGCCTTCTTGCCACGTTTCGTAACGTAAAGACGCGAATAGAGCAAGTTCTGTCTCAAATTGCACAAAAACGTTAAAAGCTACTCTATGGAGAGAGTTGAGCACTTCCAAAGCATCAATGTGGACCGTTGTACTCTATTGAGGGCTATTAAAAGTCTATCTTGCTAGTTGAGCCTTCGTGCCACGTTTCGTAAGGTAAAGACGCGAATAGACCAAGTTACGTCTCAAATTGCACAAAAACGTGAAAAGCTCCTCTATGGAGAGAGTTGACCACTTCCGAAGCATCAATGTGAACCGTTGTAATCTATTTAGTGCTCCTAAAAGTCTAACTATCTAGTTGAGCCTTCGTGCCACGTTTGTTAAGGTAAAGATGCGAATAGACCAAGTTATGTTTGAAATTACACAAAAACGTGAAATGCTCCACTATGGAGAGAGTTGAGCAATTCCAAAGCATCAATGTGGACCGTTGCACTCTATTTAGTGCTCTTAAAAGTCTAACTTTCTATTTGAGCCTTCGTGCCACGTTTCATAACGTAAAGACGTGAATGGACCGAGTTATGTCTCAAATTGCACAAAAACGTGAAAAGCTCCACTCTGGAGAGAGTTGAGCAATTCCAAAGCATGAATGTGGACCGTTGTACTCTATTTCGCACTCTTAAAAGTCTAACTTGCTAGTTGGGCCTTCGTGCCACGTTTCGTAAGGTAAAGATGTGAATAGACCCAGTTATGTTTGAAATTGCACAAAAACGTGAAATGCTCCTCTATGGAGAAAGTTGAGCAATTCCAAAGCATGAATGTGGACCGTTGTACTCTATTTAGTGCTCTTAAAAGTCTAACTTGCTAGTTGGGCCTTCGTGCCACGTTTCGTAAGGTAAAGATGTGAATAGACCCAGTTATGTTTGAAATTGCACAAAAACGTGAAATGCTCCTCTATGGAGAGAGTTGAGCAATTCCAAAGCATGAATATGGACCGTTGTACTCTATTTGGTGCTCTTAAAAGTCTAACTTGCTAGTTGAGCCTTCGTGCCACGTTTCGTAAGGTAAAGACGCGAATAGACCAAGTTATGTCTCGAATTGCACAAAAACGTGAAAAGCTCCTCTATGGAGAGAGTTGAGCACTTCCGAAGCATCGATGTGGACCATTGTACTCTATTTAGTGCTCTTAAAAGTCTAACTTGCTAGTTGAGCCTTCGTGCCACGTTTTGTAACGTAAAGAAGCAAATAGAGCAAGTTATGTCTCAAATTGCACAAAAACGTGAAAAGCTCCTCTATGGAGAGAGTTGAGCAATTCCAAAGCATGAATGTGGACCGTTGTTCTCTATTTAGTGCTCTTAAAAGTCTAACTTGCTAGTTGGGCCTTCGTGCCACGTTTCGTAAGGTAAAGACGCGAATAGACCAAGTTTTGCCTCGAATTACAGAAAAACGTGAAAAGCTCCTCTATGGAGAGAGTTGAGCACTTCCAAAGCATCAATGTGGACCATTGTACTCTATTTAGTACTCTTAAAAGTCTAACTTGCTAGTTGAGCCTTCGTGCACGTTTCGTAAGGTAAAGACGCGAATAGACCAAGTTATGTCTCAAAATGCACAAAAACGTGAAAAGCTCCTCTATGGAGAGAGTTGAGCACTTCCGAAGCATCAATGTGGACCGTTGTACTCTATTTAGTGCTCTTAAAAGTCTAACTATCTAGTTGAGCCTTCGTGCCTCGTTTCTTAAGATAAAGATGCGAATAGACCAAGTTATGTTTGAAATTGCATAAAAACGTGAAATGCTCCACTATGGAGAAAGTTGAGCAATTCCAAAGCAGGAATGTGGACCGTTGTACTCTATTTAGTGCTCTTAAAAGTCTAACTTTCTAGTTGAGCCTTCTTGCCACGTTTCGTAACGTAAAGACGCGAATAGAGCAAGTTCTGTCTCAAATTGCAAAAAAACGTTAAAAGCTACTCTATGGAGAGAGTTGAGCACTTCCAAAGCATCAATGTGGACCGTTGTACTCTATTGAGGGCTATTAAAAGTCTAACTATCTAGTTGAGCCTTCGTGCCTCGTTTCTTAAGATAAAGATGCGAATAGACCAAGTTATGTTTGAAATTGCACAAAAACGTGAAATGCTCCAGTATGGAGAAAGTTGAGCAATTCCAAAGCAGGAATGTGGACCGTTGTACTCTATTTAGTGCTCTTAAAAGTCTAACTTTCTAGTTGAGCCTTCGTGCCACGTTTCGTAAGGTAAAGACGTGAATAGACCAAGTTATGTCTCCAATTGCACAAAAACATGAAAAGCTCCTCTATGAAGAGAGTTGAGCACTTCCAAATCTATTTAGTGCCCTTAAAAGTGTAACTTGCTAGTTGAGCCTTCGTGCCACGTTTCGTAACGTAAAAAGGCGAATAGAGCAAGTTACGTCTCAAATTGCACAAAAACGTGAAAAGCTCCTCTATGGAGAGAGTTGAGCACTTCCAAAGCATCAATGTGGACCGTTGTACTCTATTTAGTGCTCTTAAAAGTCTAACTTGCTGGTTGTGCCTTCGTGCCACGTTTCGTAAGGTAAAGACACGAATAGAGCAAGCTATGTCTCAAATTGCACAAAAACGTGAAAAGCTCCTCTATGGAGAGAGTTGAGCACTTCCAAAGCATCAATGTGGACCGTTGTACTCTATTTAGTGCTCTTAAAAGTG
Source organism: Tripterygium wilfordii (assembly GCF_013401445.1). Classification (NCBI taxonomy): domain Eukaryota; kingdom Viridiplantae; phylum Streptophyta; class Magnoliopsida; order Celastrales; family Celastraceae; genus Tripterygium; species Tripterygium wilfordii. The sequence continues at coordinate 10,829,663 of NC_052235.1, read as the reverse complement.
TTACTATCTAGTTGAGCCTTCGTGCCACGTTTCCTAAGGTAAAGATGCGAATAGACCCAGTTATGTTTGAAATTGCACAAAAACGTGAAATGCTCCTCTATAGAGAGAGTTGAGCAATTCCAAAGCATGAATGTGGACCGTTGTACTCTATTTAGTGCCCTTAAAAGTCTAACTTGCTAGTTGAGCCTTCGTACAACGTTTCGTAAGGTAAAGACGCGAATAGACGAAGTTATGTCTCAAATTGCACAAAAACGTGAAAAGCACCTCTATGGAGAGAGTTGAGCACTTCCTAAGCATCAATGTGGACCGTTGTACTCTATTTAGTGCACTTAAAAGTCTAACTTGCTGGTTGAGCCTTCGTGCCACGTTTCGTAAGGTAAAGACGCGAGAAGAGCAAGTTATGTCTAAAATTGCACAAAAACGTGAAAAGCTCCTCTATGGAGAGAGTTGAGCACTTCCAAAGCATCAATGTGGACCATTGTACTCTATTTAGTGCTCTTAAAAGTCTAACTATCTAGTTGAGCCTTGGTGCCATGTTTCGTAACGTAAAGACGCGAATAGACCAAGTTATGTCTCGAATTGCACAAAAACGTGAAAAGCTCCTCTATGGAGAGAGTTCAGCACTTCCAAAGCATCAATGTGGCTTGTTGTACTCTATTTAGTGCTCTTAAAAGTTTAACTTGCTAGTTGAGCCTTCGTGCCACGTTTGGTAAGGTAAAGACCCGAATAGACCAAGTTACGTCTCAAATTGCACACAAACGTGAAAAGCTCCTCTATAGAGAGAGTTGAGCACTTCCGAAGCATCGATGTGGACTGTTGTACTCTATTTAGTGTTCTTAAAAGTCTAACTATCTAGTTGAGCCTTCGTGCCACGTTTCTTAAGGTAAAGATGCGAATAGACCAAGTTATGTTTGAAATTGCACAAAAACGTGAAATGCTCCACTATGGAGAGAAGTTGACCAATTCCAAAGCATGAATGTGGACCGTTGTAATCTATTTAGTGCTCTTAAAAGTGTAACTTGCTAGTTGAGCCTTCGTGCCACGTTTCGTAAGGTAAAGACGCGAATAGACCAAGTTATGTCTCCAATTGCACAAAAACGTGAAAAGCTGCTCTATGAAGAGAGTTGAGCGCTTACGAAGCATCAATGTGGACCGTTGTACTCTATTTAGTGCCCTTAAAAGTCTAACTTGCTAGTTGAGCCTTCGTGCCACGTTTCGTAAAGTAAAGAAGCGAATAGAGCAAGTTATGTCTCAAATTGCACAAAAACGTGAAAAGCTCCTCTATGGAGAGAGTTGAGCAATTCCAAAGCATCAATGTGGACCGTTGTACTCTATTTGGTGCTCTTAAAAGTATAACTTGCTAGTTGACTCTTCGTGCCACGTTTCGTAAGGTAAAGACGCGAATAGACCAAGTTATGTCTCCAATTGCACAAAAACGTGAACAGCTCCTCTATGGAGAGAGTTGAGCACTTCCGAAGCATCAATGTGGACCGTTGTACTCTATTTAGTGCTCTTAAAAGTCTAACTTGCTAGTTGAGCCTTCGTGCCACGTTTCGTAAAGTAAAGAAGCGAATAGAGCAAGTTATGTCTCAAATTGCACAAAAACGTGAAAAGCTCCTCTATGGAGAGAGTTGAGCAATTCCAAAGCATGAATGTGGACCATTGTACTCTATTTGGTGCTCTTAAAAGTCTAACTTGCTAGTTGACCCTTCGTGCCACGTTTCGTAAGGTAAAGACGCGAATAGACCAAGTTATGTCTCCAATTGCACAAAAACGTGAACAGCTCCTCTATGGAGAGAGTTGAGCACTTCCGAAGCATCAATGTGGACCTTTGTACTCTATTTAGTGCTCTTAAAAGTCTAACTTGCTAGTTGAGCCTTCGTGCCACGTTTCGTAAAGTAAAGAAGCAAATAGAGCAAGTTATGTCTCAAATTGCACAAAAACGTGAAAAGCTCCTCTATGGAGAGAGTTGAGCAATTCCAAAGCATGAATGTGGACCATTGTACTCTATTTAGTGCTCTTAAAAGTCTAACTTGCTAGTTGGGCCTTCGTGCCACGTTTCGTATGGTAAAAACGCGAATAGACCAAGTTATGCCTCGAATTGCACAAAAACGTGAAAAGCTCCTCTATGGAGAGAGTTCAACACTTCCAAAGAATCAATGTGGACCGTTGTACTCTATTTAGTGCTCTGAAAAGTCTAACTTGCTGGTTGAGCCTTCGTGCCACGTTCCGTAAGGTAAAGATGCGAATAGACCCAGTTATGTTTGAAATTGCACAAAAACATGAAATGCTCCTCTATGGAGAGAGTTGAGCAATTCCAAAGCATGAATGTGGACCGTTGTACTCTATTTAGTGCCCTTAAAAGTCTAACATGCTAGTTGAGCCTTCGTGCCACGTTTCGTAACGTAAAGACGCGAATAGACCAAGTTATGTCTCGAATTGCACAAAAACGTGAAAAGCTACTCTATGGAGAGAGTTGAGCACTTCCAAAGCATCAATGTGGACCGTTGTACTCTATTTAGTGCTCTTAAAAGTTTAACTTGGTAGTTGAGCCTTCGTGCCACGTTTCGTAAGGTAAAGAGGCGAATAGAGCAAGTTACGCCTCAAATTGCACAAAAACGTGAAAAGCTCCTCTATGGAGAGAGTTAAGCACTTCCAAACCATCAATGTGGACCGTTGTACTCTATTTAGTGCCCTTAAAAGTGTAACTTGCTAGTTGAGCCTTCGTGCCACGTTTCGGAACGTAAAGAGGCGAATAGAGCAAGTTATGTCTCAAATTGCACAAAAACGTGAAAAGCTCCTCTATGGAGAGATTTGAGCACTTCCAAAGCATCAATGTGGACCGATGCACTCTATTTAGTGCTCTTAAAAGTCTAACTTGCTCGTTGAGCCTTCGTGCCAGTTTTCGTAAGGTAAAGACGCGAATAGACGAAGTTATGTCTCAAATTGCACAAAAACGTGAAAAGCTCCTCTATGGAGAGTTTTGAGCACTTCCAAAGCATGAATGTGGATCGTTGTACTCTATTTAGTGCACTTAAAAGTCTAACTTGCTGGTTCAGCCTTCGTGCCACGTTTTGTAAGGTAAAGACGCGAGAAGAGCAAGTTACGTCTCAAATTGCACAAAAACGTGAAAAGCTCCTCTATGGAGAGAGTTGCGCACTTCCGAAGCATCAATGTGGACCGTTGTACTCTATTTAGTGCTCTTAAAAGTCTAACTATCTAGTTGAGCCTTCGTGCCTCGTTTCTTAAGGTAAAGATGCTAATAGACCAAGTTATTTTTGATATTACACAAAAACGTGAAATGCTCCACTATGGAGAGAGTTGAGCAATTCCAAAGCATGAATGTGGACCGTTGTACTCTATTTAGTGCTCTTAAAAGTCTAACTTGCTTGTTGAGCCTTCGTGCCACGTTTCGTAAGGTAAAGACGCGAATAGACCAAGTTATGTCTCCAATTGCACAAAAACGTGAAAAGCTCCTCTATGAAGAGAGTTGAGCACTTTCGAAGCATCAATGTGGACCGTTGTACTCTATTTAGTGCCCTTAAAAGTCTAACTTGCTAGTTGAGCCTTCGTGCCACGTTTCGTAACGTAAAGAGGCGAATAGAGCAAGTTACGTCTCAAATTGCACAAAAACGTGAAAAGCTCCTCTATGGAGAGAGTTGAGCACTTCCAAAGCATCAATGTGGATCGTTGTACTCTATTTAGTGCACTTAAAAGTCTAACTTGCTGGTTGAGCCTTCGTGCCACGTTTCGTAAGGTAAAGATGCGAATAGACCAAGTTATGTCTCCAATTGCACAAAAACGTGAAAAGCTCCTCTATGAAGAGAGTTGAGCACTTTCGAAGCATCAATATGGACCGTTGTACTCTATTTAGTGCCCTTAAAAGTCTAACTTGCTAGTTGAGCCTTCGTACCACGTTTCGTAACGTAAAGAGGCGAATAGAGCAAGTTACGTCTCAAATTGCACAAAAACGTGAAAAGCTCCTCTACGGAGAGAGTTGAGCACTTCCAAAGCATCAATGTGGATCGTTGTACTCTATTTAGTGCACTTAAAAGTCTAACTTGCTGGTTGAGCCTTCGTGCCACGTTTCGTAAGGTAAAGATGCGAATAGACCAAGTTATGTCTCCAATTGCACAAAAACGTGAAAAGCTCCTCTATGAAGAGAGTTGAGCACTTTCGAAGCATCAATATGGACCGTTGTACTCTATTTAGTGCCCTTAAAAGTCTAACTTGCTAGTTGAGCCTTCGTGCCACGTTTCGTAACGTAAAGAGGCGAATAGAGCAAGTTACGTCTCAAATTGCACAAAAACGTGAAAAGCTCCTCTATGGAGAGAGTTGAGCACTTCCAAAGCATCAATATGGACCGATGCACTCTATTTAGTGCTCTTAAAAGTCTAACTTGCTCGTTGAGCCTTCGTGCCACGTTTCGTAACGTAAAGAGGCGAATAGAGCAAGTTACGTCTCAAATTGCACAAAAACGTGAAAAGCTCCTCTATGGAGAGAGTTGAGCACTTCCAAAGCATCAATGTGGATCGTTGTACTCTATTTAGTGCACTTAAAAGTCTAACTTGCTGGTTGAGCCTTCGTGCCACGTTTCGTAAGGTAAAGATGCGAATAGACCAAGTTATGTCTCCAATTGCACAAAAACGTGAAAAGCTCCTCTATGAAGAGAGTTGAGCACTTTCGAAGCATCAATGTGGACCGTTGTACTCTATTTAGTGCCCTTAAAAGTCTAACTTGCTAGTTGAGCCTTCGTGCCACATTTCGTAACGTAAAGAGGCGAATAGAGCAAGTTACGTCTCAAATTGCACAAAAACGTGAAAAGCTCCTCTATGGAGAGAGTTGAGCACTTCCAAAGCATCAATGTGGATCGTTGTACTCTATTTAGTGCACTTAAAAGTCTAACTTGCTGGTTGAGCCTTCGTGCCACGTTTCGTAAGGTAAAGATGCGAATAGACCAAGTTATGTCTCCAATTGCACAAAAACGTGAAAAGCTCCTCTATGAAGAGAGTTGAGCACTTTCGAAGCATCAATGTGGACCTTTGTACTCTATTTAGTGCCCTTAAAAGTCTAACTTGCTAGTTGAGCCTTCGTGCCACGTTTCGTAACGTAAAGAGGCGAATAGAGCAAGTTACGTCTCAAATTGCACAAAAACGTGAAAAGCTCCTCTATGGAGAGAGTTGAGCACTTCCAAAGCATCAATGTGGACCGATGCACTCTATTTAGTGCTCTTAAAAGACTAACTTGCACGTTGAGCCTTCGTGCCACGTTTCGTAACGTAAAGAGGCGAATAGAGCAAGTTACGTCTCAAATTGCACAAAAACGTGAAAAGCTCCTCTATGGAGAGAGTTGAGCACTTCCAAAGCATCAATGTGGATCGTTGTACTCTATTTAGTGCACTTAAAAGTCTAACTTGCTGGTTGAGCCTTCGTGCCACGTTTCGTAAGGTAAAGATGCGAATAGACCAAGTTATGTCTCCAATTGCACAAAAACGTGAAAAGCTCCTCTATGAAGAGAGTTGAGCACTTTCGAAGCATCAATGTGGACCGTTGTACTCTATTTAGTGCCCTTAAAAGTCTAACTTGCTAGTTGAGCCTTCGTGCCACGTTTCGTAACGTAAAGAGGCGAATAGAGCAAGTTACGTCTCAAATTGCACAAAAACGTGAAAAGCTCCTCTATGGAGAGAGTTGAGCACTTCCAAAGCATCAATGTGGACCGATGCACTCTATTTAGTGCTCTTAAAAGTCTAACTTGCTCGTTGAGCCTTCGTGCCACGTTTCGTAACGTAAAGAGGCGAATAGAGCAAGTTACGTCTCAAATTGCACAAAAACGTGAAAAGCTCCTCTATGGAGAGAGTTGAGCACTTCCAAAGCATCAATGTGGATCATTGTACTCTATTTAGTGCACTTAAAAGTCTAACTTGCTGGTTGAGCCTTCGTGCCACGTTTCGTAAGGTAAAGATGCGAATAGACCAAGTTACGTCTTAGATTGCATAAAAACGTGAAAAGCTCCTCTATGGAGAGAGTTGCGCACTTTCGAAGCATCAATGTGGACCGTTGTACTCTATTTAGTGCTCTTAAAAGTTTAACTTGCTAGTTGAGCCTTCGTGCCACGTTTCGTAAGGTAAAGATGCGAATTGACCAAGTTACGTCTCAAATTGCACAAAAACGTGAAAAGCTCCTCTATGGAGAGAGTTGCGCACTTCCGAAGCATCAATGTGGACCGTTGTACTCTATTTAGTGCTCTTAAAAGTCTAACTATCTAGTTGAGCCTTCGTGCCTCGTTTCTTAAGGTAAAGATGCGAATAGACCAAGTTACTTTTGATATTGCACAAAAACGTGAAATGCTCCACTATGGAGAGAGTTGAGCAATTCCAAAGCATGAATGTGGACCGTTGTACTCTATTTAGTGCTCTTAAAAGTCTAACTTGTTTGTTGAGCCTTCGTGCCACGTTTCGTAAGGTAAAGACGCGAATAGACCAAGTTATGTCTCCAATTGCACAAAAACGTGAAAAGCTCCTCTATGAAGAGAGTTGAGCACTTTCGAAGCATCAATGTGGACCGTTGTACTCTATTTAGTGCCCTTAAAAGTCTAACTTGCTAGTTGAGCCTTCGTGCCACGTTTCGTAATGTAAAGAGGCGAATAGAGCAAGTTACGTCTCAAATTGCACAAAAACGTGAAAAGCTCCTCTATGGAGAGAGTTGAGCACTTCCAAAGCATCAATGTGGACCGATGCACTCTATTTAGTGCTCTTAAAAGTCTAACTTGCTCGTTGAGCCTTCGTGCCACGTTTCGTAACGTAAAGAGGCGAATAGAGCAAGTTACGTCTCAAATTGCACAAAAACGTGAAAAGCTCCTCTATGGAGAGAGTTGAGCACTTCCAAAGCATCAATGTGGATCGTTGTACTCTATTTAGTGCACTTAAAAGTCTAACTTGCTGGTTGAGCCTTCGTGCCACGTTTCGTAAGGTAAAGATGCGAATAGACCAAGTTATGTCTCCAATTGCACAAAAACGTGAAAAGCTCCTCTATGAAGAGAGTTGAGCACTTTCGAAGCATCAATGTGGACCGTTGTACTCTATTTAGTGCCCTTAAAAGTCTAACTTGCTAGTTGAGCCTTCGTGCCACGTTTCGTAACGTAAAGAGGCGAATAGAGCAAGTTACGTCTCAAATTGCACAAAAACGTGAAAAGCTCCTGTATGGAGAGAGTTGAGCACTTCCAAAGCATCAATGTGGACCGATGCACTCTATTTAGTGCTCTTAAAAGTCTAACTTGCTCGTTGAGCCTTCGTGCCACGTTTCGTAACGTAAAGAGGCGAATAGAGCAAGTTACGTCTCAAATTGCACAAAAACGTGAAAAGCTCCTCTATGGAGAGAGTTGAGCACTTCCAAAGCATCAATGTGGATCATTGTACTCTATTTAGTGCACTTAAAAGTCTAACTTGCTGGTTGAGCCTTCGTGCCACGTTTCGTAAGGTAAAGATGCGAATAGACCAAGTTACGTCTTAGATTGCATAAAAACGTGAAAAGCTCCTCTATGGAGAGAGTTGCGCACTTTCGAAGCATCAATGTGGACCGTTGTACTCTATTTAGTGCTCTTAAAAGTTTAACTTGCTAGTTGAGCCTTCGTGCCACGTTTCATAAGGTAAAGATGCGAATTGACCAAGTTACGTCTCAAATTGCACAAAAACGTGAAAAGCTCCTCTATGGAGAGAATTGCGCCCTTCCGAAGCATCAATGTGGACCGTTGTGCTCTATTTAGTGCTCTTAAAAGTCTAACTATCTAGTTGAGCCTTCGTGCCTCGTTTCTTAAGGTAAAGATGCGAATAGACCAAGTTATTTTTGAAATTGCACAAAAACGTGAAATGCTCCACTATGGAGAGAGTTGAGCAATTCCAAAGCATGAATGTGGACCGTTGTACTCTATTTAGTGCTCTTAAAAGTCTAACTTGCTTGTTGAGCCTTCGTGCCACGTTTCGTAAGGTAAAGACGCGAATAGATGAAGTTATGTCTCAAATTGCACAAAAACGTGAAAAGCACCTCTATGGAGAGAGTTGAGCACTTCCGAAGCATCAATGTGGACCGTTGTACTCTATTTAGTGCACTTAAAAGTCTAACTTGCTGGTTGAGCCTTCGTGCGACGTTTCGTAAGGTAAAGACGCGAGAAGAGCAAGTTATGTCTAAAATTGCACAAAAACGTGAAAAGCTCCTCTATGGAGAGAGTTGGGCAGTTCCAAAGCATCAATGTGGACCGTTGTACTCTATTTAGTGCTCTTAAAAGTCTTACTATCTAGTTGAGCCTTCGTGCCACGTTTCTTAAGGTAAAGATGCGAATAGACCCAGTTATGTTTGAAATTGCACAGAAACGTGAAATGCTCCTCTATAGAGAGTGTTGAGAAATTCCAAAGCATGAATGTGGACCGTTGTACTCTATTTAGTGTCCTTAAAAGTCTCACTTGCTAGTTGAGCCTTCGTGCCACGTTTCGTAAGGTAAAGACGCGAATAGATGAAGTTATGTCTCAAATTGCACAAAAACGTGAAAAGCACCTCTATGGAGAGAGTTGAGCACTTCCGAAGCATCAATGTGGACCGTTGTACTCTATTTAGTGCACTTAAAAGTCTAACTTGCTGGTTGAGCCTTCGTGCGACGTTTCGTAAGGTAAAGACGCGAGAAGAGCAAGTTATGTCTAAAATTGCACAAAAACGTGAAAAGCTCCTCTATGGAGAGAGTTGAGCACTTCCAAAGCATCAATGTGGACCGTTGTACTCTATTTAGTGCTCTTAAAAGTCTAACTATCTAGTTGAGCCTTCGTGCCACGTTTCGTAACGTAAAGACGCGAATAGACCAAGTTATGTCTCGAATTGCACAAAAACGTGAAAAGCTCCTCTATGGAGAGAGTTGAGCACTTCCAAAGCATCAATATGGACCGTTGTACTCTATTTAGTGCTCCTAAAAGTTTAACTTGCTAGTTGAGCCTTCGTGCCACGTTTCGTAAGGTAAAGACGCGAATATACCAAGTTACGTCTCAAATTGCACAAAAATGTGAAAAGCTCCTCCATAGAGAGAGTTGAGCACTTCCGAAGCATCAATGTGGACCGTTGTACTCTATTTAGTGTTCTTAAAAGTCTAACTATCTAGTTGAGCCTTCGTGCCACGTTTCTTAAGGTAAAGATGCGAATAGACCAAGTTATGTTTGAAATTGCACAAAAACGTGAAATGCTCCACTATGGAGAGAGTTGAGCAATTCCAAAGCATGAATGTGGACCATTGTAATCTATTTAGTGCTCTTAAAAGTGTAACTTGCTAGTTGAGCCTTCGTGCCACGTTTCGTAAGGTAAAGACGCGAATAGACCAAGTTATGTCTCCAATTGCGAAAAAAACGTGAAAAGCTGCTCTATGAAGAGAGTTGAGCACATACGAAGCATCAATGTGGACCGTTGTACTCTATTTAGTGGCCTTAAAAGTCTAACTTGCTAGTTGAGCCTTCGTGCCACGTTTCGTAACGTAAAGAGGCGAATAGAGCAAGTTATGTCTCAAATTGCACAAAAACGTGAAAAGCTCCTCTATGGAGAGAGTTGAGCAATTCCAAAGCATCAATGTGGACCGTTGTACTCTATTTGGTGCTCTTAAAAGTCTAACTTGCTAGTTGACCCTTCGTGCCACGTTTCGTAAGGTAAAGACGCGAATAGACCAAGTTATGTCTCAAATTGCACAAAAACGTGAAAAGCTCCTCTATGGAGAGAGTTGAGCAATTCCAAAGCATCAATGTGGACCGTTGTACTCTATTTGGTGCTCTTAAAAGTCTAACTTGCTAGTTGAGCCTTCGTGCCACGTTTCGGAAAGTAAAGAAGCGAATAGAGCAAGTTATGTCTCAAATTGCACAAAAACGTGAAAAGCTCCTCTATGGAGAGAGTTGAGCAATTACAAAGCATGAATGTGGACCATTGTACTCTATTTAGTGCTCTTAAAAGTCTAACTTGCAAGTTGGGCCTTCGTGCCACGTTTCGTAAGGTAAAGACGTGAATAGACCAAGTTATGCCTCGAATTGCACAAAAACGTGAAAAGCTTCTCTATGGAGAGAGTTCAGCACTTCCAAAGCATCAATGTGGACCGTTGTACTCTATTTAGTGCTCTTAAAAGTCTAACTTGCTGGTTGAGCCTTCGTGCCACGTTTCGTAAGGTAAAGATGCGAATAGACCCAGTTATGTTAGAAATTGCACAAAAACGTGAAATGCTCCTCTATGGAGAGAGTTGAGCAATTCCAAAGCATGAATGTGGACCATTGTACTCTATTTAGTGCCCTTAAAAGTGTAACATGGTTGTTGAGCCTTCGTGCCACGTTTCATAAGGTAAAGACGCGAATAGACGAAGTTATGTCTCGAATTGCACAAAAACGTGAAAAGCACCTCTATGGAGAGAGTTGAGCACTTCTGAAGCATCAATGTGGACCGTTGTACTCTATTTAGTGCACTTAAAAGTCTAACTTGCTAGTTGAGCCTTCGTGCCACGTTTCGTAAGGTAAAGACGCGAGAAGAGCAAGTTATGTCTCAAATTGTACAAAAACGTGAAAAGCTCCTCTATGGAGAGAGTTGAGCACTTCCAAAGCATCAATGTGGACCGTTGTACTCTATTTAGTGCTCTTAAAAGTTTAACTTGCTAATTGAGCATTCGTGCCACGTTTCATAAGGTAAAGAGGCGAATAGAGCAAGTTACGCCTCAAATCGCACAAAAACGTGAAAAGCTCCTGTATGGAGAGAGTTGAGCACTTCCAAAGCATCAATGTGGACTGTTGTACTCTATTTAGTGCCCTTAAAAGTGTAACTTGCTAGTTGAGCCTTCGTGCCACGTTTCGGAACGTAAAGAGGCGAATAGAGCAAGTTATGTCTCAAATTACACAAAAACGTGAAAAGCTCCTCAATGGAGAGATTTGAGCACTTCCAAAGCATCAATGTGGACCGTTGCACTCTATTTAGTGCTCTTAAAAGTCTAACTATCTAGTTGAGCCTTCGTGCCTCGTTTCTTAAGGTAAAGATGCGAATAGACCAAGTAATTTTTGAAATTGCACAAAAACGTGAAATGCTCCACTATGGAGAGAGTTGAGCAATTCCAAAGCATGAATGTGGACCGTTGTACTCTATTTAGTGCTCTTAAAAGTCTAACTTGCTAGTTAAGCCTTCGTGCCACGTTTCGTAAGGTAAAGACGCGAATAGACCAAGTTATGTCTCCAATTGCACAAAAACGTGAAAAGCTCCTCTATGAAGAGAGTTGAGAACTTTCGAAGCATCAATGTGGACCGTTGTACTCTATTTAGTGCCCCTAAAAGTCTAACTTGCTAGTTGAGCCTTCGTGCCACGTTTCGTAAGGTAAAGACGCGAATAGATTAAGTTATGTCTCAAATTGCACAAAAACGTGAAAAGCACCTCTATGGAGAGAGTTGAGCACTTCCGAAGCATCAATGTGGACCGTTGTACTCTATTTAGTGCACTTAAAAGTCTAACTTGCTGGTTGAGCCTTCGTGCCACGTTTCGTAAGGTAAAGATGCGAGAGGAGCAAGTTTTGTCTAAAATTACACAAAAACGTGAAAAGCTCCTCTATGGAGAGAGTTGAGCACTTCCAAAGCATCAATGTGGACCGTTGTACTCTATTTAGTGCTCTTGAAAGTCTAACTATCTAGTTGAGCCTTCGTGCCACGTTTCGTAAGGTAAAGATGCGAATAGAGCAAGCTATGTCTCAAATTGCACAAAAACGTGAAAAGCTCCTCTATGGAGAGAGTTGGGCAGTTCCAAAGCATCAATGTGGACCGTTGTACTCTATTTAGTCCTCTTAAAATTCTTACTATCTAGTTGAGCCTTTGTGCCACGTTTCTTAAGGTAAAGATGCGAATAGACCCAGTTATGCTTGAAATTGCACAAAAACGTGAAATGCTCCTCTATAGAGAGTGTTGAGAAATTCCAAAGCATGAATGTGGACCGCTGTACTCTATTTAGTGCCCTTAAAAGTCTCACTTGCTAGTTGAGCCTTCGTGCCACGTTTCGTAAGGTAAAGACGCGAATAGATGAAGTTATGTCTCAAATTGCACAAAAACGTGAAAAGCACCTCTATGGAGAGAGTTGAGCACTTCCGAAGCATCAATGTGGACCGTTGTACTCTATTTAGTGCACTTAAAAGTCTAACTTGCTGGTTGAGCCTTCGTGCCACGTTTCATAAGGTAAAGATGCGAGAAGAGCAAGTTTTGTCTAAAATTGCAGAAAAAAGTGAAAAGCTCCTCTATGGAGAGAGTTGAGCACTTCCAAAGCATCAATGTGGACCGTTGTACTCTATTTAGTGCTCTTAAAAGTTTAACTTGCTAGTTGAGCCTTCGTGCCACGTTTCATAAGGTAAAGACGCGAATAGACCAAGTTACGTCTCAAATTGCACAAAAATGTGAAAAGCCCCTTTATCGAGAGAGTTGAGCACTTCCGAAGCATCAATGTGGACCGTTGTACTCTATTTAGTGTTCTTAAAAGTCTAACTATCTAGTTGAGCCTTCGTGCCACGTTTCTTGAGGTAAAGATGCGAATAGACCAAGTTATGTTTGAAATTGCACAAAAACGTGAAATGCTCCACTATGGAGAGAGTTGAGCAATTCCAAAGCATGAATGTGGACCGTTGTAATCTATTTAGTGCTCTTAAAAGTGTAACTTGCTAGTTGAGCCTTCGTGCCACGTTTCGTAAGGTAAAGACGCGAATAGACCAAGTTATGTCTCCAATTGCACAAAAAACGTGAAAAGCTGCTCTATGAAGAGAGTTGAGCACTTACGAAGCATCAATGTGGACCGTTGTACTCTATTTAGTGCCCTTAAAAGTCTAACTTGCTAGTTGAGCCTTCGTGCCACGTTTCGTAAAGTAAAGAAGCGAATAGAGCAAGTTATGTCTCAAATTGCACAAAAACGTGAAAAGCTCCTCTATGGAGAGAGTTGAGCAATTCCAAAGCATGAATGTGGACCATTGTACTCTATTTAGTGCTCTTAAAAGTCTAACTTGCTAGTTGGGCTTTCGTGCCACGTTTCGTAAGGTAAAGACGCGAAAAGACCAAGTTATGCCTCGAATTGCACAAAAGCGTGAAAAGCTTCTCTATGGAGAGAGTTCGGCACTTCCAAAGCATCAATGTGGACCGTTGTACTCTATTTAGTGCTCTTAAAAGTCTAACTTGCTGGTTGAGCCTTCGTGCCACGTTTCGTAAGGTAAAGATGCGAATAGACCCAGTTATGTTTGAAATTGCACAAAAACGTGAAATGCTCCTCTATGGAGAGAGTTGAGCAATTCCAAAGCATGAATGTGGACCGTTGTACTCTATTTAGTGCCCTTAAAACTCTAACATGCTAGGTGAGCCTTCGTGCCACGTTTCATAAGGTAAAGACGCGAATAGACGAAGTTATGTCTCGAATTGCACAAAAACGTGAAAAGCACCTCTATGGAGAGAGTTGAGCACTTCTGAAGCATCAATGTGGACCGTTGTACTCTATTTAGTGCACTTAAAAGTCTAACTTGCTAGTTGAGCCTTCGTGCCACGTTTCGTAAGGTAAAGCCGCGAGAAGAGCAAGTTATGTCTCAAATTGCACAAAAACGTGAAAAGCTCCTCTATGGAGAGAGTTGAGCACTTCCAAAGCATCAATGTGGACCGTTGTACTCTATTTAGTGCTCTTAAAAGTGTAACTTGCTAGTTGAGCCTTCGTGCCACGTTTCGTAAGGTAAAGACGCGAATAGACCAAGTTATGTCTCCAATTGCACAAAAAACGTGAAAAGCTGCTCTATGAAGAGAGTTGAGCACTTACGAAGCATCAATGTGGACCGTTGTACTCTATTTAGTGCCCTTAAAAGTCTAACTTGATAGTTGAGCCTTCGTGCCACGTTTCGTAACGTAAAGAGGCGAATAGAGCAAGTTATGTCTCAAATTGCACAAAAACGTGAAAAGCTCCTCTATGGAGAGAGTTGAGCAATTCCAAAGCATCAATGTGGACCGTTGTACTCTATTTGGTGCTCTTAAAAGTCTAACTTGCTAGTTGACCCTTCGTGCCACGTTTCGTATGGTAAAGACGCGAATAGACCAAGTTATGTCTCCAATTGCACAAAAACGTGAAAAGCTCCTCTATGGAGAGAGTTGAGCACTTCCGAAGCATCAATGTGGACCGTTGTACTCTATTTAGTGCTCTTAAAAGTCTAACTTGCTAGTTGAGCCTTCGTGCCACGTTTCGTGAAGTAAAGAAGCGAATAGAGCAAGTTATGTCTCAAATTGCACAAAAACGTGAAAAGCTCCTCTATGGAGAGAGTTGAGCAATTCCAAAGCATGAATATGGACCATTGTACTCTATTTAGTGCTCTTAAAAGTCTAACTTGCTAGTTGGGCCTTCGTGCCACGTTTCGTAAGGTAAAGACGCGAATAGACCAAGATGTGCCTCGAATTGCACAAAAACGTGAAAAGCTTCCCTATGGAGAGAGTTCAGCACTTCCAAAGCATCAATATGGACCGTTGTACTCTATTTAGTGCTCTTAAAAGTCTAACTTGCTGGTTGAGCCTTCGTGCCATGTTTCGTAAGTTAAAGATGCGAATAGACCCAGTTATGTTTGAAATTGGACAAAAACGTGAAATGCTCGTTGAGCAATTCCAAAGCATGAATGTGGACCGTTGTACTCTATTTAGTGCACTTAAAAGTCTAACTTGCTAGTTGAGCCTTCGTGCCACGTTTCGTAAGGTAAAGACGCGAGAAGAGCAAGTTATGTCTCAAATTGTACAAAAACGTGAAAAGCTCCTCTATGGAGAGAGTTGAGCACTTCCAAAGCATCAATGTGGACCGTTGTACTCTATTTAGTGCTCTTAAAAGTTTAACTTGCTAATTGAGCATTCGTGCCACGTTTCATAAGGTAAAGAGGCGAATAGAGCAAGTTACGCCTCAAATTGCACAAAAACGTGAAAAGCACCTCTATGGAGAGAGTTGAGTACTTCTGAAGCATCAATGTGGACCGTTGTACTCTATTTAGTGCACTTAAAAGTCTAACTTGCTAGTTGAGCCTTCGTGCCACGTTTCGTAAGGTAAAGACGCGAGAAGAGCAAGTTATGTCTCAAATTGCACAAAAACGTGAAAAGCTCCTCTACGGAGAGAGTTGAACACTTCCAAAGCATCAATGTGGACCGTTGTACTCTATTTAGTGCTCTTAAAAGTCTAACTTGCTAGTTGAGCCTTCGTGCCACGTTTCGTAACGTAAAGACGCGAATAGACCAAGTTATGTCTCGAATTGCACAAAAACGTGAAAAGCTCCTCTATGGAGAGAGTTGAGCACTTCCAAAGCATCAATATGGACCGTTGTACTCTATTTAGTGGTCTTAAAAGTTTAACTTGCTAATTGAGCCTTCGTGCGACGTTTCGTAAGGTAAAGAGGCGAATAGAGCAAGTTACGCCTCAAATTGCACAAAAACGTGAAAAGCTCCTCTATGGAGAGAGTTGAGCACTTCTAAAGCATCAATGTGGACCGTTGTACTCTATTTAGTGCCCTTAAAAGTGTAACTTGCTAGTTGAGCCTTCGTGCCACGTTTCGGAACGTAAAGAGGCGAATAGAGCAAGTTATGTCTCAAATTACACAAAAACGTGAAAAGCACCTCTATGGAGAGAGTTGAGTACTTCTGAAGCATCAATGTGGACCGTTGCACTCTATTTAGTGCTCTTAAAAGTCTAACTATCTAGTTGAGCCTTCGTGCCTCGTTTCTTAAGGTAAAGATGCGAATAGACCAAGTTATTTTTGAAATTGCACAAAAACGTGAAATGCTCCACTATGGAGAGAGTTGAGCAATTCCAAAGCATGAATGTGGACCGTTGTACTCTATTTAGTGCACTTAAAAGTCTAACTTGCTAGTTGAGCCTTCGTGCCACGTTTCGTAAGGTAAAGACGCGAGAAGAGCAAGTTATGTCTCAAATTGTACAAAAACGTGAAAAGCTCCTCTATGGAGAGAGTTGAGCACTTCCAAAGCATCAATGTGGACCGTTGTACTCTATTTAGTGCTCTTAAAAGTTTAACTTGCTAATTGAGCATTTGTGCCACGTTTCATAAGGTAAAGAGGCGAATAGAGCAAGTTAC
This sequence comes from Tripterygium wilfordii, assembly GCF_013401445.1. Lineage (NCBI taxonomy): Eukaryota > Viridiplantae > Streptophyta > Magnoliopsida > Celastrales > Celastraceae > Tripterygium > Tripterygium wilfordii. The sequence goes on along the minus strand of NC_052235.1, from coordinate 10,813,553 downwards.
GCCTCAAATTGCACAAAAACGTGAAAAGCTCCTCAATGGAGAGATTTGAGCACTTCCAAAGGATCAATGTGGACCGTTGCACTCTATTTAGTGCTCTTAAAAGTCTAACTATCTAGTTGAGCCTTTGTGCCTCGTTTCTTGAGGTAAAGATGCGAATAGACCAAGTTATTTTTGAAATTGCACAAAAACGTGAAATGCTCCACTATGGAGAGAGTTGAGCAATTCCAAAGCATGAATGTGGACCGTTGTACTCTATTTAGTGCTCTTAAAAGTCTAACTTGCTAGTGGAGCCTTCGTGCCACGTTTCGTAAGGTAAAGACGCGAATAGACCAAGTTATGTCTCCAATTGCACAAAAACGTGAAAAGCTCCTCTATGAAGAGAGTTGAGAACTTTCGAAGCATCAATGTGGACCGTTGTACTCTATTTAGTGCCCCTAAAAGTCTAACTTGCTAGTTGAGCCTTCGTGCCACGTTTCGTAACGTAAAGAGGCGAATAGAGCAAGTTACGTCTCAAATTGCACAAAAACGTGAAAAGCTCCTCTATGGAGAGAGTTGAGCACTTCCAAAGCATCAATGTGGACCGTTGTATTCTATTTAGTGCTCTTAAAAGTCTAACTTGCTGGTTGTGCCTTCGTGCCACGTTTCGTAAGGTAAAGACGCGAATAGAGCAAGCTATGTCTCAAATTGCACAAAAACGTGAAAAGCTCCTCTATGGAGAGAGTTGGGCAGTTCCAAAGCATCAATGTGGACCGTTGTACTCTATTTAGTGCTCTTAAAAGTCTTACTATCTAGTTGAGCCTTTGTGCCACGTTTCTTAAGGTAAAGATGCGAATAGACCCAGTTATGCTTGAAATTGCACAAAAACGTGAAATGCTCCTCTATAGAGAGTGTTGAGAAATTCCAAAGCATGAATGTGGACCGTTGTACTCTATTTAGTGCCCTTAAAAGTCTCACTTGCTAGTTGAGCCTTCGTGCCACGTTTCGTAAGGTAAAGACGTGAATAGATGAAGTTATGTCTCAAATTGCACAAAAACGTGAAAAGCACCTCTATGGAGAGAGTTCAGCACTTCCGAAGCATCAATGTGGACCGTTGTACTCTATTTAGTGCACTTAAAAGTCTAACTTGCTGATTGAGCCTTCGTGCCACGTTTCGTAAGGTAAAGATGCGAGAAGAGCAAGTTATGTCTAAAATTGCACAAAAACGTGAAAAGCTCCTCTATGGAGATAGTTGAGCACTTCCAAAGCATCAATGTGGACCGTTGTACTCTATTTAGTGCTCTTAAAAGTCTAACTATCTAGTTGAGCCTTCGTGCCACGTTTCGTAACGTAAAGACGCGAATAGACCAAGTTATGTCTCGAATTGCACAAAAACGTGAAAAGCTCCTCTATGGAGAGAGTTGAGCACTTCCAAAGCATCAATGTGGACCGTTGTACTCTATTTAGTGCTCTTAAAAGTTTAACTTGCTGGTTGAGCCTTCGTGCCACGTTTCATAAGGTAAAGATGCGAATAGACCAAGTTACGTCTCAAATTGCACAAAAATGTGAAAAGCCCCTCTATAGAGAGAGTTGAGCACTTCCGAAGCATCATTGTGGACCGTTGTACTCTATTTAGTGCTCTTAAAAGTCTAACTATCTAGTTGAGCCTTCGTGGCACGTTTCTTGAGGTAAAGATGCGAATAGACCAAGTTATGTTTGAAATTGCACAAAAACGTGAAATGCTCCACTATGGAGAGAGTTGAGCAATTCCAAAGCATGAATGTGGACCGTTGTAATCTATTTAGTGCTCTTAAAAGTGTAACTTGCTAGTTGAGCCTTCGTGCCACGTTTCGTAAGGTAAAGACGCGAATAGACCAAGTTATGTCTCCAATTGCACAAAAAACGTGAAAAGCTGCTCTATGAAGAGAGTTGAGCACTTACGAAGCATCAATGTGGACCGTTGTACTCTATTTAGTGCCCTTAAAAGTCTAACTTGCTAGTTGAGCCTTCGTGCCACGTTTCGTAACGTAAAGAGGCGAATAGAGCAAGTTATGTCTCAAATTGCACAAAAACGTGAAAAGCTCCTCTATGGAGAGAGTTGAGCAATTCCAAAGCATCAATGTGGACCGTTGTACTCTATTTGGTGCTCTTAAAAGTCTAACTTGCTAGTTGACCCTTCGTGCCACGTTTCGTATGGTAAAGACGCGAATAGACCAAGTTATGTCTCCAATTGCACAAAAACGTGAAAAGCTCCTCTATGGAGAGAGTTGAGCACTTCCGAAGCATCAATGTGGACCGTTGTACTCTATTTAGTGCTCTTAAAAGTCTAACTTGCTAGTTGAGCCTTCGTGCCACGTTTCGTAAAGTAAAGAAGCGAATAGAGCAAGTTATGTCTCAAATTGCACAAAAACGTGAAAAGCTCCTCTATGGAGAGAGTTGAGCAATTCCAAAGCATGAATGTGGACCATTGTACTCTATTTAGTGCTCTTAAAAGTCTAACTTGCTAGTTGGGCCTTCGTGCCACGTTTCGTAAGGTAAAGACGCGAAAAGACCAAGTTATGCCTCGAATTGCACAAAAGCGTGAAAAGCTTCTCTATGGAGAGAGTTCGGCACTTCCAAAGCATCAATGTGGACCGTTGTACTCTATTTAGTGCTCTTAAAAGTCTAACTTGCTGGTTGAGCCTTCGTGCCACGTTTCGTAAGGTAAAGATGCGAATAGACCCAGTTATGTTTGAAATTGCACAAAAACGTGAAATGCTCCTCTATGGAGAGAGTTGAGCAATTCCAAAGCATGAATGTGGACCGTTGTACTCTATTTAGTGCCCTTAAAATTCTAACATGCTAGGTGAGCCTTCGTGCCACGTTTCATAAGGTAAAGACGCGAATAGACGAAGTTATGTCTCGAATTGCACAAAAACGTGAAAAGCACCTCTATGGAGAGAGTTGAGCACTTCTGAAGCATCAATGTGGACCGTTGTACTCTATTTAGTGCACTTAAAAGTCTAACTTGCTAGTTGAGCCTTCGTGCCACGTTTCGTAAGGTAAAGACGCGAGAAGAGCAAGTTATGTCTCAAATTGCACAAAAATGTGAAAAGCTCCTCTATGGAGAGAGTTGAGCACTTCCAAAGCATCAATGTGGACCGTTGTACTCTATTTAGTGCTCTTAAAAGTGTAACTTGCTAGTTGAGCCCTCGTGCCACGTTTCGTAAGGTAAAGACGCGAATAGACCAAGTTATGTCTCTAATTGCACAAAAAACGTGAAAAGCTGCTCTATGAAGAGAGTTGAGCACTTACGAAGCATCAGTGTGGACCGTTGTACTCTATTTAGTGCCCTTAAAAGTGTAACTTGCTAGTTGAGCCTTCGTGCCACGTTTCGTAACGTAAAGAGGCGAATAGAGCAAGTTATTTCTCAAATTGCACAAAAACGTGAAAAGCTCCTCTATGGAGAGAGTTGAGCAATTCCAAAGCATCAATGTGGACCGTTGTACTCTATTTGGCGCTCTTAAAAGTCTAACTTGCTAGTTGACCCTTCGTGCCACGTTTCGTATGGTAAAGACGCGAATAGAGCAAGCTGTGTCTCCAATTGCACAAAAACGTGAAAAGCTCCTCTATGGAGAGAGTTGAGCCCTTCCGAAGCATCAATGTGGACCGTTGTACTCTATTTAGTGCTCTTAAAAGTCTAACTTGCTAGTTGAGCCTTCGTGCCACGTTTCGTAAAGTAAAGAAGCGAATAGAGCAAGTTATGTCTCAAATTGCACAAAAACGTGAAAAGCTCCTCTATGGAGAGAGTTGAGCAATTCCAAAGCATGAATGTGGACCATTGTACTCTATTTAGTGCTCTTAAATGTCTAACTTGCTAGTTGGGCCTTCGTGCCACGTTTCGTAAGGTAAAGACGCGAATAGACCAAGATATGCCTCGAATTGCACAAAAACGTGAAAAGCTTCTCTATGGAGAGAGTTCAGCACTTCCAAAGCATCAATGTGGACCGTTGTACTCTATTTAGTACTCTTAAAAGTCTAACTTGCTGGTTGAGCCTTCGTGCCATGTTTCGTAAGGTAAAGATGCGAATAGACCCAGTTATGTTTGAAATTGGACAAAAACGTGAAATGCTCCTCTATGGAGAGAGTTGAGCAATTCCAAAGCATGAATGTGGGCCGTTGTACTCTATTTAGTGCCCTTAAAAGTCTAACATGCTAGTTGAGCCTTCGTTCCACGTTTCATAAGGTAACGACGCGAATAGACGAAGTTATGTCTCGAATTGCACAAAAACGTGAAAAGCACCTCTATGGAGAGAGTTGAGCACTTCCGAAGCATCAATGTGGACCGTTGTACTCTATTTAGTGCACTTAAAAGTCTAACTTGCTGGTTGAGCCTTCGTGCCACGTTTCGTAAGGTAAAGATGCGAGAAGAGCAAGTTATGTCTAAAATTGCACAAAAACGTGAAAAGCTCCTCTATGGAGATAGTTGAGCACTTCCAAAGCATCAATGTGGACCATTGTACTCTATTTAGTGCTCTTAAAAGTCTAACTATCTAGTTGAGCCTTCGTGCCACGTTTCGTAACGTAAAGACGCGAATAGACCAAGTTATGTCTCGAATTGCACAAAAACGTGAAAAGCTCCTCTATGGAGAGAGTTGAGAACTTCCAAAGCATCAATGTGGACCGTTGTACTCTATTTAGTGCTCTTAAAAGTTTAACTTGCTAGTTGAGCCTTCGTGCCACGTTTCATAAGGTAAAGACGCGAATAGACCAAGTTACGTCTCAAATTGCACAAAAATATGAAAAGCCCCTCTATAGAGAGAGTTGAGCACTTCCGAAGCATCATTGTGGACCGTTGTACTCTATTTAGTGTTCTTAAAAGTCTAACTATCTAGTTGAGCCTTCGTGGCACGTTTCTTGAGGTAAAGATGCGAATAGACCAAGTTATGTTTGAAATTGCACAAAAACGTGAAATGCTCCACTATGGAGAGAGTTGAGCAATTCCAAAGCATGAATGTGGACCGTTGTAATCTATTTAGTGCTCTTAAAAGTGTAACTTGCTAGTTGAGCCTTCGTGCCACGTTTCGTAAGGTAAAGACGCGAATAGACCAAGTTATGTCTCCAATTGCACAAAAAACGTGAAAAGCTGCTCTATGAAGAGAGTTGAGCACTTACGAAGCATCAATGTGGACCGTTGTACTCTATTTAGTGCCCTTAAAAGTCTAACTTACTAGTTGAGCCTTCGTGCCACGTTTCGTAACGTAAAGAGGCGAATAGAGCAAGTTATGTCTCAAATTGCACAAAAACGTGAAAAGCTCCTCTATGGAGAGAGTTGAGCAATTCCAAAGCATCAATGTGGACCGTTGTACTCTATTTGGTGCTCTTAAAAGTCTAACTTGCTAGTTGACCCTTCGTGCCACGTTTCGTATGGTAAAGACGCGAATAGACCAAGTTATGTCTCCAATTGCACAAAAACGTGAAAAGCTCCTCTATGGAGAGAGTTGAGCACTTCCGAAGCATCAATGTGGACCGTTGTACTCTATTTAGTGCTCTTAAAAGTCTAACTTGCTAGTTGAGCCTTCGTGCCACGTTTCGTAAAGTAAAGAAGCGAATAGAGCAAGTTATGTCTCAAATTGCACAAAAACGTGAAAAGCTCCTCTATGGAGAGAGTTGAGCAATTCCAAAGCATGAATATGGACCATTGTACTCTATTTAGTGCTCTTAAAAGTCTAACTTGCTAGTTGGGCCTTCGTGCCACGTTTCGTAAGGTAAAGACGCGAAAAGACCAAGTTATGCCTCGAATTGCACAAAAGCGTGAAAAGCTTCTCTATGGAGAGAGTTCGGCACTTCCAAAGCATCAATGTGGACCGTTGTACTCTATTTAGTGCTCTTAAAAGTCTAACTTGCTGGTTGAGCCTTCGTGCCACGTTTCGTAAGGTAAAGATGCGAATAGACCCAGTTATGTTTAAAATTGCACAAAAACGTGAAATGCTCCTCTATGGAGAGAGTTGAGCAATTCCAAAGCATGAATGTGGACCGTTGTACTCTATTTAGTGCCCTTAAAATTCTAACATGCTAGGTGAGCCTTCGTGCCACGTTTCATAAGGTAAAGACGCGAATAGACGAAGTTATGTCTCGAATTGCACAAAAACGTGAAAAGCACCTCTATGGTGAGAGTTGAGCACTTCTGAAGCATCAATATGGACCGTTGTACTCTATTTAGTGCACTTAAAAGTCTAACTTGCTAGTTGAGCCTTCGTGCCACGTTTCGTAAGGTAAAGACGCGAGAAGAGCAAGTTATGTCTCAAATTGCACAAAAACGTGAAAAGCTCCTCTATGGAGAGAGTTGAGCACTTCCAAAGCATCAATGTGGACCGTTGTACTCTATTTAGTGCTCTTAAAAGTGTAACTTGCTAGTTGAGCCCTCGTGCCACGTTTCGTAAGGTAAAGACGCGAATAGACCAAGTTATGTCTCCAATTGCACAAAAAACGTGAAAAGCTGCTCCATGAAGAGAGTTGAGCACTTACGAAGCATCAGTGTGGACCGTTGTACTCTATTTAGTGCCCTTAAAAGTGTAACTTGCTAGTTGAGCCTTCGTGCCACGTTTCGTAACGTAAAGAGGCGAATAGAGCAAGTTATGTCTCAAATTGCACAAAAACGTGAAAAGCTCCTCTATGGAGAGAGTTGAGCAATTCCAAAGCATCAATGTGGACCGTTGTACTCTATTTAGTGCTCTTAAAAGTCTAACTTGCTAGTTGAGCCTTCGTGCCACGTTTCGTAAAGTAAAGAAGCGAATAGAGCAAGTTATGTCTCGAATTGCACAAAAACGTGAAAAGCTCCTTTATGGAGAGAGTTGAGCACTTCTGAAGCATCAATATGGACCGTTGTACTCTATTTAGTGCACTTAAAAGTTTAACTTGCTAATTGAGCCTTCGTGCTACGTTTCGTAAGGTAAAGAGGCGAATAGAGCAAGTTACGCCTCAAATTGCACAAAAACATGAAAAGCTCCTCTATGGAGAGAGTTGAGCACTTCCAAAGCATCAATGTGGACCGTTGTACTCTATTTAGTGCCCTTAAAAGTGTAACTTGCTAGTTGAGCCTTCGTGCCACGTTTCGGAACGTAAAGAGGCGAATAGAGCAAGTTATGTCTCAAATTGCACAAAAACGTGAAAAGCTCCTCTATGGAGAGATTTGAGCACTTCCAAAGCATCAATGTTGACCGTTGCACTCTATTTAGTGCTCTTAAAAGTCTAACTATCTAGTTGAGCCTTCGTGCCTCGTTTCTTAAGGTAAAGATGTGAATAGACCAAGTTATTTTTGAAATTGCACAAACACGTGAAATGCTCCACTATGGAGAGAGTTGAGCAATTCCAAAGCATGAATGTGGACCGTTGTACTCTATTTAGTGCTCTTAAAAGTCTAACTTGCTAGTTGAGCCTTCGTGCCACGTTTCGTAAGGTAAAGACGCGAATAGAGCAAGCTATGTCTCAAATTGCACAAAAACGTGAAAAGCTCCTCTATGGAGAGAGTTGGGCAGTTCCAAAGCATCAATGTGGACCGTTGTACTCTATTTAGTGCTCTTAAAAGTCTTACTATCTAGTTGAGCCTTTGTGCCACATTTCTTAAGGTAAAGATGCGAATAGACCCAAATATGTTTGAAATTGCACAAAAACGTGAAATGCTCCTTTATAGAGAGTGTTGAGAAATTCCAAAGCATGAATGTGGACCGTTGTACTCTATTTAGTGCTCTTAAAAGTCTAACTTGCTAGTTGAGCCTTCGTGCCACGTTTCGAAAGGTAAAGACGCGAATAGACCAAGTTACGTCTCAAATTGCACAAAAATGTGAAAAGCTCCTCTATAGAGAGAGTTGAGCACTTCCAAAGCATCAATGTGGACCGTTGTACTCTATTTAGTGTTCTTATCAGTCTAACTATCTAGTTGAGCCTTCGTGCCACGTTTCTTAAGGTAAAGATGCGAATAGACCAAGTTATGTTTGAAATTGCACAAAAACGTGAAATGCTCCACTATGGAGAGAGTTGAGCAATTCCAAAGCATGAATGTGGACCGTTGTAATCTATTTAGTGCTCTTAAAAGTGTAACTTGCTAGTTGAGCCTTCGTGCCACGTTTCGTAAGGTAAAGACGCGAGTAGACCAAGTTATGTCTCCAATTGCACAAAAAACGTGAAAAGCTGCTCTATGAAGAGAGTTGAGCACTTACGAAGCATCAATGTGGACCGTTGCACTCTATTTAGTGCCCTTAAAAGTCTAACTTGCTAGTTGAGCCATTGTGCCACGTTTCGTAACGTAAAGAGGCGAATAGAGCAAGTTATGTCTCAAATTGCACAAAAACGTGAAAAGCTCCTCTATGGAGAGAGTTGAGCACTTCCAAAGCATCAATGTGGACCGTTGCACTCAATTTAGTGCTCTTAAAAGTATAACTTGCTTGTTGAGCCTTCGTGCCACGTTTCGAAAGATAAAGACGCGAATAGATGAAGTTATGTCTCAAATTGCACAAAAACGTGAAAAGCAACTCTATTGAGAGAGTTGAGCACTTTCGAAGCATCAATGTGGACCGTTGTACTCTATTTAGTGCCCTTAAAAGTCTAACTTGCTAGTTGAGCCCTCGTGCCACGTTTCGTAACGTAAAGAGGCGAATGGAGCAAGTTATGTCTCAAATTGCACAAAAACGTGAAAAGCTCCTCTATGGAGAGAGTTGAGCAATTCCAAAGCATGAATGTGGACCGTTGTACTCTATTTAGTGCTCTTAAAAGTCTAACTTGCTAGTTGAGCCTTCGTGCCACGTTTCGTAAGGTAAAGACGCGAATAGACCAAGTTATGTCTCCAATTGCACAAAAAACGTCAAAAGCTGCTCTATGAAGAGAGTTGAGCACTTCCAAAGCATCAATGTGGACCGTTGTACTCTATTTAGTGCCCTTAAAAGTCTAACTTGCTAGTTGAGCCTTTGTGCCACGTTTCGTAACGTAAAGAGGCGAATAGAGCAAGTTATGTCTCAAATTGCACAAAAACGTGAAAAGCTCCTCTATGGAGAGAGTTGAGCACTTCCAAAGCATCAATGGGGACCGTTGCACTCTATTTAGTGCTCTTAAAAGTGTAACTTGCTTGTTGAGCCTTCGTGCCACGTTTCGAAAGATAAAGACGCGAATAGATGAAGTTATGTATCAAATTGCACAAAAACGTGAAAAGCTCCTCTATGGAGAGAGTTGAGCACTTCCAAAGCATCAATGTGGACCGTTGCACTCTATTTAGTGCTCTTAAAAGTGTAACTTGCTTGTTGAGCCTTCGTGCCACGTTTCGAAAGATAAAGACGCGAATAGATGAAGTTATGTCTCAAATTGCACAAAAACGTGAAAAGCAACTCTATTGGGAGAGTTGACCATTTTCGAAGCATCAATGTGGACCGTTGTACTCTATTTAGTGCCCTTAAAAGTCTAACTTGCTAGTTGAGCCTTCGTGCCACGTTTCGTAACGTAAAGAGGCGAATAGAGCAAGTTATGTCTCAAATTGCACAAAAACGTGAAAAGCTCCTCTATGGAGAGAGTTGAGCACTTCCAAAGCATCAATGTGGACCGTTGTACTCTATTGGGTGCTCTTAAAAGTCTAACTTGCTAGTTGAGCCTTCGTGCCACGTTTCGTAAGGTAAAGACGCGAATAGACCAAGTTATGTCTGCAATTGCACAAAAACGTGAAAAGCTCCTCTATGGAGAGAGTTGAACACTTCTGAAGCATCAATGTGGACCATTGTACTCTATTTAGTGCTCTTAAAAGTCTAACTTGCTAGTTGAGCCTTCGTGCCACGTTTCGTAATGTAAAGACGCGAATAGACCAAGTTATGTCTCCAATTGCACAAAAACGTGAAAAGCTCCTCTATGAAGAGAGTTGAGCACTTTCGAAGCATCAATGTGGACCGTTGTACTCTATTTAGTGCCCTTAAAAGTCTAACTTGCTAGTTGAGCCTTCGTGCCACGTTTCGTAACGTAAAGAGGCGAATAGAGCAAGTTACGTCTTAAATTGCATAAAAACGTGAAAAGCTCCTCTATGGAGAGAGTTGAGCACTTCCAAAGCATCAATGTGGACCGTTGTACTCTATTTAGTGCTCTTAAAAGTCTAACTTGCTGGTTGTGCCTTCGAGCCACGTTTCGTAAGGTAAAGACGCGAATAGAGCAAGCTATGTCTCAAATTGCACAAAAACGTGAGAAGCTCCTCTATGGGCAGAGTTGAGCACTTCCAAAGCATCAATATGGACCGTTGTACTCTATTTAGTGCTCTTAAAAGTCTTACTATCTAGTTGAGCCTTCGTGCCACGTTTCTTAAGGTAAAGATGCGAATAGACCAAGTTATGTTTGAAATTGCACAAAAATGTGAAATGCTCCACTATGGAGAGAGTTGAGCAATTCCAAAGCATGAATGTGGACCGTTGTACTCTATTTAGTGCTCTGAAAAGTCTAACTTGCTAGTTGAGCCTTCGTGCCACGTTTCGTAAGGTAAAGACGCAAATAGACCAAGTTATGTCTCCAATTGCACAAAAACGTGAAAGGCTCCTCTATGAAGAGAGTTGAGCACTTCCGAAGCATCAATGTGGACAGTTGTAGTCTATTTAGTGCCCTTAAAAGTCTAACTTGCTAGTTGAGCCTTCGTGCCACGTTTCGTAACGTAAATAGGCGAATAGAGCAAGTTATGTCTCAAATTACACAAAAAAGTGAAAAGCTCCTCTATGGAGAGAGTTGAGCACTTCCAAAGCATCAATGTGGACCGTTGTACTCTATTTAGTGCTCTTAAAAGTCTAACTTGCTGGTTGTGCCTTCGTGCCACGTTTCGTAAGGTAAAGACGCGAATAGAGTAAGCTATGTCTCAAATTGCACAAAAACGTGAAAAGCTCCTCTATGGAGAGACTTGAGCACTTCCAAAGCATCAATGTTGACCGTTGTACTCTATTTAGTGCTCTTAAAAGTCTTACTATCTAGTTGAGCCTTCGTGCCATGTTTACTAAGGTAAAGATGCGAATAGACCCAGTTATGTTTGAAATTGCACAAAAACGTGAAATGCTCCTCTATGGAGAGAGTTGAGCAATTCCAAAGCATGAATGTGGACCGTTGTACTCTATTTAGTGCCCTTAAAAGTGTAACTTGCTAGTTGAGCCTTCGTGCCACGTTTCGTAAGGTAAAGACGCGGCGAATAGACGAAGTTATGTCTCAAATTGCTCAAAAACGTGAAAAGCACCTCTATGGAGAGAGTTGAGCACTTCCGAAGTATCAATGTGGACCGTTGTACTCTATTTAGTGCACTTAAAAGTCTAACTTGTTGGTTGAGCCTTCGTGCCACGTTTCGTAAGGTAAAGATGCGAGAAGAGCAAGTTATGTCTCAAATTGCACAAAAACGTGAAAAGCTCCTCTATGGAGAGAGTTGAGCACTTCCAAAGCATCAATGTGGACCGTTGTACTCTATTTAGTGCTCTTAAAAGTTTAACTTGCTGGTTGAGCCTTCGTGCCACGTTTCGTAAGGTAAAGACGCGAATAGACCAAGTTACGTCTCAAATTGCACAAAAACGTGAAAAGCTTCTCTATAGAGAGAGTTGAGCACTTCCGAAGCATCAATGTGGACCGTCGTACTCTATTTAGTGCTCTTAAAAGTCTAACTATCTAGTTGAGCCTTCGTGCCACGTTTCTTAAGGTAAAGATGCGAATAGACCAAGTTATGTTTGAAATTGCACAAAAACGTGAAATGCTCCACTATGGAGAGAGTTGAGCAATTCCAAAGCATGAATGTGGACCGTTGTACTCTATTTAGTGCTCTTAAAAGTGTAACTTGCTAGTTGAGCCTTCGTGCCACGTTTGGTAAGGTAAAGACACGAATAGACCAAGTTATGTCTCCAATTGCACAAAAACGTGAAAAGCTGCTCTATGAAGAGAGTTGAGCACTTCCGAAGCATCAATGTGGACCGTTGTACTCAATTTAGTGCCCTTAAAAGTCTAACTTGCTAGTTGAGCCTTCGTGCCACGTTTCGTAACGTAAAGAGGCGAATAGAGCAAGTTATGTCTAAAATTGTGCAAAAACGTGAAAAGCTCCTCTATGGAGAGATTTGAGCACTTCCAAAGCATCAATGTGGACCATTGCACTCTATTTAGTGCTCTTAAAAGTCTAACTTGCTCGTTGAGCCTTCGTGCCACGTTTCGTAAGGTAAAGACGCGAATAGACGAAGTTATGTCTCAAATTGCACAAAAACGTGAAAAGCAACTCTATGGAGAGAGTTGACCATTTCCGAAGCATCAATGTGGACCGTTGTACTCCATTTAGTGCTCTTAAAAGTCTAACTTGCTGGTCATGCCTTCGTGCCACGTTTCGTAAGGTAAAGACCCGAATGGAGCAAGTTATGTCTCAAATTGCACAAAAACGTGAAAAGCTCCTCTATGGAGAGATTTGAGCACTTCCAAAGCATCAATGTGGACCATTGCACTCTATTTAGTGCTCTTAAAAGTCTAACTTGCTCGTTGAGCCTTCGTGCCACGTTTCGTAAGGTAAAGACGCGAATAGACGAAGTTATGTCTCAAATGGCACAAAAACGTGAAAAGCAACTCTATGGAGAGAGTTGACCATTTCCGAAGCATCAATGTGGACCGTTGTACTCCATTTAGTGCTCTTAAAAGTCTAACTTGCTGGTCATGCCTTCGTGCCACGTTTCGTAAGGTAAAGACCGGAATGGAGCAAGTTATGTCTCAAATTGCACAAAAACGTGAAAAGCTCCTCTATGGAGAGAGTTGAGCACTTCCAAAGCATCAATGTGGACCGTTGTACTTTATTTAGTGCTCTTAAAAGTCTAACTTGCTAGTTGAGCCTTCGTGCCACGTTTCGTAAGGTAAAGACGCGAATAGACCGAGTTACGTCTCAAATTGCACAAAAACGTGAAAAGCTCCTCTATGGAGAGAGTTGAGCACTTCCGAAGCATCAATGTGGACTTTTGTACTCTATTTAGTGCTCTTAAAAGTCTAACTATCTAGTTGAGCCTTCGTGCCACGTTTCTTAAGGTAAAGATGCGAATAGACCAAGTTATGTTTGAAATTGCACAAAAACGTGAAATGCTCAACTATGGAGAGAGTTGAGCAATTCCAAAGCATGAATGTGGACCGTTGTACTCTATTTAGTGCTCTGAAAAGTCTAACTTGCTAGTTGAGCCTTCGTGCCACATTTCGTAAGGTAAAGACGCGAATAGACCAAGTTATGTCTCCAATTGCACAAAAACGTGAAAAACACCTCCATGAAGAGAGTTGAGCACTTCCGAAGCATCAATGTGAACCGTTGTACTCTATTTAGTGCCCTTAAAAGTGTAACTTGCTAGTTGAGCCTTCGTGCCACGTTTCGGAACGTAAAGAGGCGAATAGAGCATGTTATGTCTCAAATTGCACAAAAACGTGAAAAGCTCCACTATGGAGAGAGTTGAGCAATTCCAAAGCATGAATATGGACCGTTGTACTCTATTTAGTGCTCTGCAAAGTTTAACTTGCTAGTTGAGGCTTCGTGCCACGTTTCGTAAGGTAAAGACGCGAATAGACCAAGTTATGTCTCCAATTGCGCAAAAACGTGAAAAGCTCCTCTATGAAGAGAGTTGAGCACTTCGAAGCGTCAAAGTGGACCATTGTACTCTATTTAGTACCCTTAAAAGTCTAACTTGCTAGTTGAGCCTTCGTGCCACGTTTCGTAATGTAAATAGGCGAATAGAGCAAGTTATGTCTCAAATTACACAAAAACGTGAAAAGCTCCTCTATCGAGAGAGTTGAGCACTTCCAAAGCATCAATGTGGACCGTTGCACTCTATTTAGTGCTCTTAAAAGTCTAACTTGCTGGTTGTGCCTTCGTGCCACGTTTCGTAAGGTAAAGACGCGAATAGAGTAAGCTATGTCTCAAATTGCACAAAAACGTGAAAAGCTCCTCTATGGAGAGACTTGAGCACTTCCAAAGCATCAATGTTGACCGTTGTACTCTATTTAGTGCTCTTAAAAGTCTTACTATCTAGTTGAGCCTTCGTGCCATGTTTCCTAAGGTAAAGATGCGAATAGACCCAGTTATGTTTGAAATTGCACAAAAACGTGAAATGCTCCTCTATGGAGAGAGTTGAGCAATTCCAAAGCAAGAATGTGGACCGTTGTACTCTATTTAGTGCCCTTAAAAGTGTAACTTGCTAGTTGAGCCTTCGTGCCACGTTTCGTAAGGTAAAGACGCGGCGAATAGACGAAGTTATGTCTCAAATTGCTCAAAAATGTGAAAAGCACCTCTATGGAGAGAGTTGAGCACTTCCGAAGTATCAATGTGGACCGTTGTACTCTATTTAGTGTACTTAAAAGTCTAACTTGCTGGTTGAGCCTTCGTGCCACGTTTCGTAAGGTAAAGATGCGAGAAGAGCAAGTTATGTCTCAAATTGCACAAAAACGTGAAAAGCTCCTCTATGGAGAGAGTTGAGCACTTCCAAAGCATCAATGTGGACCGTTGTACTCTATTTAGTGCTCTTAAAAGTTTAACTTGCTGGTTGAGCCTTCGTGCCACGTTTCGTAAGGTAAAGACGTGAATAGACCAAGTTACGTCTCAAATTGCACAAAAACGTGAAAAGCTTCTCTATAGAGAGAGTTGAGCACTTCCGAAGCATCAATGTGGACCGTCGTACTCTATTTAGTGCTCTTAAAAGTCTAACTATCTAGTTGAGCCTTCGTGCCACGTTTCTTAAGGTAAAGATGCGAATAGACCAAGTTATGTTTGAAATTGCACAAAAACGTGAAATGCTCCACTATGGAGAGAGTTGAGCAATTCCAAAGCATGAATGTGGACCGTTGTACTCTATTTAGTGCTCTTAAAAGTGTAACTTGCTAGTTGAGCCTTCGTGCCACGTTTGGTAAGGTAAAGACACGAATAGACCAAGTTATGTCTCCAATTGCACAAAAACGTGAAAAGCTGCTCTATGAAGAGAGTTGAGCACTTCCGAAGCATCAATGTGGACCGTTGTACTCAATTTAGTGCCCTTAAAAGTCTAACCTGCTAGTTGAGCCTTCGTGCCACGTTTCGTAACGTAAATAGGCGAATAGAGCAAGTTATGTCTCAAATTACACAAAAACGTGAAAAGCTCCTCTATCGAGAGAGTTGAGCACTTCCAAAGCATCAATGTGGACCGTTGCACTCTATTTAGTGCTCTTAAAAGTCTAACTTGCTGGTTGTGCCTTCGTGCCACGTTTCGTAAGGTAAAGACGCGAATAGAGTAAGCTATGTCTCAAATTGCACAAAAACGTGAAAAGCTCCTCTATGGAGAGACTTGAGCACTTCCAAAGCATCAATGTTGACCGTTGTACTCTATTTAGTGCTCTTAAAAGTCTTACTATCTAGTTGAGCCTTCGTGCCATGTTTCCTAAGGTAAAGATGCGAATACACCCAGTTATGTTTGAAATTGCACAAAAACGTGAAATGCTCCTCTATGGAGAGAGTTGAGCAATTCCAAAGCAAGAATGTGGACCGTTGTACTCTATTTAGTGCCCTTAAAAGTGTAACTTGCTAGTTGAGCCTTCGTGCCACGTTTCGTAAGGTAAAGACGCGGCGAATAGACGAAGTTATGTCTCAAATTGCTCAAAAATGTGAAAAGCACCTCTATGGAGAGAGTTGAGCACTTCCGAAGTATCAATGTGGACCGTTGTACTCTATTTAGTGCACTTAAAAGTCTAACTTGCTGGTTGAGCCTTCGTGCCACGTTTCGTAAGGTAAAGATGCGAGAAGAGCAAGTTATGTCCCTAATTGCACAAAAACGTGAAAAGCTCCTCTATGGAGAGAGTTGAGCACTTCCAAAGCATCAATGTGGACCGTTGTACTCTATTTAGTGCTCTTAAAAGTTTAACTTGCTGGTTGAGCCTTCGTGCCACGTTTCGTAAGGTAAAGACGTGAATAGACCAAGTTACGTCTCAAATTGCACAAAAACGTGAAAAGCTTCTCTATAGAGAGAGTTGAGCACTTCCGAAGCATCAATGTGGACCGTCGTACTCTATTTAGTGCTCTTAAAAGTCTAACTATCTAGTTGAGCCTTCGTGCCACGTTTCTTAAGGTAAAGATGCGAATAGACCAAGTTATGTTTGAAATTGCACAAAAACGTGAAATGCTCCACTATGGAGAGAGTTGAGCAATTCCAAAGCATGAATGTGGACCGTTGTACTCTATTTAGTGCTCTTAAAAGTGTAACTTGCTAGTTGAGCCTTCGTGCCACGTTTGGTAAGGTAAAGACACGAATAGACCAAGTTATGTCTCCAATTACACAAAAACGTGAAAAGCTGCTCTATGAAGAGAGTTGAGCACTTCCGAAGCATCAATGTGGACCGTTGTACTCAATTTAGTGCCCTTAAAAGTCTAACTTGCTAGTTGAGCCTTCGTGCCACGTTTCGTAACGTAAAGAGGCGAATAGAGCAAGTTATGTCTAAAATTGCGCAAAAACGTGGAAAGCTCCTCTATGGAGAGATTTGAGCACTTCCAAAGCATCAATGTGGACCATTGCACTCTATTTAGTGCTCTTAAAAGTCTAACTTGCTCGTTGAGCCTTCGTGCCACGTTTCGTAAGGTAAAGACGCGAATAGACGAAGTTATGTCTCAAATTGCACAAAAACGTGAAAAGCAACTCTATGGAGAGAGTTGACCATTTCTGAAGCATCAATGTGGACCGTTGTACTCTATTTAGTGCTCTTAAAAGTCTAACTTGCTGGTCATGCCTTCGTGCCACGTTTCGTAAGGTAAAGACCCGAATGGAGCAAGTTATGTCTCAAATTGCACAAAAACGTGAAAAGCTCCTCTACGGAGAGAGTTGAGCACTTCCAAAGCATCAATGTGGACCGTTGTACTTTATTTAGTGCTCTTAAAAGTCTAACTTGCTAGTTGAGCCTTCGTGCCACGTTTCGTAAGGTAAAGACGCGAATAGACCGAGTTACGTCTCAAATTGCACAAAAACGTGAAAAGCTCCTCTATGGAGAGAGTTGAGCACTTCCGAAGCATCAATGTGGACTTTTGTACTCTATTTAGTGCTCTTAAAAGCCTAACTATCTAGTTGAGCCTTCGTGCCACGTTTCTTAAGGTAAAGATGCGAATAGACCAAGTTATGTTTGAAATTGCACAAAAACGTGAAATGCTCCACTATGGAGAGAGTTGAGCAATTCCAAAGCATGAATGTGGACCGTTGTACTCTATTTAGTGCTCTGAAAAGTCTAACTTGCTAGTTGAGCCTTCGTGCCACATTTCGTAAGGTAAAGACGCGAATAGACCAAGTTATGTCTCCAATTGCACAAAAACGTGAAAAACCCCTCCATGAAGAGAGTTGAGCACTTCCGAAGCATCAATGTGGACCGTTGTACTCTATTTAGTGCCCTTAAAAGTGTAACTTGCTAGTTGAGCCTTCGTGCCACGTTTCGGAACGTAAAGAGGCGAATAGAGCATGTTATGTCTCAAATTGCACAAAAACGTGAAATGCTCCACTATGGAGAGAGTTGAGCAATTCCAAAGCATGAATGTGGACCGTTGTACTCTATTTAGTGCTCTGAAAAGTTTAACTTGCTAGTTGAGGCTTCGTGCCACGTTTCGTAAGGTAAAGACGCGAATAGACCGAGTTACGTCTCAAATTGCACAAAAACGTGAAAAGCTCCTCTATGGAGAGAGTTGAGCACTTCCGAAGCATCAATGTGGACTTTTGTACTCTATTTAGTGCTCTTAAAAGCCTAACTATCTAGTTGAGCCTTCGTGCCACGTTTCTTAAGGTAAAGATGCGAATAGACCAAGTTATGTTTGAAATTGCACAAAAACGTGAAATGCTCCACTATGGAGAGAGTTGAGCAATTCCAAAGCATGAATGTGGACCGTTGTACTCTATTTAGTGCTCTGAAAAGTCTAACTTGCTAGTTGAGCCTTCGTGCCACATTTCGTAAGGTAAAGACGCGAATAGATCAAGTTATGTCTCCAATTGCACAAAAACGTGAAAAACCCCTCCATGAAGAGAGTTGAGCACTTCCGAAGCATCAATGTGGACCGTTGTACTCTATTTAGTGCCCTTAAAAGTGTAACTTGCTAGTTGAGCCTTCGTGCCACGTTTCGGAACGTAAAGAGGCGAATAGAGCATGTTATGTCTCAAATTGCACAAAAACGTGAAATGCTCCACTATGGAGAGAGTTGAGCAATTCCAAAGCATGAATGTGGACCGTTGTACTCTATTTAGTGCTCTGAAAAGTCTAACTTGCTAGTTGAGCCTTCGTGCCACGTTTCGTAACGTAAATAGGCGAATAGAGCAAGTTATGTCTCAAATTACACAAAAACGTAAAAAGCTCCTCTATCGAGAGAGTTGAGCACTTCCAAAGCATCAATGTGGACCGTTGCACTCTATTTAGTGCTCTTAAAAGTCTAACTTGCTGGTTGTGCCTTCGTGCCCCGTTTCGTAAGGTAAAGACGCGAATAGAGTAAGCTATGTCTCAAATTGCACAAAAACGTGAAAAGCTCCTCTATGGAGAGAGTTGAGCACTTCCAAAGCATCAATGTGGACCGTTGCACTCTATTTAGTGCTCTTAAAAGTCTAACTTGCTCGTTGAGCCTTCGTGCCACGTTTCGTAAGGTAAAGACGCCAATAGACGAAGTTATGTCTCAAATTGCACAAAAACGTGAAAAGCAACTCTATGGTGAGAGTTGACCACTTCCGAAGCATCAATGTGGACCATTGTACTCTATTTAGTGCTCTTAAAAGTCTAGCTTGCTAGTTGAGCCTTCGTGCCACGTTTCGTAACGTAAATAGGCGAATAGAGCAAGTTATGTCTCAAATTACACAAAAACGTGAAAAGCTCCTCTATCGAGAGAGTTGAGCACTTCCAAACCATCAATGTGGACCGTTGCACTCTATTTAGTGCTCTTAAAAGTCTAACTTGCTGGTTGTGCCTTCGTGCCACGTTTCGTAAGGTAAAGACGCGAATAGAGTAAGCTATGTCTCAAATTGCACAAAAACGTGAAAAGCTCCTCCATGGAGAGAGTTGAGCAATTCCAAAGCATGAAAGTGGACCGTTGTACTCTATTTAGTGCTCTGAAAAGTTTAACTTGCTAGTTGAGGCTTCGTGCCACGTTTCGTAAGGTGAAGACGCGAATAGACCAAGTTATGTCTCCAATTGCGCAAAAACGTGAAAAGCTCCTCTATGAAGAGAGTTGAGCACTTCGAAGCGTCAAAGTGGACCGTTGTACTCTATTTAGTGCCCTTAAAAGTCTAACTTGCTAGTTGAGCCTTCGTGCCACGTTTCGTAACGTAAATAGGCGAATAGAGCAAGTTATGTCTCAAATTGCACAAAAACGTGAAAAGCTCCTCTATGGAGAGATTTGAGCACTTCCAAAGCATCAATGTGGACCGTTGCACTCTATTTAGTGCTCTTAAAAGTCTAACTTGCTCGTTGAGCCTTCGTGCCACGTTTCGTAAGGTAAAGACGCGAATAGACGAAGTTATGTCTCAAATTGCACAACAACGTGAAAAGCAACTCAATGGAGAGAGTTGACCACTTCCGAAGCATCAATGTGGACCATTGTACTCTATTTAGTGCTCTTAAAAGTCTAGCTTGCTAGTTGAGCCTTCGTGCCACGTTTCGTAAGGTAAAGACGCGAATAGACCAAGCTACGTCTCAAATTGCACAAAAACGTGAAAAGCTCCTCTATGGAGAGAGTTGAGCACTTCCGAAGCATCAATGTGGACCGCTGTACTCTATTTAGTGCCCTTAAAAGTGTAACTTGCTAGTTGAGCCTTCGTGCCACGTTTCGGAACGTAAAGAGGCGAATAGAGCAAGTTATATCTCAAATTGCACAAAAACGTGAAATGCTCCACTATGGAGAGAGTTGAGCAATTCCAAAGCATAAATGTGGACCGTTGTACTCTATTTAGTGCTTTGAAAAGTCTAACTTGCTAGTTGAGCCTTCGTGCCACGTTTCGTAAGGTAAAGACGCGAATAGACCAAGTTATGTCTCCAATTGCGCAAAAACGTGAAAAGCTCCTCTATGAAGAGAGTTGAGCACTTCGAACCATCAAAGTGGACCGTTGTACTCTATTTAGTTCCCTTAAAAGTCTAACTTGCTAGTTGAGTCTTCATGCCACGTTTCGTAACATAAATAGGCGAATAGAGCAAGTTATGTCTCAAATTGCACAAAAACGTGAAAAGCTCCTCTATGGAGAGAGTTGAGCACTTCCAAAGCATCAAAGTGGACCGTTGTACTCTATTTAGTGCTCTTAAAAGTCTAGCTTGCTAGTTGAGCCTTCGTGCCACGTTTCGTAACGTACAGACGCGAATAGACCAAGTTATGTCTCGAATTGCACAAAAACGTGAAAAGCTCCTCTATGGAGAGAGTTGAGCACTTCCAAAGCATCAATGTGGACCGTTGTACTCTATTTAGTGCTCTTAAAAGTCTAACTTGCTAGTTGAGCCTTCGTGCCACGTTTCGTAAGGTAAAGACGCGAATAGACCAAGTTACGTCTCAAATTGCACAAAAACGTGAAAAGCTCCTCTTTGGAGAAAGTTGAGCACTTCCGAAGCATCAATGTGGACCGTTTTACTCTAGTTAGTGCTCTAAAAAGTCTAACCATCTAGTTGAGCCTTCGTGCCATGTTTCCTAAGGTAAAGATGCGAATAGACCCAGTTATGTTTGAAATTGCACAAAAACGTGAAATGCTCCTCTATGGAGAGAGTTGAGCAATTCCAAAGCATGAATGTGGACCGTTGTACTCTATTTAGTGCCCTTAATAGTGTAACTTGCTAGTTGAGCCTTCGTGCCACGTTTCGTAAGGTAAAGACGCGGCGAATAGACGAAGTTATGTCTCAAATTGCTCAAAAACGTGAAAAGCACCTCTATGGAGAGAGTTGAGCACTTCCGAAGTATCAATGTGGACCGTTGTACTCTATTTAGTGCACTTAAAAGTCTAACTTGCTGGTTGAGCCTTCGTGCCACGTTTCGTAAGGTAAAGATGCGAGAAGAGCAAGTTATGTCTCAAATTGCACAAAAACGTGCAAAGCTCCTCTATGGAGAGAGTTGAGCACTTCCAAAGCATCAATGTGGACCGTTGTACTCTATTTAGTGCTCTTAAAAGTTTAACTTGCTGGTTGAGCCTTCGTGCCACGTTTCGTAAGGTAAAGACGCGAATAGACCAAGTTACGTCTCAAATTGCACAAAAACGTGAAAAGCTTCTCTATAGAGAGAGTTGAGCACTTCCGAAGCATCAATGTGGACCGTCATACTCTATTTAGTGCTCTTAAAAGTCTAACTATCTAGTTGAGCCTTCGTGCCACGTTTCTTAAGGTAAAGATGCGAATAGACCAAGTTATGTTTGAAATTGCACAAAAACGTGAAATGCTCCACTATGGAGAGAGTTGAGCAATTCCAAAGCACGAATGTGGACCGTTGTACTCTATTTAGTGCTCTTAAAATTGTAACTTGCTAGTTGAGCCTTCGTGCCACGTTTGGTAAGGTAAAGACACGAATAGACCAAGTTATGTCTCCAATTGCACAAAAACGTGAAAAGCTGCTCTATGAAGAGAGTTGAGCACTTCCGAAGCATCAATGTGGACCGTTGTACTCAATTTAGTGCCCTTAAAAGTCTAACTTGCTAGTTGAGCCTTCGTGCCACGTTTCGTAACGTAAAGAGGCGAATAGAGCAAGTTATGTCTAAAATTGCGCAAAAACGTGAAAAGCTCCTCTATGGAGAGATTTGAGCACTTCCAAAGCATCAATGTGGACCATTGCACTCTATTTAGTGCTCTTAAAAGTCTAACTTGCTCGTTGAGCCTTCGTGCCACGTTTCGTAAGGTAAAGACGCGAATAGACGAAGTTATGTCTCAAATTGCACAAAAACGTGAAAAGCAACTCTATGGAGAGAGTTGACCATTTCCGAAGCATCAATGTGGACCGTTGTACTCTATTTAGTGCTCTTAAAAGTCTAACTTGCTGGTCATGCCTTCGTGCCACGTTTCGTAAGGTAAAGACCCGAATGGAGCAAGTTATGTCTCAAATTGCACAAAAACGTGAAAAGCTCCTCTATGGAGAGAGTTGAGCACTTCCAAAGCATCAATGTGGACCGTTGTACTTTATTTAGTGCTCTTAAAAGTCTAACTTGCTAGTTGAGCCTTCGTGCCACGTTTCGTAAGGTAAAGACGCGAATAGACCGAGTTACGTCTCAAATTGCACAAAAACGTGAAAAGCTCCTCTATGGAGAGAGTTGAGCACTTCCGAAGCATCAATGTGGACTTTTGTACTCTATTTAGTGCTCTTAAAAGTCTAACTATCTAGTTGAGCCTTCGTGCCACGTATCTTAAGGTAAAGATGCGAATAGACCAAGTTATGTTTGAAATTGCACAAAAACGTGAAATGCTCAACTATGGCGAGAGTTGAGCAATTCCAAAGCATGAATGTGGACCGTTGTACTCTATTTAGTGCTCTGAAAAGTCTAACTTGCTAGTTGAGCCTTCGTGCCACATTTCGAAAGGTAAAGACGCGAATAGACCAAGTTATGTCTCCAATTGCACAAAAACGTGAAAAACTCCTCCATGAAGAGAGTTGAGCACTTCCGAAGCATCAATGTGGACCGTTGTACTCTATTTAGTGCCCTTAAAAGTGTAACTTGCTAGTTGAGCCTTCGTGCCACGTTTCGGAACGTAAAGAGGCGAATAGAGCATGTTATGTCTCAAATTGCACAAAAACGTGAAATGCTCCACTATGGAGAGAGTTGAGCAATTCCAAAGCATGAATGTGGACCGTTGTACTCTATTTAGTGCTCTGAAAAGTTTAACTTGCTAGTTGAGGCTTCGTGCCACGTTTCGTAAGGTAAAGACGCGAATAGACCAAGTTATGTCTCCAATTGCGCAAAAACGTGAAAAGCCCCTCTATGAAGAGAGTTGAGCACTTCGAAGCGTCAAAGTGGACCGTTATACTCTATTTAGTGCCCTTAAAAGTCTAACTTGCTAGTTGAGCCTTCGTGCCACGTTTCGTAACGTAAATAGGCGAATAGAGCAAGTTATGTCTCAAATTACACAAAAACGTGAAAAGCTCCTCTATCGAGAGAGTTGAGCACTTCCAAAGCATCAATGTGGACCGTTGCACTCTATTTAGTGCTCTTAAAAGTCTAACTTGCTGGTCATGCCTTCGTGCCACGTTTCGTAAGGTAAAGACCCGAATGGAGCAAGTTATGTCTCAAATTGCACAAAAACGTGAAAAGCTCCTCCATGGAGAGAGTTGAGCACTTCCAAAGCGTCAATGTGGACCGTTGTACTTTATTTAGTGCTCTTAAAAGTCTAACTTGCTAGTTGAGCCTTCGTGCCACGTTTCGTAAGGTAAAGACGCGAATAGACCGAGTTACGTCTCAAATTGCACAAAAACGTGAAAAGCTCCTCTATGGAGAGAGTTGAGCACTTCCGAAGCATCAATGTGGACTTTTGTACTCTATTTAGTGCTCTTAAAAGTCTAACTATCTAGTTGAGCCTTCGTGCCACGTATCTTAAGGTAAAGATGCGAATAGACCAAGTTATGTTTGAAATTGCACAAAATCGTGAAATGCTCAACTATGGCGAGAGTTGAGCAATTCCAAAGCATGAATGTGGACCGTTGTACTCTATTTAGTGCTCTGAAAAGTCTAACTTGCTAGTTGAGCCTTCGTGCCACATTTCGTAAGGTAAAGACGCGAATAGACCAAGTTATGTCTCCAATTGCACAAAAACGTGAAAAACTCCTCCATGAAGAGAGTTGAGCACTTCCGAAGCATCAATGTGGACCGTTGTACTCTATTTAGTGCCCTTAAAAGTGTAACTTGGTAGTTGAGCCTTCGTGCCACGTTTCGGAACGTAAAGAGGCGAATAGAGCATGTTATGTCTCAAATTGCACAAAAACGTGAAATGCTCCACTATGGAGAGAGTTGAGCAATTCCAAAGCATGAATGTGGACCGTTGTACTCTATTTAGTGCTCTGAAAAGTTTAACTTGCTAGTTGAGGCTTCGTGCCACGTTTCGTAAGGTAAAGACGCGAATAGACCAAGTTATGTCTCCAATTGCGCAAAAACGTGAAAAGCCCCTCTATGAAGAGAGTTGAGCACTTCGAAGCGTCAAAGTGGACCGTTATACTCTATTTAGTGCCCTTAAAAGTCTAACTTGCTAGTTGAGCCTTCGTGCCACGTTTCGTAACGTAAATAGGCGAATAGAGCAAGTTATGTCTCAAATTACACAAAAACGTGAAAAGCTCCTCTATCGAGAGAGTTGAGCACTTCCAAAGCATCAATGTGGACCGTTGCACTCTATTTAGTGCTCTTAAAAGTCTAACTTGCTGGTTGTGCCTTCGTGCCACGTTTCGTAAGGTAAAGACGCGAATAGAGTAAGCTATGTCTCAAATTGCACAAAAACTTGAAAAGCTCCTCTATGGAGAGACTTGAGCACTTCCAAAGCATCAATGTTGACCGTTGTACTCTATTTAGTGCTCTTAAAAGTCTTACTATCTAGTTGAGCCTTCGTGCCATGTTTCCAAAGGTAAAGATGCGAATAGACCCAGTTATGTTTGAAATTGCACAAAAACGTGAAATGCTCCTCTATGGAGAGAGTTGAGCAATTCCAAAGCATGAATGTGGACCGTTGTACTCTATTTAGTGCCCTTAAAAGTGTAACTTGCTAGTTGAGCCTTCGTGCCACGTTTCGTAAGGTAAAGACGTGGCGAATAGACGAAGTTATGTCTCAAATTGCTCAAAAACGTGAAAAGCACCTCTATGGAGAGAGTTGAGCACTTCCGAAGTATCAATGTGGACCGTTGTACTCTATTTAGTGCACTTAAAAGTCTAACTTGCTGGTTGAGCCTTCGTGCCACGTTTCGTAAGGTAAAGATGCGAGAAGAGCAAGTTATGTCTCAAATTGCACAAAAACGTGAAAAGCTCCTCTATGGAGAGAGTTGAGCACTTCCAAAGCATCAATGTGGACCGTTGTACTCTATTTAGTGCTCTTAAAAGTTTAACTTGCTGGTTGAGCCTTCGTGCCACGTTTCGTAAGGTAAAGACGCGAATAGACCAAGTTACGTCTCAAATTGCACAAAAACGTGAAAAGCTTCTCTATAGAGAGAGTTGAGCACTTCCGAAGCATCAATGTGGACCGTCGTACTCTATTTAGTGCTCTTAAAAATCTAACTATCTAGTTGAGCCTTCGTACCACGTTTCTTAAGGTAAAGATGCGAATAGACCAAGTTATGTTTGAAATTGCCCAAAAACGTGAAATGCTCCACTATGGAGAGAGTTGAGCAATTCCAAAGCATGAATGTGGACCATTGTACTCTATTTAGTGCTCTTAAAAGTGTAACTTGCTAGTTGAGCCTTCGTGCCACGTTTGGTAAGGTAAAGACACGAATAGACCAAGTTATGTCTCCAATTGCACAAAAACGTGAAAAGCTGCTCTATGAAGAGAGTTGAGCACTTCCGAAGCATCAATGTGGACCGTTGTACTCAATTTAGTGCCCTTAAAAGTCTAACTTTCTAGTTGAGCCTTCGTGCCACGTTTCGTAAGGTAAAGACACGAATAGACGAAGTTATGTCTCAAATTGCACAAAAACGTGAAAAGCAACTCTATGGAGAGAGTTGACCATTTCTTAAGCATCAATGTGGACCGTTGTACTCTATTTAGTGCTCTTAAAAGTCTAACTTGCTGGTCATGCCTTCGTGCCACGTTTCGTAAGGTAAAGACCCGAATGGAGCAAGTTATGTCTCAAATTGCACAAAAACGTGAAAAGCTCCTCTATGGAGAGAGTTGAGCACTTCCAAAGCATCAATGTGGACCGTTGTACTTTATTTAGTGCTCTTAAAAGTCTAACTTGCTAGTTGAGCCTTCGTGCCACGTTTCGTAAGGTAAAGACGCGAATAGACCGAGTTACGTCTCAAATTGCACAAAAACGTGAAAAGCTCCTCTATGGAGAGAGTTGAGCACTTCCGAAGCATCAATGTGGACTTTTGTACTCTATTTAGTGCTCTTAAAAGTCTAACTATCTAGTTGAGCCTTCGTGCCACGTTTCTTAAGGTAAAGATGCGAATAGACCAAGTTATGTTTGAAATTGCACAAAAACGTGAAATGCTCCACTATGGAGAGAGTTGAGCAATTCCAAAGCATGAATGTGGACCGTTGTACTCTATTTAGTGCTCTGAAAAGTCTAACTTGCTAGTTGAGCCTTCGTGCCACATTTCGTAAGGTAAAGACGCGAATAGACCAAGTTATGTCTCCAATTGCACAAAAACGTGAAAAACTCCTCCATGAAGAGAGTTGAGCACTTCCGAAGCATCAATATGGACCGTTGTACTCTATTTAGTGCCCTTAAAAGTGTAACTTGCTAGTTGAGCCTTCGTGCCACGTTTCGGAACGTAAAGAGGCGAATAGAGCATGTTATGTCTCAAATTGCACAAAAACGTGAAATGCTCCACTATGGAGAGAGTTGAGCAATTCCAAAGCATGAATGTGGACCGTTGTACTCTATTTAGTGCTCTTAAAAGTCTAACTTACTAGTTGAGCCTTCGTGCCACGTTTGGTAAGGTAAAGACACGAATAGACCAAGTTATGTCTCCAATTGCACAAAAACGTGAAAAGCTGCTCTATGAAGAGAGTTGAGCACTTCCGAAGCATCAATGTGGACCGTTGTACTCAATTTAGTGCCCTTAAAAGTGTAACTTGCTAGTTGAGCCTTCGTGCCACGTTTCGGAACGTAAAGAGGCGAATAGAGCATGTTATGTCTCAAATTGCACAAAAACGTGAAATGCTCCACTATGGAGAGAGTTGAGCAATTCCAAAGCATGAATGTGGACCGTTGTACTCTATTTAGTGCTCTTAAAAGTCTAACTTACTAGTTGAGCCTTCGTGCCACGTTTGGTAAGGTAAAGACACGAATAGACCAAGTTATGTCTCCAATTGCACAAAAACGTGAAAAGCTGCTCTATGAAGAGAGTTGAGCACTTCCGAAGCATCAATGTGGACCGTTGTGCTCAATTTAGTGCCCTTAAAAGTCTAACTTGCTAGTTGAGCCTTCGTGCCACGTTTCGTAAGGTAAAGACACGAATAGACGAAGTTATGTCTCAAATTGCACAAAAACGTGAAAAGCAACTCTATGGAGAGAGTTGACCATTTCTTAAGCATCAATGTGGACTGTTGTACTCTATTTAGTGCTCTTAAAAGTCTAACTTGCTGGTCATGCCTTCGTGCCACGTTTCGTAAGGTAAAGACCCGAATGGAGCAAGTTATGTCTCAAATTGCACAAAAACGTGAAAAGCTCCTCTATGGAGAGAGTTGAGCACTTCCAAAGCATCAATGTGGACCGTTGTACTTTATTTAGTGCTCTTAAAAGTCTAACTTGCTAGTTGAGCCTTCGTGCCACGTTTCGTAAGGTAAAGACGCGAATAGACCGAGTTACGTCTCAAATTGCACAAAAACGTGAAAAGCTCCTCTATGGAGAGAGTTGAGCACTTCCAAAGCATCAATGTGGACTTTTGTACTCTATTTAGTGCTCTTAAAAGTCTAACTATCTAGTTGAGCCTTCGTGCCACGTTTCTTAAGGTAAAGATGCGAATAGACCAAGTTATGTTTGAAATTGCACAAAAACGTGAAATGCTCCACTATGGAGAGAGTTGAGCAATTCCAAAGCATGAATGTGGACCGTTGTACTCTATTTAGTGCTCTGAAAAGTCTAACTTGCTAGTTGAGCCTTCGTGCCACATTTCGTAAGGTAAAGACGCGAATAGACCAAGTTATGTCTCCAATTGCACAAAAACGTGAAAAACTCCTCCATGAAGAGAGTTGAGCACTTCCGAAGCATCAATGTGGACCGTTGTACTCTATTTAGTGCCCTTAAAAGTGTAACTTGCTAGTTGAGCCTTCGTGCCACGTTTCGGAACGTAATGAGGCGAATAGAGCATGTTATGTCTCAAATTGCACAAAAACGTGAAATGCTCCACTATGGAGAGAGTTGAGAAATTCCAAAGCATGAATGTGGACCGTTGTACTCTATTTAGTACTCTGAAAAGTTTAACTTGCTAGTTGAGGCTTCGTGCCACGTTTCGTAAGGTAAAGACGCGAATAGACCAAGTTATGTCTCCAATTGCGTAAAAACGTGAAAAGCTCCTCTATGAAGAGAGTTGAGCACTTCGAAGCGTCAAAGTGGACCGTTGTACTCTATTTAGTGCCCTTAAAAGTCTAACTTGCTAGTTGAGCCTTCGTGCCACGTTTCGTAACGTAAATAGGCGAATAGAGCAAGTTATGTCTCAAATTACACAAAAACGTGAAAAGCTCCTCTATCGAGAGAGTTGAGCACTTCCAAAGCATCAATGTGGACCGTTGCACTCTATTTAGTGCTCTTAAAAGTCTAACTTGCTGGTGGTGCCTTCGTGCCACGTTTCGTAAGGTAAAGACGCGAATAGAGTAAGCTATGTCTCAAATTGCACAAAAACGTGAAAAGCTCCTCTATGGAGAGACTTGAGCACTTCCAAAGCATCAATGTGGACCGTTGCACTCTATTTAGTGCTCTTAAAAGTCTAACTTGCTCGTTGAGCCTTCGTGCCACGTTTCGTAAGGTAAAGACGCGAATAGACGAAGTTATGTCTCAAATTGCACAAAAACGTGAAAAGCAACTCTATGGAGAGAGTTGACCACTTCCGAAGCATCAATGTGGACCATTGTACTCTATTTAGTGCTCTTAAAAGTCTAGCTTGCTAGTTGAGCCTTCGTGCCACGTTTCGTAACGTAAATAGGCGAATTGAGCAAGTTATGTCTCAAATTACACAAAAACGTGAAAAGCTCCTCTATCGAGAGAGTTGAGCACTTCCAAAGCATCAATGTGGACCGTTGCACTCTATTTAGTGCTCTTAAAAGTCTAACTTGCTGGTTGTGCCTTCGTGCCACGTTTCGTAAGGTAAAGACGCGAATAGAGTAAGCTATGTCTCAAATTGCACAAAAACGTGAAAAGCTCCTCTATGGAGAGAGTTGAGCAATTCCAAAGCATGAATGCGGACCGTTGTACTCTATTTAGTGCTCTGAAAAGTTTAACTTGCTAGTTGAGGCTTCGTGCCACGTTTCGTAAGGTAAAGACGCGAATAGACCAAGTTATGTCTCCAATTGCGCAAAAACGTGAAAAGCTCCTCTATGAAGAGAGTTGAGCACTTCGAAGCGTCAAAGTGGACCGTTGTACTCTATTTAGTGCCCTTAAAAGTCTAACTTGCTAGTTGAGCCTTCGTGCCACGTTTCGTAACGTAAAGAGGCGAATAGAGCAAGTTATGTCTCAAATTGCACAAAAACGTGAAATGCTCCACTATGGAGAGAGTTGAGCAATTCCAAAGCATAAATGTGGACCGTTGTACTCTATTTAGTGCTTTGAAAAGTCTAACTTGCTAGTTGAGCCTTCGTGCCACGTTTCGTAAGGTAAAGACGCGAATAGACCAAGTTATGTCTCCAATTGCGCAAAAACGTGAAAAGCTCCTCTATGAAGAGAGTTGAGCACTTCGAACCATCAAAGTGGACCGTTGTACTCTATTTAGTTCCCTTAAAAGTCTAACTTGCTAGTTGAGCCTTCGTGCCACGTTTCGTAACGTAAATAGGCGAATAGAGCAAGTTATGTCTCAAATTGCACAAAAACGTGAAAAGCTCCTCTATGGAGAGAGTTGAGCACTTCCAAAGCATCAAAGTGGACCGTTGTACTCTATTTAGTGCTCTTAAAAGTCTAGCTTGCTAGTTGAGCCTTCGTGCCACGTTTCGTAACGTACAGACGCGAATAGACCAAGTTATGTCTCGAATTGCACAAAAACGTGAAAAGCTCCTCTATGGAGAGAGTTGAGCACTTCCAAAGCATCAATGTGGACCGTTGTACTCTATTTAGTGCTCTTAAAAGTCTAACTTGCTAGTTGAGCCTTCGTGCCACGTTTCGTAAGGTAAAGACGCGAATAGACCAAGTTACGTTTCAAATTGCACAAAAACGTGAAAAGCTCCTCTTTGGAGAAAGTTGAGCACTTCCGAAGCATCAATGTGGACCGTTTTACTCTAGTTAGTGCTCTAAAAAGTCTAACCATCTAGTTGAGCCTTCGTGCCACGTTTCTTAAGGTAAAGATGCGAAGAGACCAAGTTATGTTTGAAATTGCACAAAAACGTGAAATGCTCCACTATGGAGAGAGTTGAGCAATTCCAAAGCATGAATGTGGACCGTTGTACTCTATTTAGTGCCCTTAAAAGTCTAACTTGCTCGTTGAGCCTTCGTGCCACGTTTCGTAAGGTAAATACGCGAATAGACGAAGTTATGTCTCAAATTGCACAAAAACGTGAAAAGCAACTCTATGGAGAGAGTTGACCACTTCCGAAGCATCAATGTGGACCATTATACTCTATTTAGTGCTCTTAAAAGTCTAACTTGCTGGTCGTGGCTTCGTGCCACGTTTCGTAAGGTAAAGACCCGAATAGAGCAAGTTATGTCTCAAATTGCACAAAAACGTGAAAAGCTCCTCTATGGAGAGAGTTGAGCACGTCCAAAGCACCAATGTGGACCGTTGAACTCTATTTAGTGCTCTTAAAAGTCTAACTTGCTAGTTGAGCCTTCGTGCCACGTTTCGTAAGGTAAAGACGCGAATAGACCAAGCTACGTCTCAAATTGCACAAAAACGTGAAAAGCTCCTCTATGGAGAGAGTTGAGCACTTCCGAAGCATCAATGTGGACCGTTGTACTCTATTTAGTGCCCTTAAAAGTGTAACTTGCTAGTTGAGCCTTCGTGCCACGTTTCGGAACGTAAAGAGGCGAGTAGAGCAAGTTATGTCTCAAATTGCACAAAAACGTGAAATGCTCCACTATGGAGAGAGTTGAGCAATTCCAAAGCATAAATGTGGACCGTTGTACTCTATTTAGTGCTTTGAAAAGTCTAACTTGCTAGTTGAGCCTTCGTGCCACGTTTCGTAAGGCAAAGACGCGAATAGACCAAGTTATGTCTCCAATTGCGCAAAAACGTGAAAAGCTCCTCTATGAAGAGAGTTGAGCACTTCGAAGCATCAAAGTGGACCGTTGTACTCTATTTAGTTCCCTTAAAAGTCTAACTTGCTAGTTGAGCCATCGTGCCACGTTTCGTAACGTAAATAGGCGAATAGAGCAAGTTATGTCTCAAATTGCACAAAAACGTGAAATGCTCCTCTATGGAGAGAGTTGAGCACTTCCAAAGCATCAAAGTGGACCGTTGTACTCTATTTAGTGCTCTTAAAAGTCTAACTTGCTAGTTGAGCCTTCGTGCCACGTTTCGTAACATACAGACGCGAATAGACCAAGTTATGTCTCGAATTGCACAAAAACGTGAAAAGCTCCTCTATGGAGAGAGTTGAGCACTTCCAAAGCATCAATGTGGACCGTTGTACTCTATTTAGTGCTCTTAAAAGTCTAACTTGCTAGTTGAGCCTTCGTGCCACGTTTCGTAAGGTAAAGACGCGAATAGACCAAGTTACGTCTCAAATTGCACAAAAACGTGAAAAGCTCCTCTTTGGAGAGAGTTGAGCACTTCCGAAGCATCAATGTGGACCGTTGTACTCTAGTTAGTGCTCTAAAAAGTCTAACCATCTAGTTGAGCCTTCGTGCCACGTTTCTTAAGGTAAAGATGTGAATAGACCAAGTTATGTTTGAAATTGCACAAAAACGTGAAATGCTCCACTATGGAGAGAGTTGAAGAATCCCAAAGCATGAATGTGGACCGTTGTACTCTATTTAGTGCCTTTAAAAGTCTAACTTGCTAGTTGAGCCTTCGTGCCACGTTTCGTAACGTAAACAGGCGAATAGAGCAAGTTACGTCTCAACTTGCACCAAAACGTGAAAAGCTCCTCTATGGAGAGAGTTGAGCACTTCCAAAGCATCAATGTGGACCGTTGTACTCTATTGAGTGCTCTGAAAAGTCTAACTTGCTAGTGGAGCCTTCGTGCCACGTTTCGTAACGTAAAGACGCGAATAGACCAAGTTATGTCTCAAATTGCACAAAAACGTGAAAAGCTCCTCTATGGAGAGATTTGAGCACTTCCAAAGCATCAATGTGGACTCTTGCACTCTATTTAGTGCCCTTAAAAGTCTAACTTGCTAGTTGAGCCTTCGTGCCACGTTTCGTAACGTAAAGAGGCGAATAGAGCAAGTTACGTCTCAACTTGCACCAAAACGTGAAAAGCTCCTCTGTGGAGAGAGTTGAGCACTTCCAAAGCATCAATGTGGACCGTTGTACTCTATTGAGTGCTCTGAAAAGTCTAACTTGCTAGTTGAGCCGTCGTGCCACGTTTCGTAACGTAAAGACGCGAATGGACCAAGTTATGTCTCGAATTAGACAAAAACGTGAAAAGCTCCTCTATGGAGAGATTTGAGCACTTCCAAAGCATCTATGTGGACCGTTGCACTCTATTTAGTGCTCTTAAAAGTCTAACTTGCTCGTTGAGCCTTCGTGCCACGTTTCGTACGGTAAAGACGCGAATAGACGAAGTTATGTCTCAAATTGCACAAAAACGTGAAAAGCAACTCTATGGAGAGAGTTGACCACTTCCGAAGCATCAATGTGGACCGTTGTACTCTATTTAGTGCTCTTAAAAGTCTAACTTGCTGGTCGTGCCTTCGTGCCACGTTTCGTAAGGTAAAGACGCGAATAGACCAAGTTACGTCTCAAATTACACAAAAATGTGAAAATCTCCTCTATGGAGAGAGTTGAGTACTTCCGAAGCATCAATGTGGACCGTTGTACTCTATTTAGTGCTCTTAAAAGTCTAACTATCTAGTTGAGCCTTCGTGCCACGTTTCTTAAGGTAAAGACGCGAATAGACCAAGTTATGTCTCCAATTGCGCAAAAACGTGAAAAGCTCCTCTATGAAGAGAGTTGAGCACTTCGAAGCATCAATGTGGACCGTTGTACTCTATTTAGTGCTCTTAAAAGTCTAACTTGCTAGTTGAGCCTTCGTGCCACGTTTCGTAAGGTAAAGACGCGAATAGACCAAGTTACGCCTCAAATTGCACAAAAACGTGAAAAGCTCCTCTTTGGAGAGAGTTGAGCACTTCCGAAGCATCAATGTGGACCGTTGTACTCTAGTTAGTGCTCTAAAAAGTCTAACCATCTAGTTGAGCCTTCGTGCCACGTTTCTTAAGGTAAAGATGTGAATAGACCAAGTTATGTTTGAAATTGCACAAAAACGTGAAATGCTCCACTATGGAGAGAGTTGAACAATTCCAAAGCATGAATGTGGACCGTTGTACTCTATTTAGTGCCCTTAAAAGTCTAACTTGCTAGTTGAGCCTTCGTGCCACGTTTCGTAACGTAAAGAGGCGAATAGAGCAAGTTACATCTCAACTTGCACCAAAACGTGAAAAGCTCCTCTATGGAGAGAGTTGAGCACTTCCAAAGCATCAATGTGGACCGTTGTACTCTATTGAGTGCTCTGAAAAGTCTAACTTGCTAGTTGAGCCTTCGTGCCACGTTTCGTAACGTAAAGACGCGAATAGACCAAGTAATGTCTCGAATTGCACAAAAACGTGAAAAGCTCCTCTATGGAGAGACTTGAGCACTTCCAAAGCATCAATGTGGACTCTTGCACTCTATTTAGTGCTCTTAAAAGTCTAACTTGATAGTCGTGCCTTCGTGCCACGTTTCGTAAGGTAAAGACGCGAATAGACCAAGCTACGTCTCAAATTGCACAAAAACGTGAAAATCTCCTCCATGGAGAGAGTTGAGCACTTCCGAACCATCAATGTGGACCGTTGTACTCTATTTAGTGCTCTTAAAAGTCTAACTATCTAGATGAGCCTTCGTGCCACGTTTCTTAAGGTAAAGACGCGAATAGAGCTAGTTATGTCTCAAATTGCACAAAAACGTGAAAAGCTCCTCTATGGAGAGAGTTGAGCACTTCCAAAGCATCAATGTGGACCGTTGTACTCTATTGAGTGCTCTGAAAAGTCTAACTTGCTAGTTGAGCCTTCGTGCCACGTTTCGTAACGTAAAGACGCGAATAGACCAAGTTATGTCTCGAATTGCACAAAAATGTGAAAAGCTCCTCAATGGAGAGAGTTGAGCATTTCCAAAGCATCAATGTGGACCGTTGTACTCTATTTTGTGCTCTTAAAAGTCTAACTTGCTAGTTGAGCCTTCGTGCCACGTTTCGTAAGGTAAAGACGCGAATAGACCAAGTTACGTCTCAAATTGCACAAAAACGTGAAAAGCTCCTCTATGTATAGAGTTGAGCACTTCCGAAGCATCAATGTGGACCGTTGTACTCTACTTAGTGCTCTTAAAAGTCTAACTATCTAGATGCTAATTTAGCTTTCGTACAAGGTTTCAATGGATAAAGAAGTGAATAGACCGAGTTATGTTTCAAATTGCACAAAAACGTGAAAAGCACGTCTATGGAGAGAGTTGAGCAATTCTAAAGCTTCAAAGTGGACCGTTGTACTCCATTTATTGTTCTAAGAAGTCTAACTTGCTAATTTAGCTTTCGTACAAGGTTTCAATGGATAAAGAAGCGAATAGACCGAGTTATGTTTCAAATTGCACAAAAACGTGAAAAGCACGTCTATGGAGAGAGTTGAGCAATTCCAAAGCTTCAAAGTGGACCGTTGTACTCCATTTATTGCCCTTAGAAGTCTAACTTGCTAATTTAGCTTTCGTACAAGGTTTCAATGGATAAAGAAGCGAATAGACCGAGTTATGTTTCAAATTGCACAAAAACGTGAAAAGCACGTCTATGGAGAGAGTTGAGCAATTCCAAAGCTTCAAAGTGGATCATTGTACTCCATTGAGTGTTCTTAGAAGTCTGACTTGCTAGCTTAGCTTTCGTATAACGTTTCGTTAGATAAAGATGCGAATAGACCAAGTTATGTTTCAAATTGCACAAAAACGTGAAAAGCTCCTCTATGGAGAGAGTTGAGCACTTCCAAAGCATCAATGTGGACCGTTGTACTCTATTGAGTGCTCTGAAAAGTCTAACTTGCTAGTTGAGCCTTCGTGCCACGTTTCGTAACGTAAAGACGCGAATAGACCAAGTTATGTCTCGAATTGCACAAAAATGTGAAAAGCTCCTCAATGGAGAGAGTTGAGCATTTCCAAAGCATCAATGTGGACCGTTGTACTCTATTTTGTGCTCTTAAAAGTCTAACTTGCTAGTTGAGCCTTCGTGCCACGTTTCGTAAGGTAAAGACGTGAATAGACCAAGTTACGTCTCAAATTGCACAAAAACGTGAAAAGCTCCTCTATGTATAGAGTTGAGCACTTCCGAAGCATCAATGTGGACCGTTGTACTCTACTTAGTGCTCTTAAAAGTCTAACTATCTAGATGAGCCTTCGTGCCACGTTTCTTAAGGTAAAGATGCGAATAGACCAAGTTATGTTTGAAATTGCACAAAAACGTGAAATGCTCCACTATGGAGAGAGTTGAGCAATTCCAAAGCATGAATGTGGACCGTTGTACTCTATTTAGTGCTCTACAAAGTCTAACTTGCTAGTTGAGCCTTCGTGCCACGTTTCGTAAGGTAAAGACGTGAATAGACCAAGTTATGTCTCCAATTGCACAAAAACGTGAAAAGCTCCTCTATGAAGAGAGTTGAGCACTTCCGAAGCATCAATGTGGACCGTTGTACTCTATTTAGTGCCCTTAAAAGTGTAACTTGCTAGTTGAGCCTTCGTGCCACCTTTCGTAACGTAAAGAGGCGAATAGAGCAAGTTATGTCTCAAATTGCACAAAAACGTGAAAAGCTCCACTATGGAGAGAGTTGAGCAATTCCAAAGCATGAATGTGGACCGTTGTACTCTATTTAGTGCTCTTAAAAGTCTAACTTGCTAGTTGAGCTTCCGTGCCACGTTTCGTAAGGTAAAGATGCGAATAGACCCAGTTATGTTTGAAATTGCACAAAAACGTGAAATGCTCCACTATGGAGAGAGTTGAGCAATTCCAAAGCATGAATGTGGACCGTTGTACTCTATTTAGTGCTCTGAAAAGTCTAACTTGCTAGTTGAGCCTTCGTGCCACGTTTCGTAAGGTAAAGACGCGAATAGACCAAGTTATGTCTCCAATTGCACAAAAACGTGAAAAGCTCCTCTATGAAGAGAGTTGAGCACTTCCGAAGCATCAATGTGGACCGTTGTACTCTATTTAGTGCCCTTAAAAGTGTAACTTGCTAGTTGAGCCTTCGTGCCACGTTTCGTAACGTAAAGAGGCGAATAGAGCAAGTTATGTCTCAATATGCACAAAAACGTGAAATGCTCCACTATGGAGAGAGTTGAGCAATTCGAAAGTATCAATGTGGACCGTTGTACTCTATTTAGTGCTCTGAAAAGTCTAACTTGCTAGTTGAGCCTTCGTGCCACGTTTCGTAAGGTAAAGACGCGAATAGACCAAGTTATGTCTCCAATTGCACAAAAACGTGAAAAGCTCCTCTATGAAGAGAGTTGATCACTTCCGAAGCATCAATGTGGACCGTTGTACTCTATTTAGTGCTCTTAAAAGTCTAACTTGCTGGTTGAGCCTTCGTGCCACGTTTCGTAAGGTAAAGACGCGAATAGAGCAAGTTATGTCTCAAATTGCACAAAAACGTGAAAAGCTCCTCTATGGAGAGAGTTGAGCACTTCCAAAACATCAATGTGGACCGTTGTACTCTATTGAGTGCTCCGAAAAGTCTAACTTGCTAGTTGAGCCTTCGTGCCACGTTTCGTAAGGTAAAGACGCGAATAGACCAAGTTATGTCTCGAATTGCACAAAAACGTGAAAAGCTCCTCTATGGAGAGAGTTGAGCACTTCCAAAGCATCAATGTGGACCGTTGTACTCTATTTAGTGCTCTTAAAAGTCTAACTTGCTGGTTGAGCCTTCGTGCCACGTTTCATAAGGTAAAGACGCGAATAGAGCAAGTTATGTCTCAAATTGCAAAAAAACGTGAAAAGCTCCTCTATGGAGAGAGTTGAGCACTTCCAAAACATCAATGTGGACCGTTGTACTCTATTGAGTGCTCTGAAAAGTCTAACTTGCTAGTTGAGCCTTCGTGCCACGTTTCGTAAGGTATAGACGCGAATAGACCAAGTTATGTCTCCAATTGCACAAAAACGTGAAAAGCTCCTCTATGAAGAGAGTTGAGCACTTCCGAAGCATCAATGTGGACCGTTGTACTCTATTTAGTGCTCTTAAAAGTCTAACTTGCTAGTTGAGCCTTCGTGCCACGTTTCGTAACGTAAAGACGCGAATAGAGCAAGTTATGTCTCAAATTGCACAAAAACGTGAAAAGCTCCTCTATGGAGAGAGTTGAGCACTTCCAAAACATCAATGTGGACCGTTGTACTCTATTGAGTGCTCTTAAAAGTCTAACTTGCTAGTTGAGCCTTCGTGCCACGTTTCGTAAGGTAAAGACGCGAATAGACCAAGTTATGTCTCCAATTGCACAAAAACATGAAAAGCTCCTCTATGAAGAGAGTTGATCACTTCGGAAGCATCAATGTGGACCGTTGTACTCTATTTAGTGCTCTTAAAAGTCTAACTTACTGGTTGAGCCTTCGTGCCACGTTTCGTAAGGTAAAGACGCGAATAGAGCAAGTTATGTCTCAAATTGCACAAAAACGTGAAAAGCTCCTCTATGGAGAGAGTTGAGCACTTCCAAAACATCAATGTGGACCGTTGTACTCTATTGAGTGCTCTGAAAAGTCTAACTTGCTAGTTGAGCCTTCGTGCCACGTTTCGTAAGGTAAAGACGCGAATAGACCAAGTTATGTCTCCAATTGCACAAAAACGTGAAAAGCTCCTCTATGAAGAGAGTTGAGCACTTTCGAAGCATCAATGTGGACCTCTGTACTCTATTTAGTGCCCTTAAAAGTGTAACTTGCTAGTTGAGCCTTCGTGCCACGTTTCGTAACGTAAAGAGGCGAATAGAGCAAGTTATGTCTCAAATTGCACAAAAACGTGAAATGCTCCACAATGGAGAGAGTTGAGCAATTCCAAAGCATGAATGTGGACCATTGTACTCTATTTAGTGCTCTTAAAAGTCTAACTTGCTAGTTGAGCTTCCGTGCCACGTTTCCTAAGGTAAAGATGCGAATAGACCCAGTTATGTTTGAAATTGCACAAAAACGTGAAATGCTCCACTATGGAGAGAGTTGAGCAATTCCAAAGCATGAATGTGGACCGTTGTACTCTATTTAGTGCTCTGAAAAGTCTAACTTGCTAGTTGAGCCTTCGTGCCACGTTTCGTAAGGTAAAGACGCGAATAGACCAAGTTATGTCTCCAATTGCACAAAAACGTTAAAAGCTCCTCTATGAAGAGAGTTGAGCACTTCCGAAGCATCAATGTGGACCGTTGTACTCTATTTAGTGCCCTTAAAAGTGTAACTTGCTAGTTGAGCCTTCGTGCCTTGTTTCATAACGTAAAGAGGCGAATAGATCAAGTTATGTCTCAATATGCACAAAAACGTGAAATGCTCCACTATGGAGAGAGTTGAGCAATTCGAAAGCATCAATGTGGACCGTTGTACTCTATTTAGTGCTCTGAAAAGTCTAACTTGCTAGTTGAGCCTTCGTGCCACGTTTCGTAAGGTAAAGACGCGAATAGACCAAGTTATGTCTCCAATTGCACAAAAACGTGAAAAGCTCCTCTATGAAGAGAGTTGATCACTTCCGAAGCATCAATGTGGACCGTTGTACTCTATTTAGTGCTCTTAAAAGTCTAACTTGCTGGTTGAGCCTTCGTGCCACGTTTCGTAAGGTAAAGACGCGAATAGAGCAAGTTATGTCTCAAATTGCACAAAAACGTGAAAAGCTCCTCTATGGAGAGAGTTGAGCACTTCCAAAACATCAATATGGACCGTTGTACTCTATTGAGTGCTCTTAAAAGTCTAACTTGCTAGTTGAGCCTTCGTGCCACGTTTCGTAAGGTAAAGACGCGAATAGACCAAGTTATGTCTCGAATTGCACAAAAACGTGAAAAGCTCCTCTATGGAGAGAGTTGAGCACTTCCAAAGCATCAATGTGGACCGTTGTACTCTATTTAGTGCGCTTAAAAGTCTAACTTTCTGGTTGAGCCTTCGTGCCACGTTTCGTAAGGTAAAGACGCGAATAGAGCAAGTTATGTCTCAAATTGCACAAAAACGTGAAAAGCTCCTCTATGGAGAGAGTTGAGCACTTCCAAAACATCAATGTGGACCGTTGTACTCTATTGAGTGCTCTGAAAAGTCTAACTTGCTAGTTGAGCCTTCGTGCCACGTTTCGTAAGGTAAAGACGCGAATAGACCAAGTTATGTCTCGAATTGCACAAAAACATGAAAAGCTCCTCTATGGAGAGAGTTGAGCACTTCCAAAGCATCAATGTGGACCGTTGTACTCTATTTAGTGCTCTTAAAAGTCTAACTTGCTGGTTGAGCCTTCGTGCCACGTTTCGTAAGGTAAAGACGCGAATAGAGCAAGTTATGTCTCAAATTGCAAAAAAACGTGAAAAGCTCCTCTATGGAGAGAGTTGAGCACTTCCAAAACATCAATGTGGACCGTTGTACTCTATTGAGTGCTCTGAAAAGTCTAACTTGCTAGTTGAGCCTTCGTGCCACGTTTCGTAAGGTATAGACGCGAATAGACCAAGTTATGTCTCCAATTGCACAAAAACGTGAAAAGCTCCTCTATGAAGAGAGTTGAGCACTTCCGAAGCATCAATGTGGACCGTTGTACTCTATTTAGTGCTCTTAAAAGTCTAACTTGCTAGTTGAGCCTTCGTGCCACGTTTCGTAACGTAAAGACGCGAATAGAGCAAGTTATGTCTCAAATTGCACAAAAACGTGAAAAGCTCCTCTATGGAGAGAGTTGAGCACTTCCAAAACATCAATATGGACCGTTGTACTCTATTGAGTGCTCTTAAAAGTCTAACTTGCTAGTTGAGCCTTCGTGCCACGTTTCGTAAGGTAAAGACGCGAATAGACCAAGTTATGTCTCCAATTGCACAAAAACGTGAAAAGCTCCTCTATGAAGAGAGTTGAGCACTTCCAAAGCATGAATGTGGACCATTGTACTCTATTTAGTGCTCTTAAAAGTCTAACTTGCTAGTTGAGCTTCCGTGCCACGTTTCCTAAGGTAAAGATGCGAATAGACCCAGTTATGTTTGAAATTGCACAAAAACGTGAAATGCTCCACTATGGAGAGAGTTGAGCAATTCCAAAGCATGAATGTGGACCGTTGTACTCTATTTAGTGCTCTGAAAAGTCTAACTTGCTAGTTGAGCCTTCGTGCCACGTTTCGTAAGGTAAAGACGCGAATAGACCAAGTTATGTCTCCAATTGCACAAAAACGTTAAAAGCTCCTCTATGAAGAGAGTTGAGCACTTCCGAAGCATCAATGTGGACCGTTGTACTCTATTTAGTGCCCTTAAAAGTGTAACTTGCTAGTTGAGCCTTCGTGCCACGTTTCATAACGTAAAGAGGCGAATAGATCAAGTTATGTCTCAATATGCACAAAAACGTGAAATGCTCCACTATGGAGAGAGTTGAGCAATTCGAAAGCATCAATGTGGACCGTTGTACTCTATTTAGTGCTCTGAAAAGTCTAACTTGCTAGTTGAGCCTTCGTGCCACGTTTCGTAAGGTAAAGACGCGAATAGACCAAGTTATGTCTCCAATTGCACAAAAACGTGAAAAGCTCCTCTATGAAGAGATTTGATCACTTCCGAAGCATCAATGTGGACCGTTGTACTCTATTTAGTGCTCTTAAAAGTCTAACTTGCTGGTTGAGCCTTCGTGCCACGTTTCGTAAGGTAAAGACGCGAATAGAGCAAGTTATGTCTCAAATTGCACAAAAACGTGAAAAGCTCCTCTATGGAGAGAGTTGAGCACTTCCAAAACATCAATGTGGACCGTTGTACTCTATTTAGTGCTCTGAAAAGTCTAACTTGCTAGTTGAGCCTTCGTGCCACGTTTCGTAAGGTAAAGACGCGAATAGACCAAGTTATGTCTCGAATTGCACAAAAATGTGAAAAGCTCCTCTATGGAGAGAGTTGAGCACTTCCAAAGCATCAATGTGGACCGTTGTACTCTATTTAGTGCTCTTAAAAGTCTAACTTGCTGGTTGAGCCTTCGTGCCACGTTTCGTAAGGTAAAGACGCGAATAGAGCAAGTTATGTCTCAAATTGCAAAAAAACGTGAAAAGCTCCTCCATGGAGAGAGTTGAGCACTTCCAAAACATCAATGTGGACCGTTGTACTCTATTGAGTGCTCTGAAAAGTCTAACTTGCTAGTTGAGCCTTCGTGCCACGTTTCGTAAGGTATAGACGCGAATAGACCAAGTTATGTCTCCAGTTGCACAAAAACGTGAAAAGCTCCTCTATGAAGAGAGTTGAGCACTTCCGAAGCATCAATGTGGACCGTTGTACTCTATTTAGTGCTCTTAAAAGTCTAACTTGCTAGTTGAGCCTTCGTGCCACGTTTCGTAACGTAAAGACGCGAATAGAGCAAGTTATGTCTCAAAATGCACAAAAACGTGAAAAGCTCCTCTATGGAGAGAGTTGAGCACTTCCAAAACATCAATGTGGACCGTTGTACTCTATTGAGTGCTCTTAAAAGTCTAACTTGCTAGTTGAGCCTTCGTGCCACGTTTCGTAAGGTAAAGACGCGAATAGACCAAGTTATGTCTCCAATTGCACAAAAACGTGAAAAGCTCCTCTATGAAGAGAGTTGAGCACTTCCGAAGCATCAATGTGGACCGTTGTACTCTATTTAGTGCCCTTAAAAGTGTAACTTGCTAGTTGAGCCTTCGTGCCACGTTTCGTAAGGTAAAGACGCGAATAGACCAAGTTATGTCTCGAATTGCACAAAAACGTGAAAAGCTCCTCTATGGAGAGAGTTGAGCACTTCCAAAGCATCAATGTGGACCGTTGTACTCTATTTAGTGCTCTTAAAAGTCTAACTTGCTGGTTGAGCCTTCGTGCCACGTTTCGTAAGGTAAAGACGCGAATAGAGCAATTTATGTCTCAAATTGCAAAAAAACGTGAAAAGCTCCTCTATGGAGAGAGTTGAGCACTTCCAAAACATCAATGTGGACCGTTGTACTCTATTGAGTGCTCTGAAAAGTCTAACATGCTAGTTGAGCCTTCGTGCCACGTTTCGTAAGGTATAGACGCGAATAGACCAAGTTATGTCTCTAGTTGCACAAAAACGTGAAAAGCTCCTCTATGAAGAGAGTTGAGCACTTCCGAAGCATCAATGTGGACCGTTGTACTCTATTTAGTGCTCTTAAAAGTCTAACTTGCTAGTTGAGCCTTCGTGCCACGTTTCGTAACGTAAAGACGCGAATAGAGCAAGTTATGTCTCAAAATGCACAAAAACGTGAAAAGCTCCTCTATGGAGAGAGTTGAGCACTTCCAAAACATCAATGTGGACCGTTGTACTCTATTGAGTGCTCTTAAAAGTCTAACTTGCTAGTTGAGCCTTCGTGCCACGTTTCGTAAGGTAAAGACGCGAATAGACCAAGTTATGTCTCCAATTGCACAAAAACGTGAAAAGCTCCTCTATGAAGAGAGTTGAGCACTTCCGAAGCATCAATGTGGACCGTTGTACTCTATTTAGTGCCCTTAAAAGTGTAACTTGCTAGTTGAGCCTTCGTGCCACGTTTCGTAAGGTAAAGACGCGAATAGACCAAGTTATGTCTCGAATTGCACAAAAACGTGAAAAGCTCCTCTATGGAGAGAGTTGAGCACTTCCAAAGCATCAATGTGGACCGTTGTACTCTATTTAGTGCTCTTAAAAGTCTAACTTGCTGGTTGAGCCTTCGTGCCACGTTTCGTAAGGTAAAGACGCGAATAGAGCAAGTTATGTCTCAAATTGCAAAAAAACGTGAAAAGCTCCTCTATGGAGAGAGTTGAGCACTTCCAAAACATCAATGTGGACCGTTGTACTCTATTGAGCGCTCTGAAAAGTCTAACTTGCTAGTTGAGCCTTCGTGCCACGTTTCGTAAGGTATAGACGCGAATAGACCAAGTTATGTCTCCAGTTGCACAAAAACGTGAAAAGCTCCTCTATGAAGAGAGTTGAGCACTTCCGAAGCATCAATGTGGACCGTTGTACTCTATTTAGTGCTCTTAAAAGTCTAACTTGCTAGTTGAGCCTTCGTGCCACGTTTCGTAACGTAAAGACGCGAATAGAGCAAGTTATGTCTCAAATTGCACAAAAACGTGAAAAGCTCCTCTATGGAGAGAGTTGAGCACTTCCAAAACATCAATGTGGACCGTTGTACTCTATTGAGTGCTCTTAAAAGTCTAACTTGCTAGTTGAGCCTTCGTGCCACGTTTCGTAAGGTAAAGACGCGAATAGACCAAGTTATGTCTCCAATTGCACAAAAACGTGAAAAGCTCCTCTATGAAGAGAGTTGAGCACTTCCGAAGCATCAATGTGGACCGTTGTACTCTATTTAGTGCCCTTAAAAGTGTAACTTGCTAGTTGAGCCTTCGTGCCACTTTTCGTAAGGTAAAGACGCGAATAGACCAAGTTATGTCTCGAATTGCACAAAAACGTGAAAAGCTCCTCTATGGAGAGAGTTGAGCACTTCCAAAGCATCAATGTGGACCGTTGTACTCTATTTAGTGCTCTTAAAAGTCTAACTTGCTGGTTGAGCCTTCGTGCCACGTTTCGTAAGGTAAAGACGCGAATAGAGCAAGTTATGTCTCAAATTGCAAAAAAAACGTGAAAAGCTCCTCTATGGAGAGAGTTGAGCACTTCCAAAACATCAATGTGGACCGTTGTACTCTATTGAGTGCTCTGAAAAGTCTAACTTGCTAGTTGAGCCTTCGTGCCACGTTTCGTAAGGTATAGACGCGAATAGACCAAGTTATGTCTCCAGTTGCACAAAAACGTGAAAAGCTCCTCTATGAAGAGAGTTGAGCACTTCCGAAGCATCAATGTGGACCGTTGTACTCTATTTAGTGCTCTTAAAAGTCTAACTTGCTAGTTGAGCCTTCGTGCCACGTTTCGTAACGTAAAGACGCGAATAGAGCAAGTTATGTCTCAACTTGCACAAAAACGTGAAAAGCTCCTCTATGGAGAGAGTTGAGCACTTCCAAAACATCAATGTGGACCGTTGTACTCTATTGAGTGCTCTTAAAAGTCTAACTTGCTAGTTGAGCCTTCGTGCCACGTTTCGTAAGGTAAAGACGCGAATAGACCAAGTTATGTCTCCAATTGCACAAAAACGTGAAAAGCTCCTCTATGAAGAGAGTTGAG
This sequence comes from Tripterygium wilfordii, assembly GCF_013401445.1. NCBI lineage: Eukaryota > Viridiplantae > Streptophyta > Magnoliopsida > Celastrales > Celastraceae > Tripterygium > Tripterygium wilfordii. The sequence goes on along the minus strand of NC_052235.1, from coordinate 10,769,375 downwards.
CACTTCCGAAGCATCAATGTGGACCGTTGTACTCTATTTAGTGCCCTTAAAAGTGTAACTTGCTAGTTGAGCCTTCGTGCCACGTTTCGTAACGTAAAGAGGCGAATAGAGCAAGTTATGTCTCAATATGCACAAAAACGTGAAATGCTCCACAATGGAGAGAGTTGAGCAATTCGAAAGCATCAATGTGGACCGTTGTACTCTATTTAGTGCTCTGAAAAGTCTAACTTGCTAGTTGAGCCTTCGTGCCACGTTTCGTAAGGTAAAGACGCGAATAGACCAAGTTATGTCTCCAATTGCACAAAAACGTGAAAAGCTCCTCTATGAAGAGAGTTGATCACTTCCGAAGCATCAATGTGGAGCGTTGTACTCTATTTAGTGCTCTTAAAAGTCTAACTTGCTGGTTGAGCCTTCGTGCCACGTTTCGTAAGGTAAAGACGCGAATAGAGCAAGTTATGTCTCAAATTACACAAAAACGTGAAAAGCTCCTCTATGGAGAGAGTTGAGCACTTCCAAAACATCAATGTGGACCGTTGTACTCTATTGAGTGCTCTGAAAAGTCTAACTTGCTAGTTGAGCCTTCGTGCCACGTTTCGTAAGGTAAAGACACGACTAGACCAAGTTATGTCTCGAATTGCACAAAAACGTGAAAAGCTCCTCTATGGAGAGAGTTGAGCACTTCCAAAGCATCAATGTGGACCGTTGTACTCTATTTAGTGCGCTTAAAAGTCTAACTTTCTGGTTGAGCCTTCGTGCCACGTTTCGTAAGGTAAAGACGCGAATAGAGCAAGTTATGTCTCAAATTGCACAAAAACGTGAAAAGCTCCTCTATGGAGAGAGTTGAGCACTTCCAAAACATCAATGTGGACCGTTGTACTCTATTGAGTGCTCTGAAAAGTCTAACTTGCTAGTTGAGCCTTCGTGCCACGTTTCGTAAGGTAAAGACGCGAATAGACCAAGTTATGTCTCGAATTGCACAAAAACGTGAAAAGCTCCTCTATGGAGAGAGTTGAGCACTTCCAAAGCATCAATGTGGACCGTTGTACTCTATTTAGTGCTCTTAAAAGTCTAACTTGCTGGTTGAGCCTTCGTGCCACGTTTCGTAAGGTAAAGACGCGAATAGAGCAAGTTATGTCTCAAATTGCAAAAAAACGTGAAAAGCTCCTCTACGGAGAGAGTTGAGCACTTCCAAAACATCAATGTGGAGCGTTGTACTCTATTGAGTGCTCTGAAAAGTCTAACTTGCTAGTTGAGCCTTCGTGCCACGTTTCGTAAGGTATAGACGCGAATAGACCAAGTTATGTCTCCAGTTGCACAAAAACGTGGAAAGCTCCTCTATGAAGAGAGTTGAGCACTTCCGAAGCATCAATGTGGACCGTTGTACTCTATTTAGTGCTCTTAAAAGTCTAACTTGCTAGTTGAGCCTTCGTGCCACGTTTCGTAACGTAAAGACGCGAATAGAGCAAGTTATGTCTCAAATTGCACAAAAACGTGAAAAGCTCCTCTATGGAGAGAGTTGAGCACTTCCAAAACATCAATGTGGACCGTTGTACTCTATTGAGTGCTCTTAAAAGTCTAACTTGCTAGTTGAGCCTTCGTGCCACGTTTCGTAAGGTAAAGACGCGAATAGACCAAGTTATGTCTCCAATTGCACAAAAACGTGAAAAGCTCCTCTATGAAGAGAGTTGAGCACTTCCGAAGCATCAATGTGGACCGTTGTACTCTATTTAGTGCCCTTAAAAGTGTAACTTGCTAGTTGAGCCTTCGTGCCACGTTTCGTAACGTAAAGAGGCGAATAGAGCAAGTTATGTCTCAATATGCACAAAAACGTGAAATGCTCCACTATGGAGAGAGTTGAGCAATTCCAAAGCATCAATGTGGACCGTTGTACTCTATTTAGTGCTCTGAAAAGTCTAACTTGCTAGTTGAGCCTTCGTGCCACGTTTCGTAAGGTAAAGACGCGAATAGACCAAGTTATGTCTCCAATTGCACAAAAACGTGAAAAGCTCCTCCATGAAGAGAGTTGATCACTTCCGAAGCATCAATGTGGAGCGTTGTACTCTATTTAGTGCTCTTAAAAGTCTAACTTGCTGGTTGAGCCTTCGTGCCACGTTTCGTAAGGTAAAGACGCGAATAGAGCAAGTTATGTCTCAAATTGCACAAAAACGTGAAAAGCTCCTCTATGGAGAGAGTTGAGCACTTCCAAAACATCAATGTGGACCGTTGTACTCTATTGAGTGCTCTGAAAAGTCTAACTTGCTAGTTGAGCCTTCGTGCCACGTTTCGTAAGGTAAAGACACGACTAGACCAAGTTATGTCTCGAATTGCACAAAAACGTGAAAAGCTCCTCTATGGAGAGAGTTGAGCACTTTCAAAGCATCAATGTGGACCGTTGTACTCTATTTAGTGCGCTTAAAAGTCTAGCTTTCTGGTTGAGCCTTCGTGCCACGTTTCGTAAGGTAAAGACGCGAATAGAGCAAGTTATGTCTCAAATTGCACAAAAACGTGAAAAGCTCCTCTATGGAGAGAGTTGAGCACTTCCAAAACATCAATGTGGACCGTTGTACTCTATTGAGTGCTCTGAAAAGTCTAACTTGCTAGTTGAGCCTTCGTGCCACGTTTCGTAAGGTAAAGACGCGAATAGACCAAGTTATGTCTCGAATTGCACAAAAACGTGAAAAGCTCCTCTATGGAGAGAGTTGAGCACTTCCAAAGCATCAATGTGGACCGTTGTACTCTATTTAGTGCTCTTAAAAGTCTAACTTGCTGGTTGAGCCTTCGTGCCACGTTTCGTAAGGTAAAGACGCGAATAGAGCAAGTTATGTCTCAAATTGCATAAAAACGTGAAAAGCTCCTCTATGGAGAGAGTTGAGCACTTCCAAAACATCAATGTGGACCGTTGTACTCTATTGAGTGCTCTGAAAAGTCTAACTTGCTAGTTGAGCCTTCGTGCCACGTTTCGTAAGGTAAAGACGCGAATAGACCAAGTTATGTCTCCAATTGCACAAAAACGTGAAAAGCTCCTCTATGAAGAGAGTTGAGCACTTCCGAAGCATCAATGTGGACCGTTGTACTCTATTTAGTGCTCTTAAAAGTCTAACTTGCTAGTTGAGCCTTCGTGCCACGTTTCGTAACGTAAAGACGCGAATAGAGCAAGTTATGTCTCAAATTGCACAAAAACGTGAAAAGCTCCTCTATGGAGAGAGTTGAGCACTTCCAAAACATCAATGTGGACCGTTGTACTCTATTGAGTGCTCTTAAAAGTCTAACTTGCTAGTTGAGCCTTCGTGCCACGTTTCGTAAGGTAAAGACGCGAATAGACCAAGTTATGTCTCCAATTGCACAAAAACGTGAAAAGCTCCTCTATGAAGAGAGTTGAGCACTTCCGAAGCATCAATGTGGACCGTTGTACTCTATTTAGTGCCCTTAAAAGTGTAACTTGCTAGTTGAGCCTTCGTGCCACGTTTCGTAACGTAAAGAGGCGAATAGAGCAAGTTATGTCTCAATATGCACAAAAACGTGAAATGCTCCACTATGGAGAGAGTTGAGCAATTCGAAAGCATCAATGTGGACCGTTATACTCTATTTAGTGCTCTGAAAAGTCTAACTTGCTAGTTGAGCCTTCGTGCCACGTTTCGTAAGGTAAAGACGCGAATAGACCAAGTTATGTCTCAAATTGCACAAAAACGTGAAAAGCTCCTCTATGGAGAGAGTTGAGCACTTCCAAAGCATCAATGTCGACCGTTGTACTCTATTTAGTGCGCTTAAAAGTCTAACTTGCTGGTTGAGCCTTCGTGCCACGTTTCGTAAGGTAAAGACGCGAATAGAGCAAGTTATGTCTCAAATTGCACAAAAACGTGAAAAGCTCCTCTATGGAGAGAGTTGAGCACTTCCAAAGCATCAATGTGGACCGTTGTACTCTATTGAGTGCTCTGAAAAGTCTAACTTGCTAGTTGAGCCTTCGTGCCACGTTTCGTAACGTAAAGACGCGAATAGACCAAGTTATGTCTCGAATTGCACAAAAACGTGAAAAGCTTCTCTATGGAGAGAGTTGAGCACTTCCAAAGCATCAATGTGGACCGTTGTACTCTATTTAGTGCTCTTAAAAGTCTAACTTGCTAGTTGAGCCTTCGTGCCACGTTTCGTAAGGTAAAGACGTGAATAGACCAAGTTATGTCTCCAATTGCACAAAAACGTGAAAAGCTCCTCTATGAAGAGAGTTGAGCACTTTCGAAGCATCAATGTGGACCGTTGTACTCTATTTAGTGCCCTTAAAAGTGTAACTTGCTAGTTGAGCCTTCGTGCCACGTTTCGTAACGTAAAGAGGCGAATAGAGCAAGTTATGTCTCAAAATGCACAAAAACGTGAAAAGCTCCACTATGGAGAGAGTTGAGCAATTCCAAAGCATGAATGTGGACCGTTGTACTCTATTTAGTGCTCTCAAAAGTCTAACTTGCTAGTTGAGCTTCCGTGCCACGTTTCGTAAGGTAGAGATGCGAATAGACCCAGTTATGTTTGAAATTGCACAAAAACGTGAAATGCTCCACTATGGAGAGAGTTGAGCAATTCCAAAGCATGAATGTGGACCGTTGTACTTTATTTAGTGCTCTGAAAAGTCTAACTTGCTAGTTGAGCCTTCGTGCCACGTTTCGTAAGGTAAAGACGCGAATAGACCAAGTTATGTCTCCAATTGCACAAAAACGTGAAAAGCTCCTCTATGAAGAGAGTTGAGCACTTCCGAAGCATCAATGTGGACCGTTGTACTCTATTTAGTGCCCTTAAAAGTGTAACTTGCTAGTTGAGCCTTCGTGCCACGTTTCGTAACGTAAAGAGGCGAATAGAGCAAGTTTTGTCTCAATACGCACAAAAACGTGAAATGCTCCACTATGGAGAGAGTTGAGCAATTCGAAAGCATCAATGTGGACCGTTGTACTCTATTTAGTGCTCTGAAAAGTCTAACTTGCTAGTTGAGCCTTCGTGCCACGTTTCGTAAGGTAAAGACGCGAATAGACCAAGTTATGTCTCCAATTGCACAAAAACGTGAAAAGCTCCTCTATGAAGAGAGTTGATCACTTCCGAAGCATCAATGTGGACCGTTGTACTCTATTTAGTGCTCTTAAAAGTCTAACTTGCTGGTTGAGCCTTCGTGCCACGTTTCGTAAGGTAAAGACGCGAATAGACCAAGTTATGTCTCCAATTGCACAAAAACGTGAAAAGCTCTTCTGTGGAGAGAGTTGAGCACTTCCAAAACATCAATGTTGACCGTTGTACTCTATTGAGTGCTCTGAAAAGTCTAACTTGCTAGTTGAGCCTTCGTGCCACGTTTCGTAAGGTAAAGACGCGACTTGACCAAGTTATGTCTCGAATTGCACAAAAACGTGAAAAGCTCCTCTATGGAGAGAGTTGAGCACTTCCAAAGCATTAATGTGGACCATTGTACTCTATTTAGTGCTCTTAAAAGTCTAACTTGCTGGTTGAGCCTTCGTGCCACGTTTCGTAAGGTAAAGACGCGAATAGAGCAAGTTATGTCTCAAATTGCACAAAAACGTGAAAAGCTCCTCTATGGAGAGAGTTGAGCACTTCCAAAACATCAATGTGGACCGTTGTACTCTATTGAGTGCTCTGAAAAGTCTAACTTGCTAGTTGAGCCTTCGTGCCACGTTTAGTAAGGTAAAGACGCGAATAGACCAATTTATGTCTCCAATTGCATAAAAATGTGAAAAGCTCCTCTATGAAGAGAGTTGATCACTTCCGAAGCATCAATGTGGACCGTTGTACTCTATTTAGTGCACTTAAAAGTCTAACTTGCTGGTTGAGCCTTCGTGCCACGTTTCGTAAGGTAAAGACGCGAATAGACCAAGTTATGTCTCAAATTGCACAAAAACGTGAAAAGCTCCTCTATGGAGAGAGTTGAGCACTTCCAAAACATCAATGTGGACCGTTGTACTCTATTGAGTGCTCTGAAAAGTCTAACTTGCTAGTTGAGCCTTCGTGCCACGTTTCGTAAGGTAAAGACGCGACTAGACCAAGTTATGTCTCGAATTGCACAAAAACGTGAAAAGCTCCTCTATGGAGAGAGTTGAGCACTTCCAAAGCATCAATGTGGACCGTTGTACTCTATTTAGTGCACTTAAAAGTCTAACTTGCTGGTTGAGCCTTCGTGCCACGTTTCGTAAGGTAAAGACGCGAATAGAGCAAGTTATGTCTCAAATTGCACAAAAACGTGAAAAGCTCCTCCATGGAGAGAGTTGAGCACTTCCAAAGCATCAATGTGGACCGTTGTACTCTATTGAGTGCTCTGAAAAGTCTAACTTACTAGTTGAGCCTTCGTGCCACGTTTCGTAAGGTAAAGACGTGAATAGACCAAGTTATGTCTCGAATTGCACAAAAACGTGAAAAGCTCCTCTATGGAGAGAGTTGAGCACTTCCAAAAGCATCAATGTGGACCGTTGTACTCTATTTAGTGCTCTTAAAAGTCTAACTTGCTAGTTGAGCCTTCTTGCCACGTTTCCTAACGTAAAGAGGCGAATAGAGCAAGTTATGTCTCAAATTGCACAAAAACGTGAAAAGCTCCTCTATGCAGAGACTTGAGCACTTCCAAAGCATCAATATGGACCGTTGCACTCTATTTAGACCTCTTAAAAGTCTAACTTGCTAGTTGAGCCTTCGTGCCACGTTTCGTAACGTAAAGACGCGAATAGACCGACTTATGTCTCAAATTGCACAAAAACGTGAAAAGCTCGTCTATGGAGAGAGTTGAGCACTTCCAAAGCATCGATGTGGACAGTTGTACTCTATTTAGTACTCTTAAAATTCTCACTTGCTTGTTGAGCCTTCGTGCCACGTTTCGTAAGGTAAAGATGCGAATAGACCCAGTTATGTTTGAAATTGCACAAAAACGTTAAATGCTCCTCTATGGAGAGAGTGGAGCAATTCCAAAGCATGAATGTGGACCGTTGTACTCTATTTAGTGCTCTTAAACGTCTAACTTACTAGTTCAGCCTTCGTGCCACGTTTCGTAAGGTAAAGACGTGAATAGACCAAGTTATGTCTCGAATTGCGCAAAAACGTGAAAAGCTCCTCTATGGAGAGAGTTGAGCACTTCCGAAGCATCAATGTGGCCCGTTGTACTCTATTTAGTGCTCTTAAAAGTCTAACTTGCTAGTTGAGCCTTCGTGCCATGTTTCTTAAGGTAAAGACGAGAATAGACCAAGTTATGTCTCGAATTGCACAAAAACGTGAAAAGCTCCTCTATGGAGAGAGTTGAGCAATTCCAAAGCATGAATGTCGACCGTTGTACTCTATTTAGTGCCCTTAGAAGTCTAACTTGCTAGTTGAGCTTCTGTGCCACGTTTCGTAAGGAAAAGATGCGAATAGACCCAGTTATGTCTCCAATTGCATAAAAATGTGAAAAAGCTCCCCTATGGAGAGAGTTGACCAATTCCAAAGCATGAATGTGGACCGTTGTACTCTATTTAGTGCTCATAAAAGTCTAACTTGCTAGTTGAGCCTTCGTGCCACGTTTCGTAAGGTAAACACGCGAATAGACCAAGTTATTTCTCAAATTGCACAAAAACGTGAAAAGCTCCTCTACGGAGAGAGTTGAGCACTTCCAAAACATCAATGTGGACCGTTGTACTCTATTGAGTGCTCTGAAAAGTCTAACTTGCTAGTTGATCCTTCGTCCCACGTTTCGTAAGGTAAAGACGCGAATAGACCAAGTTATGTCTCGAATTGCACAAAAACGTGAAAAGCTCCTCTATGGAGAGAGTTGAGCACTTCCAAAGCATCAATGTGGACCGTTGTACTCTATTTAGTGCTCTTAAAAGTCTAACTTGCTGGTTGAGCCTTCGTGCCACGTTTCGTAAGGTAAAGACGCGAATAGAGCAAGTTATGTCTCAAATTGCACAAAAACGTGAAAAGCTCCTCTATGGAGAGAGTTGAGCACTTCCAAAACATCAATGTGGACCGTTGTACTCTATTGAGTGCTCTGAAAAGTCTAACTTGCTAGTTGAGCCTTCGTACCATGTTTCCTAAGGTAAAGACGCGAATAGATCAAGTTATGTCTCCAATTGCACAAAAACATGAAAAGCTCCTCTATGAAGAGAGTTGATCACTTTCGAAGCATCAATGTGGACCGTTGTACTCTATTTAGTGCCCTTAAAAGTGTAACTTGCTAGTTGAGCCTTCGTGCCATGTTTCGTAACGTAAAGCGGCGAATAGAGCAAGTTATGTCTCAAATTGCACAAAAACGTGAAAAGCTCCACTATGGAGAGAGTTGAGCAATTCCAAAGCATGAATGTGGACCGTTGTACTCTATTTAGTGCTCTTAAAAGTCTAACTTGCTAGTTGAGCTTCCGTGCCACGTTTCGTAAGGTAAAGATGCGAATAGACCCAGTTATGTTTGAAATTGCACAAAAACGTGAAATACTCTACTATGGAGAGAGTTGAGCAATTCCAAAGCATGAATGTGGACCATTGTACTCTATTTAGTGCTCTGAAAAGTCTAACTTGCTAGTTGAGCCTTCGTGCCACGTTTCGTAAGGTAAAGAAGCGAATAGACCAAGTTATGTCTCCAATTGCACAAAAACGTGAAAAGCTCCTCTATGAAGAGAGTTGAACACTTCCGAAGCATCAATGTGGACCGTTGTACTCTATTTTGTGCCCTGAAAAGTGTAACTTGCTAGTTGAGCCTTCGTGCCACGTTTCGTAACGTAAAGAGGCGAAGAGAGCAAGTTATGTCTCAAATTGCACAAAAACGTGAAAAGCTCCTCTATGGAGAGATTTGAGCACTTCCAAAGCATCAATGTGGACCGTTGCACTCTATTTAGTGCTCTTAAAAGTCTAACTTGCTAGTTGAGCCTTCGTGCCACGTTTCGTAAGGTAAAGACGCGAATAGACCAAGTTATGTCTCAAATTGCACAAAAACATGAAAAGCTCCTCTATGGAGAGATTTGAGCACTTCCAAAGCATCAATGTGGACCGTTGCACTCTATTTAGTGCTCTTAAAACATCTAACTTGCTAGTTGAGCCTTCGTGCCACGTTTCGTAAGGTAAAGACGTGAATAGACCAAGTTATGTCTCCAATTGCACAAAAACGTGGAATGCTCCACTATGGAGAGAGTTGAGCAATTCCAAAGCATAAATGTGGACCGTTGTACTCTATTTAGTGCTCTTAAAAGTTTAACTTGCTAGTTGAGCTTCCGTGCCACGTTTCGTAAGGTAAAGATGCGAATAGACCCAGTTATGTTTGAAATTACACAAAAACGTTAAATGCTCCCCTATGGAGAGAGTTGAGCAATTCCAAAGCATGAATGTGGACCGTTGTACTCTATTTAGTGCTCATAAAAGTCTAACTTGCTAGTTGAGCCTTCGTGCCACGTTTCGTTGGGTAAAGACGCGAATAGACCAAGTTATGTCTCCAATTGCATAAAAACGTGAAAAAGGTCCTCTATGGAGAGTTGAGCACTTCCGAAGCATCAATGTAGACCGTTGTACTCTATTTAGTGCTCTTAAAAGTCTAACTTGCTAGTTGAGCCTTCTTGCCACGTTTCCTAACGTAAAGAGGCGAATAGAGCAAGTTATGTCTCAAATTGCACAAAAACGTGAAAAGCTCCTCTATGCAGAGAGTTGAGCACTTCCAAAGCATCAATATGGACCGTTGCACTCTATTTAGTCCTCTTAAAAGTCTAACTTGCTAGTTGAGCCTTCGTGCCACGTTTCGTAACGTAAAGACGCGAATAGACCGACTTATGTCTCAAATTGCACAAAAACGTGAAAAGCTCGTCTATGGAGAGAGTTGAGCACTTCCAAAGCATCGATGTGGACAGTTGTACTCTATTTAGTACTCTTAAAATTCTCACTTGCTTGTTGAGCCTTCGTGCCACGTTTCGTAAGGTAAAGATGCGAATAGACCCAGTTATGTTTGAAATTGCACAAAAACGTTAAATGCTCCTCTATGGAGAGAGTGGAGCAATTCCAAAGCATGAATGTGGACCGTTGTACTCTATTTAGTGCTCTTAAACGTCTAACTTACTAGTTGAGCCTTCGTGCCACGTTTCGTAAGGTAAAGACGCGAATAGACCAAGTTATGTCTCCAATTGCGCAAAAACGTGAAAAGCTCCTCTATGAAGAGAGTTGAGCACTTCCGAAGCATCAATGTGGACCGTTGTACTCTATTTAGTGCTCTTAAAAGTCTAACTTGCTAGTTGAGCCTTCGTGCCACGATTCGTAAGGTAAAGACGCGAATAGACCAAGTTATGTCTCCAATTGCACAAAAACGTGAAATGCTCCACTATGGAGAGAGTTGAGCAATTCCAAAGCATGAATGTGGACCGTTGTACTCTATTTAGTGCTCTTAAAAGTTTAACTTGCTAGTTGAGCTTCCGTGCCACGTTTCGTAAGGTAAAGATGCGAATAGACCCAGTTATGTTTGAAATTGCACAAAAACGTTAAATGCTCCCCTATGGAGAGAGTTGAGCAATTCCAAAGCATGAATGTGGACCGTTGTACTCTATTTAGTGCTCATAAAAGTCTAACTTGCTAGTTGAGCCTTCGTGCCACGTTTCGTCGGGTAAAGACGCGAATAGACCAAGTTATGTCTCCAATTGCATAAAAACGTGAAAAAGCTCCTCTATGGAGAGAGTTGAGCACTTCCGAAGCATCAATGTGGACCGTTGTACTCTATTTAGTGCTCTTAAAAGTCTAACTTGCTAGTTGAGCCTTCTTGCCACGTTTCCTAACGTAAAGAGGCGAATAGAGCAAGTTATGTCTCAAATTGCACAAAAACGTGAAAAGCTCCTCTATGCAGAGAGTTGAGCACTTCCAAAGCATCAATATGGACCGTTGCACTCTATTTAGACCTCTTAAAAGTCTAAATTGCTAGTTGAGCCTTCGTGCCACGTTTCGTAACGTAAAGACGCGAATAGACCGACTTATGTCTCAAATTGCACAAAAACGTGAAAAGCTCGTCTATGGAGAGAGTTGAGCACTTCCAAAGCATCGATGTGGACAGTTGTACTCTATTTAGTACTCTTAAAATTCTCACTTGCATGTTGAGCCTTCGTGCCACGTATCGTAAGGTAAAGATGCGAATAGACCCAGTTATGTTTGAAATTGCACAAAAACGTTAAATGCTCCTCTATGGAGAGAGTGGAGCAATTCCAAAGCATGAATGTGGACCGTTGTACTCTATTTAGTGCTCTTAAACGTCTAACTTACTAGTTGAGCCTTCGTGCCACGTTTCGTAAGGTAAAGACGTGAATAGACCAAGTTATGTCTCGAATTGCGCAAAAACGTGAAAAGCTCCTGTGTGGAGAGAGTTGAGCACTTCCGAAGCATCAATGTGGCCCGTTGTACTCTATTTAGTGCTCTTAAAAGTCTAACTTGCTAGTTGAGCCTTCGTGCCATGTTTCTTAAGGTAAAGACGCGAATAGACCAAGTTATGTCTCGAATTGCACAAAAACGTGAAAAGCTCCTCTATGGAGAGAGTTGAGCAATTCCAAAGCATGAATGTCGACCGTTGTACTCTATTTAGTGCTCTTAGAAGTCTAACTTGCTAGTTGAGCTTCTGTGCCACGTTTCGTAAGGTAAAGATGCGAATAGACCCAGTTATGTCTCCAATTGCATAAAAATGTGAAAAAGCTCCCCTATGGAGAGAGTTGACCAATTCCAAAGCATGAATGTGAACATTGTACTCTATTTAGTGCTCATAAAAGTCTAACTTGCTAGTTGAGCCTTCGTGCCACGTTTCGTAAGGTAAACACGCGAATAGACCAAGTTATGTCTCAAATTGCACAAAAATGTGTAAAGCTCCTCTATGCAGAGAGTTGAGCACTTCCAAAGCATCAATTTGGACCGTTGCAGTCTATTTAGTCCTCTTAAAAGTCTAACTTGCTAGTTGAGCCTTCTTGCCACGTTTCGTAACGTAAAGAGGCGAATAGAGCAAGTTATGTCTCAAATTGCACAAAAACGTGAAAAGCTCCTCTATGCAGAGAGTTGAGCACTTCCAAAGCATCAATGTGGACCGTTGTACTCTATTTAGTGCTCTTAAAAGTCTAACTTGCTAGTTGAGCCTTCGTGCCTCGTTTCGTAACGTAAAGACGCGAATAGATCGACTTATGTCTCAAATTGCACAAAAACGTGAAAAGCTCGTCTATGGAGAGAGTTGAGCACTTCCAAAGCATCGATGTGGACAGTTGTACTCTATTTAGTACTCTTAAAATTCTCACTTGCATGTTGAGCCTTCGTGCCACGTTTCGTAAGGTGAAGATGCGAATAGACCCAGTTATGTTTGAAATTGCACAAAAACGTTAAATGCTCCTCTATGGAGAGAGTGGAGCAATTCCAAAGCATGAATGTGGACCGTTGTACTCTATTTAGTGCTCTTAAACGTCTAACTTACTAGTTGAGCCTTCGTGCCACGTTTCGTAAGGTAAAGTCGTGAATAGACCAAGTTATGTCTCAAATTGCGCAAAAACGTGAAAAGCTCCTGTATGGAGAGAGTTGAGCACTTCCGAAGCATCAATGTGGCCCGTTGTACTCTATTTAGTGCTCTTGAAAGTCTAACTTGCTATTTGAGCCTTCGTGCCATGTTTCTTAAGGTAAAGACGCGAATAGACCAAGTTATGTCTCGAATTGCACAAAAACGTGAAAAGCTCCTCTATGGAGAGAGTTGAGCAATTCCAAAGCATGAATGTCGACCGTTGTACTCTATTTAGTGCTCTTAGAAGTCTAACTTGCTAGTTGAGCTTCTGTGCGACGTTTCGTAAGGTAAAGATGCGAATAGACCCAGTTATGTCTCCAATTGCATAAAAATGTGAAAAAGCTCCCCTATGGAGAGAGTTGACCAATTCCAAAGCATGAATGTGGACCGTTGTACTCTATTTAGTGCTCATAAAAGTCTAACTTGCTAGTTGAGCCTTCGTGCCACGTTTCGTAAGGTAAACACGCGAATAGACCAAGTTATGTCTCAAATTGCACAAAAATGTGTAAAGCTCCTCTATGCAGAGAGTTGAGCACTTCCAAAGCATCAATTTGGACCGTTGCAGTCTATTTAGTCCTCTTAAAAGTCTAACTTGCTAGTTGAGCCTTCTTGCCACGTTTCGTAACGTAAAGAGGCGGATAGAGCAAGTTATGTCTCAAATTGCACAAAAACGTGAAAAGCTCCTCTATGCAGAGAGTTGAGCACTTCCAAAGCATCAATGTGGACCGTTGTACTCTATTTAGTGCTCTTAAAAGTCTAACTTGCTAGTTGAGCCTTCGTGCCTCGTGTCGTAAGGTAAAGACGCGAATAGACCAAGTTACGTCTCAACTTGCACCAAAAAGTGAAAAGCTCCTCTATGGAGAGAGTTGAGCACTTCCAAGGCATCAATGTGGACCGTTGTACTCTATTGAGTGCTCTTAAAAGTGTAACTTGCTAGTTGAGCCTTCGTGCCACGTTTCGTAACTGAAAGACGCGAATAGACCAAGTTATGTCTCAAATTGCACAAAAACGTGAAAAGCTCCACTATGGAGAGTGTTGAGCAATTCCAAAGCATGAATGTGGACCGTTGTACTCTATTTAGTGCTCTTAAAAGTCTAACTTGCTAGTTGAGCTTCCGTGCCACGTTTCGTAAGGAAAAGATGCGAATAGACCCAGTTATGTTTGAAATTGCACAAAAACGTGAAATGCTCCCCTACGGAGAGAATTGAGCAATTCCAAAGCATGAATGTGGACCGTTGTACTCTATTTAGTGCTCATAAAAGTCTAACTTGCTAGTTGAGCCTTCGTGCCACGTTTCGTAAGGTAAAGACGCGAATAGACCAAGTTATGTCTCCAATTGCATAAAAACGTGAAAAAGCTCCTCTATGGAGAGAGTTGAGCACTTACGAAGCATCCATGTGGACCGTTGTACTCTATTTAGTGCTCTTAAAAGTCTAACTTGCTAGTTGAGCCTTCTTGCCACGTTTCGTAACGTAAAGAGGCGAATAGAGCAAGTTATGTCTCAAATTGCACAAAAACATGAAAAGCTCCTCTATGCAGAGAGTTGAGCACTTCCAAAGCATCAATGGGGACCGTTGCACTCTATTTAGTGCTCTTAAAAGTCTAACTTGCCAGTCGAGCCTTCATCCCACGTTTCGTAACGTAAAGACGCGAATAGACCGAGTTATGTCTCAAATTGCACAAAAACGTGAAAAGCTCCTCTATGGAGAGAGTTGAGCACTTCCAAAGCATCAATGTGGACAGTTGTACTCTATTTAGTACTCTTAAAAGTCTAACTTGCTAGTTCAGCCTTCGTGCCACGTTTCGTAAGGTAAAGATACGAATAGACCCAGTTATGTTTGAAATTGCACAAAAACGTTAAATGCTCCTCTATGGAGAGAGTTGAGCAATTCCAAAGCATGAATGTGGACCGTTGTACTCTATTTAGTGCTCTTAAAAGTCTAACTTGCTAGTTGAGCCTTCGTGGCACGTTTCGTAAGGTAAAGACGCGAATAGAGCAAGTTATGTCTCGAATTGCACAAAAACGTGAAAAGCTCCTCTATGGAGAGAGTTGAGCACTTCCGAAGCATCAATGTGGACCATTGTACTCTATTCAGTGCTCTTAAAAGTCTAACTTGCTAGTTGAGTCTTCGTGCCACGTTTCGTAAGGTAAAGATGCGAATAGACGCAGTTATGTTTGAAATTGCACAAAAACGAGAAATGCTCACCTACGGAGAGAGTTGAGCAATTCCAAAGCATGAATGTGGACCGTTGTACTCTATTGAGTCCTCTTAAAAGTCTAACTTGCTAGTTGAGCCTTCGTGTCACGTTTCGTAAGGTAAAGACGCGAATAGACCAAGTTACGTCTCAACTTGCACCAAAACGTGAAAAGCCCCTCCATGGAGAGAGTTGAGCACTTCCAAAGCATCAACGTGGACCGTTGTACTCTATTGAGTGCTCTTAAAAGTCTAACTTGCTAGTTGAGCCTTCGTGTCACGTTTCATAAGGTAAAGATGCGAATAGACCAAGTTACGTCTCAACTTGCACAAAAACCTGAAAAGCTCCTCTATGGAGAGAGTTGAGCAATTCCAAAGCACCAATGTGGACCGTTGTACTCTATTTAGTGCTCTTAAAAGTCTAACTTGCTAGTTGAGCCTTCGTGCCACGTTTCGTAAGGTAAAGACGCGAATAGACCAAGTTATGTCTTGAATTGCACAAAAACATGAAAAGCTCCTCTATGCAGAGAGTTGAGCACTTCCAAAGCATGAATGTGGACCGTTGTACTCTATTTAGTGCTCTTAAAAGTCTAACTTGCTAGTTGAGCCTTCGTGCCACGTTTCGTAACGTAAAGACGCGAATAGACCAAGTTACGTCTCAACTTGCACCAAAACGTGAAAAGCTCCTCTATGGAGAGAGTTGAGCAATTCCAAAGCACCAATGTGGACCGTTGTACTCTATTTAGTGCTCTTAAAAGTCTAACTTGCTAGTTGAGCCTTCGTGCCACGTTTCGTAAGGTAAAGATGCGAATAGACCCAGTTATGTTTGAAATTGCACAAAAACGTGAAATGCTCCCCTACGGAGAGAGTTGAGCAATTCCAAAGCATGAATGTGGACTGTTATACTCTATTGAGTGCTCTTAAAAGTCTAACTTGCTAGTTGAGCCTTCGTGCCACGTTTCGTAAGGTAAAGACGCGAATAGACCAAGTTACGTCTCAACTTGCACCAAAACGTGAAAAGCTCCTCCATGGAGAGAGTTGAGCACTTCCAAAGCATCAATGTGGACCGTTGTACTCTATTGAGTGCTCTTAAAAGTCTAACTTGCTAGTTGAGCCTTCGTGCCACGTTTCATAAGGTAAAGATGCGAATAGACCAAGTTACGTCTCAACTTGCACAAAAACGTGAAAAGCTCCTCTATGGAGAGAGTTGAGCAATTCCAAGGTACCAATGTGGACCGTTGTACTCTATTTAGTGCTCTTAAAAGTCTAACTTGCTAGTTGAGCCTTCGTGCCACGTTTCGTAAGGTAAAGATGCGAATAGACCCAGTTATGTTTGAAATTGCACAAAAACGTGAAATGCTCCCCTACGGAGAGAGTTGAGCAATTCCAAAGCATGAATGTGGACCGTTGTACTCTATTTAGTGCTTTGAAAAGTCTAACTTGCTAGTTGAGCCTTCGTGCCACGTTTCGTAAGGTAAAGACGCGAATAGACCAAGTTATGTCTTGAATTGCATAAAAACGTGAAAAGCTCCTCTATGGAGAGAGTTGAGCAATTCCCAAGCATGAATATGGACCATTGTACTCTATTTAGTGCTCATAAAAGTCTAACTTGCTAATTGAGCCTTCGTGCCACGTTTCGTAAGGTAAAGACGCTAATAGACCAAGTTATGTCTCCAATTGCATAAAAACATGAAAAGCTCCTCTATGCAGAGAGTTGAGCACTTCCAAAGCATCAATATGGACCGTTGCACTCTATTTAGTCCTCTTAAAAGTCTAACTTGCTAGTTGAGCCTTCTTGCCACGTTTCGTAACGTAAAGAGGCGAATAGAGCAAGTTATGTCTCAAATTGCACAAAAACGTGAAAAGCTCCTCTATGCAGAGAGTTGAACACTTCCAAAGCATCAATGTGGACCGTTGTACTCTATTTAGTGCTCTTAAAAGTCTAACTTGCTAGTTGAGCCTTCGTGCCACGTTTCGTAACGTAAAGACGCGAATAGACCAAGTTACGTCTCAACTTGCACCAAAACGTGAAAAGCTCCTCTATGGAGAGAGTTGAGCACTTCCAAAGCATCAATGTGGACCGTTGTACTCTATTGAGTGCTCTTAAAAGTCTAACTTGCTAGTTGAGCCTTCGTGCCACGTTTCGTAACGTAAAGACGCGAATAGACCAAGTTATGTCTCAAATTGCACAAAAACGTGAAAAGCTCCACTATGGAGAGTGTTGAGCAATTCCAAAGCATGAATGTGGACCGTTGTACTCTATTTAGTGCTCTTAAAAGTCTAACTTGCTAGTTGAGCTTCCGTGCCACGTTTCGTAAGGAAAAGATGCGAATAGACCCAGTTATGTTTGAAATTGCACAAAAACGTGAAATGCTCCCCTAAGGAGAGAATTGAGCAATTCCAAAGCATGAATGTGGACCGTTGTACTCTATTTAGTGCTCATAAAAGTCTAACTTGCTAGTTGAGCCTTCGTGCCACGTTTCGTAAGGTAAAGACGCGAATAGACCAAGTTATGTCTCCAATTGCATAAAAACGTGAAAAAGCTCCTCTATGGAGAGAGTTGAGCACTTACGAAGCATCCATGTGGACCGTTGTACTCTATTTAGTGCTCTTAAAAGTCTAACTTGCTAGTTGAGCCTTCTTGCCACGTTTCGTAACGTAAAGAGGCGAATAGAGCAAGTTATGTCTCAAATTGCACAAAAACATGAAAAGCTCCTCTATGCAGAGAGTTGAGCACTTCCAAAGCATCAATGTGGACCGTTGCACTCTATTTAGTGCTCTTAAAAGTGTAACTTGCCAGTCGAGCCTTCATCCCACGTTTCGTAACGTAAAGACGCGAATAGACCGAGTTATGTCTCAAATTGCACAAAAACGTGAAAAGCTCCTCTATGGAGAGAGTTGAGCACTTCCAAAGCATCAATGTGGACAGTTGTACTCTATTTAGTACTCTTAAAAGTCTAACTTGCTAGTTCAGCCTTCGTGCCACGTTTCGTAAGGTAAAGATACGAATAGACCCAGTTATGTTTGAAATTGCACAAAAACGTTAAATGCTCCTCTATGGAGAGAGTTGAGCAATTCCAAAGCATGAATGTGGACCGTTGTACTCTATTTAGTGCTCTTAAAAGTCTAACTTGCTAGTTGAGCCTTCGTGGCACGTTTCGTAAGGTAAAGCCGCGAATAGAGCAAGTTATGTCTCGAATTGCACAAAAACGTGAAAAGCTCCTCTATGGAGAGAGTTGAGCACTTCCGAAGCATCAATGTGGACCATTGTACTCTATTCAGTGCTCTTAAAAGTCTAACTTGCTAGTTGAGTCTTCGTGCCACGTTTCGTAAGGTAAAGATGCGAATAGACGCAGTTATGTTTGAAATTGCACAAAAACGTGAAATGCTCACCTACGGAGAGAGTTGAGCAATTCCAAAGCATGAATGTGGACCGTTGTACTCTATTGAGTCCTCTTAAAAGTCTAACTTGCTAGTTGAGCCTTCGTGTCACGTTTCGTAAGGTAAAGACGCGAATAGACCAAGTTACGTCTCAACTTGCACCAAAACGTGAAAAGCCCCTCCATGGAGAGAGTTGAGCACTTCCAAAGCATCAACGTGGACCGTTGTACTCTATTGAGTGCTCTTAAAAGTCTAACTTGCTAGTTGAGCCTTCGTGTCACGTTTCATAAGGTAAAGATGCGAATAGACCAAGTTACGTCTCAACTTGCACAAAAACCTGAAAAGCTCCTCTATGGAGAGAGTTGAGCAATTCCAAAGCACCAATGTGGACCGTTGTACTCTATTTAGTGCTCTTAAAAGTCTAACTTGCTAGTTGAGCCTTCGTGCCACGTTTCGTAAGGTAAAGACGCGAATAGACCAAGTTATGTCTTGAATTGCACAAAAACATGAAAAGCTCCTCTATGCAGAGAGTTGAGCACTTCCAAAGCATCAATGTGGACCGTTGTACTCTATTTAGTGCTCTTAAAAGTCTAACTTGCTAGTTGAGCTTCCGTGCCACGTTTCGTAAGGAAAAGATGCGAATAGACCCAGTTATGTTTGAAATTGCACAAAAACGTGAAATGCTCCCCTAAGGAGAGAATTGAGCAATTCCAAAGCATGAATGTGGACCGTTGTACTCTATTTAGTGCTCATAAAAGTCTAACTTGCTAGTTGAGCCTTCGTGCCACGTTTCGTAAGGTAAAGACGCGAATAGACCAAGTTATGTCTCCAATTGCATAAAAACGTGAAAAAGCTCCTCTATGGAGAGAGTTGAGCACTTACGAAGCATCCATGTGGACCGTTGTACTCTATTTAGTGCTCTTAAAAGTCTAACTTGCTAGTTGAGCCTTCTTGCCACGTTTCGTAACGTAAAGAGGCGAATAGAGCAAGTTATGTCTCAAATTGCACAAAAACATGAAAAGCTCCTCTATGCAGAGAGTTGAGCACTTCCAAAGCATCAATGTGGACCGTTGCACTCTATTTAGTGCTCTTAAAAGTGTAACTTGCCAGTCGAGCCTTCATCCCACGTTTCGTAACGTAAAGACGCGAATAGACCGAGTTATGTCTCAAATTGCACAAAAACGTGAAAAGCTCCTCTATGGAGAGAGTTGAGCACTTCCAAAGCATCAATGTGGACAGTTGTACTCTATTTAGTACTCTTAAAAGTCTAACTTGCTAGTTCAGCCTTCGTGCCACGTTTCGTAAGGTAAAGATACGAATAGACCCAGTTATGTTTGAAATTGCACAAAAACGTTAAATGCTCCTCTATGGAGAGAGTTGAGCAATTCCAAAGCATGAATGTGGACCGTTGTACTCTATTTAGTGCTCTTAAAAGTCTAACTTGCTAGTTGAGCCTTCGTGGCACGTTTCGTAAGGTAAAGACGCGAATAGAGCAAGTTATGTCTCGAATTGCACAAAAACGTGAAAAGCTCCTCTATGGAGAGAGTTGAGCACTTCCGAAGCATCAATGTGGACCATTGTACTCTATTCAGTGCTCTTAAAAGTCTAACTTGCTAGTTGAGTCTTCGTGCCACGTTTCGTAAGGTAAAGATGCGAATAGACGCAGTTATGTTTGAAATTGCACAAAAACGTGAAATGCTCACCTACGGAGAGAGTTGAGCAATTCCAAAGCATGAATGTGGACCGTTGTACTCTATTGAGTCCTCTTAAAAGTCTAACTTGCTAGTTGAGCCTTCGTGTCACGTTTCGTAAGGTAAAGACGCGAATAGACCAAGTTACGTCTCAACTTGCACCAAAACGTGAAAAGCCCCTCCATGGAGAGAGTTGAGCACTTCCAAAGCATCAACGTGGACCGTTGTACTCTATTGAGTGCTCTTAAAAGTCTAACTTGCTAGTTGAGCCTTCGTGTCACGTTTCATAAGGTAAAGATGCGAATAGACCAAGTTACGTCTCAACTTGCACAAAAACCTGAAAAGCTCCTCTATGGAGAGAGTTGAGCAATTCCAAAGCACCAATGTGGACCGTTGTACTCTATTTAGTGCTCTTAAAAGTCTAACTTGCTAGTTGAGCCTTCGTGCCACGTTTCGTAAGGTAAAGACGCGAATAGACCAAGTTATGTCTTGAATTGCACAAAAACATGAAAAGCTCCTCTATGCAGAGAGTTGAGCACTTCCAAAGCATCAATGTGGACCGTTGTACTCTATTTAGTGCTCTTAAAAGTCTAACTTGCTAGTTGAGCCTTCGTGCCACGTTTCGTAACGTAAAGACGCGAATAGACCAAGTTACGTCTCAACTTGCACCAAAACGTGAAAAGCTCCTCTATGGAGAGAGTTGAGCAATTCCAAAGCACCAATGTGGACCGTTGTACTCTATTTAGTGCTCTTAAAAGTCTAACTTGCTAGTTGAGCCTTCGTGCCACATTTCGTAAGGTAAAGATGCGAATAGACCCAGTTATGTTTGAAATTGCACAAAAACGTGAAATGCTCCCCTACGGAGAGAGTTGAGCAATTCCAAAGCATGAATGTGGACCGTTGTACTCTATTGAGTGCTCTTAAAAGTCTAACTTGCTAGTTGAGCCTTCGTGCCACGTTTCGTAAGGTAAAGACGCGAATAGACCAAGTTACGTCTCAACTTGCACCAAAACGTGAAAAGCTCCTCCATGGAGAGAGTTGAGCACTTCCAAAGCATCAATGTGGACCGTTGTACTCTATTGAGTGCTCTTAAAAGTCTAACTTGCTAGTTGAGCCTTCGTGCCACGTTTCATAAGGTAAAGATGCGAATAGACCAAGTTACCTCTCAACTTGCACAAAAACGTGAAAAGCTCCTCCATGGAGAGAGTTGAGCAATTCCAAGGCACCAATGTGGACCGTTGTACTCTATTTAGTGCTCTTAAAAGTCTAACTTGCTAGTTGAGCCTTCGTGCCACGTTTCGTAAGGTAAAGATGCGAATAGACCCAGTTATGTTTGAAATTGCACAAAAACGTGAAATGCTCCCCTACGGAGAGAGTTGAGCAATTCCAAAGCATGAATGTGGACCGTTGTACTCTATTTAGTGCTTTTAAAAGTCTAACTTGCTAGTTGAGCCTTCGTGCCACGTTTCGTAAGGTAAAGACGCGAATAGACCAAGTTATGTCTTGAATTGCATAAAAACGTGAAAAGCTCCTCTATGGAGAGAGTTGAGCAATTCCCAAGCATGAATATGGACCATTGTACTCTATTTAGTGCTCATAAAAGTCTAACTTGCTAGTTGAGCCTTCGTGCCACGTTTCGTAAGGTAAACACGCTAATAGACCAAGTTATGTCTCCAATTGCATAAAAACATGAAAAGCTCCTCTATGCAGAGAGTTGAGCACTTCCAAAGCATCAATATGGACCGTTGCACTCTATTTAGTCCTCTTAAAAGTCTAACTTGCTAGTTGAGCCTTCTTGCCACGTTTCGTAACGTAAAGAGGCGAATAGAGCAAGTTATGTCTCAAATTGCACAAAAACGTGAAAAGCTCCTCTATGCAGAGAGTTGAACACTTCCAAAGCATCAATGTGGACCGCTGTACTCTATTTAGTGCTCTTAAAAGTCTAACTTGCTAGTTGAGCCTTCGTGCCACGTTTCGTAACGTAAAGACGCGAATAGACCAAGTTACGTCTCAACTTGCACCAAAACGTGAAAAGCTCCTCTATGGAGAGAGTTGAGCACTTCCAAAGCATCAATGTGGACCGTTGTACTCTATTGAGTGCTCTTAAAAGTCTAACTTGCTAGTTGAGCCTTCGTGCCACGTTTCGTAACGTAAAGACGCGAATAGACCAAGTTATGTCTCAAATTGCAGAAAAACGTGAAAAGCTCCACTATGGAGAGTGTTGAGCAATTCCAAAGCATGAATGTGGACCGTTGTACTCTATTTAGTGCTCTTAAAAGTCTAACTTGCTAGTTGAGCTTCCGTGCCACGTTTCGTAAGGAAAAGATGCGAATAGACCAAGTTATGTCTTGAATTGCACAAAAACGTGAAAAGCTCCTCTATGGAGAGATTTGAGCAATTCCAAAGCATGAATGTGGACCGTTGTACTCTATTTAGTGCTCATAAAAGTCTAACTTGCTAGTTGAGCCTTCGTGCCACGTTTCGTAAGGTAAAGACGCGAATAGACAAAGTTATGTCTCCAATTGCATAAAAACGTGAAAAAGCTCCTCTATGGAGAGAGTTGAGCACTTACGAAGCATCAATGTGGACCGTTGTACTCTATTTAGTGCTCTTAAAAGTCTAACTTGCTAGTTGTGCCTTCTTGCCACGTTTCATAACGTAAAGAGGCGAATAGAGCAAGTTATGTCTCAAATTGCACAAAAACGTGAAAAGCTCCTCTATGCAGAGAGTTGAGCACTTCCAAAGCATCAATGTGGACAGTTGTACTCTAGTTAGTACTCTTAAAAGTCTAACTTCCTAGTTGAGCCTTCGTGCCACGTTTCGTAAGGTAAAGATACGAATAGACCCAGTTATTTTTGAAATTGCGCAAAAACGTTAAATGCTCCTCTATGGAGAGAGTGGAGCAATTCCAAAGCATGAATGTGGACCGTTGTACTCTATTTAGTGCTCTTAAACGTCTAACTTACTAGTTGAGCCTTCGTGCCACGTTTCGTAAGGTAAAGACGTGAATAGACCAAGTTATGTCTCGAATTGCGCAAAAACGTGAAAAGCTCCTGTATGGAGAGAGTTGAGCACTTCCGAAGCATCAATGTGGCCCGTTGTACTCTATTTAGTGCTCTTAAAAGTCTAACTTGCTAGTTGAGCCTTCGTGCCATGTTTCTTAAGGTAAAGACGCGAATAGACCAAGTTATGTCTCGAATTGCACAAAAACGTGAAAAGCTCCTATATGGAGAGAGTTGAGCAATTCCAAAGCATGAATGTCGACCGTTGTACTCTATTTAGTGCTCTTAGAAGTCTAACTTGCTAGTTGAGCTTCTGTGCCACGTTTCGTAAGGTAAAGATGCGAATAGACCCAGTTATGTCTCCAATTGCATAAAAATGTGAAAAAGCTCCCCTATGGAGAGAGTTGACCAATTCCAAAGCATGAATGTGGACCGTTGTACTCTATTTAGTGCTCATAAAAGTCTAACTTGCTAGTTGAGCCTTCGTGCCACGTTTCGTAAGGTAAACACGCGAAAATACCAAGTTATGTCTCAAATTGCACAAAAATGTGTAAAGCTCCTCTATGCAGAGAGTTGAGCACTTCCAAAGCATCAATTTGGACCGTTGCAGTCTATTTAGTCCTCTTAAAAGTCTAACTTGCTAGTTGAGCCTTCTTGCCACGTTTCGTAACGTAAAGAGGCGAATAGAGCAAGTTATGTCTCAAATTGCACAAAAACGTGAAAAGCTCCTCTATGCAGAGAGTTGAGCACTTCCAAAGCATCAATGTGGACCGTTGTACTCTATTTAGTGCTCTTAAAAGTCTAACTTGCTAGTTGAGCCTTCGTGCCTCGTGTCGTAAGGTAAAGACGCGAATAGACCAAGTTACGTCTCAACTTGCACCAAAAAGTGAAAAGCTCCTCTATGGAGAGAGTTGAGCACTTCCAAGGCATCAATGTGGACCGTTGTACTCTATTGAGTGCTCTTAAAAGTGTAACTTGCTAGTTGAGCCTTCGTGCCACGTTTCGTAACTGAAAGACGCGAATAGACCAAGTTATGTCTCAAATTGCACAAAAACGTGAAAAGCTCCACTATGGAGAGTGTTGAGCAATTCCAAAGCATGAATGTGGACCGTTGTACTCTATTTAGTGCTCTTAAAAGTCCAACTTGCTAGTTGAGCTTCCGTGCCACGTTTCGTAAGGAAAAGATGCGAATAGACCCAGTTATGTTTGAAATTGCACAAAAACGTGAAATGCTCCCCTACGGAGAGAATTGAGCAATTCCAAAGCATGAATGTGGACCGTTGTACTCTATTTAGTGCTCATAAAAGTCTAACTTGCTAGTTGAGCCTTCGTGGCACGTTTCGTAAGGTAAAGACGCGAATAGAGCAAGTTATGTCTCGAATTGCACAAAAACGTGAAAAGCTCCTCTATGGAGAGAGTTGAGCACTTCCGAAGCATCAATGTGGACCATTGTACTCTATTCAGTGCTCTTAAAAGTCTAACTTGCTAGTTGAGTCTTCGTGCCACGTTTCGTAAGGTAAAGATGCGAATAGACGCAGTTATGTTTGAAATTGCACAAAAACGTGAAATGCTCACCTACGGAGAGAGTTGAGCAATTCCAAAGCATGAATGTGGACCGTTGTACTCTATTGAGTCCTCTTAAAAGTCTAACTTGCTAGTTGAGCCTTCGTGTCACGTTTCGTAAGGTAAAGACGCGAATTGACCAAGTTACGTCTCAACTTGCACCAAAACGTGAAAAGCCCCTCCATGGAGAGAGTTGAGCACTTCCAAAGCATCAACGTGGACCGTTGTACTCTATTGAGTGCTCTTAAAAGTCTAACTTGCTAGTTGAGCTTTCGTGTCACGTTTCATAAGGTAAAGATGCGAATAGACCAAGTTACGTCTCAACTTGCACAAAAACCTGAAAAGCTCCTCTATGGAGAGAGTTGAGCAATTCCAAAGCACCAATGTGGACCGTTGTACTCTATTTAGTGCTCTTAAAAGTCTAACTTGCTAGTTGAGCCTTCGTGCCACGTTTCGTAAGGTAAAGACGCGAATAGACCAAGTTATGTCTTGAATTGCACAAAAACATGAAAAGCTCCTCTATGCAGAGAGTTGAGCACTTCCAAAGCATCAATGTGGACCGTTGTACTCTATTTAGTGCTCTTAAAAGTCTAACTTGCTAGTTGAGCCTTCGTGCCACGTTTCGTAACGTAAAGACGCGAATAGACCAAGTTACGTCTCAACTTGCACCAAAACGTGAAAAGCTCCTCTATGGAGAGAGTTGAGCAATTCCAAAGCACCAATGTGGACCGTTGTACTCTATTTAGTGCTCTTAAAAGTCTAACTTGCTAGTTGAGCCTTCGTGCCACGTTTCGTAAGGTAAAGATGCGAATAGACCCAGTTATGTTTGAAATTGCACAAAAACGTGAAATGCTCCCCTACGGAGAGAGTTGAGCAATTCCAAAGCATGAATGTGGACCGTTGTACTCTATTGAGTGCTCTTAAAAGTCTAACTTGCTAGTTGAGCCTTCGTGCCACGTTTCGTAAGGTAAAGACGCGAATAGACCAAGTTACGTCTCAACTTGCACCAAAACGTGAAAAGCTCCTCCATGGAGAGAGTTGAGCACTTCCAAAGCATCAATGTGGACCGTTGTACTCTATTGAGTGCTCTTTAAAGTCTAACTTGCTAGTTGAGCCTTCGTGCCACGTTTCATAAGGTAAAGATGCGAATAGACCAAGTTACGTCTCAACTTGCACAAAAACGTGAAAAGCTCCTCTATGGAGAGAGTTGAGCAATTCCAAGGCACCAATGTGGACCGTTGTACTCTATTTAGTGCTCCTAAAAGTCTAACTTGCTAGTTGAGCCTTCGTGCCACGTTTCGTAAGGTAAAGATGCGAATAGACCCAGTTATGTTTGAAATTGCACAAAAACGTGAAATGCTCCCCTACGGAGAGAGTTGAGCAATTCCAAAGCATGAATGTGGACCGTTGTACTCTATTTAGTGCTTTTAAAAGTCTAACTTGCTAGTTGAGCCTTCGTGCCACGTTTCGTAAGGTAAAGACGCGAATAGACCAAGTTATGTCTTGAATTGCATAAAAACGTGAAAAGCTCCTCTATGGAGAGAGTTGAGCAATTCCCAAGCATGAATATGGACCATTGTACTCTATTTAGTGCTCATAAAAGTCTAACTTGCTAGTTGAGCCTTCGTGCCACGTTTCGTAAGGTAAAGACGCTAATAGACCAAGTTATGTCTCCAATTGCATAAAAACATGAAAAGCTCCTCTATGCAGAGAGTTGAGCACTTCCAAAGCATCAATATGGACCGTTGCACTCTATTTAGTCCTCTTAAAAGTCTAACTTGCTAGTTGAGCCTTCTTGCCACGTTTCGTAACGTAAAGAGGCGAATAGAGCAAGTTATGTCTCAAATTGCACAAAAACGTGAAAAGCTCCTCTATGCAGAGAGTTGAACACTTCCAAAGCATCAATGTGGACCGTTGTACTCTATTTAGTGCTCTTAAAAGTCTAACTTGCTAGTTGAGCCTTCGTGCCACGTTTCGTAACGTAAAGACGCGAATAGACCAAGTTACGTCTCAACTTGCACCAAAACGTGAAAAGCTCCTCTATGGAGAGAGTTGAGCACTTCCAAAGCATCAATGTGGACCGTTGTACTCTATTGAGTGCTCTTAAAAGTCTAACTTGCTAGTTGAGCCTTCGTGCCACGTTTCGTAACGTAAAGACGCGAATAGACCAAGTTATGTCTCAAATTGCACAAAAACGTGAAAAGCTCCACTATGGAGAGTGTTGAGCAATTCCAAAGCATGAATGTGGACCGTTGTACTCTATTTAGTGCTCTTAAAATTCTAACTTGCTAGTTGAGCTTCCGTGCCACGTTTCGTAAGGAAAAGATGCGAATAGACCAAGTTATGTCTTGAATTGCACAAAAACGTGAAAAGCTCCTCTATGGAGAGATTTGAGCAATTCCAAAGCATGAATGTGGACCGTTGTACTCTATTTAGTGCTCATAAAAGTCTAACTTGCTAGTTGAGCCTTCGTGCCACGTTTCGTAAGGTAAAGACGCGAATAGACAAAGTTATGTCTCCAATTGCATAAAAACGTGAAAAAGCTCCTCTATGGAGAGAGTTGAGCACTTACGAAGCATCAATGTGGACCGTTGTACTCTATTTAGTGCTCTTAAAAGTCTAACTTGCTAGTTGTGCCTTCTTGCCACGTTTCATAACGTAAAGAGGCGAATAGAGCAAGTTATGTCTCAAATTGCACAAAAACGTGAAAAGCTCCTCTATGCAGAGAGTTGAGCACTTCCAAAGCATCAATGTGGACAGTTGTACTCTAGTTAGTACTCTTAAAAGTCTAACTTCCTAGTTGAGCCTTCGTGCCACGTTTCGTATGGTAAAGATACGAATAGACCCAGTTATTTTTGAAATTGCGCAAAAACGTTAAATGCTCCTCTATGGAGAGAGTTGAGCAATTCCCAAGCATGAATGTGGACCGTTGTACTCTATTTAGTGCTCTTAAAATTCTAACTTGCTAGTTGAGCCTTCGTGGCACGTTTCGTAAGGTAAAGACGCTAATAGACCAAGTTAGGTCTCGAATTGCACAAAAACGTGAAAAGCTCCTCTATGGAGAGAGTTGAGCACTTTCAAAGCATCAATGTGGACCTTTGTACTCTATTCAGTGCTCTTAAAAGTCTAACTTGCTAGTTGAGCCTTCGTGCCACGTTTCGTAACGTAAAGACGCGAATAGACCATGTTATGTCTCAAATTGCATAAAAACGTGGAAAGCTCCTCTATGGAGAGAGTTGAGCACTTCCGAAGCATCAATGTGGACCGTTGTAATCTATTTAGTGCTCTTAAAGGTCTAACTTGCTAGTTGAGCGTTCGTGCCACGTTTCGTAAGGTAAAGATGCGAATAGACCAAGTTACGTCTCAACTTGCACAAAAACGTGAAAAGCTCCTCAATGGAGAGAGTTGAGCAATTCCAAAGCACCAATGTGGACCGTTGTACTCTATTTAGTGCTCTTAAAAGTCTAACTTGCTAGTTGAGCCTTCGTGCCACGTTTTGCAAGGTAAAGATGCGAATCGACCCAGTTATGTTTGAAATTGCACAAAAACGTGAAATGCTCCCCTACGGAGAGAGTTGAGCAATTCCAAAGCATGAATGTGGACCGTTGTACTCTATTGAGTGCTCTTAAAAGTCTAACTTGCTAGTTGTGCCTTCGTGACACGTTTCGTAAGGTAAGGACGCGAATAGACCAAGTTACGTCTCAACTTGCACCAAAACGTGAAAAGCTACTCCATGGAGAGAGTTGAGCACTTCCAAAGCATCGATGTGGACCGTTGTACTCTATTGAGTGCTCTTAAAAGTCTAACTTGCTAGTTGAGCCTTCGTGCCACGTTTCGTAAGGTAAAGATGCGAATAGACCAAGTTACGTCTCAACTTGCACAAAAACGTCAAAAGCTCCTCTATGGAGAGAGTTGAGCAATTCCAAAGCACCAATGTGGACCGTTGTACTCTATTTAGTGCTCTTAAAAGTCTAACTTGCCAGTTGAGCCTTCGTGTCACGTTTCGTAAGGTAAATATGCGAATAGACCCAGTTATGTTTGAAATTGCACAAAAACGTGAAATGCTCCCCTACGGAGAGAGTTGAGCAATTCCAAAGCATGAATGTGGACCGTTGTACTCTATTGAGTGCTCTTAAAAGTCTAACTTGCTAGTTGAGCCTTCTTGCCACGTTTCGTAAGGTAAAGACGCGAATAGACCAATTTACGTCTCAACTTGCACCAAAATGTGATAAGCTCCTCCATGGAGAGAGTTGAGCACTTCCAAAGCATCAATGTGGACCGTTGTACTCTATTGAGTGCTCTTAAAAGTCTAATTTGCTAGTTGAGCCTTCGTGCCACGTTTCGTAAGGTAAAGATGCGAATAGACCAAGTTACGTCTCAACTTGCACAAAAACGTGAAAAGCTCCTCTATGGAGAGAGTTGAGCAATTCCAAAGCACCAATGTGGACCGTTGTACTCTATTTAGTGCTCTTAAAAGTCTAACTTGCTAGTTGAGCCTTCGTGCCACGTTTCGTAAGGTAAAGATGCGAATAGACCCAGTTATGTTTGAAATTGCACAAAAACGTGAAATGCTCCCCTACGGAGAGAGTTGAGCAATTCCAAAGCATGAATGTGGACCGTTGTACTCTATTTAGTGCTCTTAAAAGTCTAACTTGCTAGTTGAGCCTTCGTGCCACGTTTCGTAAGGTAAAGACGCGAATAGACCAAGTTATGTCTTGAATTGCATAAAAACGTGAAAAGCTCCTCTATGGAGAGAGTTGAGCAATTCCAAAGCATGAATATGGACCGTTGTACTCTATTTAGTGCTCATAAAAGTCTAACTTGCTAGTTGAGCCTTCGTGCCACGTTTCGTAAGGTAAAGACGCGAATAGACTAAGTTATGTCTCCAATTGCATAAAAACGTGAAAAGCTCCTCTATGCAGAGAGTTGAGCACTTCCAAAGCATCAATATGGACCGTTGCACTCTATTGAGTGCTCTTAAAAGTTGAGCCTTCTTGCCACGTTTCGTAACGTAAAGAGGCGAATAGAGCAAGTTACGTCTCAACTTGCACAAAAACGTGAAAAGCTCCTCTATGCAGAGAGTTGAGCAATTCCAAAGCACCAATGTGGACCGTTGTACTCTATTTAGTGATCTTAAAAGTCTAACTTGCTAGTTGAGCCTTCGTGCCACGTTTCGTAACGTAAAGACGCGAATAGACCAAGTTACGTCTCAACTTGCACCAAAACGTGAAAAGCTCCTCTATGGAGAGAGTTGAGCACTTCCAAAGCACCAATGTGGACCGTTGTACTCTATTTAGTGCTCTTAAAAGTCTAACTTGCTAGTTGAGCCTTCGTGCCACGTTTCGTAAGGTAAAGATGCGAATAGACCCAGTTATGTTTGAAATTGCACAAAAACGTGAAATGCTCCCCTACGGAGAGAGTTGAGCAATTCCAAAGCATGAATGTGGACCGTTGTACTCTATTGAGTGCTCTTAAAAGTCTAACTTTCTAGTTGAGCCTTCGTGACACGTTTCGTAAGGTAAAGACGCGAATAGACCAAGTTATGTCTCCAATTGCATAAAAACGTGAAAAGCTCCTCTATGCAGAGAGTTGAACACTTCCAAAGCATCAATATGGACCGTTGCACTCTATTGAGTGCTCTTAAAAGTTGAGCCTTCTTGCCACGTTTCGTAACGTAAAGAGGCGAATAGAGCAAGTTACGTCTCAACTTGCACAAAAACGTGAAAAGCTCCTCTATGCAGAGAGTTGAGCAATTCCAAAGCACCAATGTGGACCGTTGTACTCTATTTAGTGCTCTTAAAAGTCTAACTTGCTAGTTGAGCCTTCGTGCCACGTTTCGTAACGTAAAGATGCGAATAGACCAAGTTACGTCTCAACTTGCACCAAAACGTGAAAAGCTCCTCTATGGAGAGAGTTGAGCACTTCCAAAGCATCAATGTGGACCGTTGTACTCTATTGAGTGCTCTTAAAAGTCTAACTTGCTAGTTGAGCCTTCGTGCCACGTTTCTTAACGTAAAGATGCGAATAGACCAAGTTATGTCTCAAATTGCACAAAAACGTGAAAAGCTCCACTATGGAGAGTGTTGAGCAATTCCAAAGCATGAATGTGGACCGTTGTACTCTATTTAGTGCTCTTAAAAGTCTAACTTGCTAGTTGAGCTTCCGTGCCACGTTTCGTAAGGAAAAGATGCGAATAGACCAAGTTATGTCTTGAATTGCACAAAAACGTGAAAAGCTCCTCTATGGAGAGATTTGAGCAATTCCAAAGCATGAATGTGGACCGTTGTACTCTATTTAGTGCTCATAAAAGTCTAACTTGCTAGTTGAGCCTTCGTGCCACGTTTCGTAAGGTAAAGACGCGAATAGACCAAGTTATGTCTCCAATTGCATAAAAACGTGAAAAAGCTCCTCTATGGAGAGAGTTGAGCACTTACGAAGCATCAATGTGGACCGTTGTACTCTATTTAGTGCTCTTAAAAGTCTAACTTGCTAGTTGAGCCTTCTTGCCACGTTTCGTAACGTAAAGCGGCGAATAGAGCAAGTTATGTCTCAAATTGCACAAAAACGTGAAAAGCTCCTCTATGCAGAGAGTTGAGCACTTCCAAAGCATCAATGTGGACCGTTGCACTCTATTTAGTCCTCTTAAAAGTCTAACTTGCTAGTTGAGCCTTCATGCCACGTTTCGTAACGTAAAGACGTGAATAGACCGAGTTATGTCTCAAATTGCACAAAAACGTGAAAAGCTCCTCTATGGAGAGAGTTGAGCACTTCCAAAGCATCAATGTGGACAGTTGTACTCTAGTTAGTACTCTTAAAAGTCTAACTTGCTAGTTGAGCCTTCGTGCCACGTTTCGTAAGGTAAAGATACGAATAGACCCAGTTATGTTTGAAATTGCACAAAAACGTGAAATGCTCCCCTACGGAGAGAGTTGAGCAATTCCAAAGCATGAATGTGGACCGTTGTACTCTATTGAGTGCTATTAAAAGTCTAACTTGCTAGTTGAGCCTTCGTGCCACGTTTCGTAAGGTAAAGACGCGAATAGACCAAGTTACGTCTCAACTTGCACCAAAACGTGAAAAGCTCCTCCATGGAGAGAGTTGAGCACTCCCAAAGCATCAATGTGGACCGTTGTACTCTATTGAGTGCTCTTAAAAGTCTAACTTGCTAGTTGAGCCTTCGTGCCATGTTTCGTAAGGTAAAGATGCGAATAGACCAAGTTACGTCTCAACTTGCACAAAAACGTGAAAAGCTCCTCTATGGAGAGAGTTGAGCAATTCCAAAGCACCAATGTGGACCGTTGTACTCTATTTAGTGCTCTTAAAAGTCTAACTTGCTAGTTGAGCCTTCGTGCCACGTTTCGTAAGGTAAAGACGCGAATAGACCAAGTTATGTCTTGAATTGCATAAAAACGTGAAAAGCTCCTCTATGGAGAGAGTTGAGCAATTCCAAAGCATGAATATGGACCGTTGTACTCTATTTAGTGCTCATAAAAGTCTAACTTGCTAGTTGAGCCTTCGTGCCACGTTTCGTAAGGTAAAGACGCGAATAGACCAAGTTATGTCTCCAATTGCATAAAAACGTGAAAAGCTCCTCTATGCAGAGAGTTGAACACTTCCAAAGCATCAATATGGACCGTTGCACTCTATTGAGTGCTCTTAAAAGTCTAACTTGCTAGTTG
This sequence comes from Tripterygium wilfordii, assembly GCF_013401445.1. Taxonomy (NCBI): domain Eukaryota; kingdom Viridiplantae; phylum Streptophyta; class Magnoliopsida; order Celastrales; family Celastraceae; genus Tripterygium; species Tripterygium wilfordii. Next base: position 10,737,380 of record NC_052235.1, on the reverse strand, counting down.
AGCCTTCGTGCCATGTTTCGTAAGGTAAAGATGCGAATAGACCAAGTTACGTCTCAACTTGCACAAAAACGTGAAAAGCTCCTCCATGGAGAGAGTTGAGCAATTCCAAAGCACCAATGTGGACCGTTGTACTCTATTTAGTGCTCTTAAAAGTCTAACTTGCTAGTTGAGCCTTCGTGCCACGTTTCGTAAGGTAAAGACGCGAATAGACCAAGTTATGTCTTGAATTGCATAAAAACGTGAAAAGCTCCTCTATGGAGAGAGTTGAGCAATTCCAAAGCATGAATATGGACCGTTGTACTCTATTTAGTGCTAATAAAAGTCTAACTTGCTAGTTGAGCCTTCGTGCCACGTTTCGTAAGGTAAAGACGCGAATAGACCAAGTTATGTCTACAATTGCATAAAAACGTGAAAAGCTCCTCTATGCAGAGAATTGAGCACTTCCAAAGCATCAATATGGACCGTTGCACTCTATTTAGTCCTCTTAAAAGTCTAACTTGCTAGTTGAGCCTTCTTGCCACGTTTCGTAACGTAAAGAGGCGAATAGAGCAAGTTATGTCTCAAATTGCACAAAAACGTGAAAAGCTCTTCTATGCAGAGAGTTGAGCACTTCCAAAGCATCAATGTGGACCGTTGTACTCTATTTAGTGCTCTTAAAAGTCTAACTTGCTAGTTGAGCCTTCGTGCCACGTTTCGTAACGTAAAGACGCGAATAGACCAAGTTACGTCTCAACTTGCACCAAAACGTGAAAAGCTCCTCTATGGAGAGAGTTGAGCACTTCCAAAGCATCAATGTGGACCGTTGTACTCTATTGAGTGCTCTTAAAAGTCTAACTTGCTAGTTGAGCCTTCGTGCCACGTTTCGTAACGTAAAGACGCGAATAGACCAAGTTATGTCTCAAATTGCACAAAAACGTGAAAAGCTCCACTATGGAGAGTGTTGAGCAATTCCAAAGCATGAATGTGGACCGTTGTACTCTATTTAGTGCTCTTAAAAGTCTAACTTGCTAGTTGAGCTTCCGTGCCACGTTTCGTAAGGAAAAGATGCGAATAGACCAAGTTATGTCTTGAATTGCACAAAAACGTGAAAAGCTCCTCTATGGAGAGATTTGAGCAATTCCAAAGCATGAATGTGGACCGTTGTACTCTATTTAGTGCTCATAAAAGTCTAACTTGCTAGTTGAGCCTTCGTGCCACGTTTCGTAAGGTAAAGACGCGAATAGACCAAGTTATGTCTCCAATTGCATAAAAACGTGAAAAAGCTCCTCTATGGAGAGAGTTGAGCACTTACGAAGCATCAATGTGGACCGTTGTACTCTATTTAGTGCTCTTAAAAGTCTAACTTGCTAGTTGAGCCTTCTTGCCACGTTTCGTAACGTAAAGCGGCGAATAGAGCAAGTTATGTCTCAAATTGCACAAAAACGTGAAAAGCTCCTCTATGCAGAGAGTTGAGCACTTCCAAAGCATCAATGTGGACCGTTGCACTCTATTTAGTCCTCTTAAAAGTCTAACTTGCTAGTTGAGCCTTCATGCCACGTTTCGTAACGTAAAGACGTGAATAGACCGAGTTATGTCTCAAATTGCACAAAAACGTGAAAAGCTCCTCTATGGAGAGAGTTGAGCACTTCCAAAGCATCAATGTGGACAGTTGTACTCTAGTTAGTACTCTTAAAAGTCTAACTTGCTAGTTGAGCCTTCGTGCCACGTTTCGTAAGGTAAAGATACGAATAGACCCAGTTATGTTTGAAATTGCACAAAAACGTGAAATGCTCCCCTACGGAGAGAGTTGAGCAATTCCAAAGCATGAATGTGGACCGTTGTACTCTATTGAGTGCTATTAAAAGTCTAACTTGCTAGTTGAGCCTTCGTGCCACGTTTCGTAAGGTAAAGACGCGAATAGACCAAGTTACGTCTCAACTTGCACCAAAACGTGAAAAGCTCCTCCATGGAGAGAGTTGAGCACTCCCAAAGCATCAATGTGGACCGTTGTACTCTATTGAGTGCTCTTAAAAGTCTAACTTGCTAGTTGAGCCTTCGTGCCATGTTTCGTAAGGTAAAGATGCGAATAGACCAAGTTACGTCTCAACTTGCACAAAAACGTGAAAAGCTCCTCTATGGAGAGAGTTGAGCAATTCCAAAGCACCAATGTGGACCGTTGTACTCTATTTAGTGCTCTTAAAAGTCTAACTTGCTAGTTGAGCCTTCGTGCCACGTTTCGTAAGGTAAAGACGCGAATAGACCAAGTTATGTCTTGAATTGCATAAAAACGTGAAAAGCTCCTCTATGGAGAGAGTTGAGCAATTCCAAAGCATGAATATGGACCGTTGTACTCTATTTAGTGCTAATAAAAGTCTAACTTGCTAGTTGAGCCTTCGTGCCACGTTTCGTAAGGTAAAGACGCGAATAGACCAAGTTATGTCTACAATTGCATAAAAACGTGAAAAGCTCCTCTATGCAGAGAGTTGAGCACTTCCAAAGCATCAATATGGACCGTTGCACTCTATTTAGTCCTCTTAAAAGTCTAACTTGCTAGTTGAGCCTTCTTGCCACGTTTCGTAACGTAAAGAGGCGAATAGAGCAAGTTATGTCTCAATTTGCACAAAAACGTGAAAAGCTCTTCTATGCAGAGAGTTGAGCACTTCCAAAGCATCAATGTGGACCGTTATACTCTATTTAGTGCTCTTAAAAGTCTAACTTGCTAGTTGAGCCTTCGTGCCACGTTTCGTAACGTAAAGACGCGAATAGACCAAGTTACGTCTCAACTTGCACCAAAACGTGAAAAGCTCCTCTATGGAGAGAGTTGAGCACTTCCAAAGCATCAATGTGGACCGTTGTACTCTATTGAGTGCTCTTAAAAGTCTAACTTGCTAGTTGAGCCTTCGTGCCACGTTTCGTAACGTAAAGACGCGAATAGACCAAATTATGTCTCAAATTGCACAAAAACGTGAAAAGCTCCACTATGGAGAGTGTTGAGCAATTCCAAAGCATGAATGTGGACCGTTGTACTCTATTTAGTGCTCTTAAAAGTCTAACTTGCTAGTTGAGCTTCCGTGCCACGTTTCGTAAGGAAAAGATGCGAATAGACCATGTTATGTCTTGAATTGCACAAAAACGTGAAAAGCTCCTCTATGGAGAGATTTGAGCAATTCCAAAGCATGAATGTGGACCGTTGTACTCTATTTAGTGCTCATAAAAGTCTAACTTGCTAGTTGAGCCTTCGTGCCACGTTTTGTAAGGTAAAGACGCGAATAGACCAAGTTATGTCTCCAATTGCATAAAAACGTGAAAAAGCTCCTCTATGGAGAGAGTTGAGCACTTACGAAGCATCAATGTGGACCGTTGTACTCTATTTAGTGCTCTTAAAAGTCTAACTTGCTAGTTGAGCCTTCTTGCCACGTTTCGTAACGTAAAGCGGCGAATAGAGCAAGTTATGTCTCAAATTGCACAAAAACGTGAAAAGCTCCCCTATGCTGAGAGTTGAGCACTTCCAAAGCATCAATGTGGACCGTTGCACTCTATTTAGTCCTCTTAAAAGTCTAACTTGCTAGTTGAGCCTTCATGCCACGTTTCGTAACGTAAAGACGCGAATAGACCGAGTTATGTCTCAAATTGCACAAAAACGTGAAAAGCTCCTCTATGGAGAGAGTTGAGCACTTCCAAAGCATAAATGTGGACAGTTGTACTCTAGTTAGTACTCTTAAAAGTCTAACTTGCTAGTTGAGCCTTCGTGCCACGTTTCGTAAGGTAAAGATACGAATAGACCCAATTATGTTTGAAATTACACAAAAACGTTAAATGCTCCTCTATGGAGAGAGTTGAGCAATTCCAAAGCATGAATGTGGACCGTTGTACTCTATTTAGTGCTCTTAAAAGTCTAACTTGCTAGTTGAGCCTTCGTGGCACGTTTCGTAAGGTAAAGACGCGAATAGACCAAGTTATGTCTCGAATTGCACAAAAACGTGAAAAGCTCCTCTATGGAGAGAGTTGAGCACTTCCGAAGCATCAATGTGGACCTTTGTACTCTATTCAGTGCTCTTAAAAGTCTAACTTGCTAGTTGAGCCTTCGGGCCACGTTTCGCAAGGTAAAGACGCGAATAGACCATGTTATGTCTCAAATTGCATAAAAACGTGGAAAGCTCCTCTATGGAGAGAGTTGAGCACTTCCGAAGCATCAATGTGGACCGTTGTAATCTATTTAGTGCTCTTAAAAGTCTAACTTGCTAGTTGAGCCTTCGTGCCACGTTTCGTAAGGTAAAGACGCGAATAGACCATGTTATGTCTCAAATTGCATAAAAACGTGGAAAGCTCCTCGATGGAGAGACTTGAGCACTTCCGAAGCATCAATGTGGACCGTTGTAATCTATTTAGTGCTCCTAAAAATCTAACTCGCTAGTTGAGCCTTCGTGCCACGTTTCATAAGGTAAAGACGCGAGTAGACCAAGTTACGTCTCAACTTGCACCAAAACGTGAAAAGCTCCTCCATGGAGAGAGTTGAGCACTTCCAAAGCATCAATGTGGACCGTTGTACTCTATTGAGTGCTCTTAAAAGTCTAACTTGCTAGTTGAGCCTTCGTGCCACGTTTCGTAAGGTAAAGATGAGACCAAGTTACGTCTCAACTTGCACAAAAACGTGAAAAGCTCCTCTATGGAGAGAGTTGAGCAATTCCAAAGCACCAATGTGGACCGTTGTACTCTATTTAGTGCTCTTAAAAGTCTAACTTGCTAGTTGAGCCTTCGTGCCACGTTTCGTAAGGTAAAGATGCGAATAGACCCAGTTATGTTTGAAATTGCACAAAAACGTGAAATGCTCCCATACGGAGAGAGTTGAGCAATTCCAAAGCATGAATGTGGACCGTTGTACTCTATTTAGTGCTCTTAAAAGTCTAACTTGCTAGTTGAGCCTTCGTGGCACGTTTCGTAAGGTAAAGACGCGAATAGAGCAAGTTATGTCTCGAATTGCACAAAAACGTGAAAAGCACCTCTATGGAGAGAGTTAAGCACTTCCGAAGCATCAATGTGGACCATTGTACTCTATTCAGTGCTCTTAAAAGTCTAACTTGCTAGTTGAGCCTTCGTGCCTCGTTTCGTAAGGTAAAGATGCGAATAGACCAAGTTACGTCTCAACTTGCACAAAAACGTGAAAAGCTCCTCTATGGAGAGAGTTGAGCAATTCCAAAGCACCAATGTGGACCTTTGTACTCTATTTAGTGCTCTTAAAAGTCTAACTTGCTAGTTGAGCCTTCGTGCCACGTTTCGTAAGGTAAAGATGCGAATAGACGCAGTTATGTTTGAAATTGCACAAAAACGTGAAATGCTCCCCTACGGAGAGAGTTGAGCAATTCCAAAGCATGAATGTGGACCGTTGTACTCTATTGAGTGCTCTTAAAAGTCTAACTTGCTAGTTGAGCCTTCGTGCCACGTTTCGTAAGGTAAAGACGCGAATAGACCAAGTTACGTATCAACTTGCACCAAAACGTGAAAAGCTCCTCCATGGAGAGAGTTGAGCACTTCCAAAGCATCAATGTGGACCGTTGTACTCTATTGAGTGCTCTTAAAAGTCTAACTTGCTAGTTGAGCCTTCGTGCCACGTTTCGTAAGGTAAAGATGCGAATAGACCAAGTTACGTCTCAACTTGCACAAAAACGTGAAAAGCTCCTCTATGGAGAGAGTTGAGCAATTCCAAAGCACCAATGTGGACCGTTGTACTCTATTTAGTGCTCTTAAAAGTCTAACTTGCTAGTTGAGCCTTCGTGCCACGTTTCGTAAAGTAAAGATGCGAATAGACCCAGTTATGTTTGAAATTGCACAAAAACGTGAAATGCTCCCCTACGGAGAGAGTTGAGCAATTCCAAAGCATGAATATGGACCGTTGTACTCTATTTAGTGCTCTTAAAAGTCTAACTTGCTAGTTGAGCCTTCGTGCCACGTTTCGTAAGGTAAAGACGCGAATAGACCAAGTTGTCTTGAATTGCATAAAAACGTGAAAAGCTCCTCTATGGAGAGAGTTGAGCAATTCCAAAGCATGAATATGGACCGTTGTACTCTATTTAGTGCTCATAAAAGTCTAACTTGCTAGTTGAGCCTTCGAGCCACGTTTCGTAAGGTAAAGACGCGAATAGACCAAGTTATGTCTCCAATTGCATAAAAACGTGAAAAGCTCCTCTATGCAGAGAGTTGAGCACTTCCAAAGCATCAATATGGACCGTTGCACTCTACTTAGTCCTCTTAAAAGTCTAACATGCTAGTTGAGCCTTCTTGCCACGTTTCGTAACGTAAAGAGGCGAATAGAGAAAGTTATGTCTCAAATTGCACAAAAACGTGAAAAGCTCCTCTATGCAGAGAGTTGAGCACTTCCAAAGCATCAATGTGGACCGTTGTACTCTATTTAGTGCTCTTAAAAGTCTAACTTGCTAGTTGAGCCTTCGTGTCACGTTTCGTAACGTAAAGACGCGAATAGACCAAGTTGTGTCTCAACTTGCACGAAAACGTGAAAAGCTCCTCTATGGAGAGAGTTGAGCACTTCCAAAGCATCAATGTGGACCGTTGTACTCTATTGAGTGCTCTTAAAAGTCTAACTTACTAGTTGAGCCTTCGTGCCATGTTTCGTAACGTAAAGACGCGAATAGACCAAGTTATGTCTCAAATTGCACAAAAACGTGAAAAGCTCCACTATGGAGAGTGTTGAGCAATTCCAAAGCATGAATGTGGACCGTTGTACTCTATTTAGTGCTCTTAAAAGTCTAACTTGCTTGTTGAGCTTCCGTGCCACGTTTCGTAAGGAAAAGACGCGAATAGACCAAGTTATGTCTCCAATTGCATAAAAACGTGAAAAAGCTCCTCTATGGAGAGAGTTGAGCACTTACGAAGCATCAATGTGGACCGTTGTACTCTATTTAGTGCTCATAAAAGTCTAACTTGCTAGTTGAGCCTTCGTGCCAGGTTTCGTAAGGTAAACACGCGAATAGACCAAGTTATGTCTCCAATTACATAAAAACGTGAAAAAGCTCCTCTATGGAGAGAGTTGAGCACTTACGAAGCATCAATGTGGACCGTTGTAGTCTATTTAGTGCTCTTAAAAGTCTAACTTGCTAGTTGAGCCTTCGTGGCACGTTTCGTAAGGTAAAGACGCGAATAGACCAAGTTATGTCTCGAATTGCACAAAAACGTGAAAAGCTCCTCTATGGAGAGAGTTGAGCACTTCCGAAGCATCAATGTGGACCTTTGTACTCTATTCAGTGCTCTTAAAAGTCTAACTTGCTAGTTCAGCCTTCGTGGCACGTTTCGTAAGGTAAAGACGCGAATAGACCAAGTTATGTCTCGAATTGCACAAAAACGTGAAAAGCTCCTCTATGGAGAGAGTTGAGCACTTCTGAAGCATCAATGTGGACCTTTGTACTCTATTCAGTGCTCTTAAAAGTCTAACTTGCTAGTTGAGCCTTCGTGCCACGTTTCGTAAGGTAAAGACGCGAATAGACCATGTTATGTCTCAAATTGCATAAAAACGTGGAAAGCTCCTCTATGGAGAGAGTTGAGCACTTCCGAAGCATCAATGTGGACCGTTGTAACCTATTTAGTGCTCTTAAAAGTCTAACTTGCCAGTTGAGCCTTCGTGCCACGTTTCGTAAGGTAAAGACGCGAATAGACCAAGTTGTCTTGAATTGCATAAAAACGTGAAAAGCTCCTCTATGGAGAGAGTTGAGCAATTCCAAAGCACCAATGTGGACCGTTGTACTCTATTTAGTGCTCTTACAAGTCTAAGTTGCTAGTTGAGCCTTCGTGCCACGTTTCGTAAGGTAAAGATGCGAATAGACCCAGTTATGTTTGAAATTGCACAAAAACGTGAAATGCTCCCCTACGGAGAGAGTTGAACAATTCCAAAGCATGAATGTGGACCGTTGTACTCTATTTAGTGCTCTTAAAAGTCTAACTTGCTAGTTGAGCCTTCGTACCACGTTTCGTAAGGTAAAGACGCGAATAGACGAAGTTATGTCTTGAATTGCATAAAAACGTGAAAGGCTCCTCTAAGGAGAGAGTTGAGCAATTCCAAAGCATGAATGTGGACCGTTGTACTCTATTTAGTGCTCTTAAAAGTCTAACTTGCTAGTTGAGCCTTCGTGGGACGTTTCGTAAGGTAAAGACACGAATAGACCAAGTTATGTCTCGAATTGCACAAAAACGTGAAAAGCTTCTATATGGAGAGAGTTGAGCACTTCCGAAGCATCAATGTGGACCTTTGTACTCTATTCAGTGCTCTTAAAAGTCTAACTTGCTAGTTGAGCCTTCGTGCCACGTTTCGTAAGGTAAAGACGCGAATAGACCATGTTATGTCTCAAATTGCATAAAAACGTGGAAAGCTCCTCTATCGAGAGAGTTGAGCACTTCCGAAGCCTCAATGTGGACCGTTGTAATCTATTTAGTGCTCTTAAAAGTCTAACTTGCTAGTTGAGCCTTCGTGCCACGTTTCGCAAGGTAAAGACGCGAATAGACCATGTTATGTCTCAAATTGCATAAAAACGTGGAAAGCTCCTCTATGGAGAGAGTTGAGCACTTCCGAAGCATCAATGTGGACCGTTGTAATCTATTTAGTGCTCTTAAAAGTCTAACTTGCTAGTTGAGCCTTCGTGCCACGTTTCGTAAGGTAAAGACGCGAATAGACCATGTTATCTCTCAAATTGCATAAAAACGTGGAAAGCTCCTCTATGGAGAGAGTTGAGCACTTCCGAAGCATCAATGTGGACCGTTGTAATCTATTTAGTGCTCTTAAAAATCTAACTCGCTAGTTGAGCCTTCGTGCCACGTTTCATAAGGTAAAGACGCCAATAGACCAAGTTACGTCTCAACTTGCACCAAAACGTGAAAAGCTCCTCCATGGAGAGAGTTGAGCACTTCCAAAGCATCAATGTGGACCGTTGTACTCTATTGAGTGCTCTTAAAAGTCTAACTTGCTAGTTGAGCCTTCGTGCCACGTTTCGTAAGGTAATGATGAGACCAAGTTACGTCTCAACTTGCACAAAAACGTGAAAAGCTCCTCTATGGAGAGAGTTGAGCAATTCCAAAGCACCAATGTGGACCGTTGTACTCTATTTAGTGCTCTTAAAAGTCTAACTTGCTAGTTGAGCCTTCGTGCCACGTTTCGTAAGGTAAAGATGCGAATAGACCCAGTTATGTTTGAAATTGCACAAAAACGTGAAATGCTCCCCTACGGAGAGAGTTGAGCAATTCCAAAGCATGAATGTGGACCGTTGTACTCTATTTAGTGCTCTTAAAAGTCTAACTTGCTAGTTGAGCCTTCGTGGCACGTTTCGTAAGGTAAAGACGCGAATAGAGCAAGTTATGTCTCAAATTGCACAAAAACGTGAAAAGCACCTCTATGGAGAGAGTTAAGCACTTCCGAAGCATCAATGTGGACCATTGTACTCTATTCAGTGCTCTTAAAAGTCTAACTTGCTAGTTGAGCCTTCGTGCCTCGTTTCGTAAGGTAAAGATGCGAATAGACCAAGTTACGTCTCAACTTGCACAAAAACGTGAAAAGCTCCTCTATGGAGAGAGTTGAGCAATTCCAAAGCACCAATGTGGACCTTTGTACTCTATTTAGTGCTCTTAAAATTCTAACTTGCTAGTTGAGCCTTCGTGCCACGTTTCGTAAGGTAAAGATGCGAATAGACGCAGTTATGTTTCAAATTGCACAAAAACATGAAATGCTCCCCTACGGAGAGAGTTGAGCAATTCCAAAGCATGAATGTGGACCGTTGTACTCTATTGAGTGCTCTTAAAAGTCTAACTTGCTAGTTGATCCTTCGTGCCATGTTTCGTAAGGTAAAGACGCGAATAGACCAAGTTACGTATCAACTTGCACCAAAACGTGAAAAGCTCCTCCATGGAGAGAGTTGAGCACTTCCAAAGCATCAATGTGGACCGTTGTACTCTATTGAGTGCTCTTAAAAGTCTAACTTGCTAGTTGAGCCTTCGTGCCACGTTTCGTAAGGTAAAGATGCGAATAGACCAAGTTACGTCTCAACTTGCACAAAAACGTGAAAAGCTCCTCTATGGAGAGAGTTGAGCAATTCCAAAGCACCAATGTGGACCGTTGTACTCTATTTAGTGCTCTTAAAAGGCTAACTTGCTAGTTGAGCCTTCGTGCCACGTTTCGTAAGGTAAAGATGCGAATAGACCCAGTTATGTTTGAAATTGCACAAAAACGTGAAATGCTCCCCTACGGAGAGAGTTGAGCAATTCCAAAGCATGAATATGGACCGTTGTACTCTATTTAGTGCTCTTAAAAGTCTAACTTGCCAGTTGAGCCTTCGTGCCACGTTTCGTAAGGTAAAGACGCGAATAGACCAAGTTGTCTTGAATTGCATAAAAACGTGAAAAGCTCCTCTATGGAGAGAGTTGAGCAATTCCAAAGCATGAATATGGACCGTTGTGCTCTATTTAGTGCTCATAAAAGTCTAACTTGCTAGTTGAGCCTTCTTGCCACGTTTCGTAACGTAAAGAGGCGAATAGAGAAAGTTATGTCTCAAATTGCACAAAAACGTGAAAAGCTCCTCTATGCAGAGAGTTGAGCACTTCCTAAGCATCAATGTGGACCGTTGTACTCTATTTAGTGCTCTTAAAAGTCTAACTTGCTAGTTGAGCCTTCGTGCCACGTTTCGTAACGTAAAGACGCGAATAGACCAAGTTACGTCACAACTTGCACGAAAACGTGAAAAGCTCCTCTATGGAGAGAGTTGAGCACTTCCAAAGCATCAATGTGGACCGTTGTACTCTATTGAGTGCTCTTAAAAGTCTAACTTGCTAGTTGAGCCTTCGTGCCACGTCTCGTAACGTAAAGACGCGAATAGACCAAGTTATGTCTCAAATTGCACAAAAACGTGAAAAGCTCCACTATGGAGAGTGTTGAGCAATTCCAAAGCATGAATGTGGACCGTTGTACTCTATTTAGTGCTCTTAAAAGTCTAACTTGCTAGTTGAGCTTCCGTGCCACGTTTCGTAAGGAAAAGACGCGAATAGACCAAGTTATGTCTCCAATTGCATAAAAACGTGAAAAAGCTCCTCTATGGAGAGAGTTGAGCACTTACGAAGCATCAATGTGGACCGTTGTACTCTATTTAGTGCTCATAAAAGTCTAACTTGCTAGTTGAGCCTTCGTGCCACGTTTCGTAAGGTAAACACTCGAATAGACCAAGTTATGTCTCCAATTACATAAAAACGTGAAAAAGCTCCTCTATGGAGAGAGTTGAGCACTTACGAAGCATCAATGTGGACCGTTGTACTCTATTTAGTGCTCTTAAAAGTCTAACTTGCTAGTTGAGCCTTCGTGGCACGTTTCGTAAGGTAAAGACGCGAATAGACCAAGTTATGTCTCGAATTGCACAAAAACGTGAAAAGCTCCTCTATGGAGAGGGTTGAGCACTTCCGAAGCATCAATGTGGACCTTTGTACTCTATTCAGTGCTCTTAAAAGTCTAACTTGCTAGTTGAGCCTTCGTGCCACGTTTCGTAAGGTAAAGACGCGAATAGACCATGTTATGTCTCAAATTGCATAAAAACGTGGAAAGCTCCTCTATGGAGAGAGTTGAGTACTTCCGAAGCATCAATGTGGACCGTTGTAATCTATTTAGTGCTCTTAAAAGTCTAACTTGCTAGTTGAGCCTTCGTGCCACGTTTCGTAAGGTAAAGACGCGAATAGACCATGATATGTCTCAAATTGCATAAAAACGTGGAAAGCTCCTCTATGGAGAGAGTTGAGCACTTCCGAAGCATCAATGTGGACCATTGTACTCTATTCAGTGCTCTTAAAAGTCTAACTTGCTAGTTGAGCCTTCGTGCCTCATTTCGTAAGGTAAAGATGCGAATAGACCAAGTTACGTCTCAACTTGCATAAAAACGTGAAAAGCTCCTCTATGGAGAGAGTTGAGCAATTCCAAAGCACCAATGTGGACCTTTGTACTCTATTTAGTGCTCTTAAATGTCTAACTTGCTAGTTGAGCCTTCGTGCCACGTTTCGTAAGGTAAAGATGCGAATAGACGCAGCTATGTTTGAAATTGCACAAAAACGTGAAATGCTCCCCTACGGAGAGAGTTGAGCAATTCCAAAGCATGAATGTGGACCGTTGTACTCTATTGAGTGCTCTTAAAAGTCTAACTTGCTAGTTGAGCCTTCGTGCCACGTTTCGTAGGGTAAAGACACGAATAGACCAAGTTACGTCTCAACTTGCACCAAAACGTGAAAAGCTCCTCCATGGAGAGAGTTGAGCACTTCCAAAGCATCAATGTGGACCGTTGTACTCTATTTGGTGCTCTTAAAAGTCTAACTTGCTAGTTGAGCCTTCGTGCCACGTTTCGTAAGGTAAAGATGCGAATAGACCAAGTTACGTCTCAACTAGCACAAAAACGTGAAAAGCTCCTCTATGGACAGAGTTGAGCAATTCCAAAGCACCAATGTGGACCGTAGTACTCTATTTAGTGCTCTTACAAGTCTAAGTTGCTAGTTGAGCCTTCGTGCCACGTTTCGTAAGGTAAAGATGCGAATAGACCCAGTTATGTTTGAAATTGCACAAAAACGTGAAATGCTCCCCTACGGAGAGAGTTGAACAATTCCAAAGCATGAATGTGGACCGTTGTACTCTATTTAGTGCTCTTAAAAGTCTAACTTGCTAGTTGAGCCTTCGTGCCACGTTTCGTAAGGTAAAGACGCGAATAGACGAAGTTATGTCTTGAATTGCATAAAAACGTGAAAGGCTCCTCTATGGAGAGAGTTGAGCAATTCCAAAGCATGAATGTGGACCGTTGTACTCTATTTAGTGCTCTTAAAAGTCTAACTTGCTAGTTGAGCCTTCGTGGCACGTTTCGTAAGGTAAAGACACGAATAGACCAAGTTATGTCTCGAATTGCACAAAAACGTGAAAAGCTCCTATATGGAGAGAGTTGAGCACTTCCGAAGCATCAATGTGGACCTTTGTACTCTATTCAGTGCTCTTAAAAGTCTAACTTGCTAGTTGAGCCTTCGTGCCACGTTTCGTAAGGTAAAGACGCGAATAGACCATGTTATGTCTCAAATTGCATAAAAACGTGGAAAGCTCCTCTATGGAGAGAGTTGAGCACTTCCGAAGCCTCAATGTGGACCGTTGTAATCTATTCAGTGCTCTTAAAAGTCTAACTTGCTAGTTGAGCCTTCGTGCCACGTTTCGTAAGGTAAAGACGCGAATAGACCATGTTATGTCTCAAATTGCATAAAAACGTGGAAAGCTCCTCTATGGAGAGAGTTGAGCACTTCCGAAGCATCAATGTGGACCGTTGTAATATATTTAGTGCTCTTAAAAGTCTAACTCGCTAGTTGAGCCTTCGTGCCACGTTTCATAAGGTAAAGACGCGAATAGACCAAGTTACGTCTCAACTTGCACCAAAACGTGAAAAGCTCCTCCATGGAGAGAGTTGAGCACTTCCAAAGCATCAATGTGGACCGTTGTACTCTATTGAGTGCTCTTAAAAGTCTAACTTGCTAGTTGAGCCTTCGTGCCACGTTTCGTAAGGTAAAGATGCGAATAGACCAAGTTACGTCTCAACTTGCACAAAAACGTGAAAAGCTCCTCTATGGAGAGAGTTGAGCAATTCCAAAGCACCAATGTGGACCGTTGTACTCTATTTAGTGCTCTTAAAAGTCTAACTTGCTAGTTGAGCCTTCGTGCCACGTTTCGTAAGGTAAAGATGCGAATAGACCAAGTTACGTCTCAACTTGCACAAAAACGTGAAAAGCTCCTCTATGGAGAGAGTTGAGCAATTCCAAAGCACCAATGTGGACCGTTGTACTCTATTTAGTACTCTTAAAAGTCTAACTTGCTAGTTGAGCCTTCGTGGCACGTTTCGTAAGGTAAAGACGCGAATAGAGCAAGTTATGTCTCGAATTGCACAAAAACGTGAAAAGCTCCTCTATGGAGAGAGTTGAGCACTTCCGAAGCATCAATGTGGACCATTGTACTATATTCAGTGCTCTTAAAAGTCTAACTTGCTAGTTGAGCCTTCGTGCCTCGTTTCGTAAGGTAAAGATGCAAATAGACCAAGTTACGTCTCAACTTGCACAAACACGTGAAAAGCTCCTCTATGGAGAGAGTTGAGCAATTCCAAAGCACCAATGTGGACCTTTGTACTCTATTTAGTGCTCTTAAAAGTCTAACTTACTAGTTGAGCCTTCGTGCCACGTTTCGTAAGGTAAAGATACGAATAGACCAAGTTACGTCTCAACTTGCACCAAAACGTGAAAAGCTCCTCCATGGAGAGAGTTGAGCACTTCCAAAGCATCAATGTGGACCGTTATACTCTATTTAGTGCTCTTAAAAGTCTAACTTGCTAGTTGAGCCTTTGTGCCACGTTTCGTAAGGTAAAGATGCGAATAGACCAAGTTATGTCTCAACTTGCACAAAAATGTGAAAAGCTCCTCTATGGAGAGAGTTGAGCAATTCCAAAGCACCAATGTGGACCATTGTACTATATTCAGTGCTCTTAAAAGTCTAACTTGCTAGTTGAGCCTTCGTCCCTCGTTTCGTAAGGTAAAGATGCGAATAGACCAAGTTACGTCTCAACTTGCACCAAAACGTGAAAAGCTCCTCCATGGAGAGAGTTGAGCACTTCCAAAGCATCAATGTGGACCGTTGTACTCTATTTAGTGCTCTTAAAAGTCTAACTTGCTAGTTGTGCCTTTGTGCCACGTTTCATAAGGTAAAGATGCGAATAGACCAAGTTACGTCTCAACTTGCACAAAAACGTGAAAAGCTCCTCTATGGAGAGAGTTGAGCAATTCCAAAGCACCAATGTGGACCGTTGTACTCTATTTAGTGCTCTTACAAGTCTAACTTGCTAGTTGAGCCTTCGTGCCACGTTTCGTAAGGTAAAGATGCGAATAGACCCAGTTATGTTTGAAATTGCACAAAAACGTGAAATGCTCCCTTACGGAGAGAGTTGAACAATTCCAAAGCATGAATGTGGACCGTTGTACTCTATTTAGTGCTCTTAAAAGTCTAACTTGCTAGTTGAGCCTTCGTGCCACGTTTCGTAAGGTAAAGACGCGAATAGACCAAGTTATGTCTTGAATTGCATAAAAACGTGAAAGGCTCCTCTATGGAGAGAGTTGAGCAATTCCAAAGCATGAATATGGACCGTTGTACTCTATTTAGTGCTCATAAAAGTCTAACTTGCTAGTTGAGCCTTCGTGCCACGTTTCGTAAGGTAAAGACGCGAATAGACCAAGTTATGTCTCCAATTGCATAAAAACGTGAAAAGCTCCTCCATGCAGAGAGTTGAGCACTTCCAAAGCATCAATATGGACCATTGCACTCTATTTAGTCCTCTTAAAAGTCTAACTTGCTAGTTGAGCCTTCTTGCCACGTTTCGTAACGTAAAGAGGCGAATAGAGCAAGTTATGTCTCAAATTGCACAAAAACGTGCAAAGCTCCTCTCTGCAGAGAGTTGAGCACTTCCAAAGCATCAATGTGGACCGTTGTACTCTATTTAGTGCTCTTAAAAGTCTAACTTGCTAGTTGAGCCTTCGTGCCACGTTTCGTAACGTAAAGACGCGAATAGACCAAGTTACGTCTCAACTTGCACCAAAACGTGAAAAGCTCCTCCATGGAGAGAGTTGAGCACTTCCAAAGCATCAATGTGGACCGTTGTACTCTATTGAGTGCTCTTAAAAGTCTAACTTGCTAGTTGAGCCTTCGTGCCACGTTTCGTAACGTAAAGACGCGAATAGACCAAGTTATGTCTCAAATTGCACAAAAATGTGAAAAGCTCCACTATGGAGAGTGTTGAGCAATTCCAAAGCATGAATGTGGACCGTTGTACTCTATTTAGTGCTCTTAAAAGTCTAACTTGCTAGTTGAGCTTCCGTGCCACGTTTCGTAAGGAAAAGATGCGAATAGACCAAGTTATGTCTTGAATTGCACAAAAACGTGAAAAGCTCCTCTATGGAGAGAGTTGAGCAATTCCAAAGCATGAATGTGGACCGTTGTACTCTATTTAGTGCTCATAAAAGTCTAACTTGCTAGTTGAGCCTTCGTGCCACGTTTCGTAAGGTAAAGACGCGAATAGACCAAGTTATGTCTCCAATTGCATAAAAACGTGAAAAAGCTCCTCTATGGAGAGAGTTGAGCACTTACGAAGCATCAATGTGGACCGTTGTACTCTATTTAGTGCTCTTAAAAGTCTAACTTGCTAGTTGAGCCTTCGTGCCACGTTTCGTAAGGTAAAGACGCGAATAGACCAAGTTATGTCTTGAATTGCATAAAAACGTGAAAGGCTCCTCTATGGAGAGAGTTGAGCAATTCCAAAGCATGAATATGGACCGTTGTACTCTATTTAGTGCTCATAAAAGTCTAACTTGCTAGTTGAGCCTTCGTGCCATGTTTCGTAAGGTAAAGACGCGAATAGACCAAGTTATGTCTCCAATTGCATAAAAACGTGAAAAGCTCCTCTATGTAGAGAGTTGAGCACTTCCAAAGCATCAATATGGACCGTTGCACTCTATTTAGTCCTCTTAAAAGTCTAACTTGCTAGTTGAGCCTTCTTGCCACGTTTCGTAACGTAAAGAGGCGAATAGAGCAAGTTATGTCTCAAATTGCACAAAAACGTGAAAAGCTCCTCTATGCAGAGAGTTGAGCACTTCCAAAGCATCAATGTGGACCTTTGTACTCTATTTAGTGCTCTTAAAAGTCTAACTTACTAGTTGAGCCTTCGTGCCACGTTTCGTAAGGTAAAGATACGAATAGACCAAGTTACGTCTCAACTTGCACCAAAACGTGAAAAGCTCCTCTATGCAGAGAGTTGAGCACTTCCAAAGCATCAATGTGGACCGTTGTACTCTAGTTAGTACTCTTAAAAGTCTAACTTGCTAGTTGAGCCTTCGTGCCACGTTTCGTAAGGTAAAGACGCGAATAGACCATGTTATGTCTCAAATTGCATAAAAACGTGGAAAGCTCCTCTATGGAGAGAGTTGAGCACTTCCGAAGCATCAATGTGGACCGTTGTAATCTATTTAGTTCTCTTAAAAGTCTAACTCGCTATTGAGCCTTCGTGCCACGTTTCATAAGGTAAAGACGCGAATAGACCAAGTTACGTCTCAACTTGCACAAAAACGTGAAAAGCTCCTCTATGGAGAGAGTTGAGCAATTCCAAAGCACCAATGTGGACCGTTGTACTCTATTTAGTGCTCTTAAAAGTCTAACTTGCTAGTTGAGCCTTCGTGCCACGTTTCGTAAGGTAAAGATGCGAATAGACCAAGTTACGTCTCAACTTGCACAAAAACGTGAAAAGCTCCTCTATGGACAGAGTTGAGCAATTCCAAAGCACCAATGTGGACCGTTGTACTCTATTTAGTGCTCTTAAAAGTCTAACTTGCTAGTTGAGCCTTCGTGCCACGTTTCGTAAGGTAAAGATGCGAATAGACCCAGTTATGTTTGAAATTGCACAAAAACGTGAAATGCTCCCCTACGGAGAGAGTTGAGCAATTCCAAAGCATGAATGTGGACCGTTGTACTCTATTTAGTGCTCTTAAAAGTCTAACTCGCTAGTTGAGCCTTCGTGGCACGTTTCGTAAGGTAAAGACACGAATAGAGCAAGTTATGTCTCGAATTGCACAAAAACGTGAAAAGCTCCTCTATGGAGAGAGTTGAGCACTTCCGAAGCATCAATGTGGACCATTGTACTATATTCAGTGCTCTTAAAAGTCTAACTTGCTAGTTGAGCCTTCGTGCCTCGTTTCGTAAGGTAAAGATGCAAATAGACCAAGTTACGTCTCAACTTGCACAAAAACGTGAAAAGCTCCTCTATGGAGAGAGTTGAACAATTCCAAAGCACTAATGTGGACCTTTGTACTCTATTTAGTGCTCTTAAAAGTCTAACTTACTAGTTGAGCCTTCGTGCCACGTTTCGTAAGGTAAAGATACGAATAGACCAAGTTACGTCTCAACTTGCACCAAAACGTGAAAAGCTCCTCCATGGAGAGAGTTGAGCACTTCCAAAGCATCAATGTGGACCGTTGTACTCTATTTAGTGCTCTTACAAGTCAAACTTGCTAGTTGAGCCTTCGTGCCACGTTTCGTAAGGTAAAGATGCGAATAGACCCAGTTATGTTTGAAATTGCATAAAAACGTGAAATGCTCCCCTACGGAGAGAGTTGAGCAATTCCAAAGCATGAATATGGACCGTTGTACTCTATTTAGTGCTCATAAAAGTCTAACTTGCTAGTTGAGCCTTCGTGCCATGTTTCGTAAGGTAAAGACGCGAATAGACCAAGTTATGTCTCCAATTGCATAAAAACGTGAAAAGCTCCTCTATGTAGAGAGTTGAGCACTTCCAAAGCATCAATATGGACCGTTGCACTCTATTTAGTCCTCTTAAAAGTCTAACTTGCTAGTTGAGCCTTCTTGCCACGTTTCGTAACGTAAAGAGGCGAATAGAGCAAGTTATGTCTCAAATTGCACAAAAACGTGAAAAGCTCCTCTATGCAGAGAGTTGAGCACTTCCAAAGCATCAATGTGGACCGTTGTACTCTAGTTAGTACTCTTAAAAGTCTAACTTGCTAGTTGAGCCTTCGTGCCACGTTTCGTAAGGTAAAGACGCGAATAGACCATGTTATGTCTCAAATTGCATAAAAACGTGGAAAGCTCCTCTATGGAGAGAGTTGAGCACTTCCGAAGCATCAATGTGGACCGTTGTAATCTATTTAGTTCTCTTAAAAGTCTAACTCGCTATTGAGCCTTCGTGCCACGTTTCATAAGGTAAAGACGCGAATAGACCAAGTTACGTCTCAACTTGCACAAAAACGTGAAAAGGTCCTCTATGGAGAGAGTTGAGCAATTCCAAAGCACCAATGTGGACCGTTGTACTCTATTTAGTGCTCTTAAAAGTCTAACTTGCTAGTTGAGCCTTCGTGCCACGTTTCGTAAGGTAAAGATGCGAATAGACCAAGTTACGTCTCAACTTGCGCAAAAACGTGAAAAGCTCCTCTATGGAGAGAGTTGAGCAATTCCAAAGCACCAATGTGGACCGTTGTACTCTATTTAGTGCTCTTAAAAGTCTAACTTGCTAGTTGAGCCTTCGTGCCACGTTTCGTAAGGTAAAGATGCGAATAGACCCAGTTATGTTTGAAATTGCACAAAAACGTGAAATGCTCCCCTACGGAGAGAGTTGAGCAATTCCAAAGCATGAATGTGGACCGTTGTACTCTATTTAGTGCTCTTAAAAGTCTAACTCGCTAGTTGAGCCTTCGTGGCACGTTTCGTAAGGTAAAGACGCGAATAGAGCAAGTTATGTCTCGAATTGCACAAAAACGTGAAAAGCTCCTCTATGGAGAGAGTTGAGCACTTCCGAAGCATCAATGTGGACCATTGTACTATATTCAGTGCTCTTAAAAGTCTAACTTGCTAGTTGAGCCTTCGTGCCTCGTTTCGTAAGGTAAAGATGCAAATAGACCAAGTTACGTCTCAACTTGCACAAAAACGTGAAAAGCTCGTCTATGGAGAGAGTTGAACTATTCCAAAGCACCAATGTGGACCTTTGTACTCTATTTAGTGGTCTTAAAAGTCTAACTTACTAGTTGAGCCTTCGTGCCACGTTTCGTAAGGTAAAGATACGAATAGACCAAGTTACGTCTCAACTTGCACCAAAACGTGAAAAGCTCCTCCATGGAGAGAGTTGAGCACTTCCAAAGCATCAATGTGGACCGTTGTACTCTATTTAGTGCTCTTAAAAGTCTAACTTGCTAGTTGAGCCTTTGTGCCACGTTTCGTAAGGTAAAGATGCGAATAGACCAAGTTACGTCTCAACTTGCACCAAAACGTGAAAAGCTCCTCCATGGAGAGAGTTGAGCACTTCCAAAGCATCAATGTGGACCGTTGTACTCTATTTAGTGCTCTTAAAAGTCTAACTTGCTAGTTGTGCCTTTGTGCCACGTTTCGTAAGGTAAAGATGCGAATAGACGCAGTTATGTTTGAAATTGCACAAAAACGTGAAATGCTCCCCTACGGGGAGAGTTGAGCAATTCCAAAGCATGAATGTGGACCGTTGTACTCTATTGAGTGCTCTTAAAAGTCTAACTTGCTAGTTGAGCCTTCGTGCCACGTTTCGTAAGGTAAAGACACGAATAGACCAAGTTACGTCTCAACTTGCACCAAAACGTGAAAAGCTCCACCATGGAGAGAGTTGAGCAATTCCAAAGCATGAATGTGGACCGTTGTACTCTATTTAGTACTCTTAAACGTCTAACTTGCTAGTTGAGCGTTCGTGGCACGTTTCGTAAGGTAAAGACGCGAATAGACCAAGTTTTGTCTCGAATTGCACAAAAACGTGAAAAGCTCCTCTATGGAGAGAGTTGAGCACTTCCGAAGCATCAATGTGGACCTTTGTACTCTATTCAGTGCTCTTAAAAGTCTAACTTACTAGTTGAGCCTTCGTGCCACGTTTCGTAAGGTAAAGATGCGAATAGACGCAGTTATGTTTGAAATTGCACAAAAACGTGAAATGCTCCCCTACGGAGAGAGTTGAGCAATTCCAAAGCATGAATGTGGACCGTTGTACTCTATTGAGTGCTCTTAAAAGTCTAACTTGCTAGTTGAGCCTTCGTGCCACGTTTCGTAAGGTAAAGACACGAATAGACCAAGTTACGTCTCAACTTGCACCAAAACGTGAAAAGCTCCACCATGGAGAGAGTTGAGCAATTCCAAAGCATGAATGTGGACCGTTGTACTCTATTTAGTACTCTTAAACGTCTAACTTGCTAGTTGAGCGTTCGTGGCACGTTTCGTAAGGTAAAGACGCGAATAGACCAAGTTTTGTCTCGAATTGCACAAAAACGTGAAAAGCTCCTCTATGGAGAGAGTTGAGCACTTCCGAAGCATCAATGTGGACCTTTGTACTCTATTCAGTGCTCTTAAAAGTCTAACTTACTAGTTGAGCCTTCGTGCCACGTTTCGTAAGGTAAAGATGCGAATAGACGCAGTTATGTTTGAAATTGCACAAAAACGTGAAATGCTCCCCTACGGAGAGAGTTGAGCAATTCCAAAGCATGAATGTGGACCGTTGTACTCTATTGAGTGCTCTTAAAAGTCTAACTTGCTAGTTGAGCCTTCGTGCCACGTTTCGTAAGGTAAAGACACGAATAGACCAAGTTACGTCTCAACTTGCACCAAAACGTGAAAAGCTCCACCATGGAGAGAGTTGAGCACTTCCAAAGCATCAATGTGGACCGTTGTACTCTATTTAGTGCTCTTAAAAGTCTAACTTGCTAGTTGAGCCTTCGTGCCACGTTTCGTAAGGTAAAGATGCGAATAGACCAAGTTACGTCTCAACTTGCACAAAAACGTGAAAAGCTCCTCTATGGAGAGAGTTGAGCAATTCCAAAGCACCAATGTGGACCGTTGTACTCTATTTAGTGCTCTTACAAGTCAAACTTGCTAGTTGAGCCTTCGTGCCACGTTTCGTAAGGTAAAGATGCGAATAGACCCAGTTATGTTTGAAATTGCACAAAAACGTGAAATGCTCCCCTACGGAGAGAGTTGAACAATTCCGAAGCGTGAATGTGGACCGTTGTACTCTATTTAGTGCTCTTAAAAGTCTAACTTGCTAGTTGAGCCTTCGTGCCACGTTTCGTAAGGTAAAGACGCGAATAGACCAAGTTATGTCTTGAATTGCATAAAAACGTGAAAGGCTCCTCTATGGAGAGAGTTGAGCAATTCCAAAGCATGAATATGGACCGTTGTACTCTATTTAGTGCTCATAAAAGTCTAACTTGCTAGTTGAGCCTTCGTGCCATGTTTCGTAAGGTAAAGACGCGAATAGACCAAGTTATGTCTCCAATTGCATAAAAACGTGAAAAGCTCCTCTATGTAGAGAGTTGAGCACTTCCAAAGCATCAATATGGACCGTTGCACTCTATTTAGTCCTCTTAAAAGTCTAACTTGCTAGTTGAGCCTTCTTGCCACGTTTCGTAACGTAAAGAGGCGAATAGAGCAAGTTATGTCTCAAATTGCACAAAAACGTGAAAAGCTCCTCTATGCAGAGAGTTGAGCACTTCCAAAGCATCAATGTGGACCGTTGTACTCTAGTTAGTACTCTTAAAAGTCTAACTTGCTAGTTGAGCCTTCGTGCCACGTTTCGTAAGGTAAAGACGCGAATAGACCATGTTATGTCTCAAATTGCATAAAAACGTGGAAAGCTCCTCTATGGAGAGAGTTGAGCACTTCCGAAGCATCAATGTGGACCGTTGTAATCTATTTAGTTCTCTTAAAAGTCTAACTCGCTATTGAGCCTTCGTGCCACGTTTCATAAGGTAAAGACGCGAATAGACCAAGTTATGTCTTGAATTGCATAAAAACGTGAAAGGCTCCTCTATGGAGAGAGTTGAGCAATTCCAAAGCATGAATATGGACCGTTGTACTCTATTTAGTGCTCATAAAAGTCTAACTTGCTAGTTGAGCCTTCGTGCCATGTTTCGTAAGGTAAAGACGCGAATAGACCAAGTTATGTCTCCAATTGCATAAAAACGTGAAAAGCTCCTCTATGTAGAGAGTTGAGCACTTCCAAAGCATCAATATGGACCGTTGCACTCTATTTAGTCCTCTTAAAAGTCTAACTTGCTAGTTGAGCCTTCTTGCCACGTTTCGTAACGTAAAGAGGCGAATAGAGCAAGTTATGTCTCAAATTGCACAAAAACGTGAAAAGCTCCTCTATGCAGAGAGTTGAGCACTTCCAAAGCATCAATGTGGACCGTTGTACTCTAGTTAGTACTCTTAAAAGTCTAACTTGCTAGTTGAGCCTTCGTGCCACGTTTCGTAAGGTAAAGACGCGAATAGACCATGTTATGTCTCAAATTGCATAAAAACGTGGAAAGCTCCTCTATGGAGAGAGTTGAGCACTTCCGAAGCATCAATGTGGACCGTTGTAATCTATTTAGTTCTCTTAAAAGTCTAACTCGCTATTGAGCCTTCGTGCCACGTTTCATAAGGTAAAGACGCGAATAGACCAAGTTACGTCTCAACTTGCACAAAAACGTGAAAAGCTCCTCTATGGAGAGAGTTGAGCAATTCCAAAGCACCAATGTGGACCGTTGTACTCTATTTAGTGCTCTTAAAAGTCTAACTTGCTAGTTGAGCCTTCGTGCCACGTTTCGTAAGGTAAAGATGCGAATAGACCAAGTTACGTCTCAACTTGCATAAAAACGTGAAAAGCTCCTCTATGGAGAGAGTTGAGCAATTCCAAAGCACCAATGTGGACCGTTGTACTCTATTTAGTGCTCTTAAAAGTCTAACTTGCTAGTTGAGCCTTCGTGCCACGTTTCGTAAGGTAAAGATGCGAATAGACCCAGTTATGTTTGAAATTGCACAAAAACGTGAAATGCTCCCCTACGGAGAGAGTTGAGCAATTCCAAAGCATGAATGTGGACCGTTGTACTCTATTTAGTGCTCTTAAAAGTCTAACTCGCTAGTTGAGCCTTCGTGGCACGTTTCGTAAGGTAAAGACGCGAATAGAGCAAGTTATGTCTCGAATTGCACAAAAACGTGAAAAGCTCCTCTATGGAGAGAGTTGAGCACTTCCGAAGCATCAATGTGGACCATTGTACTATATTCAGTGCTCTTAAAAGTCTAACT
This sequence comes from Tripterygium wilfordii, assembly GCF_013401445.1. NCBI lineage: Eukaryota > Viridiplantae > Streptophyta > Magnoliopsida > Celastrales > Celastraceae > Tripterygium > Tripterygium wilfordii. Next base: position 10,713,742 of record NC_052235.1, on the reverse strand, counting down.
TGCTAGTTGAGCCTTCGTGCCTCGTTTCGTAAGGTAAAGATGCAAATAGACCAAGTTACGTCTCAACTTGCACAAAAACGTGAAAAGCTCCTCTATGGAGAGAGTTGAACAATTCCAAAGCACTAATGTGGACCTTTGTACTCTATTTAGTGCTCTTAAAAGTCTAACTTACTAGTTGAGCCTTCGTGCCACGTTTCGTAAGGTAAAGATACGAATAGACCAAGTTACGTCTCAACTTGCACCAAAACGTGAAAAGCTCCTCCATGGAGAGAGTTGAGCACTTCCAAAGCATCAATGTGGACCGTTGTACTCTATTTAGTGCTCTTACAAGTCAAACTTGCTAGTTGAGCCTTCGTGCCACGTTTCGTAAGGTAAAGATGCGAATAGACCCAGTTATGTTTGAAATTGCACAAAAACGTGAAATGCTCCCCTACGGAGAGAGTTGAACAATTCCAAAGCGTGAATGTGGACCGTTGTACTCTATTTAGTGCTCTTAAAAGTCTAACTTGCTAGTTGAGCCTTCGTGCCACGTTTCGTAAGGTAAAGACGCGAATAGACCAAGTTATGTCTTGAATTGCATAAAAACGTGAAAGGCTCCTCTATGGAGAGAGTTGAGCAATTCCAAAGCATGAATATGGACCGTTGTACTCTATTTAGTGCTAATAAAAGTCTAACTTGCTAGTTGAGCCTTCGTGCCATGTTTCGTAAGGTAGAGACGCGAATAGACCAAGTTATGTCTCCAATTGCATAAAAACGTGAAAAGCTCCTCTATGTAGAGAGTTGAGCACTTCCAAAGCATCAATATGGACCGTTGCACTCTATTTAGTCCTCTTAAAAGTCTAACTTGCTAGTTGAGCCTTCTTGCCACGTTTCGTAACGTAAAGAGGAGAATAGAGCAAGTTATGTCTCAAATTGCACAAAAACGTGAAAAGCTCCTCTATGCAGAGAGTTGAGCACTTCCAAAGCATCAATGTGGACCGTTGTACTCTATTTAGTGCTCTTAAAAGTCTAACTTGCTAGTTGAGCCTTCGTGCCACGTTTCGTAAGGTAAAGACGCGAATAGACCAAGTTATGTCTCCAATTGCATAAAAACGTGAAAAAGCTCCTCTATGGAGAGAGTTGAGCACTTACGAAGCATCAATGTGGACCGTTGTACTCTATTTAGTGCTCCTAAAAGTCTAACTTGCTAGTTGAGCCTTCTTGCCACGTTTCGTAACGTAAAGAGGCGAATAGAGCAAGTTATGTCTCAAATTGCACAAAAACGTGAAAAGCTCCTCTATGCAGAGAGTTGAGCACTTCCAAAGTATCAATGTGGACCGTTGCACTCTATTTAGTGCTCTTAAAAGTCTAACTTGCTAGTTGAGCCTTCATGCGACGTTTCGTAACGTAAAGACGCGAATAGACCGAGTTATGTCTCAAATTGCACAAAAACGTGAAAAGCTCCTCTATGGAGAGAGTTGAGCACTTCCAAAGCATCAATGTGGACAGTTGTACTCTAGTTAGTACTCTTAAAAGTCTAACTTGCTAGTTGAGCCTTCGTGCCACGTTTCGTAAGGTAAAGACGCGAATAGACCATGTTATGTCTCAAATTGCATAAAAACGTGGAAAGCTCCTCTATGGAGAGAGTTGAGCACTTCCGAAGCATCAATGTGGACCGTTGTAATCTATTTAGTTCTCTTAAAAGTCTAACTCGCTATTGAGCCTTCGTGCCACGTTTCCTAAGGTAAAGACGCGAATAGACCAAGTTACGTCTCAACTTGCACAAAAACGTGAAAAGCTCCTCTATGGAGAGAGCTGAGCAATTCCAAAGCACCAATGTGGACCGTTGTACTCTAATTAGTGCTCTTAAAAGTCTAACTTGCTAGTTGAGCCTTCGTGCCACGTTTCGTAAGGTAAAGATGCGAATAGACCAAGTTACGTCTCAACTTGCACAAAAACGTGAAAAGCTCCTCTATGGAGAGAGTTGAGCAATTCCAAAGCACCAATGTGGACCGTTGTACTCTATTTAGTGCTCTTAAAAGTCTAACTTGCTAGTTGAGCCTTCGTGCCACGTTTCGTAAGGTAAAGATGCGAATAGACCCAGTTATGTTTGAAATTGCACAAAAACGTGAAATGCTCCCCTACGGAGAGAGTTGAGCAATTCCAAAGCATGAATGTGGACCGTTGTACTCTATTTAGTGCTCTTAAAAGTCTAACTTGCTAGTTGAGCCTTCGTGGCACGTTTCGTAAGGTAAAGACGCGAATAGAGCAAGTTATGTCTCGAATTGCACAAAAACGTGAAAAGCTCCTCTATGGAGAGAGTTGAGCACTTCCGAAGCATCAATGTGGACCATTGTACTATATTCAGTGCTCTTAAAAGTCTAACTTGCTAGTTGAGCCTTCGTCCCTCGTTTCGTAAGGTAAAGATGCGAATAGACCAAGTTACGTCTCAACTTGCACAAAAACGTGAAAAGCTCCTCTATGGAGAGAGTTGAGCAATTCCAAAGCACCAATGTGGACCATTGTACTATATTCAGTGCTCTTAAAAGTCTAACTTGCTAGTTGAGCCTTCGTCCCTCGTTTCGTAAGGTAAAGATGCGAATAGACCAAGTTTCGTCTCAACTTGCACCAAAACGTGAAAAGCTCCTCCATGGAGAGAGTTGAGCACTTCCAAAGCATCAATGTGGACCGTTGTACTCTATTTAGTGCTCTTAAAAGTCTAACTTGCTAGTTGTGCCTTTGTGCCACGTTTCGTAAGGTAAAGATGCGAATAGACCAAGTTACGTCTCAACTTGCACAAAAACGTGAAAAGCTCCTCTATGGAGAGAGTTGAGCAATTCCAAAGCACTAATGTGGACCGTTGTACTCTATTTAGTGCTCTTACAAGTCTAACTTGCTAGTTGAGCCTTCGTGCCACGTTTCGTAAGGTAAAGATGCGAATAGACCCAGTTATGTTTGAAATTGCACAAAAACGTGAAATGCTCCCCTACGGAGATAGTTGAACAATTCCAAAGCATGAATGTGGACCGTTGTACTCTATTTAGTGCTCTTAAAAGTCTAACTCGCTAGTTGAGCCTTCGTGCCACGTTTCGTAAGGTAAAGACGCGAATAGACCAAGTTATGTCTTGAATTGCATAAAAACGTGAAAGGCTCCTTTATGGAGAGAGTTGAGCAATTCCAAAGCATGAATATGGACCGTTGTACTCTATTTAGTGCTCATAAAAGTCTAACTTGCTAGTTGAGCCTTCGTGCCACGTTTCGTAAGGTAAAGACGCGAATAGACCAAGTTATGTCTCCAATTGCATAAAAACGTGAAAAGCTCCTCCATGCAGAGAGTTGAGCACTTCCAAAGCATCAATATGGACCGTTGCACTCTATTTACTCCTCTTAAAAGTCTAACTTGCTAGTTGAGCCTTCTTGCCACGTTTCGTAACGTAAAGAGGCGAATAGAGCAAGTTATGTCTCAAATTGCACAAAAACGTGCAAAGCTCCTCTATGCAGAGAGTTGAGCACTTCCAAAGCATCAATATGGACCGTTGTACTCTATTTAGTGCTCTTAAAAGTCTAACTTGCTAGTTGAGCCTTCGTGCCACATTTCGTAACGTAAAGACGCGAATAGACCAAGTTACGTCTCAACTTGCACCAAAACGTGAAAAGCTCCTCTATGGAGAGAGTTGAGCACTTCCAAAGCATCAATGTGGACCGTTGTACTCTATTGAGTGCTCTTAAATGTCTTACTTGCTAGTTGACCCTTCGTGCCACGTTTCGTAACGTAAAGACGCGAATAGGCCAAGTTATGTCTCAAATTGCACAAAAACGTGAAAAGCTCCACTATGGAGAGTGTTGAGCAATTCCAAAGCATGAATGTGGACCGTTGTACTCTATTTAGTGCTCTTAAAAGTCTAACTTGCTAGTTGAGCTTCCGTGCCACGTTTCGTAAGGAAAAGATGCGAATAGACCAAGTTATGTCTTGAATTGCACAAAAACGTGAAAAGCTCCTCTATGGAGAGATTTGAGCAATTCCAAAGCATGAATGTGGACCGTTGTACTCTATTTAGTGCTCATAAAAGTCTAACTTGCTAGTTGAGCCTTCGTGCCACGTTTCGTAAGGTAAAGACGCGAATAGACCAAGTTATGTCTCCAATTGCATAAAAACGTGAAAAAGCTCCTCTATGGAGAGAGTTGAGCACTTACGAAGCATCAATGTGGACGTTGTACTCTATTTAGTGCTCTTAAAAGTCTAACTTGCTAGTTGAGCCTTCTTGCCACGTTTCGTAACGTAAAGAGGCGAATAGAGCAAGTTATGTCTCAAATTGCACAAAAACGTGAAAAGCTCCTCTATGCAGAGAGTTGAGCACTTCCAAAGCATCAATGTGGACAGTTGTACTCTAGTTTGTACTCTTAAAAGTCTAACTTGCTAGTTGAGCCTTCGTGCCACGTTTCGTAAGGTAAAGATACGAATAGACCCAGTTATGTTTGAAATTGCACAAAAACGTTAAATGCTCCTCTATGGAGAGAGTTGAGCAATTCCAAAGCATGAATGTGGACCGTTGTACTCTATTGAGTGCTCTTAAAAGTCTAACTTGCTAGTTGAGCCTTCGTGCCACGTTTCGTAAGGTAAAGACACGAATAGACCCAGTTACGTCTCAACTTGCACCAAAACGTGAAAAGCTCCACCATGGAGAGAGTTGAGCACTTCCAAAGCATCAATGTGGACCGTTGTACTCTATTTAGTGCTCTTAAAAGTCTAACTTGCTAGTTGAGCCTTCGTGCCACGTTTCGTAAGGTAAAGATGCGAATAGACCAAGTTACGTCTCAACTTGCACAAAAACGTGAAAAGCTCCTCTATGGAGAGAGTTGAGCAATTCCAAAGCACCAATGTGGACCGTTGTACTCTATTTAGTGCTCTTACAAGTCTAACTTGCTAGTTGAGCCTTCGTGCCACGTTTCGTAAGGTAAAGATGCGAATAGACCCAGTTATGTTTGAAATTGCACAAAAACGTGAAATGCTCCCCTACGGAGAGAGTTGAACAATTCCAAAGCGTGAATGTGGACCGTTGTACTCTATTTAGTGCTCTTAAAAGTCTAACTTGCTAGTTGAGCCTTCGTGCCACGTTTCGTAAGGTAAAGACGCGAATAGACCAAGTTATGTCTTGAATTGCATAAAAACGTGAAAGGCTCCTCTATGGAGAGAGTTGAGCAATTCCAAAGCATGAATATGGACCGTTGTACTCTATTTAGTGCTCATAAAAGTCTAACTTGCTAGTTGAGCCTTCGTGCCATGTTTCGTAAGGTAAAGACGCGAATAGACCAAGTTATGTCTCCAATTGCATAAAAACGTGAAAAGCTCCTCTATGCAGAGAGTTGAGCACTTCCAAAGCATCAATATGGACCATTGCACTCTATTTAGTCCTCTTAAAAGTCTAACTTGCTAGTTGAGCCTTCTTGCCACGTTTCGTAACGTAAAGAGGCGAATAGAGCAAGTTATGTCTCAAATTGCACAAAAACGTGAAAAGCTCCTCTATGCAGAGAGTTGAGCACTTCCAAAGCATCAATGTGGACCGTTGTACTCAATTTAGTGCTCTTAAAAGTCTAACTTGCTAGTTGAGCCTTCGTGCCACGTTTCGTAAGGTAAAGACGCGAATAGACCAAGTTATGTCTCCAATTGCATAAAAACGTGAAAAAGCTCCTCTATGGAGAGAGTTGAGCACTTACGAAGCATCAATGTGGACCGTTGTACTCTATTTAGTGCTCTTAAAAGTCTAACTTGCTAGTTGAGCCTTCTTGCCACGTTTCGTAACGTAAAGAGGCGAATAAAGCAAGTTATGTCTCAAATTGCACAAAAACGTGAAAAGCTCCTCTATGCAGAGAGTTGAGCACTTCCAAAGTATCAATGTGGACCGTTGTACTGTATTTAGTGCTCTTAAAAGTCTAACTTGCTAGTTGAGCCTTCGTGCCACGTTTCGTAAGGTAAAGACGCGAATAGACCAAGTTATGTCTCCAATTGCATAAAAACGTGAAAAGCTCCTCTATGCAGAGAGTTGAGCACTTCCAAAGCATCAATATGGACCATTGCACTCTATTTAGTCCTCTTAAAAGTCTAACTTGCTAGTTGAGCCTTCATGCCACGTTTCGTAACGTAAAGACGCGAATAGACCGAGTTATGTCTCAAATTGCACAAAAACGTGAAAAGCTCCTCTATGGAGAGAGTTGAGCACTTCCAAAGCATCAATGTGGACAGTTGTACTCTAGTTAGTACTCTTAAAAGTCTAACTTGCTAGTTGAGCCTTCGTGCCACGTTTCGTAAGGTAAAGACGCGAATAGACCATGTTATGTCTCAAATTGCATAAAAACGTGGAAAGCTCCTCTATGGAGAGAGTTGAGCACTTTCAAAGCATCAATGTGGACAGTTGTACTCTAGTTAGTACTCTTAAAAGTCTAACTTGCTAGTTGAGCCTTCGTGCCACGTTTCGTAAGGTAAAGACGCGAATAGACCAAGTTATGTCTCCAATTGCATAAAAACGTGAAAAAGCTCCTCTATGGAGAGAGTTGAGCACTTACGAAGCATCAATGTGGACCGTTGTACTCTATTTAGTGCTCTTAAAAGTCTAACTTGCTAGTTGAGCCTTCTTGCCACGTTTCGTAACGTAAAGAGGCGAATAGAGCAAGTTATGTCTCAAATTGCACAAAAACGTGAAAAGCTCCTCTATGCAGAGAGTTGAGCACTTCCAAAGTATCAATGTGGACCGTTGTACTCTATTTAGTGCTCTTAAAAGTCTAACTTGCTAGTTGAGCCTTCGTGCCACGTTTCGTAAGGTAAAGACGTGAATAGACCAAGTTATGTCTCCAATTGCATAAAAACGTGAAAAGCTCCTCTATGCAGAGAGTTGAGCACTTCCAAAGCATCAATATGGACCATTGCACTCTATTTAGTCCTCTTAAAAGTCTAACTTGCTAGTTGAGCCTTCTTGCCACGTTTCGTAACGTAAAGAGGCGAATAGAGCAAGTTATGTCTCAAATTGCACAAAAACGTGAAAAGCTCCTCTATGCAGAGAGTTGAGCACTTCCAAAGCATCAATGTGGACCGTTGTACTCTATTTAGTGCTCTTAAAAGTCTAACTTGCTAGTTGAGCCTTCATGCCACGTTTCGTAACGTAAAGACGCGAATAGACCGAGTTATGTCTCAAATTGCACAAAAACGTGAAAAGCTCCTCTATGGAGAGAGTTGAGCACTTCCAAAGCATCAATGTGGACAGTTGTACTCTAGTTAGTACTCTTAAAAGTCTAACTTGCTAGTTGAGCCTTCGTGCCACGTTTCGTAAGGTAAAGACGCGAATAGACCATGTTATGTCTCAAATTGCATAAAAACGTGGAAAGCTCCTCTATGGAGAGAGTTGAGCACTTCCGAAATATCAATGTGGACCGTTGTAATCTATTTAGTTCTCTTAAAAGTCTAACTCGCTATTGAGCCTTCGTGCCACGTTTCATAAGGTAAAGACGCGAATAGACCAAGTTACGTCTCAACTTGCACAAAAACGTGAAAAGCTCCTCTATGGAGAGAGTTGAGCAATTCCAAAGCACCAATGTGGACCGTTGTACTCTATTTAGTGCTCTTAAAAGTCTAACTTGCTAGTTGAGCCTTCGTGCCACGTTTCGTAAGGTAAAGATGCGAATAGACCCAGTTATGTTTGAAATTGCATAAAAACGTGAAATGCTTCCCTACGGAGAGAGTTGGGCAATTCCAAAGCATGAATGTGGACCGTTGTACTCTATTTAGTGCTCTTAAAAGTCTAACTTTCTAGTTGAGCCTTCGTGCCACGTTTCGTAAGGTAAAGATGCGAATAGACCAAGTTACGTCTCAACTTGCACCAAAACGTGAAAAGCTCCTCCATGGAGAGAGTTGAGCACTTCCAAAGCATCAATGTGGACCGTTGTACTCTATTGAGTGCTCTTAAAAGTCTAACTTGCTAGTTGAGCCTTCGTGCCACGTTTCGTAAGGTAAAGATGCGAATAGACCAAGTTACGTCTCAACTTGCACAAAAACGTGAAAAGCTCCTCTATGGAGAGAGTTGAGCAATTCCACAGCACCAATGTGGACCGTTGTACTCTATTTAGTGCTCTTAAAAGTCTAACTTGCTAGTTGAGCCTTCGTGCCACGTTTCGTAAGGTAAAGATGCGAATAGACCCAGTTATGTTTGAAATTGCACAAAAACGTGAAATGCTCCCCTACGGAGAGAGTTGAACAATTCCAAAGCGTGAATGTGGACCGTTGTACTCTATTTAGTGCTCTTAAAAGTCTAACTTGCTAGTTGAGCCTTCGTGCCACGTTTCGTAAGGTAAAGACGCGAATAGACCAAGTTATGTCTTGAATTGCATAAAAACGTGAAAGGCTCCTCTATGGAGAGAGTTGAGCAATTCCAAAGCATGAATATGGACCGTTGTACTCTATTTAGTGCTCATAAAAGTCTAACTTGCTAGTTGAGCCTTCGTGCCATGTTTCGTAAGGTAAAGACGCGAATAGACCAAGTTATGTCTCCAATTGCATAAAAACGTGAAAAGCTCCTCTATGCAGAGAGTTGAGCACTTCCAAAGCATCAATATGGACCGTTGCACTCTATTTAGTCCTCTTAAAAGTCTAACTTGCTAGTTGAGCCTTCCTGCCACGTTTCGTAACGTAAAGAGGCGAATAGAGCAAGTTATGTCTCAAATTGCACAAAAACGTGAAAAGCTCCTCTATGCAGAGAGTTGAGCACTTCCAAAGCATCAATGTGGACCGTTGTACTCTATTTAGTGCTCTTAAAAGTCTAACTTGCTAGTTGAGCCTTCGTGCCACGTTTCGTAAGGTAAAGACGCGAATAGACCAAGTTATGTCTCCAATTGCATAAAAACGTGAAAAAGCTCCTCTATGGAGAGAGTTGAGCACTTACGAAGCATCAATGTGGACCGTTGTACTCTATTTAGTGCTCTTAAAAGTCTAACTTGCTAGTTGAGCCTTCTTGCCACGTTTCGTAACGTAAAGAGGCGAATAGAGCAAGTTATGTCTCAAATTGCACAAAAACGTGAAAAGCTCCTCTATGCAAAGAGTTGAGCACTTCCAAAGTATCAATGTGGACCGTTGCACTCTATTTAGTGCTCTTAAAAGTCTAACTTGCTAGTTGAGCCTTCATGCCACGTTTCGTAACGTAAAGACGCGAATAGACCGAGTTATGTCTCAAATTGCACAAAAACGTGAAAAGCTCCTCTATGGAGAGAGTTGAGCACTTCCAAAGCATCAATGTGGACAGTTGTACTCTAGTTAGTACTCTTAAAAGTCTAACTTGCTAGTTGAGCCTTCGTGCCACGTTTCGTAAGGTAAAGACGCGAATAGACCATGTTATGTCTCAAATTGCATAAAAACATGGAAAGCTCCTCTATGGAGAGAGTTGAGCACTTCCGAAATATCAATGTGGACCGTTGTAATCTATTTAGTTCTCTTAAAAGTCTAACTCGCTATTGAGCCTTCGTGCCACGTTTCATAAGGTAAAGACGCGAATAGACCAAGTTACGTCTCAACTTGCACAAAAACGTGAAAAGCTCCTCTATGGAGAGAGTTGAGCAATTCCAAAGCACCAATGTGGACCGTTGTACTCTATTTAGTGCTCTTAAAAGTCTAACTTGCTAGTTGAGCCTTCGTGCCACGTTTCGTAAGGTAAAGATGCGAATAGACCCAGTTATGTTTGAAATTGCATAAAAACGTGAAATGCTTCCCTACGGAGAGAGTTGAGCAATTCCAAAGCATGAATGTGGACCGTTGTACTCTATTTAGTGCTCTTAAAAGTCTAACTTGTAGTTGAGCCTTCGTGCCACGTTTCGTAAGGTAAAGATGCGAATAGACCCAGTTATGTTTGAAATTGCACAAAAACGTGAAATGCTCCCCTACGGAGAGAGTTGAACAATTCCAAAGCGTGAATGTGGACCGTTGTACTCTATTTAGTGCTCTTAAAAGTCTAACTTGCTAGTTGAGCCTTCGTGCCATGTTTCGTAAGGTAAAGACGCGAATAGACCAAGTTATGTCTCCAATTGCATAAAAACGTGAAAAGCTCCTCTATGCAGAGAGTTGAGCACTTCCAAAGCATCAATATGGACCGTTGCACTCTATTTAGTCCTCTTAAAAGTCTAACTTGCTAGTTGAGCCTTCTTGCCACGTTTCGTAACGTAAAGAGGCGAATAGAGCAAGTTATGTCTCAAATTGCACAAAAACGTGAAAAGCTCCTCTATGCAGAGAGTTGAGCACTTCCAAAGCATCAATGTGGACCGTTGTACTCTATTTAGTGCTCTTAAAAGTCTAACTTGCTAGTTGAGCCTTCGTGCCACGTTTCGTAAGGTAAAGACGCGAATAGACCAAGTTATGTCTCCAATTGCATAAAAACGTGAAAAAGCTCCTCTATGGAGAGAGTTGAGCACTTACGAAGCATCAATGTGGACCGTTGTACTCTATTTAGTGCTCTTAAAAGTCTAACTTGCTAGTTGAGCCTTCTTGCCACGTTTCGTAACGTAAAGAGGCGAATAGAGCAAGTTATGTCTCAAATTGCACAAAAACGTGAAAAGCTCCTCTATGCAAAGAGTTGAGCACTTCCAAAGTATCAATGTGGACCGTTGCACTCTATTTAGTGCTCTTAAAAGTCTAACTTGCTAGTTGAGCCTTCATGCCACGTTTCGTAACGTAAAGACGCGAATAGACCGAGTTATGTCTCAAATTGCACAAAAACGTGAAAAGCTCCTCTATGGAGAGAGTTGAGCACTTCCAAAGCATCAATGTGGACAGTTGTACTCTAGTTAGTACTCTTAAAAGTCTAACTTGCTAGTTGAGCCTTCGTGCCACGTTTCGTAAGGTAAAGACGCGAATAGACCATGTTATGTCTCAAATTGCATAAAAACGTGGAAAGCTCCTCTATGGAGAGAGTTGAGCACTTCCGAAATATCAATGTGGACCGTTGTAATCTATTTAGTTCTCTTAAAAGTCTAACTCGCTATTGAGCCTTCGTGCCACGTTTCATATGGTAAAGACGCGAATAGACCAAGTTACGTCTCAACTTGCACAAAAACGTGAAAAGCTCCTCTATGGAGAGAGTTGAGCAATTCCAAAGCACCAATGTGGACCGTTGTACTCTATTTAGTGCTCTTAAAAGTCTAACTTGCAAGTTGAGCCTTCGTGCCACGTTTCGTAAGGTAAAGATGCGAATAGACCCAGTTATGTTTGAAATTGCATAAAAACGTGAAATGCTTCCCTACGGAGAGAGTTGAGCAATTCCAAAGCATGAATGTGGACCGTTGTACTCTATTTAGTGCTCTTAAAAGTCTAACTTGCTAGTTGAGCCTTCGTGCCACGTTTCGTAAGGTAAAGATGCGAATAGACCAAGTTACGTCTCAACTTGCACCAAAACGTGAAAAGCTCCTCCATGGAGAGAGTTGAGCACTTCCAAAGCATCAATGTGGACCGTTGTACTCTATTGAGTGCTCTTAAAAGTCTAACTTGCTAGTTGAGCCTTCGTGCCACGTTTCGTAAGGTAAAGATGCGAATAGACCAAGTTACGTCTCAACTTGCATAAAAACGTGAAAAAGCTCCTCTATGGAGAGAGTTGAGCACTTACGAAGCATCAATGTGGACCGTTGTACTCTATTTAGTGCTCTTAAAAGTCTAACTTGCTAGTTGAGCCTTCTTGCCACGTTTCGTAACGTAAAGAGGCGAATAGAGCAAGTTATGTCTCAAATTGCACAAAAACGTGAAAAGCTCCTCTATGCAAAGAGTTGAGCACTTCCAAAGTATCAATGTGGACCGTTGCACTCTATTTAGTGCTCTTAAAAGTCTAACTTGCTAGTTGAGCCTTCATGCCACGTTTCGTAACGTAAAGACGCGAATAGACCGAGTTATGTCTCAAATTGCACAAAAACGTGAAAAGCTCCTCTATGGAGAGATTTGAGCACTTCCAAAGCATCAATGTGGACAGTTGTACTCTAGTTAGTACTCTTAAAAGTCTAACTTGCTAGTTGAGCCTTCGTGCCACGTTTCGTAAGGTAAAGACGCGAATAGACCATGTTATGTCTCAAATTGCATAAAAACGTGGAAAGCTCCTCTATGGAGAGAGTTGAGCACTTCCGAAATATCAATGTGGACCGTTGTAATCTATTTAGTTCTCTTAAAAGTCTAACTCGCTATTGAGCCTTCGTGCCACGTTTCATATGGTAAAGACGCGAATAGACCAAGTTACGTCTCAACTTGCACAAAAACGTGAAAAGCTCCTCTATGGAGAGAGTTGAGCAATTCCAAAGCACCAATGTGGACCGTTGTACTCTATTTAGTGCTCTTAAAAGTCTAACTTGCAAGTTGAGCCTTCGTGCCACGTTTCGTAAGGTAAAGATGCGAATAGACCCAGTTATGTTTGAAATTGCATAAAAACGTGAAATGCTTCCCTACGGAGAGAGTTGAGCAATTCCAAAGCATGAATGTGGACCGTTGTACTCTATTTAGTGCTCTTAAAAGTCTAACTTGCTAGGTGAGCCTTCGTGCCACGTTTCGTAAGGTAAAGATGCGAATAGACCAAGTTACGTCTCAACTTGCACCAAAACGTGAAAAGCTCCTCCATGGAGAGAGTTGAGCACTTCCAAAGCATCAATGTGGACCGTTGTACTCTATTGAGTGCTCTTAAAAGTCTAACTTGCTAGTTGAGCCTTCGTGCCACGTTTCGTAAGGTAAAGATGCGAATAGACCAAGTTACGTCTCAACTTGCACAAAAACGTGAAAAGCTCCTCTATGGAGAGAGTTGAGCAATTCCACAGCACCAATGTGGACCGTTGTACTCTATTTAGTGCTCTTAAAAGTCTAACTTGCTAGTTGAGCCTTCGTGCCACGTTTCGTAAGGTAAAGATGCGAATAGACCCAGTTATGTTTGAAATTGCACAAAAACGTGAAATGCTCCCCTACGGAGAGAGTTGAGCAATTCCAAAGCATGAATGTGGACCGTTGTACTCTATTTAGTGCTCTTAAAAGTCTAACTTGCTAGTTGAGCCTTCGTGCCACGTTTCGTAAGGTAAAGATGCGAATAGACCCAGTTATGTTTGAAATTGCACAAAAACGTGAAATGCTCCCCTACGGAGAGAGTTGAGCAATTCCAAAGCATGAATGTGGACCGTTGTACTCTATTGAGTGCTCTTAAAAGTCTAACTTGCTAGTTGAGCTTCCGTGCCACGTTTCGTAAGGTAAAGATGCGAATAGACCCAGTTATGTTTGAAATTGCACAAAAACGTGAAATGCTCCCCTATGGAGTGATTTGAGCAATTCAAATGCATGAGTGTGGACCGTTGTACTCTATTTAGTGCTCATAAAAGTCTAACTTGCTTGTTGAGCCTTCGTGCCACGTTTCGTAAGGTAAAGACGCGAATGGACCAAGTTATGTCTCCAATTGCATAAAAACGTGAAAAGCTCCACTATGCAGAGAGTTGAGCACTTCCAAAGCATCAATGTCGACCGTTGCACTCTATTTAGTGCTCTTAAAAGTCTAACTTGCCAGTCGAGCCTTCATCCCACGTTTCGTAACGTAAAGACGCGAATAGACCGAGTTATGTCTCAAATTGCATAAAAACGTGAAAAGCTCCTCTATGGAGAGAGGTGAGCAATTCCAAAGCACCAATGTGGACCTTTGTACTCTATTTAGTGCTCTTAAAAGTGTAACTTGCTAGTTAAGCCTTCGTGCCACGTTTCGTAAGGTAAAGATGCGAATAGACGCAGTTATGTTTGAAATTGCACAAAAACGTGAAATGCTCCCCTACGGAGAGAGTTGAGAAATTCCAAAGCATGAATGTGGACCGTTCTACTCTATTGAGTGCTCTTAAAAGTCTAACTTGCTAGTTGAGCCTTCGTGCCACGTTTCGTAAGGTAAAGACGCGAATAGACGAACTTACGTCTCAACTTGCACCAAAACGTGAAAAGCTCCTCCATGGAGAGACTTGAGCTCTTCCAAAGCATCAATGTGGACCATTGTACTCTATTGAGTGCTCTTAAAAGTCTAACTTGCTAGTTGAGCCTTCGTGCCACGTTTCGTAAGGTAAAGATGCGAATAGACCAAGTTACGTCTCAACTTGTACAAAAACGTGAAAAGCTCCTCTATGGAGAGAGTTGAGCAATTCCAAAGCACCAATGTGGACCGTTGTACTCTATTTAGTGCTCTTAAAAGTCTAACTTGCTAGTTGAGCCTTCGTGCCACGTTTCGTAAGGTAAAGATGCGAATAGACCCAGTTATGTTTGAAATTGCACAAAAACGTGAAATGCTCCCCTACGGAGAGAGTTGAGCAATTCCAAAGCAAGAATATGGACCGTTGTACTCTATTTAGCGCTCATAAAAGTCTAACTTGCTAGTTGAGCCTTCGTGCCACGTTTCGTAAGGTAAAGACGCTAATAGACCAAGTTATGTCTCCAATTGCATAAAAACGTGAAAAGCTCCTCTATGCAGAGAGTTGAGCACTTCCAAAGCATCAATGTGGACCGTTGCACTCTATTTAGTCCTCTTAAAAGTCTAACTTGCTAGTTGAGCCTTCTTGCCACGTTTCGTAACATAAAGAGGCGAATAGAGCAAGTTATGTCTCAAATTACACAAAAACGTGAAAAGCTCCTCTATGCAGAGAGTTGAGCACTTCCAAAGCATCAATGTGGACCGTTGTACTCTATTTAGTGCTCTTAAAAGTCTAACTTGCTAGTTCAGCCTTCGTGCCACGTTTCGTAACGTAAAGACGCGAATAGACCAAGTTACGTCTCAACTTGCACCAAAACGTGAAAAGCTCCACTATGGAGAGAGTTGAGCACTTCCAAAGCATCAATGTGGACCATTGTACTCTATTGAGTGCTCTTAAAAGTCTAACTTGCTTGTTGAGCCTTCGTGCCACGTTTCGTAACGTAAAGACGCGAATAGACCAAGTTATGTCTCAAATTGCACAAAAACGTGAAAAGCTCCACTATGGAGAGTGTTGAGCAATTCCAAAGCATGAATGTGGACCGTTGTACTCTATTTAGTGCTCTTAAAAGTCTAACTTGCTAGTTGAACTTCCGTGCCACGTTTCGTAAGGTAAAGACGCGAATAGACCAAGTTATGTCTCCAATTGCATAAAAACGTGAAAAGCTCCTCTATGCAGAGAGTTGAGCACTTCCAAAGCATCAATATGGACCGTTGCACTCTATTTAGTCCTCTTAAAAGTCTAACTTGCTAGTTGAGCCTTCTTGCCACGTTTCGTAACGTAAAGAGGCGAATAGAGCAAGTTATGTCTCAAATTGCACAAAAACGTGAAAAGCTCCTCTATCCAGAGAGTTGAGCACTTCCAAAGCATCAATGTGGACCATTGCACTCTATTTAGTGCTCTTAAAAGTCTAACTTGCTAGTTGAGCCTTCATGCCACGTTTCGTAACGTAAAGACGCGAATAGACCGAGTTACGTCTCAACTTGCACCAAAACGTGAAAAGCTCCACTATGGAGAGAGTTGAGCACTTCCAAAGCATCAATGTGGACCATTGTACTCTATTGAGTGCTCTTAAAAGTCTAACTTGCTAGTTGAGCCTTCGTGGCAAGTTTCGTAAGGTAAAGACGCGAATAGACCAAGTTATGTGTCGAATTGCACAAAAACGTTAAAAGCTCCTCTATGGAGTGAGTTGAGCACTTCCGAAGCATCAATGTGGACCATTGTACTCTATTCAGTGCTCTTAAAAGTCTAACTTGCTAGTTGAGCCTTCGTGCCACGTTTCGTAAGGTAAAGACGCGAATAGACCATGTTATGTCTCAAATTGCATAAAAACGTGGAAAGCTCCTCTATGGAGAGAGTTGAGCACTTCCGAAGCATCAATGTGGACCGTTGTAATCTATTTAGTGCTCTTAAAAGTCTAGCTTGCTAGTTGAGCCTTCGTGCCACGTTTCGTAAGGTAAAGACGCGAATAGAGCATGTTATGTCTCAAATTGCATAAAAACGTGGAAAGCTCCTCTAAGGAGAGAGTTGAGCACTTCCGAAGCATCAATGTGGACCGTTGTAATCTATTTAGTGCTCTTAAAAGTCTAACTCGCTAGTTGAGCCTTCGTTCCACGTTTCGTAAGGTAAAGACGCGAATAGACCAAGTTACGACTCAACTTGCACCAAAACGTGAAAAGCTCCTCCATGGAGAGAGTTGAGCACTTCCAAACCATCAATGTGGACCGTTGTACTCTATTGAGTGCTCTTAAAAGTCTAACTTGCTAGTTGAGCCTTCGTGCCACGTTTCGTAAGGTAAAGATGCGAATAGACGCAGTTATGTTTGAAATTGCACAAAAACGTGAAATGCTCCCCTACGGAGAGAGTTGAGCAATTCCAAAGCATGAATGTGGACCGTTGTACTCTATTGAGTGCTCTTAAAAGTCTAACTTGCTAGTTGAGCCTTCGTGCCACGTTTCGTAAGGTAAAGACGCGAATAGACCAAGTTACGTCTCAACTTGCACCAAAACGTGAAAAGCTCCTCCATGGAGAGACTTGAGCACTTCCAAAGCATCAATGTGGACCATTGTACTCTATTGAGTGCTCTTAAAAGTCTAACTTGCTAGTTGAGCCTTCGTGCCACGTTTCGTAAGGTAAAGATGCGAATAGACCAAGTTACGTCTCAACTTGCACAAAAACGTGAAAAGCTCCTCTATGGAGAGAGTTGAGCAATTCCAAAGCACCAATGTGGACCGTTGTACTCTATTTAGTGCTCTTAAAAGTCTAACTTGCTAGTTGAGCCTTCGTGCCACGTTTCGTAACATAAAGACGCGAATAGACCAAGTTACGTCTCAACTTGCACCAAAACGTGAAAAGCTCCACTATGGAGAGAGTTGAGCACTTCCAAAGCATCAATGTGGACCATTGTACTCTATTGAGTGCTCTTAAAAGTCTAACTTCCTAGTTGTGCCTTCGTGCCACGTTTCGTAAGGTAAAGATGCGAATAGACCAAGTTACGTCTCAACTTGCACAAAAACGTGAAAAGCTCCTCTATGGAGAGAGTTGAGCAATTCCAAAGCACCAATGTGGACCGTTGTACTCTATTTAGTGCTCTTAAAAGTCTAACTTGCTAGTTGAGCCTTCGTGCCACGTTTCGTAAGGTAAAGATGCGAATAGACCCAGTTATGTTTGAAATTGCACAAAAACGTGAAATGCTCCCCTACGGAGAGAGTTGAGCAATTCCAAAGCAAGAATATGGACCGTTGTACTCTATTTAGTGCTCATAAAAGTCTAACTTGCTAGTTGAGCCTTCGTGCCACGTTTCGTAAGGTAAAGACGCTAATAGACCAAGTTATGTCCCCAATTGCATAAAAACGTGAAAAGCTCCTCTATGCAGAGAGTTGAGCACTTCCAAAGCATCAATGTGGACCGTTGCACTCTATTTAGTCCTCTTAAAAGTCTAACTTGCTAGTTGAGCCTTCTTGCCACGTTTCGTAACATAAAGAGGCGAATAGAGCAAGTTATGTCTCAATTACACAAAAACGTGAAAAGCTCCTCTATGCAGAGAGTTGAGCACTTCCAAAGCATCAATGTGGACCGTTGTACTCTATTTAGTGCTCTTAAAAGTCTAACTTGCTAGTTCAGCCTTCGTGCCACGTTTCGTAACGTAAAGACGCGAATAGACCAAGTTACGTCTCAACTTGCACCAAAACGTGAAAAGCTCCACTATGGAGAGAGTTGAGCACTTCCAAAGCATCAATGTGGACCATTGTACTCTATTGAGTGCTCTTAAAAGTCTAACTTGCTAGTTGAGCCTTCGTGCCACGTTTCGTAACGTAAAGACGCGAATAGACCAAGTTATGTCTCAAATTGCACAAAAACGTGAAAAGCTCCACTATGGAGAGTGTTGAGCAATTCCAAAGCATGAATGTGGACCGTTGTACTCTATTTAGTGCTCTTAAAAGTCTAACTTGCTAGTTGAACTTCCGTGCCACGTTTCGTAAGGTAAAGACGCGAATAGACCAAGTTATGTCTCCAATTGCATAAAAACGTGAAAAGCTCCTCTATGCAGAGAGTTGAGCACTTCCAAAGCATCAATATGGACCGTTGCACTCTATTTAGTCCTCTTAAAAGTCTAACTTGCTAGTTGAGCCTTCTTGCCACGTTTCGTAACGTAAAGAGGCGAATAGAGCAAGTTATGTCTCAAATTGCACAAAAACGTGAAAAGCTCCTCTATGCAGAGAGTTGAGCACTTCCAAAGCATCAATGTGGACCGTTGCACTCTATTTAGTGCTCTTAAAAGTCTAACTTGCTAGTTGAGCCTTCATGCCACGTTTCGTAACGTAAAGACGCGAATAGACCGAGTTATGTCTCAAATTGCACAAAAACGTGAAAAGCTCCTCTATGGAGAGAGTTGAGCAATTCCAAAGCATGAATGTGGACCGTTGTACTCTATTTAGTGCTCTTAAAAGTCTAACTTGCTAGTTGAGCCTTCGTGGCAAGTTTCGTAAGGTAAAGACGCGAATAGACCAAGTTATGTGTCGAATTGCACAAAAACGTTAAAAGCTCCTCTATGGAGAGAGTTGAGCACTTCCGAAGCATCAATGTGGACCATTGTACTCTATTCAGTGCTCTTAAAAGTCTAACTTGCTAGTTGAGCCTTCGTGCCACGTTTCGTAAGGTAAAGACGCGAATAGACCATGTTATGTCTCAAATTGCATAAAAACGTGGAAAGCTCCTCTATGGAGAGAGTTGAGCACTTCCGAAGCATCAATGTGGACCGTTGTAATCTATTTAGTGCTCTTAAAAGTCTAGCTTGCTAGTTGAGCCTTCGTGCCACGTTTCGTAAGGTAAAGACGCGAATAGAGCATGTTATGTCTCAAATTGCATAAAAACGTGGAAAGCTCCTCTAAGGAGAGAGTTGAGCACTTCCGAAGCATCAATGTGGACCGTTGTAATCTATTTAGTGCTCTTAAAAGTCTAACTCGCTAGTTGAGCCTTCGTGCCACGTTTCATAAGGTAAAGACGCGAATAGACCAAGTTACGTCTCAACTTGCACCAAAACGTGAAAAGCTCCTCCATGGAGAGAGTTGAGCACTTCCAAACCATCAATGTGGACCGTTGTACTCTATTGAGTGCTCTTAAAAGTCTAACTTGCTAGTTGAGCCTTCGTGCCACGTTTCGTAAGGTAAAGATGCGAATAGACCCAGTTATGTTTGAAATTGCACAAAAACGTGAAATGCTCCCCTACGGAGAGAGTTGAGCAATTCCAAAGCATGAATGTGGACCGTTGTACTCTATTGAGTGCTCTTAAAAGTCTAACTTGCTAGTTGAGCCTTCGTGCCACGTTTCGTAAGGTAAAGACGCGAATAGACCAAGTTACGTCTCAACTTGCACCAAAACGTGAAAAGCTCCTCCATGGAGAGACTTGAGCACTTCCAAAGCATCAATGTGGACCATTGTACTCTATTGAGTGCTCTTAAAAGTCTAACTTGCTAGTTGAGCCTTCGTGCCACGTTTCGTAAGGTAAAGATGCGAATAGACCAAGTTACGTCTCAACTTGCACAAAAACGTGAAAAGCTCCTCTATGGAGAGAGTTGAGCAATTCCAAAGCACCAATGTGGACCTTTGTACTCTATTTAGTGCTCTTAAAAGTCTAACTTGCTAGTTGAGCCTTAGTGCCACGTTTCGTAAGGTAAAGATGCGAATAGACCCAGTTATGTTTGAAATTGCACAAAAACGTGAAATGCTCCCCTACGGAGAGAGTTGAGCAATTCCAAAGCATGAATATGGACCGTTGTACTCTATTTAGTGCTCATAAAAGTCTAACTTGCTAGTTGAGCCTTCGTGCCACGTTTCGTAAGGTAAAGACACGAATAGACCAAGTTATGTCTCCAATTGCATAAAAACGTGAAAAGCTCCTCTATGCAGAGAGTTGAGCACTTCCAAAACATCAATATGGACCGTTGCACTCTATTTAGTCCTCTTAAAAGTCTAACTTGCTAGTTGAGCCTTCTTGCCACGTTTCGTAACATAAAGAGGCGAATAGAGCAAGTTATGTCTCAAATTACACAAAAACGTGAAAAGCTCCTCTATGCAGAGAGTTGAGCACTTCCAAAGCATCAATGTGGACCGTTGTACTATATTTAGTGCTCTTAAAAGTCTAACTTGCTAGTTGAGCCTTCGTGCCACGTTTCGTAACATAAAGACGCGAATAGACCAAGTTACGTCTCAACTTGCACCAAAACGTGAAAAGCTCCACTATGGAGAGAGTTGAGCACTTCCAAAGCATCAATGTGGACCATTTTACTCTATTGAGTGCTCTTAAAAGTCTAACTTGCTAGTTGAGCCTTCGTGCCACGTTTCGTAACGTAAAGACGCGAATAGACCAAGTTATGTCTCAAATTGCACAAAAACGTGAAAAGCTCCACTATGGAGAGTGTTGAGCAATTCCAAAGCATGAATGTGGACCATTGTACTCTATTTAGTGCTCTTAAAAGTCTAACTTGCTAGTTGAGCTTCCGTGCCACGTTTCGTAAGGAAAAGATGCGAATAGACCCAGTTATGTTTGAAATTGCACAAAAACGTGAAATGCTCCCCTACGGAGAGAGTTGAGCAATTCCAAAGCATGAATGTGGACCGTTCTACTCTATTTAGTGCTCTTAAAAGTCTAACTTGCTAGTTGAGCCTTCGTGCCACGTTTCGTAAGGTATAGACGCGAATAGACCAAGTTATGTCTTGAATTGCACAAAAATGTGAAAAGCTCCTCTATGGAGAGAGTTGAGCAATTCCAAAGCATGAATGTGGACCGTTGTACTCTATTTAGTGCTCTTAAAAGTCTAACTTGCTAGTTGAGCTTCCGTGCCATGTTTCGTAAGGTAAAAATGTGAATAGACCCAGTTATGTTTGAAATTGCACAAAAACGTGAAATGCTCCCCTATGGAGAGATTTGAGCAATTCCAAAGCATGAATGTGGCCCGTTGTACTCTATTTAGTGGTCATAAAAGTCTAACTTGCTAGTTGAGCCTTCGTGCCACGTTTCGTAAGGTAAAGACGCGAATTGACCAAGTTATGTCTCCAATTGCATTAAAACGTGAAAAAGCTCCTCTACGGAGAGAGTTGAGCACTTACGAAGCATCAATGTGGACCGTTGTACTCTATTGAGTGCTCTTAAAAGTCTAACTTGCTAGTTGAGCCTTCTTGCCACGTTTCGTAACGTAAAGAGGCGAATAGAGCAAGTTATGTCTCAAATTGCACAAAAACGTGAAAAGCTCCTCCATGCAGAGAGTTGAGCACTTCCAAAGCATCAATGTGGACCGTTGCACTCTATTTAGTGCTCTTAAAAGTCTAACTTGCTAGTTGAGCCTTCATGCCACGTTTCGTAACGTAAAGACGCGAATAGACCGAGTTATGTCTCAAATTGCACAAAAACGTGAAAAGCTCCTCTATGGAGAGAGTTGAGCAATTCCAAAGCATGAATGTGGACCGTTGTACTCTATTTAGTGCTCTTAAAAGTCTAACTTGCTAGTTGAGCCTTCGTGGCAAGTTTCGTAAGGTAAAGACGCGAATAGACCAAGTTATGTGTCGAATTGCACAAAAACGTGAAAAGCTCCTCTATGGAGAGAGTTGAACACTTCCGAAGCATCAATGTGGACCATTGTACTCTATTCAGTGCTCTTAAAAGTCTAACTTGCTAGTTGAGCCTTCGTGCCACGTTTCGTAAGGTAAAGACGCGAATAGACCATGTTATGTCTCAAATTGCATAAAAACGTGGAAAGCTCTCTATGGAGAGAGTTGAGCACTTCCGAAGCATCAATGTGGACCGTTGTAATCTATTTAGTGCTCTCAAAAGTCTAGCTTGCTAGTTGAGCCTTCGTGCCACGTTTCGTAAGGTAAAGACGCGAATAGAGCATGTTATGTCTCAAATTGCATAAAAACGTGGAAAGCTCCTCTAAGGAGAGAGTTGAGCACTTCCGAAGCATCAATGTGGACCGTTGTAATATATTTAGTGCTCTTAAAAGTCTAACTCGCTAGTTGAGCCTTCGTTCCACGTTTCGTAAGGTAAAGACGCGAATAGACCAAGTTACGACTCAACTTGCACCAAAACGTGAAAAGCTCCTCCATGGAGAGAGTTGAGCACTTCCAAACCATCAATGTGGACCATTGTACTCTATTGAGTGCTCTTAAAAGTCTAACTTGCTAGTTGAGCCTTCGTGCCACGTTTCGTAACGTAAAGACGCGAATAGACCAAGTTATGTCTCAAATTGCACAAAAACGTGAAAAGCTCCACTATGGAGAGTGTTGAGCAATTCCAAAGCATGAATGTGGACCATTGTACTTTATTTAGTGCTCTTAAAAGTCTAACTTGCTAGTTGAGCTTCCGTGCCACGTTTCGTAAGGAAAAGATGCGAATAGACCCAGTTATGTTTGAAATTGCACAAAAACGTGAAATGCTCCCCTACGGAGAGAGTTGAGCAATTCCAAAGCATGAATGTGGACCGTTCTACTCTATTTAGTGCTCTTAAAAGTCTAACTTGCTAGTTGAGCCTTCGTGCCACGTTTCGTAAGGTATAGACGCGAATAGACCAAGTTATGTCTTGAATTGCACAAAAATGTGAAAAGCTCCTCTATGGAGAGAGTTGAGCAATTCCAAAGCATGAATGTGGACCGTTGTACTCTATTTAGTGCTCTTAAAAGTCTAACTTGCTAGTTGAGCTTCCGTGCCATGTTTCGTAAGGTAAAAATGCGAATAGACCCAGTTATGTTTGAAATTGCACAAAAACGTGAAATGCTCCCCTATGGAGAGATTTGAGCAATTCCAAAGCATGAATGTGGCCCGTTGTACTCTATTTAGTGGTCATAAAAGTCTAACTTGCTAGTTGAGCCTTCGTGCCACGTTTCGTAAGGTAAAGACGCGAATTGACCAAGTTATGTCTCCAATTGCATAAAAACGTGAAAAAGCTCCTCTACGGAGAGAGTTGAGCACTTACGAAGCATCAATGTGGACCGTTGTACTCTATTGAGTGCTCTTAAAAGTCTAACTTGCTAGTTGAGCCTTCTTGCCACGTTTCGTAACGTAAAGAGGCGAATAGAGCAAGTTATGTCTCAAATTGCACAAAAACGTGAAAAGCTCCTCTATGCAGAGAGTTGAGCACTTCCAAAGCATCAATGTGGACCGTTGCACTCTATTTAGTGCTCTTAAAAGTCTAACTTGCTAGTTGAGCCTTCATGCCACGTTTCGTAACGTAAAGACGCGAATAGACCGGGTTATGTCTCAAATTGCACAAAAACGTGAAAAGCTCCTCTATGGAGAGAGTTGAGCAATTCCAAAGCATGAATGTGGACCGTTGTACTCTATTTAGTGCTCTTAAAAGTCTAACTTGCTAGTTGAGCCTTCGTGGCAAGTTTCGTAAGGTAAAGACGCGAATAGACCAAGTTATGTGTCGAATTGCACAAAAACGTGAAAAGCTCCTCTATGGAGAGAGTTGAACACTTCCGAAGCATCAATGTGGACCATTGTACTCTATTCAGTGCTCTTAAAAGTCTAACTTGCTAGTTGAGCCTTCGTGCCACGTTTCGTAAGGTAAAGACGCGAATAGACCATGTTATGTCTCAAATTGCATAAAAACGTGGAAAGCTCTCTATGGAGAGAGTTGAGCACTTCCAAAGCATCAATGTGGACCGTTGTAATCTATTTAGTGCTCTCAAAAGTCTAGCTTGCTAGTTGAGCCTTCGTGCCACGTTTCGTAAGGTAAAGACGCGAATAGAGCATGTTATGTCTCAAATTGCATAAAAACGTGGAAAGCTCCTCTAAGGAGAGAGTTGAGCACTTTCGAAGCATCAATGTGGACCGTTGTAATATATTTAGTGCTCTTAAAAGTCTAACTCGCTAGTTGAGCCTTCGTTCCACGTTTCGTAAGGTAAAGACGCGAATAGACCAAGTTACGACTCAACTTGCACCAAAACGTGAAAAGCTCCTCCATGGAGAGAGTTGAGCACTTCCAAACCATCAATGTGGACCGTTGTACTCTATTGAGTGCTCTTAAAAGTCTAACTTGCTAGTTGAGCCTTCGTGCCACGTTTCGTAAGGCAAAGATGCGAATAGACCAAGTTACGTCTCAACTTGCACAAAAACGTGAAAAGCTCCTCTATGGAGAGAGTTGAGCAATTCCAAAGCACCAATGTGGACCGTTGTAGTCTATTTAGTGCTCTTAAAAGTCTAACTTCCTAGTTGAGCCTTCGTGCCACGTTTCGTAAGGTAAAGATGCGAATAGACCAAGTTATGTTTGAAATTGCACAAAAACGTGAAAAGCTCCTCTATGGAGAGAGTTGAGCAGTTCCAAAGCATCAACGTGGACCGTTGTACTCTATTTAGTGCTCTTAGATGTCTAACTTGCTAGTTGAGCCTTAGTGCCACATTTTGTAAGGTAAAGACGCGAATAGACCAAGTTATGTCTCAAATTGCATAAAAACGTGAAATGCTCCCTATGGAGTGATTTGAGCAATTCCAAAGCATGAGTGTGGACCGTTGTACTCTATTTAGTGCTCATAAAAGTCTAACTTGCTAGTTGAGCCTTCGTGCCACGTTTCGTAAGGTAAAGACACGAATGGACCAAGTTATATCTCCAATTGCATAAAAACGTGAAAAGCTCCTCTATGCAGAGAGTTGAGCACTTCCAAAGCATCAATGTGGACCGTTGCACTCTATTTAGTGCTCTTAAAAGTCTAACTTGCCAGTCGAGCCTTCATCCCATGTTTCGTAACGTAAAGACACGAATAGACCGAGTTATGTCTCAAATTGCACAAAAACGTGAAAAGCTCCTCCGTGGAGAGAGTTGAGCACTTCCAAAGCATCAATGTGGACAGTTGTACTCTACTTAGTACTCTTAAAAGTCTAACTTGCTAGTTCAGCCTTCGTGCCACGTTTCGTAAGGTAAAGATACGAGTAGACCCAGTTATGTTTGAAATTGCACAAAAACGTTAAATGCTCCTCTATGGAGAGAGTTAAGCAATTCCAAAGCATGAATATGGACCGTTGTACTCTATTTAGTGCTCTTAAAAGTCTAACTTGCTAGTTGAGCCTTCGTGGCACGTTTCGTAAGGTAAAGACGCGAATAGAGCAAGTTATGTCTCGAATTGCACAAAAACGTGAAAAGCTCCCCTATGGAGAGAGTTGAGCACTTCCGAAGCATCAATGTGGACCATTGTACTCTATTCAGTGCTCTTAAAAGTCTAACTTGCTAGTTGAGCCTTCGTGCCTCGTTTCGTAAGGTAAAGATGCGAATAGACCAAGTTACGTCTTAACTTGCACAAAAACGTGAAAAGCTCCTCTATGGAGAGAGTTAAGCAATTCCAAAGCACCAATGTGGACCTTTGTACTCTATTTAGTGCTCTTAAAAGTCTAACTTGCTAGTTGAGCCTTCGTGCCACGTTTCGTAAGGTAAAGATGCGAATAGACGCAGTTATGTTTGAAATTGCACAAAAACGTGAAATGCTCCCCTACGAAGAGAGTTGAGCAATTCCAAAGCATGAATGTGGACCGTTGTACTCTATTGAGTGCTCTTAAATTTCTAACTTGCTAGTTGAGCCTTCGTGCCACGTTTCGTAAGGTAAAGACGCGAATAGACCAAGTTACGTCTCAACTTGCACCAAAACGTGAAAAGCTCCTCCATGGAGAGAGTTGAGCACTTCCAAAGCATCAATGTGGACCGTTGTACTCTATTGAGTGCTCTTAAAAGTCTAACTTGCTAGTTGAGCCTTCGTGCCACGTTTCGTAAGGTAAAGATGCGAATAGACCCAGTTATGTCTCAAATTGCATAAAAACATGAAAAGCTCCTCTATGCAGAGAGTTGAGCACTTCCAAAGCATCAATATGGACCGTTGCACTCTATTTAGTCCTCTTAAAAGTCTAACTTGCTAGTTGAGCCTTCTTGCCACGTTTCGTAACGTAAAGAGGCGAATAGAGCAAGTTATGTCTCAAATTGCACAAAAACGTGAAAAGCTCCTCAATGCAGAGAGTTGAGCACTTCCAAAGCATCAATGTGGGCCGTTGTACTCTATTTAGTGCTCTTAAAAGTCTAACATGCTAGTTGAGCCTTTGTGCCACGTTTCGTAACGTAAAGACGCGAATAGACCAAGTTACGTCTCAACTTGCACCAAAACGTGAAAAGCTCCTCTATGGAGAGAGTTGAGCACTTCCAAAGCATCAATGTGGACCGTTGTACTCTATTGAGTGCTCTTAAAAGTCTAACTTGCTAGTTGAGCCTTCGTGCCACGTTTCGTAAGGTAAAGATGCGAATAGACCAAGTTACGTCTCAACTTGCACAAAAACGTGAAAAGCTCCCCTATGGAGAGAGTTGAGCAATTCCAAAGCACCAATGTGGACCATTGTACTCTATTTAGTGCTCTTAAAAGTCTAACTTGCTAGTTGAGCCTTCGTGCCACGTTTCGTAAGGTAGAGATGCGAATAGACCCAGTTATGTCTCAAATTGCATAAAAACGTGAAAAGCTCCTCTATGCAGAGAGTTGAGCACTTCCAAAGCATCAATATGGACCGTTGCACTCTATTTAGTCCTCTTAAAATTCTAACTTGCTAGTTGAGCCTTCTTGCCACGTTTCGTAACGTAAAGAGGCGAATAGAGCAAGTTATGTCTCAAATTGCACAAAAACGTGAAAAGCTCCTCTATGCAGAGAGTTGAGCACTTCCAAAGCATCAATGTGGACCGTTGTACTCTATTTAGTGCTCTTAAAAGTCTAACTTGCTAGTTGAGCCTTCGTGCCACGTTTCGTAAAGTAAAGACGCGAATAGACCAAGTTACGTCTCAACTTGCACCAAAACGTGAAAAGCTCCTCTATGGAGAGAGTTGAGCACTTCCAAAGCATCAATGTGGACCGTTGTACTCTATTGAGTGCTCTTAAAAGTCTAACTTGCTAGTTGAGCCTTCGTGCCACGTTTCGTAAGGTAAAGATGCGAATAGACCAAGTTACGTCTCAACTTGCACAAAAACGTGAAAAGCTCCCCTATGGAGAGAGTTGAGCAATTCCAAAGCACCAATGTGGACCGTTGTACTCTATTTAGTGCTCTTAAAAGTCTAACTTGCTAGTTGAGCCTTCGTGCCACGTTTCGTAAGGTAAAGATGCGAATAGACCCAGTTATGTCTCAAATTGCATAAAAACATGAAAAGCTCCTCTATGCAGAGAGTTGAGCACTTCCAAAGCATCAATATGGACCGTTGCACTCTATTTAGTCCTCTTAAAAGTCTAACTTGCTAGTTGAGCCTTCTTGCCACGTTTCGTAACGTAAAGAGGCGAATAGAGCAAGTTATGTCTCAAATTGCACAAAAACGTGAAAAGCTCCTCAATGCAGAGAGTTGAGCACTTCCAAAGCATCAATGTGGGCCGTTGTACTCTATTTAGTGCTCTTAAAAGTCTAACATGCTAGTTGAGCCTTTGTGCCACGTTTCGTAACGTAAAGACGCGAATAGACCAAGTTACGTCTCAACTTGCACCAAAACGTGAAAAGCTCCTCTATGGAGAGAGTTGAGCACTTCCAAAGCATCAATGTGGACCGTTGTACTCTATTGAGTGCTCTTAAAAGTCTAACTTGCTAGTTGAGCCTTCGTGCCACGTTTCGTAAGGTAAAGATGCGAATAGACCAAGTTACGTCTCAACTTGCACAAAAACGTGAAAAGCTCCCCTATGGAGAGAGTTGAGCAATTCCAAAGCACCAATGTGGACCATTGTACTCTATTTAGTGCTCTTAAAAGTCTAACTTGCTAGTTGAGCCTTCGTGCCACGTTTCGTAAGGTAGAGATGCGAATAGACCCAGTTATGTCTCAAATTGCATAAAAACGTGAAAAGCTCCTCTATGCAGAGAGTTGAGCACTTCCAAAGCATCAATATGGACCGTTGCACTCTATTTAGTCCTCTTAAAATTCTAACTTGCTAGTTGAGCCTTCTTGCCACGTTTCGTAACGTAAAGAGGCGAATAGAGCAAGTTATGTCTCAAATTGCACAAAAACGTGAAAAGCTCCTCTATGCAGAGAGTTGAGCACTTCCAAAGCATCAATGTGGACCGTTGTACTCTATTTAGTGCTCTTAAAAGTCTAACTTGCTAGTTGAGCCTTCGTGCCACGTTTCGTAAAGTAAAGACGCGAATAGACCAAGTTACGTCTCAACTTGCACCAAAACGTGAAAAGCTCCTCTATGGAGAGAGTTGAGCACTTCCAAAGCATCAATGTGGACCGTTGTACTCTATTGAGTGCTCTTAAAAGTCTAACTTGCTAGTTGAGCCTTCGTGCCACGTTTCGTAAGGTAAAGATGCGAATAGACCAAGTTACGTCTCAACTTGCACAAAAACGTGAAAAGCTCCCCTATGGAGAGAGTTGAGCAATTCCAAAGCACCAATGTGGACCGTTGTACTCTATTTAGTGCTCTTAAAAGTCTAACTTGCTAGTTGAGCCTTCGTGCCACGTTTCGTAAGGTAAAGATGCGAATAGACCCAGTTATGTCTCAAATTGCATAAAAACATGAAAAGCTCCTCTATGCAGAGAGTTGAGCACTTCCAAAGCATCAATATGGACCGTTGCACTCTATTTAGTCCTCTTAAAAGTCTAACTTGCTAGTTGAGCCTTCTTGCCACGTTTCGTAACGTAAAGAGGCGAATAGAGCAAGTTATGTCTCAAATTGCACAAAAACGTGAAAAGCTCCTCAATGCAGAGAGTTGAGCACTTCCAAAGCATCAATGTGGGCCGTTGTACTCTATTTAGTGCTCTTAAAAGTCTAACATGCTAGTTGAGCCTTTGTGCCACGTTTCGTAACGTAAAGACGCGAATAGACCAAGTTACGTCTCAACTTGCACCAAAACGTGAAAAGCTCCTCTATGGAGAGAGTTGAGCACTTCCAAAGCATCAATGTGGACCGTTGTACTCTATTGAGTGCTCTTAAAAGTCTAACTTGCTAGTTGAGCCTTCGTGCCACGTTTCGTAAGGTAAAGATGCGAATAGACCAAGTTACGTCTCAACTTGCACAAAAACGTGAAAAGCTCCCCTATGGAGAGAGTTGAGCAATTCCAAAGCACCAATGTGGACCATTGTACTCTATTTAGTGCTCTTAAAAGTCTAACTTGCTAGTTGAGCCTTCGTGCCACGTTTCGTAAGGTAGAGATGCGAATAGACCCAGTTATGTCTCAAATTGCATAAAAACGTGAAAAGCTCCTCTATGCAGAGAGTTGAGCACTTCCAAAGCATCAATATGGACCGTTGCACTCTATTTAGTCCTCTTAAAATTCTAACTTGCTAGTTGAGCCTTCTTGCCACGTTTCGTAACGTAAAGAGGCGAATAGAGCAAGTTATGTCTCAAATTGCACAAAAACGTGAAAAGCTCCTCTATGCAGAGAGTTGAGCACTTCCAAAGCATCAATGTGGACCGTTGTACTCTATTTAGTGCTCTTAAAAGTCTAACTTGCTAGTTGAGCCTTCGTGCCACGTTTCGTAAAGTAAAGACGCGAATAGACCAAGTTACGTCTCAACTTGCACCAAAACGTGAAAAGCTCCTCTATGGAGAGAGTTGAGCACTTCCAAAGCATCAATGTGGACCGTTGTACTCTATTGAGTGCTCTTAAAAGTCTAACTTGCTAGTTGAGCCTTCGTGCCACGTTTCGTAAGGTAAAGATGCGAATAGACCAAGTTAAGTCTCAACTTGCACAAAAACGTGAAAAGCTCCCCTACGGAGAGAGTTGAGCAATTCCAAAGCACCAATGTGGACCGTTGTACTCTATTTAGTGCTCTTAAAAGTCTAACTTGCTAGTTGAGCCTTCGTGCCACGTTTCGTAAGGTAAAGATGCGAATAGACCAAGTTACGTCTCAACTTGCACAAAAACGTGAAAAGCTCCCCTATGGAGAGAGTTGAGCAATTCCAAAGCACCAATGTGGACCGTTGTACTCTATTTAGTGCTCTTAAAAGTCTAACTTGCTAGTTGAGCCTTCGTGCCACGTTTCGTAAGGTAAAGATACGAATAGACCCAGTTATGTCTCAAATTGCATAAAAACGTGAAAAGCTCCTCTATGCAGAGAGTTGAGCACTTCCAAAGCATCAATATGGACCGTTGCACTCTATTTAGTCCTCTTAAAATTCTAACTTGGTAGTTGAGCCTTCTTGCCACGTTTCGTAACGTAAAGAGGCGAATAGAGCAAGTTATGTCTCAAATTGCACAAAAACGTGAAAAGCTCCTCTATGCAGAGAGTTGAGCACTTCCAAAGCATCAATGTGGACCGTTGTACTCTATTTAGTGCTCTTAAAAGTCTAACTTGCTAGTTGAGCCTTCGTGCCACGTTTCGTAACGTAAAGACGCGAATAGACCAAGTTACGTCTCAACTTGCACCAAAACGTGAAAAGCTCCTCTATGGAGAGAGTTGAGCACTTCCAAAGCATCAATGTGGACCGTTGTACTCTATTGAGTGCTCTTAAAAGTCTAACTTGCTAGTTGAGCCTTCGTGCCACGTTTCGTAACGTAAAGACGCGAATAGACCAAGTTATGTCTCAAATTGCACAAAAACGTGAAAAGCTCCACTATGGAGAGTGTTGAGCAATTCCAAAGCATGAATGTGGACCGTTGTACTCTATTTAGTGCTCTTAAAAGTCTAACTTGCTAGTTGAGCTTCCATGCCACGTTTCGTAGGGAAAAGATGCGAATAGACCCAGTTATGTTTGAAATTGCACAAAAACGTGAAATGCTCCCTTACGGAGAGAGTTGAGCAATTCCAAAGCATGAATGTGGACCGTTCTACTCTATTTAGTGCTCTTAAAAGTCTAACTTGCTAGTTGAGCCTTCGTGCCACGTTTCGTAAGGTATAGACGCGAATAGACCAAGTTATGTCTTGAATTGCACAAAAACGTGAAAAGCTCCTCTATGGAGAGAGTTGAGCAATTCCAAAGCGTGAATGTGGACCGTTGTACTCTATTTAGTGCTCTTAAAAGTCTAACTTGCTAGTTGAGCTTCCGTGCCACGTTTCGTAAGGTAAAGATGCGAATAGACCCAGTTATGTTTGAAATTGCACAAAAACGTGAAATGCTCCCCTATGGAGAGATTTGAGCAATTCTAAAGCATGAATGTGGACCGTTGTACTCTATTTAGTGCTCATAAAAGTCTAACTTGCTAGTTGAGCCTTCGTGCCACGTTTCGTAAGGTAAAGACGCGAATAGACCAAGTTATGTCTCCAATTGCATAAAAACGTGAAAAGCTCCTCTATGCAGAGAGTTGAGCACTTCCAAAGCATCAATATGGACCGTTGCACTCTATTTAGTCCTCTTAAAAGTCTAACTTGCTAGTTGAGCCTTCTTGCCACGTTTCGTAACGTAAAGAGGCGAATAGAGCAAGTTATGTCTCAAATTGCACAAAAACGTGAAAAGCTCCTCTATGCAGAGAGTTGAGCACTTCCAAAGCATCAATGTGGACCGTTGTACTCTATTTAGTGCTTTTAAAAGTCTAACTTGCTAGTTGAGCCTTCGTGCCACGTTTCGTAACGTAAAGACGCGAATAGACCAAGTTACGTCTCAACTTGCACCAAAACGTGAAAAGCTCCTCTATGGAGAGAGTTGAGCACTTCCAAAGCATCAATGTGGACCGTTGTACTCTATTCAGTGCTCTTAAAAGTCTAACTTGCTAGTTGAGCCTTCGTGCCACGTTTCGTAAGGTAAAGATGCGAATAGACCCAGTTATGTTTGAAATTGCACAAAAACGTGAAATGCTCCCCTATGGAGAGATTTGAGCAATTCCAAAGCATGAATGTGGACTGTTGTACTCTATTTAGTGCTCATAAAAGTCTAACTTTCTAGTTGAGCCTTCGTGCCACGTTTCGTAAGGTAAAGACGCGAATAGACCAAGTTATGTCTCCAATTGCATAAAAACGTGAAAAGCTCCTCTATGCAGAGAGTTGAGCACTTCCAAAGCATCAATATGGACCGTTGCACTCTATTTAGTCCTCTTAAAAGTCTAACTTGCTAGTTGAGCCTTCTTGCCACGTTTCGTAACGTAAAGAGGCGAATAGAGCAAGTTATGTCTCAAATTGCACAAAAACGTGAAAAGCTCCTCTATGCAGAGAGTTGAGCACTTCCAAAGCATCAATGTGGACCGCTGTACTCTATTTAGTGCTCTTAAAAGTCTAACTTGCTAGTTGAGCCTTCGTGCCACGTTTCGTAACGTAAAGACGCGAATAGACCAAGTTACGTCTCAACTTGCACCAAAACGTGAAAAGCTCCTCTATGGAGAGAGTTGAGCACTTCCAAAGCGTCAATGTGGACCGTTGTACTCTATTGAGTGCTCTTAAAAGTCTAACTTGCTAGTTGAGCCTTCGTGCCACGTTTCGTAACGTAAAGACGCGAATAGACCAAGTTATGTCTCAAATTGCACAAAAACGTGAAAAGCTCCACTATGGAGAGTGTTGAGCAATTCCAAAGCATGAATGTGGACCGTTGTACTCTATTTAGTGCTCTTAAAAGTCTAACTTGCTAGTTGAGCTTCCATGCCACGTTTCGTAAGGAAAAGATGCGAATAGACCCAGTTATGTTTGAAATTGCACAAAAACGTGAAATGCTCCCCTACGGAGAGAGTTGAGCAATTCCAAAGCATGAATGTGGACCGTTCTACTCTATTTAGTGCTCTTAAAAGTCTAACTTGCTAGTTGAGCCTTCGTGCCACGTTTCGTAAGGTAAAGACGCGAATAGACCAAGTTATGTCTCCAATTGCATAAAAACGTGAAAAGCTCCTCTATGCAGAGAGTTGAGCACTTCCAAAGCATCAATATGGACCGTTGCACTCTATTTAGTCCTCTTAAAAGTCTAACTTGCTAGTTGAGCCTTCTTGCCACGTTTCGTAACGTAAAGAGGCGAATAGAGCAAGTTATGTCTCAAATTGCACAAAAACGTGAAAAGCTCCTCTATGCAGAGAGTTGAGCACTTCCAAAGCATCAATGTGGACCGTTGTACTCTATTTAGTGCTCTTAAAAGTCTAACTTGCTAGTTGAGCCTTCGTGCCACGTTTCGTAACGTAAAGACGCGAATAGACCAAGTTACGTCTCAACTTGCACCAAAACGTGAAAAGCTCCTCTATGGAGAGAGTTGAGCACTTCCAAAGCATCAATGTGGACCGTTGTACTCTATTGAGTGCTCTTAAAAGTGTAACTTGCTAGTTGAGCCTTCGTGCCACGTTTCGTAAGGTAAAGATGCGAATAGACCCAGTTATGTTTGAAATTGCACAAAAACGTGAAATGCTCCCCTATGGAGAGATTTGAGCAATTCCAAAGCATGAATGTGGACCGTTGTACTCTATTTAGTGCTCTTAAAAGTCTAACTTGCTAGTTGAGCTTCCGTGCCACGTTTCGTAAGGTAAAGATGCGAATAGACCCAGTTATGTTTGAAATTGCACAAAAACGTGAAATGCTCCCCTATGGAGAGATTTGAGCAATTCCAAAGCATGAATGTGGACCGTTGTACTCTATTTAGTGCTCATAAAAGTCTAACTTGCTAGTTGAGCCTTCGTGCCACGTTTCGTAAGGTAAAGACGCGAATAGACCAAGTTATGTCTCCAATTGCATAAAAACGTGAAAAAGCTCCGCTATGGAGAGAGTTGAGCACTTACGAAGCATCAATGTGGACCGTTGTACTCTATTTAGTGCTCTTAAAAGTCTAACTTGCTAGTTGAGCCTTCTTGCCACGTTTCGTAACGTAAAGAGGCGAATAGAGCAAGTTATGTCTCAAATTGCACAAAAACGTGAAAAGCTCCTCTATGCAGAGAGTTGAGCACTTCCAAAGTATCAATGTAGACCGTTGCACTCTATTTAGTGCTCTTAAAAGTCTAACTTGCTAGATGAGCCTTCATGCCACGTTTCGTAACGTAAAGACGCGAATAGACCGAGTTATGTCTCAAATTGCACAAAAAGTGAAAAGCTCCTCTATGGAGAGAGTTGAGCACTTCCAAAGCATCAATGTGGACAGTTGTACTCTAGTTAGTACTCTTAAAAGTCTAACTTGCTAGTTGAGCCTTCGTGCCACGTTTCGTAAGGTAAAGACGCGAATAGACCATGTTATGTCTCAAATTGCATAAAAACGTGGAAAGCTCCTCTAAGGAGAGAGTTGAGCACTTCCGAAGCATCAATGTGGACCGTTGTAATCTATTTAGTGCTCTTAAAAGTCTAACTCGCTAGTTGAGCCTTCGTTCCACGTTTCGTAAGGTAAAGACGCGAATAGACCAAGTTACGACTCAACTTGCACCAAAACGTGAAAAGCTCCTCCATGGAGAGAGTTGAGCACTTCCAAACCATCAATGTGGACCGTTGTACTCTATTGAGTGCTCTTAAAAGTCTAACTTGCTAGTTGAGCCTTCGTGCCACGTTTCGTAAGGTAAAGATGCGAATAGACCAAGTTACGTCTCAACTTGCACCAAAACGTGAAAAGCTCCTCTATGGAGAGAGTTGAGCAATTCCAAAGAACCAATGTCGACCGTTGTAGTCTATTTAGTGCTCCTAAAAGTCTAACTTGCTAGTTGAGCCTTCGTGCCACGTTTCGTAAGGTAAAGATGCGAATAGACCAAGTTATGTTTGAAATTGCACAAAAACGTGAAAAGCTCCTCTATGGAGAGAGTTGAGCACTTCCAAAGCATCAACGTGGACCGTTGTACTCTATTTAGTGCTCTTAGATGTCTAACTTGCTAGTTGAGCCTTAGTGCCACATTTCGTAAGGTAAAGACGCGAATAGACCAAGTTATGTCTCAAATTGCACAAAAACGTGAAATGCTCCCCTACGGAGTGATTTGAGCAATTCCAAAGCATGAGTGTGGACCGTTGTACTCTATTTAGTGCTCATAAAAGTCTAACTTGCTAGTTGAGCCTTCGTGCCACGTTTCATATGGTAAAGACGCGAATGGACCAAGTTATGTCTCCAATTGCATAAAAACGTGAAAAGCTCCTCTATGCAGAGAGTTGAGCACTTCCAAAGCATCAATGTGGACCGTTGCACTCTATTTAGTGCTCTTAAAAGTCTAACTTGCCAGTCGAGCCTTCATCCCACGTTTCGTAACGTAAAGACGCGAATAGACCGAGTTATGTCTCAAATTGCACAGAAACGTGAAAAGCTCCTCTATGGAGAGAGTTGAGCACTTCCAAAGCATCAATGTGGACAGTTGTACTCTATTTAGTACTCTTAAAAGTCTAACTTGCTAGTTCAGCCTTCGTGCCACGTTTCGTAAGGTAAAGATACGAATAGACCCAGTTATGTTTGAAATTGCACAAAAACGTTAAATGCTCCTCTATGGAGAGAGTTGAGCAATTCCAAAGCATGAATGTGGACCGTTGTACTCTATTTAGTGCTCTTAAAAGTCTAACTTGCTAGTTGAGCCTTCGTGGCACGTTTCGTAAGGTAAAGACGCGAATAGAGCAAGTTATGTCTCGAATTGCACAAAAACGTGAAAAGCTCCTCTATGGAGAGAGTTGAGCACTTCCGAAGCATCAATGTGGACCATTGTACTCTATTCAGTGCTCTTAAAAGTCTAACTTGCTAGTTGAGCCTTCGTGCCTCGTTTCGTAAGGTAAAGATGCGAATAGACCAAGTTACGTCTCAACTTGCGCAAAAACGTGAAAAGCTCCTCTATGGAGAGAGTTGAGCAATTCCAAAGCACCAATGTGGACCTTTGTACTCTATTTAGTGCTCTTAAAAGTCTAACTTGCTAGTTGAGCCTTCGTGCCACGTTTCGTAAGGTAAAGACGCGAATAGACCATGTTATGTCTCACATTGCATAAAAACGTGGAAAGCTCCTCTATGGAGAGAGTTGAGCACTTCCGAAGCATCAATGTGGACCGTTGTAATCTATTTAGTGCTCTTAAAAGTCTAACTCGCTAGTTGAGCCTTCGTGCCACGTTTCGTAAGGTAAAGACGCGAATAGACCATGTTATGTCTCAAATTGCATAAAAACGTGGAAAGCTCCTCTATGGAGAGAGTTGAGCACTTCCGAAGCATCAATGTGGACCGTTGTAATCTATTTAGTGCTCTTAAAAGTCTAACTTGCTAGTTGAGCCTTCGTGCCACGTTTCGTAAGGTAAAGACGCGAATAGAGCAAGTTATGTCTCAAATTGCATGAAAACGTGGAAAGCTCCTCTAAGGAGAGAGTTGAGCATTTCCGAAGCATCAATGTGGACCGTTGTAATCTATTTAGTGCTCTTAAAAGTCTAACTTGCTAGTTGAGCCTTCGTGCCACGTTTCGTAAGGTAAAGACGCGAATAGAGCAAGTTATGTCTCAAATTGCATAAAAACGTGGAAAGCTCCTCTAAGGAGAGAGTTGAGCATTTCCGAAGCATCAATGTGGACCGTTGTAATCTATTTAGTGCTCTTAAAAGTCTAACTCGCTAGTTGAGCCTTCGTGCCACGTTTCGTAAGGTAAAGATGCGAATAGACCAAGTTACGTCTCAACTTGCACAAAAACGTGAAAAGCTCCTCTATGGAGAGAGTTGAGCAATTCCAAACCATCAATGTGGACCGTTGTACTCTATTTAGCGCTCTTAAAAGTCTAACTTGCTAGTTGAGCCTTCGTGCCACGTTTCGTAAGGTAAAGATGCGAATAGACCAAGTTACGTCTCAACTTGCACAAAAACGTGAAAAGTTCCTCTATGGAGAGAGTTGAGCAATTCCAAAGCACCAATGTGGACCGTTGTAGTCTATTTAGTGCTCTTAAAAGTCAAACTTGCTAGTTATGCCTTCGTGCCACGTTTCGTAAGGTAAAGATGCGAATAGACCAAGTTATGTTTGAAATTGCACAAAAACGTGAAAAGCTCCTCTATGGAGAGAGTTGAGCACTTCCAAAGCATCAACGTGGACCGTTGTACTCTATTTAGTGCTCTTAGATGTCTAACTTGCTAGTTGAGCCTTAGTGCCACATTTCGTAAGGTAAAGACGCGAATAGACCAAGTTATGTCTCAAATTGCACAAAAACGTGAAATGCTCCCCTATGGAGTGATTTGAGCAATTCCAAAGCATGAGTGTGGACCGTTGTACTCTATTTAGTGCTCATAAAAGTCTAACTTGCTAGTTGAGCCTTCGTGCCACGTTTCATATGGTAAAGACGCGAATGGACCAAGTTATGTCTCCAATTGCATAAAAACGTGAAAAGCTCCTCTATGCAGAGAGTTGAGCACTTCCAAAGCATCAATGTGGACCGTTGCACTCTATTTAGTGCTCTTAAAAGTCTAACTTGCCAGTCGAGCCTTCATCCCACGTTTCGTAACGTAAAGACGCGAATAGACCGAGTTATGTCTCAAATTGCACAAAAACGTGAAAAGCTCCTCTACGGAGAGATTTGAGCACTTCCAAAGCATCAATGTGGACAGTTGTACTCTATTTAGTACTCTTAAAAGTCTAACTTGCTAGTTCAGCCTTCGTGCCACGTTTCGTAAGGTAAAGATACGAATAGACCCAGTTATGTTTGAAATTGCACAAAAACATTAAATGCTCCTCTATGGAGAGAGTTGAGCAATTCCAAAGCATGAATGTGGACCGTTGTACTCTATTTAGTGCTCTTAAAAGTCTAACTTGCTAGTTGAGCCTTCGTGGCACGTTTCGTAAGGTAAAGGCGCGAATAGAGCAAGTTATGTCTCGAATTGCACAAAAACGTGAAAAGGTCCTCTATGGAGAGAGTTGAGCACTTCCGAAGCATCAATGTGGACCATTGTACTCTATTCAGTGCTCTTAAAAGTCTAACTTGCTAGTTGAGCCTTCGTGCCTCGTTTCGTAAGGTAAAGTTGCGAATAGACCAAGTTACGTCTCAACTTGCACAAAAACGTGAAAAGCTCCTCTATGGAGAGAGTTGAGCAATTCCAAAGCACCAATGTGGACCTTTGTACTCTATTTAGTGCTCTTAAAAGTCTAACTTGCTAGTTGAGCCTTCGTGCCACGTTTCGTAAGGTAAAGATGCGAATAGACGCAGTTATGTTTGAAATTGCACAAAAACGTGAAATGCTCCCCTACGGAGAGAGTTGAGCAATTCCAAAGCATGAATGTGGACCGTTGTACTCTATTGAGTGCTCTTAAAAGTCTAACTTGCTAGTTGAGCCTTCGTGCCACGTTTCGTAAGGTAAAGACGCGAATAGACCAAGTTACGTCTCAACTTGCAACAAAACGTGAAAAGCTCCTCCATGGAGAGAGTTGAGCACTTCCAAAGCATCAATGTGGACCGTTGTACTCTATTGAGTGCTCTTAAAAGTCTAACTTGCTAGTTGAGCCTTCGTGCCACGTTTCGTAAGGTAAAGATGCGAATAGACCAAGTTACGTCTCAACTTGCACAAAAACGTGAAAAGCTCCTTTATGGAGAGAGTTGAGCAATTCCAAAGCACCAATGTGGACCGTTGTACTCTATTTAGTGCTCTTAAAAGTCTAACTTGCTAGTTGAGCCTTCGTGCCACGTTTCGTAAGGTAAAGATGCGAATAGACCCAGTTATGTTTGAAATTGCACAAAAACGTGAAATGCTCCCCTACGGAGAGAGTTGAGCAATTCCAAAGCATGAATATGGACCGTTGTACTCTATTTAGTGCTCATAAAAGTCTAACTTGCTAGTTGAGCCTTCGTGCCACGCTTCGTAAGGTAAAGACGCGAATAGACCAAGTTATGTCTCCAATTGCATAAAAACGTGAAAAGCTCCTCTATGCAGAGAGTTGAGCACTTCCAAAGCATCAATATGGACCGTTGCACCCTATTTAGTCCTCTTAAAAGTCTAACTTGCTAGTTGAGCCTTCTTGCCACGTTTCGTAACGTAAAGAGGCGAATAGAGCAAGTTATGTCTCAAATTGCACAAAAACGTGAAAAGCTCCTCTATGCAGAGAGTTGAGCACTTCCAAAGCATCAATGTGGACCGTTGTACTCTATTTAGTGCTCTTAAAAGTCTAACTTTCTAGTTGAGCCTTCGTGCCACGTTTCGTAACGTAAAGACGCGAATAGACCAAGTTACGTCTCAACTTGCACCAAAACGTGAAAAGCTCCTCTATGGAGAGAGTTGAGCACTTCCAAAGCATCAATGTGGACCGTTGTATTCTATTGAGTGCTCTTAAAAGTCTAACTTGCTAGTTGAGCCTTCGTGCCACGTTTCGTAAGGTAAAGATGCGAATAGACCAAGTTATGTTTGAAATTGCACAAAAACGTGAAAAGCTCCTCTATGGAGAGAGTTGAGCAATTCCAAAGCACCAATGTGGACCGTTGTAGTCTATTTAGTGCTCTTAAAAGTCTAACTTGCTAGTTATGCCTTCGTGCCACGTTTCGTAAGGTAAAGATGCGAATAGACCAAGTTATGTTTGAAATTGCACAAAAACGTGAAAAGCTCCTCTATGGAGAGAGTTGAGCACTTCCAAAGCATCAACGTGGACCGTTGTACTCTATTTAGTGCTCTTAGATGACTAACTTGCTAGTTGAGCCTTAGTGCCACATTTCGTAAGGTAAAGACGCGAATAGACCAAGTTATGTCTCAAATTGCACAAAAACGTGAAATGCTCCCCTATGGAGTGATTTGAGCAATTCCAAAGCATGAGTGTGGACCGTTGTACTCTATTTAGTGCTCTTAAAAGTCTAACTTGCTAGTTGAGCCTTCGTGCCACGTTTCGTAAGGTAAAGACGCGAATAGACCATGTTATGTCTCACATTGCATAAAAACGTGGAAAGCTCCTCTATGGAGAGAGTTGAGCACTTCCGAAGCATCAATGTGGACCGTTGTAATCTATTTAGTGCTCTTAAAAGTCTAACTCGCTAGTTGAGCCTTCGTGCCACGTTTCGTAAGGTAAAGACGCGAATAGACCATGTTATGTCTCAAATTGCATAAAAACGTGGAAAGCTCCTCTATGGAGAGAGTTGAGCACTTCCGAAGCATCAATGTGGACCGTTGTAATCTATTTAGTGCTCTTAAAAGTCTAACTTGCTAGTTGAGCCTTCGTGCCACGTTTCGTAAGGTAAAGACGCGAATAGAGCAAGTTATGTCTCAAATTGCATGAAAACGTGGAAAGCTCCTCTAAGGAGAGAGTTGAGCATTTCCGAAGCATCAATGTGGACCGTTGTAATCTATTTAGTGCTCTTAAAAGTCTAACTCGCTAGTTGAGCCTTCGTTCCACGTTTCGTAAGGTAAAGACGCGAATAGACCAAGTTACGACACAACTTGCACCAAAACGTGAAAAGCTCCTCTATGGAGAGAGTTGAGCAATTCCAAACCGTCAATGTGGACCGTTGTACTCTATTTAGCGCTCTTAAAAGTCTAACTTGCTAGTTGAGCCTTCGTGCCACGTTTCGTAAGGTAAAGATGCGAATAGACCAAGTTACGTCTCAACTTGCACAAAAACGTGAAAAGCTCCTCTATGGAGAGAGTTGAGCAATTCCAAAGCACCAATGTGGACCGTTGTAGTCTATTTAGTGCTCTTAAAAGTCTAACTTGCTAGTTATGCCTTCGTGCCACGTTTCGTAAGGTAAAGATGCGAATAGACCAAGTTATGTTTGAAATTGCACAAAAACGTGAAAAGCTCCTCTATGGAGAGAGTTGAGCACTTCCAAAGCATCAACGTGGACCGTTGTACTCTATTTAGTGCTCTTAGATGTCTAACTTGCTAGTTGAGCCTTAGTGCCACATTTCGTAAGGTAAAGACGCGAATAGACCAAGTTATGTCTCAAATTGCACAAAAACGTGAAATGCTCCCCTATGGAGTGATTTGAGCAATTCCAAAGCATGAGTGTGGACCGTTGTACTCTATTTAGTGCTCATAAAAGTCTAACTTGCTAGTTGAGCCTTCGTGCCACGTTTCATATGGTAAAGACGCGAATGGACCAAGTTATGTCTCCAATTGCATAAAAACGTGAAAAGCTCCTCTATGCAGAGAGTTGAGCACTTCCAAAGCATCAATGTGGACCGTTGCACTCTATTTAGTGCTCTTAAAAGTCTAACTTGCCAGTCGAGCCTTCATCCCACGTTTCGTAACGTAAAGACGCGAATAGACCGAGTTATGTCTCAAATTGCACAAAAACGTGAAAAGCTCCTCTACGGAGAGATTTGAGCACTTCCAAAGCATCAATGTGGAAAGTTGTACTCTATTTAGTACTCTTAAAAGTCTAACTTGCTAGTTCAGCCTTCGTGCCACGTTTCGTAAGGTAAAGATACGAATAGACCCAGTTATGTTTGAAATTGCACAAAAACATTAAATGCTCCTCTATGGAGAGAGTTGAGCAATTCCAAAGCATGAATGTGGACCGTTGTACTCTATTTAGTGCTCTTAAAAGTCTAACTTGCTAGTTGAGCCTTCGTGGCACGTTTCGTAAGGTAAAAGCGCGAATAGAGCAAGTTATGTCTCGAATTGCACAAAAACGTGAAAAGGTCCTCTATGGAGAGAGTTGAGCACTTCCGAAGCATCAATGTAGACCATTGTACTCTATTCAGTGCTCTTAAAAGTCTAACTTGCTAGTTGAGCCTTCGTGCCTCGTTTCGTAAGGTAAAGATGCGAATAGACCAAGTTACGTCTCAACTTGCACAAAAACGTGAAAAGCTCCTCTATGGAGAGAGTTGAGCAATTCCAAAGCACCAATGTGGACCTTTGTACTCTATTTAGTGCTCTTAAAAGTCTAACTTGCTAGTTGAGCCTTCGTGCCACGTTTCGTAAGGTAAAGATGCGAATAGACGCAGTTATGTTTGAAATTGCACAAAAACGTGAAATGCTCCCCTACGGAGAGAGTTGAGCAATTCCAAAGCATGAATGTGGACCGTTGTACTCTATTGAGTGCTCTTAAAAGTCTAACTTGCTAGTTGAGCCTTCGTGCCACGTTTCGTAAGGTAAAGACGCGAATAGACCAAGTTACGTCTCAACTTGCAACAAAACGTGAAAAGCTCCTCCATGGAGAGAGTTGAGCACTTCCAAAGCATCAATGTGGACCGTTGTACTCTATTGAGTGCTCTTAAAAGTCTAACTTGCTAGTTGAGCCTTCGTGCCACGTTTCGTAAGGTAAAGATGCGAATAGACCAAGTTACGTCTCAACTTGCACAAAAACGTGAAAAGCTCCTTTATGGAGAGAGTTGAGCAATTCCAAAGCACCAATGTGGACCTTTGTACTCTATTTAGTGCTCTTAAAAGTCTAACTTGCTAGTTGAGCCTTCGTGCCACGTTTCGTAAGGTAAAGATGCGAATAGACGCAGTTATGTTTGAAATTGCACAAAAACGTGAAATGCTCCCCTACGGAGAGAGTTGAGCAATTCCAAAGCATGAATATGGACCGTTGTACTCTATTTAGTGCTCATAAAAGTCTAACTTGCTAGTTGAGCCTTCGTGCCACGTTTCGTAAGGTAAAGACGCGAATAGACCAAGTTATGTCTCCAATTGCATAAAAACGTGAAAAGCTCCTCTATGCAGAGAGTTGAGCACTTCCAAAGCATCAATATGGACCGTTGCACCCTATTTAGTCCTCTTAAAAGTCTAACTTGCTAGTTGAGCCTTCTTGCCACGTTTCGTAACGTAAAGAGGCGAATAGAGCAAGTTATGTCTCAAATTGCACAAAAACGTGAAAAGCTCCTCTATGCAGAGAGTTGAGCACTTCCAAAGCATCAATGTGGACCGTTGTACTCTATTTAGTGCTCTTAAAAGTCTAACTTGCTAGTTGAGCCTTCGTGCCACGTTTCGTAAGGTAAAGACGCGAATAGACCATGTTATGTCTCAAATTGCATAAAAACGTGGAAAGCTCCTCTATGGAGAGAGTTGAGCACTTCCGAAGCATCAATGTGGACCGTTGTAATCTATTTAGTGCTCTTAAAAGTCTAACTCGCTAGTTGAGCCTTCGTGCCACGTTTCGTAAGGTAAAGACGCGAATAGACCATGTTATGTCTCAAATTGCATAAAAACGTGGAAAGCTCCTCCATGGAGAGAGTTGAGCACTTCCGAAGCATCAATGTGGACCGTTGTAATCTATTTAGTGCTCTTAGAAGTCTAACTTGCTAGTTGAGCCTTCGTGCCACGTTTCGTAAGGTAAAGACGCGAATAGAGCAAGTTATGTCTCAAATTGCATAAAAACGTGGAAAGCTCCTCTAAGGAGAGAGTTGAGCATTTCTGAAGCATCAATGTGGACCGTTGTAATCTATTTAGTGCTCTTAAAAGTCTAACTCGCTAGTTGAGCCTTCGTTCCACGTTTCGTAAGGTAAAGACGCGAATAGACCAAGTTACGACACAACTTGCACCAAAACGTGAAAAGCTCCTCTATGGAGAGAGTTGAGCAATTCCAAACCATCAATGTGGACCGTTGTACTCTATTTAGCGCTCTTAAAAGTCTAACTTGCTAGTTGAGCCTTCGTGCCACGTTTCGTAAGGTAAAGATGCGAATAGACCAAGTTACGTCTCAACTTGCACAAAAACGTGAAAAGCTCCTCTATGGAGAGAGTTGAGCAATTCCAAAGCACCAATGTGGACCGT
Source organism: Tripterygium wilfordii (assembly GCF_013401445.1). Classification (NCBI taxonomy): domain Eukaryota; kingdom Viridiplantae; phylum Streptophyta; class Magnoliopsida; order Celastrales; family Celastraceae; genus Tripterygium; species Tripterygium wilfordii. Next base: position 10,670,344 of record NC_052235.1, on the reverse strand, counting down.
TGTAGTCTATTTAGTGCTCTTAAAAGTCTAACTTGCTAGTTATGCCTTCGTGCCACGTTTCGTAAGGTAAAGATGCGAATAGACCAAGTTATGTTTGAAATTGCACAAAAACGTGAAAAGCTCCTCTATGGAGAGAGTTGAGCACTTCCAAAGCATCAACGTGGACCGTTGTACTCTATTTAGTGCTCTTAGATGACTAACTTGCTAGTTGAGCCTTAGTGCCACATTTCGTAAGGTAAAGACGCGAATAGACCAAGTTATGTCTCAAATTGCACAAAAACGTGAAATGCTCCCCTATGGAGTGATTTGAGCAATTCCAAAGCATGAGTGTGGACCGTTGTACTCTATTTAGTGCTCTTAAAAGTCTAACTTGCTAGTTGAGCCTTTGTGCCACGTTTCGTAAGGTAAAGATGCGAATAGACCCAGTTATGTTTGAAATTGCACAAAAACGTGAAATGCTCCCCTACGGAGAGAGTTGAGCAATTCCAAAGCATGAATATGGACCGTTGTACTCTATTTAGTGCTCATAAAAGTCTAACTTGCTAGTTGAGCCTTCGTGCCACGTTTCGTAAGGTAAAGACGCGAATAGACCAAGTTATGTCTCCAATTGCATAAAAACGTGAAAAGCTCCTCTATGCAGAGAGTTGAGCACTTCCAAAGCATCAATATGGACCAATGCACTCTATTTAGTCCTCTTAAAAGTCTAACTTGCTAGTTGAGCCTTCTTGCCACGTTTCGTAACGTAAAGAGGCTAATAGAGCAAGTTATGTCTCAAATTGCACAAAAACGTGAAAAGCTCCTCTATGCAGAGAGTTGAGCACTTCCAAAGCATCAATGTGGACCGTTGTACTCTATTTAGTGCTCTTAAAAGTCTAACTTGCTAGTTGAGCCTTCGTGCCACGTTTCGTAAGGTAAAGACGCGAATAGACCATGTTATGTCTCAAATTGCATAAAAACGTGGAAAGCTCCTCTATGGAGAGAGTTGAGCACTTCCGAAGCATCAATGTGGACCGTTGTAATCTATTTAGTGCTCTTAAAAGTCTAACTCGCTAGTTGAGCCTTCGTGCCACGTTCGTAAGGTAAAGACGCGAATAGACCATGTTATGTCTCAAATTGCATAAAAACGTGGAAAGCTCCTCTATGGAGAGAGTTGAGCACTTCCGAAGCATCAATGTGGACCGTTGTAATCTATTTAGTGCTCTTAAAGTCTAACTTGCTAGTTGAGCCTTCGTGCCACGTTTCGTAAGGTAAAGACGCGAATAGAGCAAGTTATGTCTCAAATTGCATAAAAACGTGGAAAGCTCCTCTAAGGAGAGAGTTGAGCATTTCTGAAGCATCAATGTGGACCGTTGTAATCTATTTAGTGCTCTTAAAAGTCTAACTCGCTAGTTGAGCCTTCGTTCCACGTTTCGTAAGGTAAAGACGCGAATAGACCAAGTTACGACACAACTTGCACCAAAACGTGAAAAGCTCCTCTATGGAGAGAGTGAGCAATTCCAAACCATCAATGTGGACCGTTGTACTCTATTTAGCGCTCTTAAAAGTCTAACTTGCTAGTTGAGCCTTCGTGCCACGTTTCGTAAGGTAAAGATGCGAATAGACCAAGTTACGTCTCAACTTGCACAAAAAAACGTGAAAAGCTCCTCTATGGAGAGAGTTGAGCAATTCCAAAGCACCTAATGTGGACCGTTGTAGTCTATTTAGTGCTCTAAAGTCTAACTTGCTAGTTATGCCTTCGTGCCACGTTTCGTAAGG